>NC_060259.1:108171193-108797347 GCF_921293095.1 Ischnura elegans | reverse complement strand
ATTTGTGCATCTATAGGTATTGCAAGGTTGTAAGGGAATACTTTTCATAAGGGGGATAAATGGATGCAACCTCACCCTAGTGAAAATCTCCATAGGATTTCTTTGTCCTTTAGTAATTTGACAATGGGAAATGATTGTTCCTATAGGAAAATTTTAGGTTCCTATGGGAAAATAAAATTTTCCTGTAGGAACATAAAAATTTCCTATAGAAACAAATGTTTCCCATTGTCAAATTACTATTGGAAAAAAAAATCCTGTAGATATTTTCACTAGGGTATGCTGAGCATATTTTGGGAGAATGATGGGCATATGTTAAAAACATATGTTGGGCATATTGGATACCATGCTGAGCATATGTTAAAAACATATGTTGGGCATAAGTGGGTGATATGCTGAGCATATGTTAAAAACATATGTTGAGCATGTGTGGAAAATATGCTGAGCATATGTTGAAAACTTGTGTTGAACATATGTTGAGCATATGCCTTGCCGGACATTTACATATGCTCAGCATGTGCTCAAATTATGTTGAACACATCTTACATATGTGTTGAAAATGCCCTGAGCATACTCTGAACACAAATTGTGCTACTAGGGCATGATCGGGCACCACAGCAGACCGATGCTTGTCCTGAAGATTTTACCCACTGGTTTGCAAATCCTCTAACAACAAGGTGATAAACTTAAACTATAAAGAGCAGATCATATGATACATATAAAAGAAGATAAGACCGATTAAATACCTTATTATAGAAATTTCAATGAAACCAAAAATAAGCCTAATTAACTTAACTCACCTAAAAGCCTGCGTTTAAACGATACACGTACAAGTTAATGCCTGTTTGCGTGAATTATTTTTGTGGACCGAAACGGAACATGTACGAATGTTTGAACCTAGCTAAAATAGGTTAAATTTGCCGATCATGCATTTGCACAAGTTGAGTGGTTACACGTGTAACCACTTAACGTGCAACAACGCAACCGTACGGTATATTTCGTGTTCTTTCTCGCGTTCATACATTTAGACTTGTGCGGATTTATGTAGGTGTAAAAAGGCCTTAAGTGGAGTGTCCTTTATGCGATTTATCAATTGCACTCATGACATTGTATGACAGTCTCAAAAGCAGTCCTACACTTGAACCAATCTCGTCAACAACGAGCCTTAAGCATAAATGCAATGCGTATCAACCTGACCTTAAGAAAATTACATAAGTAAAATACAACCGAACATCAATAATTGATTAAACTTCAGTTGAAGATTAGAGGAAGATATCATCATTTAACAGAGAATACAATCTTCATGGGGAAAGCTTGAAGAAAACCTAGGTTGGCCGCCAAAAAGCAACAAACGGAATGCTTTAACTAGAAGTTCACGTACCCTAACCTAAGAAGTCATATTCTATCTCAATTTCACGCAATATCAAGTTCAAATAACTAATAATTGATCTAAATAACAAATAAATCAATATAACTTACAAAATTAACATAATTCTTATGTAACGGACGGAATGCTTCGACCGGAAAGTTCACTCACTACATGTCTTATTAATTTCGAATAGCCATTTTCTATCTCCCCTTCTCGCTAGCTCAAGCTTAAACCACTAATAATTAAATAATATTATATATAATTAATTATCACAACAAATTTTATAAGATATCTTGGTCTTGCCGCTCAATTTCTTCCCCGATCTGGCCCGTGGCGACTCTGAATTGTGAAACCATTGAGTTACAGCCATTTGCCTCACCGTAATATCCCCCGAATAGTTCTTTAACCATTTGGTTTTAGCATTTACTATCCAGGCTATCTTAGCGACTTCTTCCATCAACTCCAAATGGTCATATTATTGCCGGCCAGGTCCACAATTGTTATGAACACCATTTTCTTTAGCCTTCCTTCCCGTTCAAATTCGCGCTGAAAACCGGTTCGCTCCAGCCATTTCTTGGGAGCGTTTGTAGCGAGAGAGAAGCGAATATAGTGACGTCATGCGTGACGTACGAGAGCGCCACGGGAGCTTTTGTAGCTTCTACTGGACCACGAAAAGACTCGCTTCCAGGGGCCTAAGTCCGTAACTTGAATTCTCCTTTCTCCGGAGAAAGTGTACTCTCCCGTAGTTTCCTCCCGACTGTAGTCCGTAACTCGGCGGAGAAAACATCAGTTCCTGGCCGCTACCGGAGAAAACTCTAATTCTCGGTATCGGATAGGAAGAGCAGATAGGTATGAAAAATATTGAATCCGAAGCCGGCGATACCGTGAAGAACCAATAGAAAAGCTTTGTTTCAAATAAAAAAACGAGAGGGAAATCAAACGATTCTCACCTGCAATAAGGGCTACTCGTTCATCATTAAAGTTAAACTTTCAAATAAAAGAAATTGATGCATCGAAATTATAATTGATAGTGGATAAATCGATTTAAATCCATCGCAGATATATTTCTTCATTAGTACACACAAAAGAGTATATTATACCATTGAAAAAGGAGAGACTAATGCGTAACACCAAAGCATTTTTATGTTTTAGATGGAGGTAATCTTGTATACAAACGGCCGCTGTATTCATTGATGATATACATGGCATATTTTTTTGCACTTCGGATGCTTACTTTCATTGGTGAATGCATGATGAGTATGGAAAAACATAACTATCAACGTCAGTATTACATGCATTTATCCTCAAAAAGCTGAAATACACAATGTGGGAGTGGAAAAAGAAAATTGAAAAACTTTACTATGCAGAAAAGAATCGTAAAGAAAATAACGTTAAGATAAATGTGTGAATGGTACATAGTTATTCTTGCAAATACCTACGTGCCAGCAATTAGTAGCATATGTTACAATCTCCCAAAATGTTATAGTTTAGGAAACACAACAACCTGCCTCGCTACTTTTAAAAATTTCAAATACTGACAGCGTAGAATAGCGAAAACATGGGGAAAATGGTTTACTAGAGGTATATATAGAGAAAACAAAGCAAAATTACCCTTACTCGTACATATTTATTGCTCATCATATCACATACAGCACTACAACGCACACATTTCTATCTTTTTAATACTTATAATCATTATATTCGGAATCAACTGTTTCAATAAATATCTTGGCTCACAATAAATATAAAACACTATTATGTAACACTAATAAAACATGATAATCGGTTTTCCAATCACTTTGCACACACTAAAAGAATTTGCACTCCTTGAAGTTCGAAAGGATTCTTTACACCTCACTTCCTACTCATCACTAACGACTTAGAATCAGATTACGTTATTTCACATTAACATTGCGAAGACAATTAAATGAATAGGTAGGTTGAAACAAATTGCTAAACCAGTTATTGTGACACCAACAAACTTCGAATTTCACTATCACTCTCACCGTAGACCAAAACAAAAACAAACAACAACACAACGAAATGCGTGAAATGTAAACATTGCCAAAACCTCACATCTCACAACGGGAATTGGAAATAGATGCAATACGTAATAAAATCAAACAGAACTCAGAAGCGAACAAACGAATGAAAATTAACAGGCGTTCGATGTATCCCTAAAGTAAGACTAGTTCAAATATGAAACATATCCCCTTCGCAATACATAGTTAGATACCTTTCATCGTAATGTATACAGTTGATTCGTAGCCTAAATTATATACGTGCGAAATAATTTCGTCGAAGATGTTACATTCACAACACACTTCACTCTTTACTTCATCGTCTATGTGCAATCAATTCACTAAGGGGTACACTAAGGACACAAATTTTGTTCACTTATACTAGAGGCACAATGAAAGTTCACTGCACGTAGTTTCCTTGCAAATGCAGCCATACAAAAATGTCTATTCTTGTCACAAATTACACTACATAAGTTGCCTGCCTAACTTGAAGAATGCATTTTCGTGTTCTATTTTGTCACAAATACGTAAAAAACCATATTAGAATACAATTAGAACTGCAGTACGATCGCCCACAACGGTCCGCCATTGGTATTTTCCTCGTTTCTCCTATGGAGAAAATGAATCGCCGGGTCCCGGGCGGGTGACTCCCAAGCTCCCGTCCAGGGCGCGTCAGAGTCTCCAAATCGCGTTACGGACTTCAGTCGGGAGAAAGTGGGGAGAAAGATACTCTCCAGGAGAGTCAGAGTCTCCGTTACTGGGAGAAAGTTTTCTCCGTTACCGTTACAGACTTCAGTTGGATGAAACTGGAGCTTCACGAGTCTCTTTTCTCCCAACTCGGGAGAAAACGAAGTTACAGACTTAGGCCCCAGTGCTTCGGAGCACTGGGAGCTTGTACTGGACTACGCCCTCGGTGAGCTCGAGCGGGCCTTCGAAGAAATAAGGAATGCGGGTATGTTTCGCTATAGTGCAATGTATATTTACTGCTTATACTTATTAGTTACTGCTGAATGTTTTGGAATCTTACGTGGTTTTCGTTTGGAGTTCACACATAGCCTAAGTAACGAGTCATAGCTTCGTTTTTCATTTAACTATGATGCAAAGCGCATGCCTCCTCAGTGATAATTTAAGTTTTGCTTTCTATAATTTGAATGGTTCACATTAATGCACCATATAACTAATAAGCCAAGTAAAGGAGAGTTTTTCATGTGCAATTTTGCTAATTTGATTTTGAGTTAAGTCGTTTGTGACTCTCATCAGTCATGTTTCTTCTCTTTTTCAGGAGCATCTAACTTCCATGACTTCTTTCATTTGGAATATTTTTGTATGTGCTTTTAACAGTTATTAATTTATTGATGTATTTTCATGTTCTAATAAATTGTGTCTTGAAAAATGTTGTGGTCATTGCAGTTATAATAACTATATTGTTGATCGCAATCACCTATCCACCCTTTATCTCTCTTCATGCATGCAAAATTGTGGGAGAACTCTGTTATGTGATCATCCACTGTTGGCTGGGTTGCGCAAGTTGTTAATTGACTGTGTTTCATATGATTTGACAAGGGAATTTTAATGGATTGGGTAGGGGAAATGTATTCAGCCAAACAAGGGAGTTTCAGCCTGGCATACAAGGGAGTTTCAGCCTGGCATACAAGGGAGTTTCAGCCTGGCATACAAGGGAGTTTCAGCCTAGCTATCCAATGGAGTTTCAGTCTAGCTGGCCAAGGGAGTTTCAGTCTAACTGGTAGCCAAGGGAGTTTCAGTTTAGTCAGCCAAGGGAGTTTCATTGGAGTAGCTGGAGTTCTTAATTGCACTGCTACTGCACTGCCATCCCTCTCCCAAACTCCACTGGTTTGTTTCAATTTCAATGCAGTTTCAGCATAGAAGCAAGGCAGTGAGTTTCAAGGTAGTTTCAGCCCAGTTTCAGTCAAGTTGCAAGGGAGAAATTTTTACTTGAGAGAACATGGAGGAATACGCCACTCTGGTATTTTGAGACTGCAAAATGCCAAATTGTTGTTAAAGATAGAAAAATGTGATTTCCCTTTAGCAGAAGGCAAGTGGGCACGTTATTGGCTTGGAAGGTGCAAAGCCAGACAAACTTAATTCCAGATTTTACTAACGCAAGGAAAATTGTAATGCAAGGAAATTCAGTTTCTAAAGCTGAACCTATACCCGAGTGCAGCGAGTACCCTCATATCTGTGGCATGCTGGTTTGTTCAGACTCCTGACCCCTTTAGCCGACTCTTACGACAAGCAGGGATACTGCGGGAGTATTCTCCAACCCTCTTCCCGCAAGGGTAACATTTCGTACAATATGGTGGTTTCCTATTATTTTTTCATTGCCTAAATCGAAAGAAAGATTATTACTGCTGGAGTACGTATTTCACGCTTTTAGATTTTTAAATGACTGTATCTGTTTTTCACGATTAAATGAAAAGTGAAACTTTTCAAGCGCGCGAAAACGCGATGGGTGAGTACGGATGCCGGGAAAACTCCGCGTGACGTCGTTCTGGTTCCCACTGCTGCAAGTGAGGTGACCTTGGGGCGAGGCTCTGAGCACTGATACGACGCAGGATGCTAGCAGTTAGCAGAGTACCATGCTAGCTGGTAGCGCTTGGCTTAAATAAGGATTATTAATACCTTATCAAACGAGGAAAACTTTTCAACCGTAGCCAGTTTTAATAGGTGATTATTAAGACATATTTCCCTGAGCTCTATGCCTCATGCATGCATTGGTAATCTCAGATGATGTAAAACTCCTATCTACTCATATAGAAACTAGGTCGCTGTGACATCACGTGGAGTGGCATCGCATGGGCACCAATCTGGCCTTTTTCAAGTGCAGTTAAAATTGACCATTAACATTTGTCTAAACCGGTATTTCTAAAACCAAATAATTTGTATATTATGTATACACTAATGGTGGGTAACGAATCGCAATCAATGCCTTTCGTTTTCTTTGATGAAGGAAACTATCCTATTGACAACTAAGATTGTAGATCCAATTCCTGTCTCATCCAACTAAAAGCTTCATCCATTTCATCACCTCTACCTTCATTGTGCATTACTAAACAAATTTTCCATTTTACCAACTCATGGCTAACACTTATATAAGTACTGGATCACAAAGGACACAAGTACTGGATCCTCAAAATGCAGACATGTCTTCCAACTAGAAAACTTGCAAAAATTGCTCAACACATACAGCATGCTACATATTGTCAATGTTCAATGGACACTGCTGTGAACTCCTCAAAAAACCAATGAACTCATACTTACCATTGACAGCAATTATAGAGTATACATGTAATCAAAGAGACCGATTCATTTTTTTCTCAGCCTCTCAAGAAGCTCAGAAGTATTTATTACCAGGTTATGAGAAATACAGGAACTATGATCAAATATAATCCACCTATTGTTCCAGAAAATTTCACAAATAGTTTAAAAAATTTTAAGCAGCTTTTCATGGTACAGACCATTAACCAATTTAATAAAAGGTCTACTTATTCTATAGAAATGGATTTTGGAATGAGTCAACCCTAACTAAAAACTGCTAAAAATATCAGAAATAAGTACTAAAAATTACAGTACCACTTCATATTCACAGATAAGTGTGGGTTATGCCTTTCACTTTCCTTTGCCTTTCGCCCATTTTCAGTGCAATGTGTGACTAATGTATTCAGGAATTTAGCAAGGCATCAGATTTATGATAAATTCTATAACTTGATTACTTAATTTTATTGAATACATCTACCTTCTAATTCTGGAGTAATTTTATGGTCTAAAAAAAATAATGCATTATTTGGGTTGAGTTTTATTTTTATAAAGGAATAAATAAAAATTAAATAATTATTATTTTGAAAATTTTTGGCTGATGCATCAGCCAACATTGACAGTTTTTGCACATCCTACAAGGGTGAATAAATCAACCCACTCACAGAACAATGGTTGAAGGCCCTTTTAACATTACACACATCCTCAGGCACAGAGAGTACATATTAGTTTACAATCCCACTCTGACAATCACAAGTAAAGCAACACAATTATTTCCAATAGTCAACCATTCCAATTCCTATAAAATCAAAGATACAAGGGAAAAAAATTACAACTGATCTCATATAACAAACACTAGACTGTTAAAAAATTCTAGCATAAGGTATTATCGATCAACTCCGAAGCTGATCCATGACACCTTGGTTAATGTTTGGTGAGAAGTTTTGAGATCAAACTCGCATATTACATAACATTGTTACTCAGAATAAAGGCAATTTTACAATGGGCATGTAAAGCACAATCTACCATGTGTACAAAGGCACAGTCTACATGGCACAGTGTCACTGCGAATGCAACGAATGCAAGAAGGCATGGGCGTGAGATGGCAAAATAGCCCGTTCGAATTTCATTTGTGCACTCGCACAAATGCACGCCATAATGAGAAATTAATGCAGTTCTAGCATGTGCAGTTACGTGCTCCATGCAAACCAGCCTTGAGGCGCAAAAGCTAAATAAGGAGCCATCCATGGTTGTAAGACTGATCCAATGCCTGAATCCATAATTTAACCTGCAATTCATATTCTGAACAGAACAAGAGCAATACAAAAAAAATGCACAGCAACTTGTTACAACCCTTTCCAGGACATGTATAGCTTAACTTTATTAATCTCATGGGAACTCTCGAGTCAATTACAGTCGAGATATGCCTATGCCAAGGCCTTGAAAATTACAAGCCTGACGGCACCAAATGGTGAAGCATTATTATTTAGGCTGACTCATCCATAGATGTAGCTGGTATTATTACTTTTTAAATAAGTTTAAGGCACATTAATAAATATAACACAATTAAAGTTTAACAACCAAAATTGCATACAAACTACAATTGTGACCACCACAAATAATTGAAAAATGGAAATAAAATATATCCCTTGCAAGTAATGAAACTTTATGCGGCACAAATGAGATATGGGACTGAAGTGACAACTCTAGACAGAAAGACAAGTGCAAAGCACAGAATAAACAATAATTCCTTTTAAGTTTCTCAAGAAGCATTATGATTCCAAAGGATAATTAATATTGAAAGCTACTTAAAAATCATGAAAAAAACTAGCAACAAGGTAAATAATTCAGATTTGAAAACCATAATTTCAATGACACATATTTATTTCAAACAGTCCACCTCACTTAGCAGACCTCTGTAAATTCATCCTTCCTACCACAGCCAGCCTTTCATTCCAGTAAAGCAAGCAGGCGCCCTTCATCATGCAGCTGCTTCGTGTCTGATGCACCACCAATGCACTTTCCTTTGATGAACACTCTAGGGACCTGCAAAATGATTGAAAATTATTATTCACACTGGTCACTAAAAATCAAAAAGAAATGCTTTTCCCATCTCAAAATGATATTTTCATTACATTAACGGAATTTCATAATCAGTTTACATAGGAGAAAAAAATTGTCAGCATATGACCTTCATTACTCAATTCTTGTGGTTTCTGTTGTATGACTGAATAAGATTATAAGAACACGAGGTATGCTGGAAGAATAAGGATGATTTATCAGCCTTGGCCCCCTTTTGGAGATGGGGGCACTGAGGGAAGTATGAGCAGCAAATTTTTAAATGCATTTTATCATAACAGGAAGGAGGGTGGATGCCCACAAAATTCAGGAGTTTACAAGGAAACCACCACCTCCATGACATAACCTTTCCTAACCCATCCCCCTTAATACCCATCATCCTCCCAAAAACTCCACCCCTCCCACCCTCTCTCCTAGCTACAACCACATTCCCCACATCCCTCAACCCTCCTTGCTCAGCCAACCTCAGCCCCCAACTCCCATAGCATCATACAGAAACCTGTCAGCTCCATATTTTTCAATGTACCTGACGCTGGCATGACAGTCAAAACTGGTCATTCTGAGTCAAATAAACTGTGCAAGTCACAACATCTCTTCACTGCTATTATGGAGCCCTTCCACCATGTTATAGCTTCCAATTTTGATTCAATATGCACACGATCGAGCTCAAAAAATCCTCTCAGAAATACGCCATTGAAAGTAAATCAATTTGCTGCCATTTAACAAATATTACAGCAGTTCCCAATTGGAATGACTGAAAAATATTTCCGAGGATTAAATTGAATACGTAGCAAGATGATAAGGCAGGCATGGATTGTAAGTCTGATAAGCATATATCGAATGAATGAGAGATGCAAATGCATTCACCAACACCACGTCATTCACAAAGAAAAACTTGTAACTTTCTCCACAATTGATAAAGTCACTTTGATGATGACTTACCAATCTTATACAAATTGCAATGAAAATCTTCATAAATCACCCTTTGTTACAATGATGTCAATGCACATCACATGTCTTTACCGTACGAGCTCCAGTTTTCTGGCCCAAGTAATCCTGAATTGAAGGTCCATTTGGCATTTTATCCAGTTCGATTGCAGTGTATGTGTAACCCAGGGACTCGAAGAGCTACCAAAATAAAAATAACATGATATTAAGATTTATAATGGCGTATTTAGTAATTCCAGTTATAAATCCCAGATTTATAAATACCTTCTTTGCTTGAACACAGTACGGGCAGGTGGATTTCGAGAAGAGAACTACTTTATCCCCTTTAATCTTCTCTTCAACAAATTTTTTAACATCTTCATCACCCATGGTAATGCTACAAAAAAAGAGATTAATATGGAAATAATCAGACATTTGGAAAAACTCATTGACTCGATATTAACCTGAGTGGTTATCTAAGAAAGTTTGCTTGAAATAAATTTATACGCACTTGCCGATAGTAAAGATACTCCTGGGGGGGATCTCAAACAAAAATGATATGCACGGTCACTTGGTGACTTTTTTGATGAACACTCAAAAAATCAATTCTCTCACTAGATCAGTGTCCTTTGGAACTAAAGTGAATGCAAAGATATGCTTAGAATGACATGTCACAGCCATGAACCACTGAAGCTGATTACCACTCATCCCTAGTGGCCAATCCTTTCAGTGGCCACCTCTCTTTAGAAGCATTTAAAATGCCTCAATCATCAGATATTCATAAACCCTACTGGAAGACCACACAATTGTCACAACTGCGAAGATTTTTCAAATTTATTGACATCAGCAGACATGCAATCAGGATGGACACAATTGCTCAAAAACTAACATATCTCTCATTACCAGCAATACTTCCATTTATATCAATTTACCTGCTCTGTTTTCTCCATGATGGAGTGCGTATCTTGCCTCTAATGGGCTGGAAAATTTTTACCACATTTAGAGCACATACAATGCCAGCCATTGAAGGATGCAAAGTGTTCAGATACCCCCGAGGAGCATTACTAGTTGACAAAGTCTGCCAAACACAACTCTGAAAAATTTAAGTCCACCAACAAACAAATAATGATCCAACTTGTATAGGCACACTAGGCTGCCATAGCCTAGGCTTGCTGCCCTATGGAAGGAAATAAAAAGATGTGAGCTTCTCTATTAAGTTCTCATGTAAATAAATGATAACAGTTACTACTATTTCTTTTCACTGGTGTATTACATAGTATTAAAGTAATTAAATATGTAATCCTTCCAAAATTATTAAAGTTTCATTAGTAAAATCTATCTTGTACATTCAATTTCACTATCTTCACAATTTTTTCTTAACTCAGCTTCACTAGGTCAAGACAAGCTTCCGCAAGTGTGCCACCACCAATTAATTGTATCCTGAAGAAGCCAATTGAGTCCACACTACTTCTTCATGAGGTCAAAATGATTACTTGCTCAGAGTAGAGACAAAATCATGTTTTGTACATTTCAATGCCTAAAAGGTTATTTGGTTGGCACAATTTGGCACTGAAACAGCTAAGTATGCAACATTTAACAATAGTCTAAGTTATATACCATACATGTTAGAACAACTAAAATCGATCTCAACAAACTTACTGCTTTCAAGTACAGCCCATTGAAAAACATGCTGGTAATTAATTCTCCCATGCAAAAAACTATCAACCAGAACATTCAATACAAGAGTGCTAAATAGGTGCTTGCACATTAGTGGTTGGGGGCCATAGATCAATAAAAAACTGTCTTAAGGACAGCATATCTCACTATATGACAGTCATTATTTGAAAATTGATTATATCATTTCATATTTTAAAAAAACAATTAGCATAAATGATTGAGAAAACAAGATTAAAACCTAGGTACTTGCACATACGCAGTTAAAAATCACTGAAGGAAACGACAATAATCAATGATGATAATATGTAATAGATTATAAAAACATTGAGATATACATATATCCATGACTTTTGCCTAGAAGAATGCAATATAAATAAAATAAGGAGGTAAAATGCCAAACATACATTTAAGTTTTCAGCAAAAAAATAAATACACTAGAAGTTAATGAAAGCCATCAGCTACAAACTCTCATTGCAATAATATTTTTGTGTTAAGTTCGTGTCATGATATTGTGCTTTGGGTGTGTCAATTGTTTTAAGTGCTGTCTACAGCTCCCAGTATTCATATGCTTACTGTTGAATAAATATTAGTAAGAACATGACATGGCGCAGCCGGTAGTGCACAGTAGTGCTTGACTAGGGCCATGTGCTCGATAGAACGTAGTCAGACGACATGTTCAAAGTTAAGTGAAAAAGAAAGTTTCGAGGATGCAGCAAGCGAGACCTCCTAATCCGTTAGTCTTAATGAGCAAAGTGAGTGATAATTTCCGGAAGTTTAAGCGGAACTTGGAGATATATATATTAGCTGCCGGACCGAAAACGAAACCGAAGGAAGTTAAGACTGCCATTTTACTGAATGTAATTGGTGAGGACAGAGTTGAGCTCTTTAATATGTGTAATCTGCAAGAAGAAGATACGTCAGATTACGATAAAGTACTCCATAAATTCGAAAAATACACAAATCCTAGAAAGAACGTGGTAGTTGAATGATTTCTGTTTAACAAGCACAAACAGCACGAAGGTGAGCCCTTTGACTTCTTTGTCACTGATTTGAAAAAGTTAGTCAAAACCTGTGAGTACCGCAATCAGACTGATAGCGTTCTGAGAGACCAAATTGTTCTCCGAATAAATAATTTGGCTGTTCAGGAGAGACTTCTGCAGATACTGGAACTATCTCTGGATAAGAGCATCGAGATGTGCAAGGCAGCTGAGATGGGGAAACACCAGGCTGAGAGCCTGCCAAAAACCAAACACGTGGATACAGTCAGCAGGAAGGGGACGAGAGCTAAAGAACTGAAGGATTCAGTGAGGCATACTGAGTATAAGTATTTACCTAAGACAGCAGTAAATGTCTATTTGTGTAAAAAGTGCAATTATAAGCATAAAAAAGGAAAATGTCGAGCATTAGGTAAAATTTGCAATAATTGAGGAAAGCAAAATCATTTTGCAATTGCATGTAAATTTAGAACTGTATTAAAGTAAAATCAGTTGACTTATCTTCCCAAGACGTAAGTGTTGAACACGATCTTAATGATTTTGTAATTGAAAGTGTTGTGTGCAGTTTAAGTACAGATGATTTGAATGTCTGGTCTGAGATTATTAATCTTAATGAAGTAAACGTCAAATTTAAACTAGATACCGGTGCTCAAGTGAATGTTCTGCCTTACAGAATACTGACACATTGTGAAAGTGATAATTTGATGAAGGTGGAAACCCACGTCATTAATATTAGAATCATTTTATGGTCATAAAGTGAAGCCACTTGGCGTGATTGACTTGGAGTGTAAGGTATTAAAGAGTGGAAAAGATCACGTACTGAATTTTGTGGTTGTTGAAGACAAGGACTCTAGAACTAAGCCATTATTGGGCTTATGTGGCTGTGTTGAATTAGAATTGATTCACCGAAAGATGGTGGATATTGTAAAATACCGTAAACTTGGACAACTTTGCCGGGTTTTGAAAAATATTATCTTTGGTGTCCTACTAAGTTCCCTAATCATCCAAGAAAGGACCTATGTTTTTATCACACAGAAAAGATATCGAGTGATATCCTTTCAACACACTTGTAGTCTTATGAGTTTTTTTCAGGTCTTTATTAGTGTTTTGTTTTCGTCGCGCCAAACTGAATACTTTGGTAGGCTATTTAAGTGTCTCGCCGTGCCCATTTTCTCAAACGTAAGTAAGAACTTCTATTACCATTCAATAGAGCATATAATTTACTTTCAGAATCGCTTTAAATGGTAAAATGTATGTTGTACTTAGGTTTAATAATGTAACTTGGCAATGTTGCACCAGGAAGCTTGGAGGAAATGGGACACCTTTGCCAACTGACAATAGTGTTATTTCTCAAATTTTAGTAAACTTTTTCCTAAGGGTGCGTTTTTCATATTCGTTTTATAGAACTTTCAGATGCCAAGACGCTTCAATACCAAGTTGGAAGTTCGCAGGTATCAAAATTATGACAACACTACGCTGCAACTTGCTGTCAATACAGCGATTAATAATGAAATGAGCACTGGAAAAGCAGCCCTGAAGTATAATATTCCACATAAGACAATTAACAGTAAGGTGAAGTGTCGCCATTCAAAGAATCCAGGGCGCCATAGGGGATTGAGCAAGGATAAGGAAGAAGAGATCCTCGAACATGTGCTTGTTCATGCAGACCGGGGAATGCTTTTTAATGCCATTGATTGATGATTGATTCGTTTTGTGTTCTTACACCATCGTCCAATCATTTATGACAACCCTTTGATGTTTCGGTCTTCGCTCCTTGTAAAAAATAAATGGAGAGCCATACTGACAGACCATAAATTGTGGAACTGTACTTGTTATCAAATTCTCAAAAATAGAGCATTTCCAACACTTTGGATGAAGGAGGTTAGATGAACTCAAAAATCATATCAGGATTCGAGAAATGGGCCGCTTACAGAAAGTTGCAACTATCGCTTTTCTCGAGCACAGCCATAAGTGACAATACTATTCTCAAACCAACGCATTCATTAAGTCATAAAATTGTATTCATCGAGAATTTATGATGCACATACTTAAATGTTTGTATGTTAGCAGTTGAGAGCCATTGTATGTCGGTATCGATCTATTTCCTCGTCTGAAATCTCGAGTGAGTCAAAATCTGAGGTTTAAATCGTTCGATAGGGCTCGTTTGAGAACCGGTGATAAAATTAACCACACGCACGACGCTTAACCCCGTGCAGAAATTTAACACATAATTCCTTCATCCTACCCCACGAGTCATGAAATTGCTCTCTCACTGAGCTCCACATTTATTTAATTTAAGGAAGTAAATAAAAACCTTGAACGACTAAGAATGACTCACCTCGATCAAAAAATGTCACGGGAAAGTAGGACTTGATCAGGTAACGATTATACGCCAACGCTGCTTTCCCTTTCGCCTGGTAAGACAAAAATTTATATCTTCGTGAAAAGTCCAACTCCAACGTGCCTTGCAGTATTCAGTCTGCGACGAGTTCAATACGGTATGAGTAATAACGGCAACGACCGTGAGTGCCGTGAATGCGGTTCAACGGATTCTTCCTGTCACGTCCCTTACGGAATTCGAGACACGTTTTTTATGGAATATTGTCTTAGACCATAGAAGTAGACCTGCCGTTCGGGCGGAACGCTGTGGCCAACATCGCACGGCGGGGAAGTGAGTGGGATGAGGGAGCGTGACGTCACGGTTGGGAATGCAGACGATATTCCGTATTCGCGCTTGAGATATTTTAACGCTCATAGCTACGCTGCAAAGTCGCTGAAAAGTGAAGATATTGGGCACGCAAAATGATTATACAGTAAAAAAATATATTTTTAAGATGAACTAAGGTATCTTATAGCCTTGACTGTGCGCAAAAAGCTAAATAAATCAAGATGAAGCGAGAAGTGATCGTATTAATACATTGATTAAGAATGTTATTTTAGTAACTTTGCATCGAGGAATATTCATGAAAATTGGCACACTTATGGGGAAAGGTCCTAGGTGTTTTTGAGTGTAAGCAATATTTTACAATTTTGACCTTTTGACCTCACAATGTGGGTCCAAACCACAAATTTGAATTTGCCTTATGGGGATTAAATGTTTACAAAGGTCGAGATAGAAAAAAGTCTGAATTTCATGGACCAAGATGTCAATTCATAGGTTTATGGACCAGAGAAACCCGAAAATAACACTTTTATTGACGAAAATTCAACCGTTGACCCTGTAAGTTCACCGTCAAGATGGCCGCCGGTGTGAGAATGTGTGTTTTTCGGTGTGTTCTAGTTTTTGCCGTAACTTTGGTAATTTCGTCGTCATGGACGTCAAAGTGGGTTCCTCAACAGTGTGTAAGTTCCCCAGTTATCGGTGCGATCAACGATTCAGGATACAACGGGATTAGATGCAGAAAAGTGGCTTTGTTCTGGAAAGGCTTCGCCCTCGCCGGTCTTCCGACCCACCATTGCGAGTCGTTCCGAATGGAGGAAGAGATAACCTCACAGGCATACCTACGTCACAGAAAATGGCGGCGGGCGCCAAACATATTCAAAATGAAATGCTGTACAAGTATGATGCCGTAAAAGATAGAAAGGAATGATTAAAAACCGTGGGACGTACATGTTTTTAATTTTATAAAAGAAAATATAGAATTATCGCACACATTTTGAAGTCCTACTCATTAAAAGCCGAAACATAGGAAGGATAACCTTAAAGGAATACCGCAGTCTTCAATGCATACCTGTAATGCAATCCTAATAATGGACAATTTAAGAAAAAATTATAATTGTTAGCGTACGGATAACCTTTAGGCATACTTCAGTCTCTAATTTGAACATGAAAATCAATTCATATATTGCGAAATCTATTAATAACTTAGGCGTTGAAGACGGGATAACCATCGGGCATACCTCTGTCTGTAATGCAAACACGACAAACAATGCACAATAAATATCAAAATTCCAGTTATCGGACGAAATATAACCTTCAGATATATTACAGTCTTTCACGTAAATGTGCAAAACTATCCTAATAATGGACAATTTATGTAAAATAGTTGTTATCGGAGTAGGGATAACTTTCAGGCATACCTCGGTCTCTAGTGTAAACATGACAAATTATGGACATTTAACATCAAAATTTAACTTTTGGTTGATAATTACTTTCCGTAATACCTAAGTCTTTAATATAAATGCGCAAAACTATCCTAATATTGGACAATTTATGTAAAATAGTTGTTATCGGAGTAGGGATAACTTTCAGGCATACCTCTGTCTCTACTGTAAACATGACTAACTATGCACAATTACTATAAAAATTCTAGCTTTTGGTTGAAAGATAACTTTCTGGAAAAGCTTAGCCATTAATATAAATGTGAAAAACAATCCTAAGAATGGACAATTTATGTAAAATTATAATTATTGTAGTACGGGTAACCGTCAGGCATACCTCGGTCTCTAGTGTAAATAAGACAAAATATGGACAATTACTATAAAAATTCTAGCTTTTGGTTGATAGATAACTTTCTGGAAAAGCTTAGCCATTAATATAAATGTGAAAAACTATCCTAAGAATGGACAATTTATGTAAAATAGTTGTTATCGGAGTAGGGATAACTTTCAGGCATACCTCGGTCTCTAGTGTAAACATGACAAATTATGGACATTTAACATCAAAATTTTAACTTTTGGTTGATAATTACTTTCCGTAATACCTAAGTCTTTAATATTAATGCGCAAAACTATCCTAATATTGGACAATTTATGTAAAATAGTTGTTATCGGAGTAGGGATAACCTTAGCCATTAATATAAATGTGAAAAACTATCCTAAGAATGGACAATTTATCTAAAATTATAATTATTGTAGTAGGGATAACTTTCAGGCATACCTTAGTCTCTACTGTAAACATGACTAACTCTGGACAGTTAATATAAAAATTCTAGCTTTTGGTTGATAGATAACTTTCTGGAAAAGCTTAGCCATTAATATAAATGTGAAAAACTATCCTAAGAATGGACAATTTATGTACAATTATAATTATTGGAGTAGGGATAACCGTCAGGCATACCCTGATAAAAATAAACTCCTCCATGATGGGTAAAGGAAAGGTAAAGGAATGGTAGTAGCCATCATATGGTGGGTAGTTACCCTTGTACAAACCACGCCCTACTTTCTGAGGAGGGTAAGGGAAGGAAAGAACAAACCTTCGTCTACACCTCCTGAAAACTCCTTCGCTTACCATCCGTCTGCACTGCATTAAGGGTAAGGTAAGGGATAGGCCTATACTTCATCCTCCCTTCCTTGGCACTCCTTCACTTACCATTCCTCTATCCTTTGTCCAAGATGTATTATGGGTTACGGAAGGGTAGGCCTATACTTCGTCCACCCTTCCTTGGAACTCCCTCCCTTACCATCCGTCTACCCTTCCTCTACATGCCATTAAGGGCAAGGGAAGTGTAGGGCTTTCCTTCGTCTACCATTCCTTGGAACTCCTTCCCATGCCATCCGTCAATCCTTTCTCTAACTCAATTAATGGAATGGCAAGTGTAGGAATATCCTTCGTCTACCTTTCCTTGGGACTTGGCATTTATTTCTGAGGAAAATATAGCCTGAAAATGTCTCCTCAGCTACGTTCACCAGCTAAAGAGTAGTATTGAGTTCTATACAAGAACATAAGCAGTCTTTGAAAGCAAAGATGGATGGGCTGCACAACTAATCTTTAAAAGTCTCCTAAGGAAAGCAATAATATATACTCAACAGTTTCTATAAGTGTGTGAAAATAGCTCATTCAGAAGAGCTTTCATTCACATTATTAGGATGTAACCTATTTGTGTGGCTGACATTATGACATCCTGGGAGTGATGTTCGGTATTTGAATGCCGATGTTATTTTCTGAAAAGAAATAGGTATGGTAGAAAAAAGTCACTGCTTTCTTCCACATAGGTCCAGGTGCAAAAGATATTCTCAAAGATTTTGTACTATAAATCCCATTGAGAAACTCCAGCACATAAGTACCTTGAAAGCCGAGGTCGTTAAGGCACTACTTCAGCATCCCCCAATATGTGAGTCCTGGGTTTTAATACCACATGAAGGCTAACTTTTTTCTGTCTCATAATTTTAGAAATCACTGTTACAACTCATCCCCATTCATTTAATTGAGTTGCTTAGCGATTTTTTAAATTTTCATATTAATATATGGATTTTTAGTTTTTATATTAGTCCTACCCTCCCTCTACACTCCAGGAAGGATAATACCTACCCGCCAATCCCACACAGCACATCGTTGCCAGAGGACGTCCGCTGCGCGTCCGTCGCGTCCTCTCAGTGTCCGCGGATTTTCAGGACAGCCAGAGGACATCCGCCGGCTGTCCTGGCCATCCGTCCGCACACTGTCCTATCTCGGATGTCCAGCGGACGTCCAGCTAGTGTCCCATTACGCAGGGTTTGGGAGTTTTGGTTTCCTCTTAAAATACTCACCTCCTCAAGGAGGAACTCCGAGAGAAAGTCTCGTGATCCTCCTCCGAGTAGGGAGTATAGGAGAAGGGAGAAAGAAAAAAAACTTAAACTAAAAAACAATTATTATAATGTTCTCAAATATGCTCTGTCTCCCCTTGCTGAAGGGTAGAGGAAGGGTAGGCCTATCCTTCCTCTACCCTTCATTGAGACTAGCCCAACCCTTCCTCTACCTTTCTCCTACACTCCAGGAAGGATAATGCCTACCCGGTAATGTTCTAAAATACGCTCCGTCTACCCTTGCTGAAGGGTATAGGAAGGATAATCTGACCCTTCCCTTACCCTCATTAGAGGGTAGACCTCCCCACAATGGAGGAGTTTATTTTTATCAGGGTACCTCTGTCTTTAATGTAAACATGGAAATTATAGACAACTAATATCAATATTCTAGTCATTGGATGATAGATAACTTTCTGGAATACCTGTATTTAATGTAAACATTAAAATCATTTCAAAGATGGCAAAATTTATTAAGAACTTTGGTAAATGAAGACAGGATAACCTACAGAAATACCTCAGCCTTTCTTTAAAACCAAATATTACATAGTGTTGTAAATCAGGAAATCTGAGTTACTGTAATGGAGACAACTCCTTATTAATTATTAATTCCGACTGTGTATGAATATAAATTATGACACACAAATCAGCCTCCTTGGCATAACAATCCGTCAATAGCAACCACAAACAAAAACCTAGATATAACGAGATCCCACGGTGCTCCAATAAATACTCGCTATAGCGAGTATTAGCTATAGCTATATCCTCTATGTCATTTTCATCAACTGGTAGTCGAGATAATGCATCTGCCAGATTACTGCTGCCTTTAACGTATTTTATTGTATCTTCATATCCAGACCCAAACAACGCCCACCTCTGCAACCCATTAGCTCCCATTTGTGGAATACCTTTATGTTCACCAAATATTGCTAACATAGGCATGTGATCTGTCTCCAAAATGAATTTTCTTCCCAACAAGTATTGAGAAAATTTTTTTATTGACCAATAAATTGCTAAGGCTTCTTTGTGAATTACAGAATAATTCATTTCAGCAGGCGATAGAACTCTTGACACAAAGCTTATAGGTTTTTCCTCACCATTCTCAAAAATATGCACCAACACCCCAGCAATTCCCTTACTGCTGGCATCGCAAATCAATTTTACTGGTAAATCAGGATTATAATGCACTAATATCACATCTGATGAAATAATTCTTTTAACTTGAATGAAAGCTCTCTCACAATCATCATTCCAGTCATATTTTACTCCTTTTCACAACAATTTATACAATGGACCTAAAACTTTCGACAAATTAGGAACGATTTTCCCATAGTGACTGCAGGTACCAACGAAAGATCTAACCTCAGATACATCATAGTAGGGCTGGTGGCCTTAACTATAGCTTTCACTTTGCAAGGATCCTTCCTAATTCCTGCAGCATCAATAATATGACCTAAATATGAAATTTCTGTTTCAAAAAATTAACTTTAAAACTTTAAGAGGAAGGGATATATCCTCAGGTTATAGTGATTTATCCCCATATATAGGTATATATCCTTACATTGTAATCTTTAGGCATACCTCATTCAATAATTTAATCATGAATACTTCTCCTGATAATGCAAAAATAATTGACTGCTCTTGATATTGGAATTAGGGATAACTTTCCAGGCATACCTCACTCCTTCATGTAAACATGAAAAACTATTTCACGTACATAACCTTAAAATGAAAATTTATTGAAAACTCTTGATATAGGAGTCATTGAAATCCTTCCATTCACACCTCTGTTATCCTTCTCCTGCGCCTATGGTGTGAAAATATTAACCATAAAATTTTATGGTTTATAGGATATAACTCTAATGTACATCTAGGTATCTGTAATTGGTGTACTTATTTATATCTGTAGCACACTTTAAATAAGGGAATGAACTATTCAACCATAAATGCATATATTATTTGGAGAGATAACTTTCTAGGAATACATACACATAACAGGTCATATATTAATCTCTGTAGCAAGCTTAATATTATGGGTGTGAAAAATCAAACATAAAATATTTTTGGAGGAGGAAATAACTTTTTAGGTATACATCCAAATAATGGTTGCATATATTAATCTCTGAAGCATACTTGTATTAAGGGAGTGAACGAATTGACCATTACAGGTTATAGTAGTATGAGATAACTTTTTAGCCATGCATCTACATAATAGGTGTACATATATCAATTTCTGTATGGCATACTTGTAGGCACTAAGAGAGTGATATTATCCACCATAAAAGTTATTTTCAAAAGAGAACTTATTAGGCATACTACATACACATAAAAGGTGTATACCTATATATTAATCTCTGAAGGATACTTGTCCTAAGGGAGGGAACAAATGAACCATAAAAGATATATAGTAATATAATATCGGATGATAGAAATAATAATGAACCTATATAATATTAATGGAGGAAGAGATTGTAAATTTGGCATACGCCTACCTATAAAGGGTGTATATTTTACCTCTGAATTAATAAGAATTAGGATATCATATAGGTTTGAATGTTTTTATCAAGGGCTCAGGAGTAGCTGGTGGTTTTGCTTAGTGGTTCATCTTAGCCTCAATTAACGATAATGTGATTACATTTTCCATTCTATGATTATATAGTACTATAAGTAGGTTATCCTTTTTTACATGAAGTACTCATGTATAACTGAAGGTTATCCCTGCCTCCAGTATTAAGAGTGTTAGTAATATATTGAATTCTAGAATGAGGAATTTGAAAAAAGCTTTTACATTTTCATAAAGGAATGAGGTATGCCTGGTAGGTTATCACCCAAGCCTTCAATAATAACAGTTTTAACTGAATCATTTCACTTTAAACTAAATTATTTTCATTCTAAAATAGATAATAATGACAATTATTATTTCATAGTTACATGACAGACTGATATGCCTGAAGGTTTTCCCAACCTCTCAAAATCAAGACATTTCAATATTTTTGCATTCAATACATAGGTATGTAGTTCTTTTTAAGTTTAAATGAAGGACTGAGGAAAGCCAGGATGATTATTCCAACCTAAAATATAAAGAGAATTTAAAAAACTTAGGCATTTTGTGGTTATGTGTATGAAATAGGTTTTCATATTAACATGAGGGTCTGAGGTATGCCTATAAGGTTATCTTTACCATGAAAATAAAGAAATTTCAATAAATTTTGCAAAACTTGGATAGGTCATCATATTTACATGAAAGACTGACGCATTGAACTGAAGCTAATCCTTTCTCCAATACCAAAAGTTCCATATATTTTGCATTCTAAGGATAGATATTCATGTTTACATTGAGAACTGAGGTATGCCTGAAGGTTATCCTCTCTCCAATAGCAAACGTTCCCACTATATTTTGCATTTTAAGAATAGATTTTCATGTTTACATTGAGAAATGAGGTATACCTAAAAGTTATCCTCTCTCGTACAACATAAGTTTGAATTCATGTTTATATTGAGAACTGATGTATGCCTGAAGGTTACCTTATCTCCAATAACAAAAGTTCTCAGTATATTTTGCATTCTAAGGATATATTTTTATATTTTCATGTTTACAATGAAAACTGAGGTATGCCTGAAGGTTATCTTATCTCCAATAACAAAAGTTCTCAGTATATTTTGCATTCTAAGGATATATTTTTATATTTTCATGTTTACAATGAAAACTGAGGTATGCCTGAAGGTAATCCTCTTTCCAATAGCCCAGATTTAAATGTTTACATGCCCGAATTTTGTGTCACCTATTTGCATTTTTTGGAATTTATCGCTATAATTAGTATTAAATTGCACTTTATTTACCTGTAATAATTTATAAATAGACAGTATACCTATATGATCGCTTTTACTTCATTTATATCGCCTTTTACCGCTGATTTCCATTGAATAAAAACAGTTGAGGGTGTATTTAGAATAGTAGTTTGACGTTGGCCGTATTCGTCACAGTGGCGCTGGCGTCAGGTATGCCAAAAACCCTTCCCGTAGCCTACGTTATATACAAGGCCGTCCAACGTCGGGAAAAGGCTGGGACAGCGCACGTAGTTGAGTCTTCGGCCGGTAGAGGCGCTCTTTTGAGAACATGAATTACATGAGATCTTACGGGAAATAGCAACGGAACTGATGAAATTACGTTATTTTTATCTTAAGAGAGGCTCTAAATTCTTTCTAATACTTGTAAATCTACATAATACCCAGCAAGCCACCTTTAGGGTGTTTGGCAGGGGAAAATAATGAAGAATGAGAAAAAGCGAGGATATTTATTTTAAGGAGGTCTCGAGAAAATTAGTTCTAAGGCGATTGATTTTGGACTCCATTGCAAAACATTTTTCGATGGAAATGATTACTCACTAACCAAAACTTACCAAATATACAAGAATTGCCATTAGAAAAAAATCTCCTGAACCGGGAATCGAACTGCGGTCATACCGCCATGCGCGTCTTTAGGGCAGGGCTGAGACTCTTAACCCATTAATCCCCAGCGTTGCGTTAACGCAACATTATTGAATTCTAATTCTCGGAACAAGTCTCTACCTCAGAATAATATTTTCTTCGATTTACAGACTTTTTTAAGTATCTCTAGTTCTAATTTTGCCATTTCCACCAAGATTTTCATTCATATAATTGTATTTTTATGGCTGATGGCGTTTGGCATAAAAATCGATGTGCACATACGAGATACCCTAGGAAAAACGACATACCCCAGCATATCTGTGAAGGCAGAATGGGGCAAATCTTCCAAAGGAATACTGATGACTCCCGGCGAAGATGTCGAGTGTACAAATCGAGATAAAAAAATAAAAGATGTAACCTAATTGTTAAAAATTACTTTTTTGTAATTATTTACCGGAGTATTCCCAGCGTTGCGTATACGCAGCATTTTGAAAATCAAATGATGTGATGAAAATTTTTTTTTCCAAAAATTCATCTTAGTTAGGCCGAAATAAATGGGAAAATGCGAAATAACCGAAGTTAAAATCCTTACATACAGTGTGGGGAATGATGGGTTAACCGGTTGTGAAGGGGCCATAACTAGGACTTTTGTCCGGAGGTGCAACGATCAGTTTGCCATTATTCCTCCCGTGATCCCCTTCTCTCTTCCACCCCTAAAATATAATACCTCTGTAATCCATTTTTTTATTGTGCGTTAGTTGAAATTACTCGCCGTATGTATGTTGTGAAGAAATTTTATTTATATTAGTTAAAAATGATTTTTAATTATTTTGGCTAACTAATTTAATTATGAAAGTTAAATAACTTTTCTAATAAATGTTTCAAAATTTTCTGCTCCCCTCTCTGAAATCTTCGCCAGAGGCACACGCCCCCCTGCAACGCCCTAGCTCCAGTCTTGGGTTGCGGCTTCATTGAAGTCCTTTTTTCCCGCGTTGGCATCCTTGACGAACCACAAGGGTTTAAAATCTAGCAGTGACGGATATAGATCTGCACCAACTAGGTGGGGGGCCTATCTTCGTGAATTACTACACAACCAGGGGAATTTCCCCCTAGCCGAAGGGGGGTTCGGGGATTTTGAAAGTTAGGATTTTCCAGACTCAAAAACGGCTGTTTTAGACTAATTCATTGATAAAAAAGACACTATATTATGCAGGCGTAGTAGATCGTTTTACCAATGCCAAAGCGTTAAAATAGGCCCCATAAGGTTAAAAATAATTTGTATTTTGACTCGTTATAGTTGGTAAATTTGCCGGAAAATTTTGCTATCTGCTTTACGTCAAAGTAGTGACATGAAAATTTCAATTTTTATCTATAGCGTATGTTACGACTCCTAAGCATCTCCCCTCCCCATGGATCCGCCACTCTCATCTTGTACCATGAGCCTCGGAACAATTGCCATGGGAATCAAAGAAAGTCTGCTCAGTGGCCTGGAAATCCAAGATCACAGCCTCGATTCCCGGTTCAGTTCTCACCCAATCTCACGTGGAGGGGAGGGGGGTCCTGGCAAGTATCACGTCATTTTTTCCGCAAGAAACAGCGTAAAATTGTAAGAAAACTGGGTGGAATTGAGCAAAACGTGTTCCTCTATTAAACTAGTTAAATTATATTTTTTGTGGGAATTTTCACAGATGGCCAACGTTCATTCAGAAGACAGTATTCCATTGCGCGCCTTGTGACCCCATTTCGGCCTCTATTCCTTAGCTACGGTTCTAGTCACACCCTTGAGAACATGAGAAATCAGTTTCTTGACCGTAGACTGATATCTGACGGAGTAAACGTTTCCAGTGACTTCGTCAAGTTACTCTACCAACAGCAGGAAAACAGTGAAAACATGTCAAGAACTTGAATTTCAAAACTTTCTACCTCTCTGCGATAGAGTAAATGACTCTGAAGATTGCAAATCACTGTTGCTTATCAGGAAACTCAATGACATTTCTAGACCATTAAACTCCTGCAACGCAACCGGAAGATCTTCTCGAGATATTAAGTAGACCTATTCCAGGTAAGGTTACTGAAAAAGTGTTTGTCGACTGATTAATTATTTGATAGTTAATTAATTATTATTAACAAATTTCCCCAACCCAACTAGCACAGATTTTGCCTTATCCCTAAATACGAGGATATTATACATATATGCCGTGACGAAACCTATCTGAAAGCAGAGATAAAGTATGAATAATCCACGCCGTTTTTTGGGATAAATCGGAGATGCACTTCCGCATTTTTTGAGATATGCCTATCCTTACGCCGTATAATTGCCGCTGGGTGGCAGCTGTTTCGCGTACGATCGCTGCGCTGCCACGCGAGATTCATGAGAACTACGTGAAAATAATGTAATAACCGTAATAACATAAATTGGCTTTCGATGAGGAAAGATTCAATGCATTATTTTTCATCATTGTATTTTATTATATTATGGTATCCCATATAGCATCAAATATGCCAGAGACATCTCACGAGGCATATATGACCACTGAGGTCTGTATGCCTATGAGATCATATCTCGTGAGATTCCTCTGAGATATTTGATGCTACATGGGATACCGCAATACAATACTGTATAATAACATACATGATGAAATATAATGCACTGAATCATTCACCATCGAAAGCCAATACCGCACTAGTCTCCACAATGAGGTTTTTTTCACTATGTTACACATTCACGCAAGTTTAGGAACATACCAAAAAATCCGTTAGAAGAAAGTGGAAAATAAACAAAATTATTGCTCTAAAAACGATATATTTAATGAATGATTCATCTTGAAACGATATACAATACACTAGAACACGGAGCAGTCTTTATACCTTCATCGGTAAACCATAAATCTTAATGTTCAATTCCTTACATCACATTATAGAGGAGACTGGTGAATTACCTTACGTATGGTTTCTAAAAGCACAAATTCGAAATCCATTACAGTTATACCCTAGAATTTGGCAATTGCAATCACTAATACCTCGCATTTGTTAACAAATCACAGCACTGTCGATGATTCCTTCATTAATATCCACGACAATCCGGGATGTTTTGATGTGTCGCCACAACTGTACGTACCGGCGTAGCCCACATCGAACTCAGGCACACAAAAACGATGCTTAGGTCGCATTATCACTTTAACTATTATTGCATACACAAAATAATCAACGATTTTTACTCACAAACACCACTATACACAACACCAAAAATGTAAACACGAAGCCACTATAATGGCTTTAACGGTAATGGAGGACTTCAGCGCTACTATGCGGCCAATTTTGGCAATATGGTACCATGACATCCCTCCCCAAACGCTTGAAATCGTGGAAAAAAGGGATATTACACATGGAGGATAAGCTTATCCCCACAATATCTGATTTCTCCAAGGATAAGTTCAAATCTGTGCTGGCTGGGAAGTGACCATCGCTTATATATTTGAAATATATATGAGAGAAGCTGCAGTAGCTTTCGTGGCGGGTTACCTAGTCCGAATTGCAGAGGAGAGAACTGAATGTATAGGGTGTCTGGAACCTCTCGCCGCATGTCAAAAAAGTGCTCCCTCACTGTTATTAGTGAATCATTTGAATAGATCATAGATAGATTGTTATCCTAGCAAAAACTTTACATATTTCTCAGTGTAAGCAGTGCGCAAACTTGACAGCAAAATTTTATATTCGGGCAGTACTCTTTCTGCAACGCCAGCTACTTGAAGAGTAATTACTGACATTCATTTTACCAAGATTTCTGAAGGAATTTGCTTGTAAGCAATGCACAAACCCGGTATTGCTTCGTGTAATATTACAAAAAATTTTTAGGCCACTTCTGGACAATTATGCTAAAATGAAACGGACACTGTAACATGGAAGAAGTAACAGCACCTGCGTTTAGGAAAATATCACTTTGTCAGAAATTCCTATAATTTTGAAAACATTATTCCGTGAAAAATACCAAAAAATAAAGTCCAAAATTAAATAAATATGGTAAATGTTAGCATAATCACGAAAAGAGAACTAATTTTGACAAAAATCGCGTCTGTTTCAAATGTTCGCCATTCATTCCCATACGAATTTTGTTCTCAAAACAGCGCCAGCGGCGACAACTGGAACTAACTCCAGACATGCTCATTCTGCCCGTTTACAGCTCACGTTGGACGGCCTTATGAATAACGTAGGCTACTGCCGGGTCTACACTAGTAACTTAAGTGACTACTTAAGTTGGCTCTGTATTTAAGTTGGTAGTGTAGGTGTCACCAGCTTCATTTAAGTACACCTCCACTTAAGTCATCTTAGAACCCAACTTAAATTGCGTAGGCAACTGTTTCCGCACGGTTGAAGCTCTTCATGTGTTGTAAATGGCACATAAATACCCATCTCACATCATCCCGTTGATTATGTTCTAAGTTGTGCTGTATTGTATGATGTGGTTATTGAGCGTTCTATTACGTTAGTTAATTTCTAGTGTTGGGGATATTAATTCGACGAATTTATTTTGTAGTGTTTCTCATCTTATTGTTGGTTTTATTTCCGTGAAAACTAATTGCTATGCCTTTTGCTCACGGTGAAACTCGATTTATAAAACTTAGAAACGTTTTAAGGAATTTTAAGACTGACAATGAGACGACGGTAGAGGATCCGGTAAAACAGTTTATTTTCCATGGTGTCATAATCGAAAATAACGTAAACGAATGCACTCAGTAACTTCCCACACACTTTTATTGAAACTATTGCATAGGGCTTTAATGTTAGTCCTAGGGATGCCGAGGGAGATAAGATGTGGCGATTTCATTGGACGTGGGAGGAATTAATGGTTGAAATTTAACATCAATGGTTTTAATAAAGCAGTGGAATTTGACTAGCAATAAGTGTTTTTGTTTACGTTATGAATATGTCATTCCACGAAGTCACGCTTAGTAATTCTAAATTCCTCTGGCTCCTTCACCTCTCGCCATATAGCGTTCCCTCAGGAACTGAAATCGGTCTTTCCTTTTAACCTTCTGAATCCAAAATGGTTAATTCACGGAGTTTGGAAGTTTATTTCAAATAACAGTCGCTTTGGATCAAAGAATCACTAATTGCTCTCCTAGACCTTCATCTGTCAACATAACTGTTTCCCGATATAGACAATCACGGTGCTGAAGTCGACTTAAAGCTCAAGTGTAGCTACCGCACCACATTTAAGATTATATTTAAGTGAAGTCACTTAAGTTAAGTGTGTAGTGTAGACAAGGCATACGCCCTTCCATGCTTCCTCCGGTCTCAACTCCACCATTGCCGTGCGCCCGTCACCACCGGGACCCCTCGCGGCAACAGAGGCCGCTTCGCCCCAGCTTGGAAGCGCGTCGCCCTCCTCATTCTTCTTGCCAGTGACGTGAACATTAACCCCGGCCCTCTGTGCAGCGCATACTATTAAAATGTTAGAAGCCTACAAAATAAGCTTTCGGATTTGACGTGTCACATCTCCGAACTTTCCTCATTCAAGATCATTGCGTTAACTGAGACATGGCTTAACGCGAACGTTTTTGATAGTGAATTAGCTTTTTTTTCCACGCACCAAATTTTTCGGCGTGATCGGGGCTCCCGTGGGGGCGGTGTTTTATTGGCCATCGATTTAGAGTATCCTGCAACCCGAAGGTCCGATCTTGAGACCAACTGTGAAATTCTATGGACTCAAATCCATGCCCCTTCCAGCCACACCAGTGACTACAGCACGAAACTATTCGTTGGTTGTTTCTATCGCCCACCTAAAGCAGAACTGTCATCGCTCGAGGCTTGTTTTGAATCTGTGCTACGTGCCCGTGCATTAGGTGATGTGCTACTGTTTGGGGATTTTAATCTATCAATCGACTGGACCTCCTCGTCACTTGGTTCCCCACTCAATCCAATGGACGATTTTTTCCTTGAACATTTCGTGAATGGTCTTGGCCTCAACCAGTGTAATCCTTTCCCCACAAGAAATTCGGCAACGCTGGATTATATTCTGTCCTCCTCCAAAGTGAACTCCGTTGCTCTTGGGAGAAATATTTTCACCACAGACCATGACTCTCTCGAGTGCTCCTTGGCCCTTCCACTACCCCCCAGCCGTCGAGATTCCTCGGCCTCAACGCCTGCCAGGGTTTTCCGGTGTTGGAACAAAGCGGACTGGCCAGCCGCGTACTCTCTCTTCTTCCTTGGGACCTCCTGGAGTGCGGGTCCCCTGACGAGGCCCTTCAACTATTTTATGACCTTCTTCATGCTGTTATCGCGGATTACGTCCCCTTGCGACGAGTGTCGAAGAAGCGGCCCATCTGGTTAACCCAAGAAACCTCTTTAGCGCTAAAAAATAAACGAGCCGCTTGTAAACTATGTAAGCGTCACCCCAGTCCTCAGACCCGTGAGACCTTTGCAAACCTCCGTCGCCACACCCGCTACCTTCTTCGCCGTGACTACGCTAACTACGTGAAAGGGATTTTGGACGATATTAATGTTAATTCTAAAAGGTTTTGGTCCCTCGTTAACGCGAAAAGAAGAACAGCTCGCATCCCTAGCACACTATCTGCTGGTGGTGTATCGTATACAGGGGACTCTAGGCCTTCAGCATTCAACAATTACTTTCATTCCAATTTCGCCCATTCTCTTCCTAACACCTATCTCCCTCCTGTACAGCCTATTTCCACTCATTCCCTCGGATCTGTCTCCACCACTCCTCCAGAAGTGTTATCTTATTTGTCCTCGTTGCCCACGGCGAAATCAACGGGTTCCGATGACATTAGTTCATTATTTCTCAATCGTACATCTACCAGTCTTTGCATTCCAATCTCAAAAATCTTCAACAGGTTCTTTTCATCTGGAATGTTTCCTACTCAATGGAAAAAATCAAATGTAACCCCCATTTTGAAATCTGGCCCTAGGGACATAGTTGAGAACTATCGACCCATTTCAATATTACCAATTTTATCTATTATCTTTGAACGCATTATCCATAACCGCATACTTCATTTCACTCTCCCTTACATATCGCCTTCGCAGCATGGCTTTCTTCCTGGGGGGTCCTGCCTGACCAATCTCTCTATACTGCACCATCATATAATTTCTGCTTTCGAAAACAGGTCCCAGCTGGATGTCTGTTACATTGACTTTTCTAAAGCTTTTGATTCTGTTAATCATACCCTTCTCATCCACAAACTCCAGTCGCGTTTTAATATCCATGGCACTCTCTTATGTTTAATCTCTAATTTCCTGAGTTCCCGCAGCCAAAGAGTTCTAATAGAAGGCTTTTCGTCGAATTACTTACCCGTTTCTTCTGGCGTGCCTCAAGGCAGTGTATTAGGCCCACTTCTGTTTGCTCTTTACGTTGACGACATTGTTGATGACATTCTTCCCTCTAGATGTGGTGTTCTCCTCTATGCCGACGATTGTAAAATATTTAAAAGGGTTAACACCGCGGCTGATTCCCTGTTTTTACAAACTGCTCTTCAATCGCTAGAGAAATGGTGCAATAAATGGCAGTTGTGTGTGAATCCTGGAAAATCTACTGCGATGTCTTACTCGCTGAAGAAGAGCACTATCACCTCCACTTATACACTAAATAATCAACCCATTCCCTCTGTCTTATCTCACTCCGATTTAGGCGTCACTTTTGACCAAAAGTTAACCTTTTACGAACATATAAAAACCGTTGTTAACAAGGCTATGGCAGTGGTTGGGACCCTATATCGCATGAGCGAGATATCCGAACCGAGTGCCTTAAAATCAGTATTCATTGGATGTGTGCAACCCATCCTCGAATATTGCTCCCCCATTTGGTCAACTGCTTCTCCCACCACACTAAAATTAATCAACCGTCCACTCAATTCCTTCTTAGCAATAGTTCGACACCGCATACCTCACCTCCCCAGACGGCACAGGAAGTTTTCGTACCTAAATACGAGGGTGGACAATCAAGATACAAAAATCGCGCTTAGGAAGTTACTTAGAAGGTTTTGTTTCTTTATTTCCTTTAATGACGAAAAAAGATGCAAGAGGACTGGCAAATTCATATGCATCGATAAAATTGTATCTCATCGATAAAACTGTATTCGGTCTGGGACTATTTTCTTTCGCGGGTGGTGCCATCTGGTGCCATCGTGCCATATCCTCCTAGAAAGATCACATGCCTTCACAAGCCGTTGGAGATGGCATGGTTTACGTCACGTCTCACCACATTTCAGGGATTTTTGTGGTTAAGTTTGTGAAAAATAGAGTGTCTGGTAATGGTGAAGTTTCCCTTATTCTTTAATTTCATTCTCTGGGCTTCAGAAACGTGTTTGTGAGATATTTTTGTTAAAAATGCCTTCCGTGTGTGTAATGTCGGGATGTAATGGAAACTCCGGGACATGGCTCAAGTTTTTAGCTTTCCAAAAGATCCTGAGTTGAAGAAGAAGTGCATTTGGGCGATAAGAAGAAAACATTTCACCCCTACGAAAAACTGTGAGGTATGTACTCTTTCTCGCTGTAATTATTTGGATGTAATTTTAAGTTAGAAGTGGCTTCGGGATGTTGATGCATCAACATCCCGAATTATTCAGTACTGAAGTACTATAGTACTATTCAGTACTAAAAATGGTGATTCAAAATATTGTAGCAGCAATTCTTTTGAAAATTCTTGCATTTTAGTTGTCTTTTTTGTATTAATTCATTCAGTAAACGTGTGGTTAAAGGAGAAACTAGGAATAAGCTGCCAAGTTTATAGGATCGAATATTGCTTCTTAGCTTGCCCTATGGTGTATTACACGTCGGCTTTCATCATTTCAAATTATCTTATGCTATAGTTTAAAACAATAAAAATATCAGGCATACAAATATTTACTATATTTACGAGCCTATAGTAATTTGATTTCTCATGCAGAAATACCAAAAATTGGAAATGATTTGACGTAATAAGTTACATGGTATTTTATTATTTATTAATTTTAGGTGTGTGAGGTTCACATCGCACCTTGTGATATCAGAAAATAATCTGTGGCCTTGGACGAGGAGAAAATTCTTGCTGAATTGAAGGTGCCCAGATTGGAGGAAGGTACCATTGCTTCACTGTTACCTGTCGCCAAGAAGACAGACATTGTGGCAGAAGTGACATATTTGTGGATGTGGATTTGATTTGTGCAAGTTGGTGCAGTGATAGTGGACGTTCATCGGAGAAAGTATTGACGATAGTTTGTATGTATCGACCAGTCCTCTTTTAAATAATTTTCTATTCGAAAGAGAATAAGAGTAATTGTTTCGCTAAATTAGATGTGGGATAGAAGAGAAAATTGGAAATATTATTGTGGTTGACAATAGAAAATACATAATATATGTATTGTATTTCTGTGGGTTTTTTCTTTCCTGCCTCTTTAAAATTTCTTGTGGTGGTGACTTCATGCAAAGTAAGTATAAAATCGGAGGTGTGATCTAAGAGATGCCACGTTTTATTTTACAAGTGTTTATGCTGGTGATTTGGCAGGACTTTAATATTTTTAATAGGTTGATACATTTACTGCAGTGACCTAGGGACTTTTACTCATACCAAATAATTTTTCAAATACTTTAGCGCCTGATATGGGTAAGTTTTAGTAGCTGAGACTGACCTATACGTTAATTTTTGCTTGCATTTTGATGAATTCGATCATACTAATAGCAGATGTGTCAGCAATCCTGTTTCATCGGCAATTTTTATTTAAAAATTTTATTTCGTCAGGCTTTAGGGTAAGCTTTTTAATGCTCGTGGGCTATGTGATGTCTTACCCACACAGCACATCGTTGCCAGAGGACGTCCGCTGCGCGTCCGTCGCGTCCTCTCAGTGTCCGCGGATTTTCAGGACAGCCAGAGGACATCCGCCGGCTGTCCTGGCCATCCGTCCGCACACTGTCCTATCTCGGATGTCCAGCGGACGTCCAGCTAGTGTCCCATTACGCAGGGTTTGGGAGTTTTGGTTTCCTCTTAAAATACTCACCTCCTCAAGGAGGAACTCCGAGAGAAAGTCTCGTGATCCTCCTCCGAGTAGGGAGTATAGGAGAAGGGAGAAAGAAAAAAAACTCTCTCTCGTTTCTGAAGCCAGAATACTTCCTCCCGATCGAGGAAGAGGAAATTTTTCGTGGAGGAAGAGATATTTTGAGGATTATTTTAGGTAACCAAATGTAATCCTCTTGTTGGAGTGTGGACTCGGAGGAAATTATAAACTATTTAACGAAAAAAAAATTGACATTTTTACCGCTTCTATAGTTTAAGAACAACAAATGTACGCTATTTTTAAGTTTTATATTGTTTATAACAATTAATTAAGTTTAAACAAAGTTAGCAACAATTTAAGTAACATTTACGAGCGTTAAAAATTTCTACATGCCTCACGGGTTAAACAACAACAATTGAACGAACAATTGAACTCTCTACATTATTTATAACAATTTTTAAAGTTTAAATAAATTTAGCAACAATTTTAGAAACTTTCAAAAAATTAAAAATTTCCGCATGTTGTACGGTTGAGAAGCGTTGGATGAACAATAAACCCGTACTTTTCATGATTATAAAAATTACTTAAATTTCAACAAATTTAGCAACTTTTACAAAAATTAACAACAGGAATAATGGAATGGAATTTAATATATTATGTACCAATGTCCTGCGGACGTCGCGTAGCCGTCTCGGGGACATTCCATTCCTACAGGTTAAATGAACTCTTTCAACTTATTGATTAATTAATATTTACTCTCTAGGGATTAAAAAATCTCAGAGGCGATTGATTGGAAAGTATTTTAATGAAACATAACGCTTTAAATTCATTTTAATTTTTAATGGTAAGAATTCTCCTAAAATTATCACGGCATCGATGGCCTCATTCCCAGATTAGAAATTGTAATTGTCCAATTTAAGGATAGGCAAGTAGAAGAAGTAGTAGAAGATAGAAGGTAAGTACTGCCGTACCTTTACTTTATATCGAAATTCTAGTTTTTTTGGTGGCGAACGAATTTTGAATCTACCGCTACCATGGTTCTCCACATTCCTCCGTTCCTCCTTTCCAACAGAGGAACTGGAACGGAACACCGGAGACAGCATGGTGGTTTGGCGGTTACAAAGATGCTGCTGCAAGTAAGTTTGATGTGACTTCTAAATAATTTTTTCTTGGCGTTCACTGGCGGCAGTATAGTGTTTCCGCATGCTCCTTATATTTCTTATAACTCAGCCTGTAACATCTCGAGGAAAAATATGGCTCTGCTTGGAACAACATTACCGTCTTGGTAAAACCGTTACTTGGCAACTAAAGGTAGCGTCTTTTTCCGTTGTTCATGGTGAAATTTTCGCTTTTGTTCCTTGTTTACATGATATAATTTAAAGTGGAAGTTCTTGTACTATAGTCTCTGTACGCGAGAACGTATAGGAAATAATGTAAGTGCTAGCGCATAAAATAGAACCTGTTATTTTGATAGCGTAGGCTACGGCTGAATTTGTTGGAAGTCCCAACGGTCCGTTTGGTTCCGTTCCTAAATCAAATCAAGTAGGGTTCTTGGCAATAAATATAACTAGGAATTGTACTTACGTGTAACCGGGGGATTTTGCAACACGCATGTATGATTAATAGGTTTCACGTAAATTATTAATTCTTTGAAATCGGACTACACCGTGTGATTTCTTTCGATATGTATAGTTACGCACGCATCGAAAAAGAACAATAATGTTATGATAGGATAACCACCAATGTTTAGCCTTTTTACAAAAAGTTTTTATACTCTTTATATGTTTGATGGAACTAGGTTAATAATTAAAAACTTTAGGTCCTAAATAAATAAATGATCTATTATGTCAGTAAAGATAAGGCTTAGGGATTGAAAAATTACAATGCCGACGTAACTTTTATAGCGTTTATTATATTTTTTCTGCCAAACTTTGCTAACCTAATAAAATATAAACTAATTTAACTACAAACTAAGTAACTGTGCTATTAGTCATCCATGCATTTAATTTAGTGGAAACTATAGGACGACTGTAAGAAATTCGGGATGAATCTAAACAAGGTCTAATTGTAAGTGATATATTGTGTAAACAAACCTTAAGGCTATATTTTATGGTTCATTTATTTGCTCAAACTGCTGCATGAAATCTTATACCCAGAAAATAGAACTTGTGCATCTTTTCGTACAGCCATCGGTACACATTTTGGTGTAGAGTATCGTGAAGCTGATATATTTACCTGGAGGCATTTACTGACTATAGCTTTCATGTAGTGGAGTTGAATAAAAATAGTTCATCTGTATTTTTATTTATTTCCTATCTCTATTTATAAGTTTGTATGTCTCTCTTCTTATAATTGTCTGTATACTTATTTGTCTTCATTCTTTACAGATGTTGCATTTAACCAGGACGATACAGCCACCAATTCTAGTGTGGAAGTTACAGTGAAGAGTTGGCTGGAACATGCTTAAGCGAGGCATGTGAGAGAGGTGTAAGTATTCGTTTGATTATTATATAGGTTTGAGCAAGGAGGAATAATTTTGGTCTGGATACTTTTTTGGCAAGTTGCTCCTGTAAAGGGAGCTCATATAAAGTAAATTTAAATAATTATTAAACATCTTGTAATACAAGGTTCACCCTTCCATGCTAAAGGTAGAGAAAATAGTATTGTTATGTATTATTTTCAGATGCAGATTCCACTACCAAGTAATTCAAACATTTGAAAACAATTTTTGTTCTGCATATGGGAGGTATAATTACCAAAAACGTGGTTGAAAAGGATCTCATGCTCTATAAAAGTTCGATGTATAGCACCTGTAGAACTTAAGAATGGGATAACTTATTCAACAGGGATAGTAGTTGCACAGTACTACAGAAGCTACTATTTTCTAGTAGCTCTAGCTAACTAAGATGTTTTGAAGTAGGTGTTTTTGTAGGAGCTATAGAAATTTCAGTAGCTCACAGCAGGCCTTAGCTGCTATTCCCCTGTTATGTCTCTGTCGAAATGTGAATATTGCCAGTGAGCTAGGTTGTCACTTTTGCCTTGATACCAGACTACATTAGAAGATCTATTTTAATTATTAAGATTGGAAGAATTCGGAGATCTAAATCATGGAATGGCCTTAACTACAGCAAGTTTTTGCTAGTTTTTCAAAGTTTCTATTTTTTTAAGTTGCATCTCAGCCAATGCAGCTAAGTGGTTTGTGTGCCAAATCAGTGTGGCTGTTTTCACACTAATCCCAAGAGATCTAGTTCACTTAAACTTCCTCCTTTAAATTTTCTAGTTTCCTTTACTCCTATATCATATTCAGCTCTTCTGCATTAGTCTTCCTTAGCTCCAGCTTATGTAACACTTTTCTTCACCTCCACAATTCACTCTAGTGTAGTCATAATCTTCAAGGGGAGACCAATTGTTCAGAAATATTATCCTCCATTTGAATGCTTTTTCCAATATCTTTTTCGAGACCTCTACTAAGCTGTCTGGCAAGGATGGATCAAAGAATTTTTTTCTAGATGGTGCACCAGGGTCTAACAGGCAACAGTCTTCTCATATTTGGGATTAAAATCTAGTTCAACAATTGTTCTATGAAAAATGTTCTTAATCATAATATATACATTACTAACACATTAATAATTTTACTCAAAATCTTTTCTTATTTAAGAACAAGAAAAAGTCAAAGAAAAGTTTGTAAAATGTATTCAGCCTGTAATGGACAGGTTTCCTAATTTTGAAACCTTAAGAATGTTAAACATGTGACTAATAAGACTAGCGTCCTGTCTTATGTAATCTGCTTGTTACGTACAAGATACAATTTCTTGCTACAATGAAATGTTTATATACTTCATTATTACAGGAGCAGTGCAGGAGAGCAAGACAGCCCCTGAAAAGGATGTGGAGGTTGCCATCCAAAGCTGGCTAAGGCACGCCAAGGAGAGGTTACAGGGGAAGAAGAAAGTTTAAATCGTATGTAGTTTCTGGCATTGTACTGTTTTAAGAAGCCAAATAAATATTGTGCATGAAATTGATGCCTTATTTATTTAAATTCTTGTCTGGACCTATTATTTATTAGTATCGAACAAAATGCAATCCTAACCTAAACGTGTCCTGAAGGTGTCCAGAGCGGACAATTTCAGGTCGTCCATAGGCCACCTTTTTTACTGACATGCGGACTTGCAGCGGACATCATTTTGTATGAATTCGGCTGTCCGTAGGATGTCCATAGGCCACTTGGCGGACAATCACCGGATGTCCGAAAGGTGTCCGTGTGCTGTGTGGGTATTTAGTGTCAAAATTAATAAGAATTTACTCTCATTAACATCTCAAGGTTTCCAAGTAAGTACGAGCCACTTAACAATGCTGGATGCTGGGGGTGCGTGAATTAGCCGTGAGAATCTCATTTTTCGCAGAGTAATTTAAGTGGCCGAGTAAGTTTTGTAAGTTCTCAATGGGTAAATAATACTATATCATGAATTCTAATTACCATGAAAAACTCACAACCGACAAAAACTTTGTCGGTCGTGAGTCTTTCATGGTAATTAGAATTCATGACATGGTGTTATTTACCTATTGAGAACTTACAATTCATAATGATTCGTATCAAGGTTCTCGCTACGGTCGGTACCTATCGATTGTGTTGCGTTCGATACATTTTTCGATCGTGCGAGTTACGATCGATCGACCTAATCGATTGAGATTAGCCTGAGTGCCGTGTTCCTGCGCGCTTCGTATCCAATCGTACGTGCTTAGTAGCGGACATTCACATGCTGCGTACGCGCTTCGTCGACAGGCCGCGAACGGAAATTATCCATTGACGAAAAGCGACGGAGCGGCATAGTATCCCCTTAGTCAATGGGTACTATGTACATACGAATTAGATACTGAGGGTTCTGTGCCGTCTGGGTCAGATTCTCTTCACGTGCCGAAATACTTCTTTCACTTGGATTATTACACCCCAACCACCGCAGATTGACATTAGACATCAAATTTCTTTACCGCATCTTAAATGGGTCCTTCAGATCCAGTGATATCCTATCCTTCTTTTCACTACGCATTCCTGCTCGCAAAACCCGCAATACTGAACTTCTACACCAGCCCAACTTCCGTCGGGCAATATCTCAACGATCCCTCTTTTCCCGCCTACCTTCTATTTTCAATTCAGTCTCCAATACTTCTTCCTCTCTTGACATCTTCGCCTCCCGCTCTAATTTTAATAACCAAGTGAAAAGTCTATCTTTCTGACACTGACCTTTTGTATCTGTTGTATAAGATGAAAATGATTGTTACTTATGATATTAATTTCTTACATATTCATTATTATATTTATATAATTTATTTTGTTTATAAGCCCAATGTAAAGGCCTTAGTGCTGTTTTTTGTGTGACATAAATAAATAAATAAAAGGGTGGCAAAAAAATAGCATACCAACATATAGGTGTCGATCCATAGGTTTTATAGGGTGCCCAAGTCATTGATATTGTCCAAATACCCGTATTATTCACTAATTGACCTCCAAGCTTAATACGGAGGTCAAAGGTCATGTAGGTAAACGTCCAGCTATCGTGACATCGAAGGTGTCTAACCAGGGTCGGCCCTAGCAGGTGCGGGGCTAGGGGCGAACCTTTAGTGCGGGGCCCTTCACTTAAAATATTAAACTCTATACCCCATCTACAAACTCGAGCATTTTGAATCCCTACCACTCTCTGCCTAAGTATGTGTTCCACCCCCCCCCCCCCCCCCCCGAATTCAGCCTTCTTAATTACGCCGTTATGATACCATCACGCAGTTGAGTTCAAAATAGTATATTACAAATTAAATTTATAATTATATTTATTCATAAAATTCCCGCGCCCGTTCTCACTCATGTCAAGTTCTCTCACTCGTTGTTATCACTCACACGACACAGTACTGTACTGACAAACGCAATTGCACAATAAAAATTACTGCATTATTATTCCTTTTTCATAATATTATATTCTGTCTAGCACGGACTTAACAATACAGTAATACTTGAAATTGCGTTTTCAAAACTATCGTATATTTTAATTTTTTTTCACGAACGCGGGGCCCGGGGCCCCGCCCTAAGGCCAGCCCTGTGTCTAACCATAGGTTTTGAAGGGTGCCAAAGTCGGTTTTTCAGTTCATAGATCCGTATTGTTGATTTTTTGACCACCGAGGTCTCAATGGGGGTCAAAGGTCACAGAGTTAAACGTCGGGCCATCATGACAACCAACGTGTCAAACCATAGGTTTTGAAGGGTGCCAAAGTCGGTTAGGCAGTTCATAGATCCGTATACATTTTTATTTTGACCTCCGAAAGTCATATTGGGGGTCAAAGGTCATAGAGAAAATATGCAACGCGCTTACCCTTCCTTCCGAAATTTTTCCATTTCCTCGCAATATTTTCCGACAGGCCTCCAATGCCCTCTTATTTTCAAGCCGCAGTTGATTATTTATTTCTCTTAACATTCTTTTCATTTGCCGCCAAAATTGAAAGACAAAACTCCGTTTAAAAAGATGTTGGCTATGTCCGAAACCATAAAAAAGTAAAAAGCATATTCAAAAGGTAAAACATAAAAGAAATGGATGAATCCAGCTTTTATTTTGATTGCATCATGCAATGTGATAACAATTTGACGATTAAAGAGAAATATCATAAAACGACAAAATTAATAGGATAATTAACTGAAATGTGAACATGGAGTTTTAATAGGGTGGTTTCCTATTATTTTTTATTGCCTAAATCGAAGGATTATTAATCCTGGAGTACGTATTTCACGCATTTAGATTTTTATATGACGATATCTATTTTTCGCGATTAAATGATAAGTGAAAAATTTCAAGAGCGCGAAAACGCGACGGGTAAGTATGAATGCCGGGAAAACTCCGGTGTGACGTCGTTCTAGTTTCCGCTGCCGCAAGTGAGGTGACCTTGGGGCGAGGCTCTGAGCTCTGATACGACGCAGGATACTAGCAGCTAGCAGAGTACCATGCTAGCTGTTATCGCTTGGCTTAAATAAGGGTTATTAATACCTCATCAAACGAGGAAAACTTTCCGACCAATTAATTTTATTGCACTTTTGCATGGAATATGCTTTGTTTCAATTGATGAAATATTTATAGCCATTTCTACTCCATCAAAAATTTGTGCTGAAGCCCTTTTACCCTTTTCTAACCAATATATATTTTAATAATGATACCTCATTAAAAAGATCATTTTTGGAAATATTATTGTATGGAAAATTTTATGCACAATGAACGAATGATTTTAGAACATCATTCCAATTAAGTTCATGTTTTAATGTAATCCAATGAAAATGTTCAATATAATTTTAATACAGCTTCCACTCTTCTAAATAATCTTTTCAGTTATACTACAGAAATTTTTAACGTGATTTATGATATCGGTAACGCGTTTTACAGTAACCAAGTATTTTCTGATATTCGACTTCTGCAGTTTCACAAAATTCTTTCAGCATTTGAACACGCACAGAGTAATGTAGAAATAAAAATATATTTTAATGGCAACATTTTCCACATCTGCAGGCAACAAATCAGCAGCTGTTTGAACGGCGTTATGTATCATGTGCGCTGCAAAACCGAATTTGATAACTTGTGATGTACAGGCCTTACATCTGAAGGAATGACTATGAAAAATGGCATGGAAAGACATCCTTCTGCTAATGCTAGTTTCTTTTCTTCGTCTCTATAAATTGTTTTTACTAAAAATTTCTTTATTTTGGAGGAAGATGCAGGAGTAATTAAATATCTTTTATGCTCTTGCGTCTCCAAGTGCTTCGAAATATCATTCCTACTGCCGTGAAAAATAGAAAATTATCCGTTACATTTCGCACATTTGACAAAGTAATCGCTTCTGGATTTTTTTAAATAAAATGAGATTCACTTCTTAGATGATCTTTGAATTCGCATCCTCTTTTATTACGCAAATCTAAAATCTAAAAAAATAACAAAAATCTAAAAAATTAAAATATGTCATAAATTGTTTAAAAAAATTAATTGAAAACTCTGTAAGTATACATACGTATAAAATTACATGAAAATATTTATTAAGTTATTCAATGAATTAAATAAAATCGATTGTTACAGCAAATTTATTATAGAAATTATTTTAATCCAATCCTATCTTTTTTTCTAATTATAAATATGTTAATAGGTATTATTTATTCCCAGAATTTTCCGTAGCGTACGTAAATCGTAGGTTTCACTTGCGAGGCCGGCGCTAGACCTTTTTCCACCATCACAAAATATGAATAACATGAGAGCTGTCTGCTAAATAAAAAATATGCATTTATGAAATGACAAAATTACTTACCTAAATCATCTGAATGTTGATTTTTTGACATCCCTTTTTTAATAGCACTGCCGCGCAGTTCAATTTTCATTGCATAAGTGACCGTTAAAAAAATTACAATATGAAAAGGCGTTGCCGCGTTAATAAGTTTTCGTCGCTGCCAATGCCGAAAAATGCCACTTTTCATTAATTGTAAGTTCACCAATCCAACCATGGTTGAAAGAATACTTCTCCTACATAGCACAATAGATATTAGTACTTTCAATTGAAAAATCGAGAAGAAAATGGTCAAAATACCGCAGCGATACAGTGAATCCCCATTCGTAGCCATGCACTACAACGATGCGCTTCCCAACCGTGACGTCACGCCGCTTGGGATGGAATTTTGGCTCTCTTACATCTTATAATCATTGTAGAACAGCCATATGACTACATACATATGTTATATCGCCTTCTTATCGATAAAGGCTTTGCTAATGGCTGCAAATGGAAATAAAGCATCACTATCGAAAGGTTCTTCATTTTTTAGAAATGACATATGTAATTACTTAGACATAGCTAACAATGTGGTGAACAAAGAGTTTTTGAGTTTCTGGATGAGATGTGGATCAATTTTAGGCCACAAAAATAAATTTCAACCACAAGTTAGTCCAAAATGACATCCCACGTAGAGTAAATTTTCAATGTAACATTGAAAAGCCATCTGATATCATTGATGTCGCCTCATCCAACATCACCATTCATGAAATACAATCCAGAGCCACAAAGCATTGCATTATAAGTAAGGAATAGAAATTTGGTCGCATTCAGAAGGGGGAAATAAATTTTACTATCCTTTACTCCATTGTTATTTTACACATTACAAAATTTTCATTATTCAGCCTGTGTCTATTGATGAAGTGCATAAATACAATAACAAAAGATTTTTCAACTTATATTCCAGCAATCCTTTCCTTTGGGCTACAACCTTGTCGCGGTGGAAAGGCTTGCGCGTTCCTATGACCCCTAGAGCTGCACTGGCGGGATTAATAGGGAACTTGCATATATTTCAGATATGATCAATAGCCCCAAAATTATATAAAAATATATGTTTGCATACCTCGGTGAAAGTTTTTTTTATTATTTAATGACGTGATTTACGATATTTAATGCATCAAAGTTCACGAGAATTTTCAAATGCAAGTGAGAAGCGAAAACGCCCGATGATTGGCTGGTAGAAAAGTGACGTCATAGTTCAGTACGAGGAGAGACGGCGGCACGGTCATAGTAGAGGTTGCATACTTATACATGCGACGGCGTGGTTATGATTCATTTATTGAAGTGCAGACGTATCGCAGTTGTTCATTGTGACTCCAGGGATATTATTTGATCAATTTTTTCTTCATTGAAAGCGATAGATTGCGTAAAGATGAAGGAAAAGGTTATTCTTAGGCTGACCCTAGCAAGCTTCCTGTTACTGATTCCATCATGATAACTGGGTATTTTAGTGAAACTGTAGACTTCGTCGGCGCGGAAAGTCGATTCCGAGAAATGGAAAGGTAGCTGATGTGCATCTGAAATGTTTTACAGTTCATAACAAAGTGAGACTTGCGTATAATATTGGCGAAAGCGTATACTCATGTGAAATGTGTATTCTTTTGGCAGTCCGGTAGAGAGTCTTAGTGTGAACTTATTTCCTCCTCGAAGGTGTCGATGATACTTTCAACTTAAAAAATACCTTGCCTGGAGGGCGACAGGAAGCTCTGAAGAAGCCGGACTATTAATGTTTCAATTTAGTAGCGATAATATAGACGAACTTCCAACACAATCTACCATCTTGTGACTCAAAACCCCGAAGCCACTTCCTATTCTGCAGAAAGAATCGGTCAATCGCTATTCGATCAATGTAATAAACATAACGTCTTTAGGTGTTAATAAGTTACTTTTGTAAAATGTAAATCCTTCCTAATTTAGCATTAAAATGTGAATGTTTTCCAAACAGAGTCTAATACATTTTGGGAGCTTTTCTCACGATATATCTGAAACTCTAAAGGCGAGCTCATCGTCGACGATCATTGCGATCGGTTGTCACTTAAAAATTCCGATTTGGAAATCCTAGAGGGATGATCTTCGACGATGACCATGATGACCTACACTCTCACTATCACTGGAACCCGTGGTGAAAATATCATCCAAATCCAATTTTTATTTGGTTTTAACTGGGGAAAGAGCAACATAGAACTGCGTATTCTTTGGGCAACTTTGGGTTTGACTTTCCCTCAAACACCCCATTTCCCCTTTAGTGCATCAGTCCTATCTTTTTACGATGGCCTGACAACCTTTAAATGGATCCTTGGTTTATCCTGACAACCAACTAAATGGAAATTGCTGATCCACGCGTCTTCCTCTATCTCCACAGTTTCCAAATCAAGGGCCGCGGAACATTCCTCTTGTGACTCAACTTTTTCTGAAAAGCAAGCCGGCGTAAAATAAAATCAAAGAATGCTGCGATTCATTTTTTGTGGCCACCTCTGGATTCCATTCTTTTTCCATCTACAACTTCCTTTATCTTTCGGGGTAAACTATGGGACAAGAGTTTAAATAATATCATTAATTTATAACAAAATATAAGTTCTAAATATACCCAAAAGCCATTTTATTAATCCGCACTAATGAGTGTAAATTAATGTAGAAGATGAATGCTGTAGACTTAGTAGTTTTCCTTAGGTAGAGTTGCAAAGTTCATGAAGTTGACAAAACGGCTAATTTTTCGGTGCGCGGAGTCATTTATTGCACTGGCCGTGTCTACAGTTTTCAATTTTTATGTAATAAAATAAAGCAGAATTTAGGATAAAATTTCCTTTAAAATGACATATAGTTCATTATTATAGCATGCAGTGAAGCCAGGATATAAATTTGCAAAGTACAGCGGCACATCATTTTGACGCCGACAGTAGAAGAAAACGCTGTCTTCTTAGCTGGCACTCGAATGCATGAGGATGAACGTACGTACAAAATATTAAAATATAGAGCAACGTTGCTCTATATTTTCATATTTCCTCCCTTGATTTTAAACATCATGGAATTTTCTATGTCCTTCCGTGACTGAAATGGAACAAGTGCCGTAAATAATTTGAGTCCATCGTAACCATCGAGAAACACCTATCTCGATTTTTGTCGTGAAGTTGAGTTTTTATTCTACGACGGCCGAATGATCGAAAAATCTCAGTTTCAAGTTATTCAGTCAATGAAATATGGAAATATTATTTATATTAAAGTTATCTTCGTTCACATATCACACGGGTTTATCATTTCGTTTATTATACTCTTAATTTCCCGTAACGCTCATCCCGACAGACGGCATGCATCGAGGCTTTTCTTCTAATTTACTCCGTGGGAATTCAGACGAAAATGTTTTCTGGGGTGTTATTGCACAGAGGAACAATGCACCACTTGTAATTTTTCCTTATTTCAGCCATGTTCTCCTTTAAACGCAACGTGGCTCTTCCAAACCTGCAGTTCCGGCTTGGATCTTGGACTCGTACTGAACTATGACGTCACGGCCAAAGATTAGTGGGGGCGGTATTTTTTAGCCCGCGAAACTCGGGAGACTTTTGGGAGTCATTTTCTAGTGTATAAACTGAATTTTAAGCGGAAAAAAGTATATTGCGGTACTAAGTGTTTTCTGTAGTATATCAGCATACTGTTTATAAAAAGTATGCAATTTCCCTATTCTAAATTATTCCCGGTAGGGCCACCCATGCCAGATAGGTCGAAGGGTAGGAGCCAGACGAAAGGTAGTCCACGTGATGGTGTCACGTGAAAAACACTGTTGGAATGGAAGTGGGAAACCCTACCAACTATCTCTTCCCTGAACACATGGAGTACAACCAAATGAGCCTCGGAATCTCATCGCCCGGGACCCGTCCGCAAAGGGCGGGTGTCGGGCACGGCAGCGAGGTCGGCAAGGTCCTCGGGGTCGCCAACATGCGAAATCCTTGCAGAGACTTATCATCATCACCATCATCAGCAGCAGCAGCAATGAAGGAAGAAGAAAAGAAGACCAAGAAGATGGAGAAGAAGAAGTCGGCTGTAAATGTGGGGACGTGGAATGTGAGGACTATGATGAGGGCGGGGAAATTAGAAAATATCAAAAGGGAAATGGATAAAGGGAGGATAGACATCTTAGGATTATGCGAGGTGAGGTGGAGGGATGGGGGGGGACTATTGGAGTGATGGGTATAGGGTTATATATAGTGGAGGGGAAGAAAGCCAGCGGAGAGTAGCTTTAGTACTAAACGGGAAGATGGGTAAGCGTGTGGTAGGTATAGACCAGGTAAGGGATAGGATTCTGGTGGTAGAAATTGAGGCGCGGCCCGCCAACCTTGTGGTGGTCCAAGTTTACATGCCCACTAGCAATCATAGGGAGGAAGAAGTAGATGAGGTATATGAACAGCTCGAGGAAATAATTAGAGACACACCGGGTAAGAAAAATCTGGTAGTGATGGGGGACTGGAACGCTTCAGTCGGGGAAGGTAGGGATGGAAACGAAATAGGAGAATTTGGATTAGGAATTCGAAACGACAGGGGCGAGAAAGTAGCAGAATTTTGCAAGAGAAACAAGTTATTCATCACAAACACGTGGTTCAAACATCATAAAGGGCGAAGGTACACATGGAAAAGTCCAGGGGATGTGGGGAGATATCAAATAGACTACATTATGGTAAGACAGAGGTTTAGGAATAGTGTGAAAAACTCGCGCAGCTTCCCCGAAGCGGATGCGGATTCGAACCACAATCTAGTGCTCATGAAATGCAACGTAAGATTCAAAAGACTTATTAAAGTTAGGAAGGCGAAGAAATGGAACGTAGAAGCCCTGAAGGGGAGCATAAGGAGAGAATATCAGGAACTAGTGGACATTAGTATATAGGAGATTGAAAGTACCAATACGGTAGAGGAAAGATGGGATAATATAAAAACGGGAATAGTCAAAGCGGCGGAGAAGTTATTGGTTACGTTGACAGTAGAAGGATAAAGAAGCCGTGAATAACGGAGGCAATGGTAAATGAAATGGAGGAGAGGAGGAAGTGGAAGAACGTGGACACAGAACAGGGCAAAAGAATGTATAGGGAATTGAATAATCGATTACGACGTGAAACTAAGAGGGCAAGGGAGGCTTGGTGGAAAAGACAGTGTGAGGAAATGGAAAAGTTCCAGAAGGATGGAGAAGTAGGCGCGTTGTACGCCAAAGTTAAGTCGCTATCGGGTGGCAAAAGAGGACAAGCCATGTCTAAAATTAAGGCTAAAGATGGGATGATGCTAACTGAGCGAGAAGAGGTACAGAGTAGATGGAAGGAATGCGTGGAGGACCTGTATGACGGAATGAACAGACCAGAGAGATTGACTCTAGAGGAGGAAAGTGCAGTGGAGGAGGATAATCTTGGGCCGGAGATATTACATTCGGAAATAGAGAGAGCACTTTGTGATATGAAGGCTAGGAAAGCAGTCGGCGTAGACAATATCCCGTGTGAGCTTCTGAAGAATCTAGGGAGGGAAGGTAAGAAAAGGTTTTTCGAACTAGTGCGCAGGATCTATGAGGAGGGATATTGGCCGGAAGATTTCGTGAAGACGGTTTTAATTCCGCTTCCGAAAAAGAAGAAAGCTGTGGAATGTGGAGATTATAGGACTATCAGCTTAATATCGCATGCGGCAAAAGTGGTGCTGAGGATATTGAACAGACGAATGGAGGCGAGGGCAAACGAGTATTTGGCCGAAGATCAATTTGGTTTCAGAAAAGGGAAGTCAACTCGTGATGCAATAGCAATAATGAGGTCCCTCGTCGAGAGGAACCTAGAATATGACCAGGACGTATATGCGTGTTTCGTGGATTTTGAGAAAGCGTATGACAGGGTGAACTGGGTAAAGTTAATGGATATTCTGAAGAGAATAGGTGTAGATTGGAGGGATAGACGACTGATTCGTAATCTGTATATGGCCCACACTGCGCAAGTGAGGGTAGCGGACGGAGAATCTGGGTGGGCAAGCATTGGCCGAGGTGTGAGGCAAGGCTGTCCTCTATCGCCGCTGCTCTTTAACGTGTACGCTGAAGAGATGGTAAGGGAAGCGTGGGATGAGTTAGAAGCTGGAATAAAAGTGGGAGGAATGATGTTCAAATCAGTGAGATTCGCGGATGATCAGGTGCTGATTAGCCAGTCAGTGAGGGGGCTTCAGGCTCTAGTGGATGCGTTATACGAGCGTTGCGAGGAGTATGGGATGAGGATTAATCACAGGAAAACTAAGGTTATGCGGTTTTGTAAAGCATCACGAGCGAGGAATGTGAGACTCAAGATAAAGGTGGGTGGTGAAAAACTTGAGCAGGTTGAGCAATTCAACTATTTAGGCAGTACGTTAGAGGAAAATGGATACAGTAGTAAGGACATCAGGAAGAGAATTGCATTAGCGAAGGAGGCGTTCATGAACAGGAAGGAGCTTCTAAGAGGATCGTTATGTAAGAGTTTAAAGAAAAGGTTAGTGAAGAGTTTGATCTGGAGTGTAGCTCTCTACGGTGCGGAAACGTGGACACTGAGGAAAGAAGACGAGAAAAGATTGGAGGCATTCGAGATGTGGGTATGGAGAAGAATGGAGAGGGTGAAATGGACGGAGAGGAAAAGGAATGACGAAGTGCTGGATATGGTTGGCGAGGAGAGACAGCTTATAGATGAGATACGGAGGAGACAGAAGGTATGGATGGAGTCAGTGCTTAGCGGTGAGGGGATGTTGAAAATGGTGTTAGAGGGTAGAATGTTAGGGAAACGAGGGAGGGGAAGGAAAAGAATAGGATTTTTAGATAGATTGAAAGAGAGTAGGCCTTACTGTGAGTTAAAGAAGGCAGTGCTGGAAGGAAAGGGAGGCTCCCAGATCACTTCTTGCGTACTCCATGGAAACTTACCTTAATCGGTAGAATACTAATAATTCCAGCAATGGATTGCCATTTATGCTCAAAATTTTCTTCATTATGTCGTCTTTGGTGTGATTCAAAATTTATTTTTGAACAACGTACACCATTTGGCACTCTGCTAGGGGTGGTTGGGTACACTGTCTGCATGCCATGTATCAGGGCAGTAGTTTGGTAACACTGTTATACTGCAGGCAGCCTGCACCTATTTTGTCAACTGAATGTGGAACGCACTATAAATGTATAATGGCAGCAATGCAGCAAACAATGGCAGCAGTTGTCTGGAAAGAATGAACATGTAAATGCACTGTGTATCCACTCAACTTTTGTGAACATGTGAAAAGAAAATAGAAACCTGTTCTAATTTGGTTCATACATTTGTTCATGTTCCCTTCCAATCCACCTAAATCGTTCATACATTAGCACATTGGGTAACTTATGTACATCTTAATATACCCTGTAACCAGGCCTAAATACAAGAAAATGCCAATTTATTTACATTTGTTTTGCAAGGCATCACTCCAAGCCTTAAGGCTAATTAGTGCCAGTTTGCTATGAAGCATTTAATTATTTAGTTTGTTGAAACATGAGGGTGGGCGAAATGGGAAATACTAAAAACGAATACACCAACATAGATAAGGGTAATACATATATGATACTTGTCAGATGGTGAATATATCTCATGCTAATGAAAAATGATCATCAGTGTGAAGAAGGGAATTCATCCAATCAAAATTTTATTCCTGTTCCCCGCTGGAATGAGATCAGAAATTGGCCGTATCAGATCTGGAACAGGTATGAAACTGAAGAGCTTGATCTGAAACCTAAATCTACGTATCTCGTATGTACCTAAAGTTCTTAATAACTAATGAGCACAAAATTGCTAGTGTAACATAAATGTATCACATCCATTCCCTAGGAATCCACAGTCCATATTGTCAAATTTATTTGTAATAAGGCAGCAGGCAAGAGAGGGGAAAATAAGATAAGCACTTGAAGAGATTTTCTGGGAATAGTCAAAAGTAGCAACAAGTTGTCGGCTTCTTGGTGGTGTACACCACCAACTACTGTACTTTGCTGTGGTAAAGTCCTCACCTGCCAAACTGAATGTCATAGGTTGAGTTCCACCTTGGTATACCAAGGTGGAACTCAACCTATAGGTAGCACCTACCCAAGACATTGGTATATTTTATCTTTCATTGTTAATTGTTGAATACACCCAGCCATTGAAGGCCACATGCATGCTGTTTTCCTGCTACATTGTAACCCTAGTGAACTAACACACCATGAAAAGATTGTCAATAAACTTTTTAAAAGAAATAATATGAAAAAATAGACGTCAAATAAAAATGTTTGGCATTTGATAGGAATATTGTCCAGCCTCTGACTGAATTAATACGCCACATGTTGAGTGGGAATATGCAGATCAATCTACTCATTGGATGTGCAGCTCCAGAGACAAGAATGTAGACGTGGCTTTAACGACAACATTTTCTAAACCAATGAGCTTAAGGTGCCATGATGAATCAACATAATGTCACAATGGCAGCAGTTGTCTGGAAAGAAGGCTCTGACACAAAAGCATCAATGCTTATATTGGGCACATCAAAAAGTAGCATGCATTGCGCCAGGAAGATGGCAATGAAATTTACTTAGTTATTTTCCATAGTTCTCATCAGAGGAAAAAGTAAATATACCTTAAACTTTGGATTTGAAAATAATTCGATGAAATACCAGGGAACTTTTCCAATACAACAGAATGTAAAAGAGAAAAAAAGTGTAATTATTCCGAGAAAATTATGAAATTAGTACCCAAATTAGGTTATTCAGCATTGAGATGCTGAGCAATGCAACACGCTAAAAATAATGAATAAACCTCATAATCAATCAATGAACAATTTCTTTATTTAGAGTGACTAACAATATGGCGAGATTTTCAGAAACTCAGTAATGCAATATGAGAGGATTACTGTAATTTATTTAAGAGTACGAGGAGGAAGGATAAATTTTTACATGGATGGCCAGATAACAAATATAATAATTCTGTCTTAACTTACACAAATGCAGAAAATGAGAGCAGTACACAGTGTGTGTCATGAAACAATAATATATCCAAGCTTAAAATGCAAGGAATACCAGAGAAATACAAACACATAATAATACAAATATATAACAGCCAAATTATAGTCTAATTGACGCTCAAAAGAAACGTATGCGGGAGCTGAAAGTTTTATCGGCAAAGCATGCACATTTTGTTTACAACAGAAAGTTGAATTGTATTCTGATTCCTTGATATTTCTCACAATTTTCAAAGTTTATATTCATTTACAATTGAAAAATACAACAATATCCCAATAAAAACTGCAATGAATCATTGCATATGAGCAGCATGCATAATACTGAGATAAGCCTATGTTCAAAAGTGCTCCACAGGAACAAATGACAACATTCAGATGACTTAAAAAACAGGAAAGTTTGCCATCCAAATTCTAGTTGATTCTCCCCTCCTCTAAAATTCACTCTTTGGCCACTCTCTCCACTCATTCAAATGTGTACCTCACTACAAACTCAGAATGACAAAGATACTGGTGATACATGGTAACTCAAGCAAAATAAAAATCTGATAAATATATTTTCATATAAAATTTTAGGTTTCATTTAATTTTCATATGAAACATATATGTACTTCAAATGTGACATAGACAAGTGCTAAATAAATCCTTCAGATAATGAACAAAAAAAATTTTAACGAATGGTTTCCACTTCTAAAAAATTACAGCTATTCCCAAAATAACAGCCATCAACACATATCACACTTGTGGGTGCGAAAACCCAAAAGTATTATCTACTTGGTGGAATCATCCCAAAAATACTCAGTAAGAGAACCATGACAATAGCCCCTAATCATTTGAAAAACATAATGAATGCAAAGATAGACTTCATACAAAACCTTCGACCTTCACAAATGCAGAGCCAGAGTTCTCTGAATAGGGCAAGAAAAGTGTGCAATCAGAACATGTAATATGAACATAGGGGGTAATTTTGTAATGTTTCTTCAGCATGTAACTGTACATCATAGATTCACCAAGAGTTCTCAGGGAGAAGATTGCTATAAAATATTTAAACTACTCAAGGGAAGACCTTAATAAGAAAATGAGATACACAATTATTAATGCTTACAAGTGAAATAATGCACAAGTAATCATTCCATGAAATAATGCACTTTTACCTGGAATCAAATCTTCAGCTTTCTGAGCCAATGCTCAGGCTCCTCTATGTCTGCAATAGGTTCAATTATTCCGTTTCCAAGGGCTTTTTTATGTTGACTTGTGACTTATTGAAGGTGTGATGATGAAACTTTCTTTAAATCATTAACAGAAGATTCCTTCAAGAGGACTTCAAACATAGTCACTAAATTCTCAAGACCTTCTAAATAGTTTGAGTCAATACTGAATTCACTAGAAATTAGAGTGTGAGCAAAATCAATCATCTTTATATCTGCTAACTTTGAATCACAAGCACTCTCCCGTGAAAATTTTTTTTGAGACTTATCACAGCATTTCCAGCAGTCACTCTTCCACACATTCCACTCTGTCCCATCACCACCACCTGACAAAGGGCAAGCATTAATTCTCACAAATAAATCATCGACTGTGCAAACCTGAGAGCTCTGTGATGATGACTCTTGGTGGGATTCCGCCCCAAGCACTGCTGATGCTGATGAACTATAACTGCGTAATGGATGGGCATCATAAACAAAAAGAAGTGAGCTTGAATAAAATAAGAACTGTCTCTGAGATTTAAACCACTTCAATATTTTCCACAGCTTGCATAAGAACTGCTCAATAATTGGATGGCTCATGGAAGAACTCCAATTTAGAAATAGTTTCAGGGCTGTAAAAAGAAATTAATAAAATCAGGCATATTCAACTGGTTTATATTTCTCAAATATTTGAGTGTACCAATATTGGAAGATTGATCATGATAAAAACCACTTTACCATTTTTAATTCCATTGCGATCCAACTGCTTTCCATATTCTTTCCCATACTTAATAAGTTTATGACTAGCAATATCATAAAACTGCATTCCAGGAATACAAAATCCACATTCTCTTTTTGACTCCACATACTTCTCCTGAAGCAAAAGTGAATCATAATAAATGCCCAGCTAGCACATTATAAGTCATTGAGATAAGGTGAAAGGAAGAAATAAGGAAGTCGCTTCTCAAGTAAGCTTGTTGTGGGTTTCTTACGGCCAGGGCGACAAACATCCAGAGTAATGGCAAAATGGATGCCAAACTTTCAGCACTTCCGTAGATGCTGTTATTATCCCATCGTTACAGAGTGTTAATTAAGGCCTTTATGCATTAAAACAATGTTTTTATTATTGGCGCTTCTATATTATGAGGAGAAATAACATCATACCGCCATAATTTGAAAATCATTCACATTTATGAACTGATAGCTTAACGAAGGTCGTAAGAAAAACACAATTTCACAAGAATACCAACGTAGAATAATATAAAAATGCCGGAAGGAACATCTAATATACGTATTGTAGTCATCGGGTTATCAAACCATAATTTAAAATTCATAAATGTTAAAATGTATGGACCTTGAATAAATTCAGTTTTTCATGCACATGCCAAACAAGTTTTTTTACATAATTGGATATTTAATTAGTAACTACGCCACCTGTTCTCAACAACTACCGTGGTGTAATGGTTGGCGTGTAGTACTTCGGATCCGAGGGTCGCACGTTCGGATCCACCCTGATGTTATTTTTTTTTCTTTCCGCCGCATGGATAGAGTACTTGTACTATGCTTTATATCTTCACTAGCCGGTTGCTTGCAGTTATTAATTTTTTTCTATTTACGGGAAAATCTGTTATCAGTTGTTCAGCCCTTATAAAAACTCGCTAAATTTCCCCAATAGCCTTTAAATTCATGTCAAGATGAGCCGCGTAGCATGTGTAGTACGCTGTTCAGCCGCCTTTGGCGCTCCAACAGAAGTGACTTACATTGCCTGAGGATATTTGATGGCATTCCTTACCTAAACGCCCCTAACGTCTTACCCTTGCCTTATATAAGTCCCTTAGCTTACGATAAGCTGCTTATCAATTTTTTCCGTAAGAAAACCATAAGAAACGGTTAACTCACTTACTTTGTGCTATCTGGGTGCTAGTGGTACAAAGGACATTCAGGCGAGGAAGATTAATAGGAAGAAGCAATTTTGAAGCTGATCATATGTTCTCAAAATAATTTATAGAGACATGGAAAATTCGTTACTCAGGAGCTAAATCATATTCTAGCACATGTATAGGTCCGTGAAATTCGTGAGACGGGATATCACGACATAACGCGAAATAACATGAAATAACGCGAAATAACATGAAATAACGCGAAATCGGTTAATAAAAACGAAATTTAGCGTTTTTTTGCGATTTTAGACGAATTAGCGAACAAATCACATGAGTCATTATCTATTAAAGCCTAAGCCTTCATTGTTTAAACCTGCCGACGTTTATTTGCTCTATCTCAATACGATTCCAAGGCCAATTGGCTAGTTTAGTCTCGCGCATAACGCATCCGCGTAATATCGCGCACTGAAGTGATTTCTCCGCCGGAATTCGCCGATAAATTTATCACAGTCTCTCTCTTCGATTCCCATGCATCAATCCTGAAATATTTAGAATGAGGCGCTTTTTCACATGAAGAATTAGATATTATGAATTGAAAATGTGCTGAAAGAAATTTAACGCGGCCGCGGAAGAGCGGAATTACAAGCTCGATCGCCCGACACGCGTCAATGCCGAGCAGTAATTCCGGTGACTCACCGTGACGCATTAGACAGCGTTATTGGATAACTTTTTGCAGGAAAACCTTGAGTGTGGGTCTAATGTAACAATTCTGTTGACTTAAACACGGCCGCTGGCTGGAACGGGCCGCCGTTCACGGCACGGCACACGGCGTGGCGAGCGAGTCGTCTCGTCTGAACGCGGCCTGAATTTCACGGCATCGTGACGTGAACGGTGGCAGGCGAAAAGTCGTTTCGTCAGAAAGCGGCCTCAATATACCGCCTGTATTTCACGACGTAGACAGCGCACCGCCAAGCCGGACTGAAATGGGCGCCGTGATGACCACGGCGGCCGTCAACTGCGCGATTCGAGTCTTTTAAAGACATCCATAGACAAGTATGGTTATTTGAAAGCACGAAGCGCTAGCAGTTGAAGGAAGGGAAGGAAGGAAAAGAAAGGAAAGGAGGAGAGGGGGTTCTCCTTATTAGTGGACAGATCGTCGGATATTCGGCTCTCCACTGAGCTACAATGCAAAAAAAATCATTTTGACATTGGCCAAATCTAATATCTAATTCTTTAGCTAAGAAAGCGTCTCATTCCAGATGTTTCAGGATCGATAAATGGGAAATAATTTTTCAAGTTTTGAATCAGATTATGTTCTGTTATGTGTCATTCTTTCACTGCATTTCCTGACCAATTGGCAACAGCTGTAGTCAAAACTAAGCGATTTTGTGGTATCTAGTTGCTGTCCTACCTTCCCTCAACACCTAGGAGAGGGGTATCGAAAGGGAACCCATGACATGAAACATTTCGGCTAATTTGTAAGTTAAACAGTAGGTACTATGGTCAAACTGTAGCTACCTTGCACTCAGTTTGAAAACACCATCGTGATAGGTTCCCTGATAAAAATAAACTCCTCCATTAAGGAGAGGTTTACCCTCCATTGAGGGTACAGGAAGGATAGGTGTACCCTTCCTGTACCCTTCAGCGAGGGTACACGAAGGGTATTTTAGAACATTGGTGGGTACGCCCTCTCCTTCCTGGAGGGTACGGGAAGGGTTTGGCCAGCCTCGACGAAGGGTACAGGAAGGATAAGTGTACCCTTCCTGTACCCTTCAGCAAGGGTACAGGAAGGATAGGTGTACCCTTCAGCAAGGGTACACGAAGGGTATTTTAGAACATTGGTGGGTACACCCTCTCCTTCCTGGAGGGTACGGGAAGGGTTTGGCCAGCCTCAATGAAGGGTACAGGAAGGGTAGGATAAAATAAAAACTAAAAATCCATAAATTAACATAAAAATTTAAAAAATCGCTAATAAACTAAATTAAACGAATGGGGATGAGTTGCAACAGTGATTTCTAAAGTTATAGGGCATAAAAAAATTAGTCTTCACATGGTCTTGAACCCAGGACCTACATATTACTGGATCACGAACTAGAGATTTAACAACCTCGGCTATCGAGGTACTTGACTGGAGGAGCTTCTCAACGGAACTTATACTACAAATTGTTAAGATGAGAATCGCACCCGGGCCTATGTGGAAGAAAGCTGTGACTTTTTTCTACCACACCTATTTCGTTTCAGAAAATAAGATCGGCATTCTAATACTGAACATCACTCTAGCGATGTCTCATTGTCAGCCACACAAATAGGTTACATCCTAAAACGTGAATGGAAGAACTTCTAAATGAGCTTTTTTCACACAATTACAGAAACTATTGTGTACAGTGGCGTAGTCAGGAATTTCGTTTGGGGGGGGTCCAAAACCAGGTGGGAAAAGTTTTGAAAAACAGGATAGTAAGTATTGGAATTCAACTTATTCAAACACTTTTCATAATCGAAAAAACTTCGATAGTCAAAGAAATATTTTTTAAATTCATTATTTTTCAATATTTTGATTTCTATTATGAAGGAAAATGATTGTGTTTTTATACTTCGGGGGGGCGGAGGGTCCGAACCCTCCGGACCCCACCCCTGGCTACGCCACTGAATATGTAAATTATTGTTTTCCTTAAGGAAATTTTAAAGATTAGTTGTGTAGCCCGTCTATCTTTGCCTTCAAAGACTGCTCACGTTCTTGTACGGAACTCAATACTCTTTAGCAGGTGAAAGTAGCTAAGGAGACTCTTTCAGGATATGTTTTCTTCAGTTATAAATGCTAAGTCCCAAGGAAGGGTAAACGAAGGATTTTTCTCTCCTTCCCTAACCCTTAATGGTGGGTAGAGGAAGGGTACACGGATGTTAAGGGAAGGAGTTCCAAGGAAAGGTACACGAAGGATTTTTCTCTCCTTCCCTTACCCTTAATGGTGGGTAGAGGAAGGGTACACGGATGGTAAGGGAAGGAGTTCCAAGGAAGGGTACACGAAGGATTTTTCTCTCCTTCCCTTACCCTTAATGGTGGGTAGAGGAAGGGTACACGGATGGTAAGGGAAGGAGTTCCAAGGAAGGGTACACGAAGGATTTTTCTCTCCTTCCCTTACCCTTAATGGTGGGTAGAGGAAGGGTACACGGATGGTAAGGGAAGGAGTTCCAAGGAAGGGTACACGAAGGATTTTTCTCTCCTTCCCTTACCCTTAATGGTGGGTAGAGGAAGGGTACACGGATGGTAAGGGAAGGAGTTCCAAGGAAGGGTACACGAAGGATTTTTCTCTCCTTCCCTTACCCTTAATGGTGGGTAGAGGAAGGGTACACGGATGGTAAGGGAAGGAGTTCCAAGGAAGGGTACACGAAGGATTTTTCTCTCCTTCCCTTACCCTTAATGGTGGGTAGAGGAAGGGTACACGGATGGTAAGGGAAGGAGTTCCAAGGAAGGGTACACGAAGGATTTTTCTCTCCTTCCCTTACCCTTAATGGTGGGTAGAGGAAGGGTACACGGATGGTAAGGGAAGGAGTTCCAAGGAAGGGTACACGAAGGATTTTTCTCTCCTTCCCTTACCCTTAATGGTGGGTAGGGCGTGGGTTGTGCAAGGGTAACTACCCACCATGAAGGATGCCACCCTTCCGGTACCCTTTCTGTACCCACCATGGTGGAGATTATTTTTGTCAGGGTTGTGTTTTGCGGTTCGACTTTTTTTTATCGTGATTCCAGCTTTAAATAACGATCGAAGGAAAGGAATTTTAAAATGCCAAAAGCTAGCATATACAGCACAGGGAGAAATTTACTCGAGTATACTAAGTCGAAATTTGGTGTAAGGAAAAAGTCGAGAATTCGCCCATTTTTCCACGTGTAATTGCTGTGTAATTTTGGTCCAACTCCCTTGACCCTTATATAAAAAAATATGAAGCTAAATGTGGTAATGCATATGCTGTGGTAAGCAGTAATCTGAAATTGAATGCTGGGAAAACAATCACATAACGATATAATTTGTGCGACTCGAACTGGAAACATCAACGACATCAACAATTCGGTCATTCTCTTTATCCTGGTGTGCTTGTGCCTAGTGAGACCACTTGCGATTTTACCAAGGTTTTGTGGTTTTAAAACGATTCAGCAGTACTTTTAAGATCCTTCCATCATCTCATATTCGCTATCACACTGTCCATTATGTCATTCACATTATTTTTCACATCATCACCACTTTTTTTGTCACAACATCACCACTCATGTTTTGTCCTGTACGTATTTCCTGATGAATTATTTTATACTGAACCTTTTACTTAGACAATAAATGAAATTTTTTGAACGAATATGTTGCCTATGTCTTAATAGCTGTTTAGTGAAAGTGCCACCGTTTGTGTGGTCACTGCCATTTTCCGGTCATCAACAGGAAGCCTTAACCCTGGTGGAGAGAGGAATAACTACAATGGTCCCGTTATTGGGTTCCTTGCGCATATACGTGTACTATCTGGTTTTTAGCGGACATAAGACCATTTATACACCAGATTTATTCCGTTTTTACTCGGGTAATAACGGTTTTTACACGAGATAAAACGCGTGAAATACACGACCTATATGCCAGGTTGCGACCGTTTGTGCTGTATGGGTAGTGATACCGTTCATACCATGGCGAGTGAATTCAGCCCAGAAGGATTTAATGTGAAAGACAGAGTATTACTGTGCAAAGTTTGCAATAAAAGATTTGAATTTGAAAGCTGTGACACGTTGTTAAAGCACATCAGTAGCAATACACATAAACGTGCGATAGAAAGGGGACCCGCAAAACGACAGCTATCATTTGAACACACAGTCAATCAGTCAAAGAAAGCAAAGGAGGAGCTTGTTGTTGCTATTACTGAAGCATTTTAAAGGCTATGCAGATGTGCCGACTTAAAAAAAATATTGGGGGGGCCCAAACAGGGGATGTTGCCACGAGAAATATTTTAAGTAGTGAGTTTTAAGTTTTTAAAGCATTTTAGAAGAGTCATATGATCAACATTAGAGCCCTGAGAACTCGAATCTCGATACCTGGACACTCCAGGGAAAATCAGCAAGCCTGACACATTTTTTCCTCACACCCATGACGAATTGTTGACGGGGCTCGGGCCCCCTCAAGCCCCATGGAGTCGCCGCCACTGAGGCTATGTAGTGAAGAGAAACTTGACAATCCAAAAATTCTGGAATGGCTCTCGAAGAATACACACACAGTTGAAGACCTCAAATCCAGAAAGCTTGGGACCGAAGGACTTCTGGATTTCTGGTCTTCATAGTATATTTAGTAAATTAATTAATTTATACATGTGCTCAGGCTCTTGTACTTGATATTTGATATCCTTATGTGTCCCTGACAAGGTTCTTAGCGTATGTCCATAGTATGTGCTAAATTCCTACTCATTCCAGAGCAAGGCTTGGAGAGTGGTGCCACGAGGTGGCGAGTCAAAAAGCTACGCAGAGGAATTTTCAAATGTTCTGGATTTTGGGTTTTCCGGGTTTTGGGATTCTGGATTTGAGGTCCTCAACTGTATAAGGTAGTGGGGATTTGCCGTTTGCCGACCGTATTTGCCATACTTGAACCATTCATATACCTTGAACCAATAAATGCTTAATAAAAGTATAAGTATTCATGAAACGTGTACCATAAAATAATAAAATGCCTGTAAACATGGGAAAATCTATAATATATACAACCCGATGTGCGACAAATACCTCACTCACTGACCACTGATTCACGTTTACAAATTCCCGACCACTTCCGGACATACTGGGAGGACGAAATTTTTACCGTGGGTGGGGAAAAAATATTGATCAGGGGAAAAATTTGAAAACTCGAAAAAGTCGATTGGTTTTCGAGATATATCGATCAGAATTAACATGGGAGCCTTTTGGGACTAAAGTTTTTTTCCTTTTATTGCGCATTTGTAAACTTCTCAGGAATATGAAATTCAAGTGACAAAAACTAGATTTTTTCCTTGATTTTTTAATGTTATTTTCTAAGCCATATCATCATTAAAAGTATTTTTTAAGATTTTCTGAAAATTTCCAATGCTTTTCTTATGGGCCTATATTCGGATTTTTTTTGACCGAGTTGCAGTAATCGTAGGACAAATTCCTTGAACCAACACACTAGATTTTTTGTTTGATTTTTTTTGTCGAGTAAGAATATCCATAAGTCGAACGAATTTCAAGTATGTAATTAACGATTTTCGATTTTCCAATGTCGAAATCACGAAAGTTCAATTTACAATTTCGGCCTTGGGTCTTTGCCATATGAATATTCGGAATCTCCGGAAAAAATCGTTTAAGAATCTCCGCATCCTAACGCCTGCCTTAGTTTTCCCGTAACCCTAACGGTTACTTCATAATAATTAATCGAAATCGCGACTCCTACAACGTTTGGTAACTTACAACACATCCGCCATGAAGTTCGCATTCCCTCAACACACAATTTTAGATTTTTTGGAATTTTTTTTTGCCACTTCCCGCCGAGGTAGGGACACCAAATTCACGTCAGTGATGTCTTTTTTGTTCCCCTGTGTGCCGCTACCTGGAGAACATGGAATGTTTAATTTAAAGAGGTGCAACTCGCAAAATCATGCTCGCACTACAGTTAGGGGGCATAGCCCCCTATTGAGCACAGCGAGTCTTCTATATCATATACAACCCGATGTGTGACATATACCTCATTGACCACTGACCACTGATTCACATATACAAATTCCCGACCACTACCGGACGTGCTGGGATGACGAAATTTTTACCGTGGGTGGGGAAAAAATATTGATCGGGGGGAAAAATCCGAAAACTCGAAAAAATCGATTGGTGTTCGAGATATATAAATCCGAATTAACATTGGAGCCTTATGGGACTGAAACTTTTTCCTTTTATTGCCTGCTTGTAAATGTCACAGGAACACGAAATTTCTACGACGGAAAGTAGATTTTTTGACTGATTTTTTTAATGCCAAATTTTTTGCCATATTTTGATTTCAAGTATTTTTTATAATTTTTTTAAATTTAAAAAATTATAAAAAAAATTTTTTTAATCCAAAGTTAGGCCCATAAGAAAAGCATTGGAAATTTTAAAAAATAAAAAAAATACTTAAAATCAAAATATTGCCAAGGAAACCACACCAAAAAGTCTAGTATCTTTTAGTTTAAGGAATTTGTCCTACAATTATTGCAAATTGGTCAAACAAAAATTCAAAGATAGGCCCATAAGAAAAGCATTGGAAATTTAAAAAAATTAAATCGAAACTTGAAGCATTAACGTGGTGGAAGGGCTCCATATTAATAATGAAAAACACTTTGTTACCTCCACAAAATTCACAATTTCTATTTTATTACCAGTTCCAGCTATTACACCATTTTCAAATACATACACATGTATAATGTATTTGTATAATATGTATAATGTATTTGAAAATGGTGTAATAGCCGGAACCGGTAATAAAATAGAAATTGTGAATTTTGTGGAAGTAACAAAGTGTTTTTCATTATTAACCCCTCAAGCGCGGCGGGCATTTAATTAAATCCCATCTCAGCGGCCGGATGAGATTTAAATGACTTCGCCTTTTTGGCATACTATCATTCAATAATTTATATCTTTCATTATATACGATCAGTATCGTTGAAAACTTTAGTAAACTCGCGTAATATAATACGCTACTACATACATAATAATTTTTCGAGCGATTTGAAAGAATATTTATTGTTTAATGTACCTCCTTTTATGAACTAATGAAGAAATTTTCAATTTCGAAAGATTTTAATTTGGTTTCGAATAAGCTACGAGATGTCTAACATTCCATGCATTAAAAATACAATTACATGATGTAATTTAGTTATTTGGGGTTGAAAATGTCATAACAGATTGGATACTTTCAATAGGATAACCCGTTTCACCTACTTGAAATTTACCACTCCGCCCACTTCTCTGGCTTTGTTCCATTATTACCGTATCATTTCATTTTGGTAATCACTTGGTAATGTTTCAAACGTCAATATGTGAATATTCAAATGATTTACCTTAGAAAATCTGCTTTGTGTGACATGATTTGAAGCAATCCAAACATATCCCACTGCACATTTTTCACACCAGTACACGCAGTCTCTTCATTTCCCATATTAGGCACAAACTGCACAATTCCTTTGAGACTTTGATTTCTTCCCAGCTGCAGGAGTTATCTTTAGGAAATGTATTTCTGTGAGTCTTGGTACTAAATTGTGTAATGAGTGACGGCCATGTCCGAACTGTTCATATAACGTTGGATATTTCGAAAATATTACCTCGACCAATGGCACGCGAAATGATAAGTCAAATTTTTATACGTGTTTTTCTTATGAACAACATATGAATTTAGGACTGCCGCATTCAATAGTCTCCTAAATAACTTCATACACCACTTGTAATGGCATTTTCTTTCCATTAGGTACAAATGCAATAACAGGTCCTTGAAATTCACCCCACCAATGAATTTACTATAACCTAACACAAACAGACTTCCGAATCTCTTTTTTGCCTTTCAATACTATTCCCATTTCGTAGGATCCCCAATTATATAAAAAATACCACACACAGGAAGTACACCCGATGAGAATTTCAACACACTGCCTGAAAACACATCACACAGCATGAATGACTCTAGTGGACTGAAGCTCGTGGTTTAGAAGCTCCCTCAAGAGACGAGAAAATATCTCGAAGGGGCCCTGGTATATGCTGACTGTTTAGATGGAATCTTATCTTCATTGATTACTGTCCAGAAAAAAAAATATAAAAAAATAAATGCAGAGCGAAGCACATGGCCCCTTCGCCTAGGACGCTAAGGACTAACGAGGCGGGCCAAACACACTTGGGGCTCGAGGTGACGACAAACAAGCAGAAGACGGAGAGAAGGCATTCAGTTCAGAAGATACCGTATCTCAAGCTAAAGTAGCTGACCCTTGTTGACGTCTCTCAAGCAGAATAGGCGGAAGTTTTCATGATAGAACAGTTGAAGGAAGGCATTGAGATTTAGGACCGAAGTCGTCAACGCGCTGGTTTAAAACAGAATTTTATCGAAGCTTTTTAAAAACATTTTGAAGGCATAAAGCCGTTATGGATATTTTATTGGAGAGGAAAAACATTTCTTCAAATGATAGAGTAATTAGTTTTAATTTAACATGTAATGTCTGGCGGAGAAAAAATATTATATACAGTAGGTCAGGAAGCGTACTGGGTACGCATGACGGCGGCATACGAAATTTAAAGGGCGCGTACTGGGTACGCATGACGGCGTTGAGGGGTTAATATGGAGCCCTTCCACCACGTTAATGCTTCAAGTTTCGATTTAATTTTTTAAAATTTCCAATGCTTTTCTTATGGGCCTATCTTTGAATTTTTGTTTGACCAATTTGCAATAATTGTAGGACAAATTCCTTAAACTAAAAGATACTAGATTTTTTGGTGTGGTTTCCTTGGCAATATTTTGATTTTAAGTATTTTTTTTATTTTTTAAAATTTCCAATGCTTTTCTTATGGGCCTAACTTTGGAATTTGTTTGACTAACTTGCAATAATTGCAGGACAAATTCCTTGAAATGCAAGATACTAGATTTTTTGGTCGATTTTTTTGCTATCTTGGAATATCCATAAGTCGAACAAATTTGAGTAATTAACGATTATCGATTTTCCATCGAAATCGTGACTCCTACAACGTTTGATAACTTACAACCCATCTGCCATTAAGTTTGCATCCCACCAACACACAAATTTCAGATTTTTCCTTGTTTTTGCCACTTCCCGACGAGGTAGGGGCACCAAATTCACGTGAGTGATGTCTTTAATGTTCCCCTGTGTGCTGCTACCTGGAGAATGCGGAATGTTTAATTTAAAGAGGTGCGACTGTCGCAAAACCATGCTCGCACTACAGCTAAAGAGCCGGAATTTTAGGTGAAGGAAGGCAATTATGCATTATATATGGGAAAAGCACCTAAAGATCCCCAATAACCCCCTGGAACCCCCCCAAAAATTAAAATTCATTATTAAGTCGTATTTTTCGACAACCTATCATCCCAAATGTATTGTTTTAATTGATTCAGAAAGGCCAAGGCAGGCGCTTTCTCCCTCAACAATTTCATTTCTCCAGGTTTAATTACGGATCCGCAAAAAAACTTCAAATTTTGTAATGCACATTTCTTCATAAAATAGTAGTGGGGATTTGAAATTCTGGCACGAGCGTGTGCATCGCAGCAAGTTGCAGTATTATCATAACACCACCAAGATTTTCTATAACACCGAAATCGCTTGGCTTCAAAATGAATTTTAGCAAAAAATAAAACCACTTTCACGGACCTCTAAGCACATGCTATGTCAAGATCTCCTTTCTGATGCCAGGTTCCACACACAAAACATCTATGTTTCAAGAATGATGGGGTGATTACTGTGTGTGCCCCATTCATGTCATTGATGCATTTCTTCCACTGGGCTACCCAGGGCACTGCATGGCAAATACTCTCTCACGGTACAAAATGAAACCCAATCTCAACATGAGTTAAGAATAGAAATTAAGAACTTCATGGAACATTTAAACCTTGAAACAAAAAAGTATGATATTCATATGGCAGACAAATATTTCAACAACCCAAGATACCATCATCATCTTTTTTGAAAACCAACAACACAAGTATTATTCCTCACTTTGAACATGATAAAAAAGAGATAATAATTATTATTATTATTTTAATTCAAGAAACATTTAAATGCATAGCACTCAGTCAGTACATATAAGGATATAATAAATTGGGATGACAGCATAAATTCATTCACGGAGTAAAACAATTTCCCACATAAAACAAAATATCTTCTAGATATCTACAAAATATCTCCAATGGCTTAGATATTTTAAATATCCACTAGAAGTCTAGAAAATGCCTTCAATGTCGTGGATATTATAAAAATCTACTAGATGTCTAGCATATGTCTTTTTTAGTGGAGACTCTTTCTTATATGTCCAGTGAAATCAAAATCAATACGTAGCTATGAACTGTCTCAGCTTAGTTAACATCAATAAACAAATCCGATTCAATGGAATAAAAGGTATGTCAAAATTCTAGTCTCTGCTTTTTTATAATTAATTTACAACTTATTATTTTACTATCGTAACAAATATTGCCATAACCTTTTATGTATCACAGTTATGTACTTATTCATGTAAATATCATTCATTCATAGCCCTGATGGTATTTAAATATGTTGGCAAAAATTTGCATTAAAAATTCTTCAAGACCTACATTTTAGAGCAAGACACTGAATCAGCATTCATTGATAATGTTGCAGACTCCTTTGAGAGATCTAAAAGGAAATTGTAAGCTGCTTTGGTAACTTGAAATTTGGAATCCGAGGAGGAGGCCCCCATTAGAAAGAAGTAAATACCAGAGAGGTTTCAATACTCAGGAAGAATCCCTAGAAGGCACCCTACCATATCACCTCCTGCTCCACCAGTAGGCTGTCAGTTGAAAATAAACTCTTGTAATACCGAAAACTATTATATTTTAGTCATTTATCATGAATTTTCCCAATGGATCCAATTTGAATATGAATGTCTAGAAAATATCTTCTCAAGATATCTCATAGATATCAGAAAAGCAGACATTCAGATATCTACTATCTAGAAGATGTCTAGAAGATATTACAAGATATTTTCTAAACAATAGCTGAAGACGTTCTAGACATTTTGTAGACATCTAGAAGATATTTTGTGCTATGTGGGTTGTTTTGCAAAAACACTTTCAATTTTTTTGCAAAAGTCCTATAACAGTTCCTTTTCAATTCTGAAGGCAATTCATTATACAGTTTAAGACCAGTTGATCTAGGTCCAAGAGCAGCACCCTTGGTCCTTACAAAACACCTATGGAAGTCATCATGGGTTCTTGTGCCATAATTGTGGATATGAGAATTTTTCACCAGCACATTGCTAATCTGCTTCACATACATAACGGAGTAAAAAGTGAACACGCAAGGAAGTGGAAGAATTCTCAACCTTTCAAACAATGGACCAGTCTTCTAATGGGACGAGGAATGAATCAATCACCAGGATACCTATATTTTCCTTCTTCCTTCCATTTACCAAAGCCAATATGGCGACAGAATTAAAAGAAGAGAGCGAAAAAAAATCCTTACTTTTTCCGTATTCTTCTTTTCCTCAGAAGCATTAGGCTCCCAGGTCTGTTTCCCAATTTTTACATCCATAACACATGGCTCAAGCATTCCTTCAGTCACATTTTCCAGAGCTAAACAGGTTATATCTGGAATATAATTTAGAGGGACAAATTCAATGAAAAAGCCAAGATGACTTCCAACTCCTTGAAATGTTAAATAGCTTCACACATTACCGAAAAGTGGCATAAAGGTTGTGGCACCTCATCGCCCCACCAAGGTGTTGGACTGGTGGATACGCATTCAACTCCCAACCGAACAGCCCTAGTTCAATTCTCGTTGCCAGCCGGAACACAGGCCGTCAGGTTAGGAGTCAAATGCATATCCACCGGTCCAGCACCTTGGTGTGATGATGCACCACACGCTACCGTGGCACATCGGAGTCAAATGATTCGCCACAAGGTTATTTTCAAGAATTATAAAAATTTGAAATTTCAAAGCAAGAATTTTGCAAAAATTAAAATCAGATACTTAACAGTTGTGTCGCATTGAAAACAACAGAAATATACTACAACTGAATGACAACACAAATAGAAATAGTGATCATTGTCTATAGAAAATGCCGGTTGGAGGAAAAAGCTACTAGTGAACAAATAAAAAGTCATTCCCATTGGCTTAAACCTCAAACAGGATCCCCTGAATTTACCCAAATGCTCAAACCAATTCTAAAAACTACCTCCTCTCTAGTGAAGAAGGAACTTGAAACAAATACAGATTATCTTCGTTCGAACGCAACTCAAAGAAAATAACTTTATTCTCTCAGGAAGTTTTGCATGTAATTTCATGCATTTGCACATGACTTGATGTCATCAAGGTTCATGACTGGCTAGTCTGCAGCTGTTTCCTAAAAGCGGAGGGAAACACAACTAGGAGGAAATTACTAAATCATACAATCTGCCGAGAACACTCTAATTTATTCCGCTTTTGAATTTCACACATACCCACGCACCAAACTTTTCAGGCACATAGCTAAAGTTTTCTCCTCTGTATGCTTTCGATTTGTGATGATAACCAGTGATCGATAAGTCACGTTGCAGCTGCATCTTTGATCATGAATAGTCGCCTATTGGTATATCTAAGCTATGAGGAGAGTAACAAGTGCTATCACTGTTTATATCATTGATCTTCATATTGGAAAGACCTATGGTTTATATGGGCCTTTCGTGATTACCTTTTCTTCTCCGGCAATCGTCTGCCTTAATCAAAAGGAGTTATGCATGGACGGCGATTGCTTTATCTTTATGTTTTTGATATCCTACTACAGCTAATTTGAACAAAGAGCATTATTTGGGAATGTGAAGGAGGCTGAAATAATACTGAGAAGCCGCAGGGAGTTAACATACGTAATACATAGATTTGCGATGTTTTCAGTTTCACACTCAACAGCACGACGTCATGTCAACCATTCCTGTATTAATTTTTGCAACTCATTGAGATGAATGAAAAACATCACTTCATATTTCCCCAGTCGGGATTTTCTAACACTGAGCATGAACACGGCATATAGTCACGTCATTCCCTTGGCCCTAAGCGCTCCCAGCAAAGGACGAAAGTCAAGCTTGGATTGCCTCGAAAGCTTCTTACATCATTACCACCAGAGGAGATGATATGAACTTTTGTGGGCATGTTGCAGGGCTCCGATGACCTTGGAGCCCCCGCTACGAAATCATGTGCGACTACTACACGGAGCATGTGAAGTAATTTCACGGAAACTCGATTTGGAAGAACATGGTTTGTAAATGGAAGGCACCATTGCTGCTATCAATCTACCTTAAGTCGACAAGCATTGCAATGCAATACATGTGCTTTGATTCAGTCGTTCAAACCTGACTGCAGTAATGCGTAATTCCTTGAGAAACTGATATGTAGATGAAATTGAGATCAAAATTATCTTCAATACTGAGGTTGTTCTGCACAAAGTCAAAAGATGACTACGTAAATTCAAGATAAGTGGGCTATTGGGGGCTGAGGTTATGCAACGCAAAATCAAAAAATTGAATAAAATCAAGGAAAGATGTAAAATCAAATTCACATCAAAAGATGTAAATGGTCACATCAAGTGGCACGCTGAATTCAAATTGGATTACCTCAAAATAAAGAGAAGTACATATCTTTGTAGAAAAGTATTCATATACTCAGATTTTCAAGCTAACATTATGATGCAAGAGGGCTAAGCTATATTTTCATGCATCCTTTCATGCATTTCATAACTACAGGCATGTGAATTGTTCATTTATATACGTAAACTTTACAATTTTATCCTAATGTATCATATAACATTAACTGAGCATAATAGCATATAATCTACCATGGGTTCCAGGAATAATTTCACCTTATACTTATGGCTGTGCCAGTTATTAACTACTCACCACCAAATTCATTAGTAAGAATTTTCCACAGCAAAAATTAGGATCATTTATACTCAATAAGGCCATTCGGACTTCTGGGCAAGTTCTAGCTCTGCATGTGGCTGACATTTTGGAGCCAAGTCATGTTCCATCATCAGGGCTGATATGCCATGCACAGATGATGGAATGCGAATTCGGTTGCAAAACGTCACACGAATGGAGAGAGATAGAAACCCAAATAGCCTTTTTTGACTATGTTCACCTGGAAAGCATTACCTCTTATCTATCGTACATCATTTATACCATTTTAACTCTTACCTCTTCCATTAATAGTTATTATCCTGGTTCCATAAAACTTTGGCACATATTCTTGTAGCTCTTGAGAAACTGCATCAACAGCAGAGATCAAATGCTTGTAAAATCTGATTTCATTTTCTCCTTGGGTTTTTTTCTCGGCAGGTTTCAAAACATATCCATCTGGGTGTAGTAGCATACCTTTCAGAGTAATATATGATTGGATGCTGGTTAGGTAATCATCTGCTTTCAAATTACAAATGCAAAGAAATGACTTTAAAATTTATTTTCAGTGATAAAATTCATCACTGAAAATTGGATAGGAGACAATTTTGGTATGCAATAGCTAATTTAATACAGCAACTTCCACTAAGGTATATAAGAAAATGTTTATAATGCATTTGGATAGATTACTTCCAGTGTAATGTTTGCATTGAGTTTTTGAACTTCCAGTGTAATCTGGTCTTCGGATAATAAAATATACTATACTATACTACTACTACTACTGATTGGTAAGCAGGGATTTGAGAGCATACAAGGCCAGAGACTTTTGATGACCACAACTGATGGAGAAATGGACAGATGAGTGTGGCTGTCTCTGAAAATGGTGGCATCTGAGATTCATTACCTGAGCTGTTAACGCTATTACCCTTTCGTGAGGATTTGAAACATGATCATGAGATTAAGGGTTAACACGATGCATTATTTGAGCTTGAATCATACAGCTGAGTATTATTACCACACAACTTTCAACACAAATAACACAGTTTTTGCACATTTTTGCAAAAATAATTAATTGTTGTTGACAATTATTACAAATATTGAAAAATTATCAATAGAAAATGTTCCATAACTAAATCCAGCAATTTACTTTTTAATGGAAGACCAGTTTCTATAACTCAACATAAACCCAGAACTTTAAGCTAGTGCCATAATTTACATTAAAAAATTGATGCTGCTGATTGAGCAACACTTGTGTGAACACCACTAAGGATGAGAGTGAGGCTTTTACTTTGCATGTACTCTTAAAAGGAAAGTATTCAGCCACCCAAATAATCTTCTCCCCATCGATCAGTGGACCATGTTTCATATTACCTTTATTACATAGAGCTAAATTAAATACATTGGAAACCATACAAATAATAAATATTGAATGAGCGTTAACTAATTAAATTGATGACATATTTCCATTAAGTTAAAACCATATAGAGCCCCAAATTATTACCTTAAATGAAAAAAAGCTCACGCAAGAGAAGTAAGGCGGGGAGAGGTGGGCCGATAATCAAAAGGGTCCCACATTTGTCCTCATTTGAGGGGGAGAACAATCTCCATTATTTATGCAGCTCTATTTCACATATTACTGTAAATATTTCCTCAACTTAGGCACTGTAATAATACTAACTCCTGTTAACTCTCACGCCAAGTGTTTTCTACCCCTGACAGCAATTTTAGCACTACAGTATGTATCGCTGGTGATTTTTGCGAGGACATTCCTGAAGATTTTTCCAACCTTCCATTAAGCACAGTGAATGTTTGGCCATTGCCAAATTAGGTATTCAATGTACACAATTGTGCATGCTTTAGGCATTTTGTAAGCTAAGTTAAAGGTTCTAAGGCATTTCTCAGGCAATCCGTGAACGCTTGTTGGATAGGTGGGGTTTCCTTACGCATCCCTGAATGTTCTTCAAAATTGCTTTCGAGGTGTTTTCTGGGCATTATTCGCTGGGCAAAGCAAATGCTTGGAGGAGACGCGATGCTAAAGCTAAAAGACAGTAGTTCCACTGGTGGATACGGACACTGCTAGTATCTCTCATATTATAAACCTTCTAGAAGAAGCCAAAGAGGACAGGAAACGCATGGAATTGGACTTGAACAAGGCTATTGAGTTTTTGCACAATAGATTAGATGAAAATACTAAAGTGCATCAAGAAAACTCAACTCTGATTTTTGAATATTTAGCGACAATAGACTTGCTTAGGCAAGAAAATGTTAGCCTCAAATCTCGAGTGAGTGAATTAGAAAAGAGGTTAGATGACCAAGAGAAATACTCTCGCGTTAATGACCTTGAAATACACGGCATTCCCCAGCAACCAAATGAAAACACCTTAGAAATCGTGAAAAGTGTGGGGGACACCCTTGGTGTTAAAATAACCGACAATATGGTGAACACATGCCACCGATTGGGAAAGAAGGGACACGAAGGCGGAACGAGAAGTATCATAGTCAAATTCGTCCGTAGACATACAAAAGCAGAAATTCTTCAACAGAGGAGAGTGAAAAGGACCTTCTCCACACGGCACCTGGGCTTGGCGACCGAAACTCCGGTGTTCATAAACGAGTCCAGGTCGGAGGAGACTCTTCGCTGCTGCGCATCTTACGAAGAAAGAAAAGGGATACAAATATTTATGGCTAAGGCATGGGACAATACTCATGAGGAAGAAGGAGAATGATCAAGTAATCACTCTGAAATCCTCTGATGACCTGGAGAAACTGCAAGCATTCTGCGAGTGAGTTATGTAAGTCTTCAACCTATCTTTACTAACAAAATGCAGAGTACTGTTAATGATCGTGGAGTTAATGGTGGCAGGTTCTTTGTCTTGCATCAAAATATAAGAAGTCTAAGAGCAAATTTTGATAAATTTGTATTTCAACTAGTTAATCGCGATATAAAACCCGCTGTAATAGTTTTTACAGAAATTTGGGTTAATGACACTGAAGTATCTATGTATCAAATAACAGGCTATCGGAGTTTTGATGTGTGTAATAACAACTATAGGGCTGGAGGAGTTATTGCATATGTAGCAGATACTTATGAGTGTTTTTCTATTGATTTGGGTGAATTAAAAACTCCTGATATGGTTAAAATATCATTACGGATAAATGATTCTTCTTCAATAAGCATTATTGGTGTATATGGACTTAATTTTAACCCTGTTGAACATTTTTTGAGAGAATTGGAGAATGTACCAACCATCTTTGGAGAGAGGAATTTAATTGTAATTGGTGATATAAATTTATTCATATTACAATCCAACGATATTTCCTTTGAATATCAAACCCTTCTGGCTAGTCATGGACTGGACCAGCGTATTCTAGTTCCAACTAGAATTAGCAAAACGGGTAAAATATGTATAGATCATACTTATTGCAGAAGTAGAGATAACTATAAGTATGAGAGAAGAGCGGACGATTGGGGTTTAACTGACCATCTTGCTGTATCATGTAATTTAAATATTAATGTACCCATTAACATATACGAACGAGTTTATCGAAGCCATTGCCGGATAAACTTTAACTATCTAAATAACAGTTTGCAAAGATGCGACTGGAATTATGTTTATTCACAAAAAAATGTTTATGAAGCCTATGAAATATTTATATACAAATTCAAATGCTGCATTGAAAAAGCTGAATATGTCTCAGACAGTAACAGATCAGGAGGGATGAAAAAGCCATGGATGACTTATGCTTTGTGCGGGAGAATTTCTATGCGAAATTTTCTGTATAAAAAAATGAGGAAACACCCTGAAAATGAAAAGCTAAATAGGTACTATGAATCGTACAAACAAAGATTAGAATATGATATTAAAAAGCACAACGAAAAATATTACAGTGACCTTTTTGATAGTAATATCAATAATACAGCTGCTCAATGGCGCATTTTAGATTCACTCACGGGAGGAAAGCAAGGAAATGAGAATTATGTAAAAAGTAGAACTAGTAATGGTATCGTTGTCACCGAGTGCCAGGACATTGTAAACAAATTTAGTTCACATTATGGTAGAGTAATTCAAGCATTGACCCAGAGCAATTATTTTTAAAGGTAATACGAATAAATACAAAGAAATGTTCCCAACCTCCAATTCAATTGACTCACTGTTTTTTGTTCCTACTGATGCGAAAGAAATAAGCAGCATTACTAAGGAATTAAAGTCTAAAAAATCTAAAGGTGTTGATAATATTTCTGCACAATTTATTAAAGCAGCGAATGCAAATATTTCGGAGGTCCTTGCCCATATTGTTAATCTAAGTATGCATACTGGAATATTTCCAAAACAATTAAAAACTGCAATAGTGATACCAATTTTTAAAAAAGGTGATAAAATGAACATAATTAATTACAGACCAATATACTTATTATCTGTATTTGCTAAAATAATAGAAAAAGTTGTTAAGGTCAGACTTCTTAAATTTCTAAATCAGCATGGTTTTTTCAATAAAAACCAATTTGGATTTATGAGTGGTAAGAGTACAGAAGATGCATTATTAAAATTCTGTTCAGAGCTGAACGACGGACTGAATAAGAACTGTAGAGTTGCTGGCTTGTTTGTAGACATTACCAAAGCCTTCGACTCCATAAATCATAAGATACTAATGAATCGATCATGGGAAGCGGGTATACGTGGAACCGCATATGATTGGTTTCAAAGTTATCTTTGTGATCAAGATCAATGTGTGCGTCTTAACACGTTGCGTACCAGGGTATTTAAATTCCTAGGAACACCGATTTGGAAATATGTATGTGCCTATTAGGGCGTAATGCCTTTGGTTTAAACATAGTTAAAAAGCTTATGCTTAGAATATAACTTTATCCAATCAAACTTTATGATGCATCAATTCATTATGAATAATGAACAACAACAGAAAACGTACTAACAAATACGTACTGTGCGCTTTAAAATTGTTTAGGTTGACGCGCCTAAATGAAGAGAATCTTCGTCATCCGTCCGGAACGTTCGGGAAAAAAATGACGAGAATTCTTGCCATCCGTACGCAACGTGTTAAAAATTGCTTCAGTGAAAAGATCCGACTCATCTGTGGTGTGCCACAGGGTTCTGTGTTGGGACCCATACTATTTTTAATATATGTAAACAATTTATATGCTGGCAGGTTTAAAGGTCAATTAACGTCATTCGCAGATGACACTGCACTAAGTTATTCTGTTAATAGTGTTGATGATCTATATGAACACATTCAAAGTGATCTTTTAACATTCAATATGTGGTTTTCGGCTAATTATATGATGTTAAGTGAAAAAACGAAATATATCATGTTTAGCATGAGTAAATCTATCTCAAACAAAAATAAAATATACTATCAATGTTCAAATTGTATAAAAGATAATGCTACTTCCTGAGATAAATGTATTTTGATCGAACAGGTTAGTCACATAAAATATTTAGGCACATACTTTGACCAAAATTGTTATTGGAAGTCTCACATAAATAAATTAAAATCAGAAATGATTTCCATTGTAAGAAAATTCTACTTCCTCTGGTACATATGCCCTGAATCAGTGTTAAGAATGGTATATTATGCTCTCGTTAATTCAAGATTGCAATACGGAATAGCCTGCTGGGGTGGAGCATATTTTATCAACATTAAACCATTGATAGTGGCGCAAGAAAGGGTTATCGGGGTTATAACGCAATCGTATAGGGAAAGCCACTCATTTCCTCTTTTCAAAATATTATATATTCTCCCACTAAGGCATCTATTCATTTTAGAGCGTAGGTTTCCGCGGCGATGGTTTGATCTCTGCATTTCTTCCGGGTTTCCTTCCGCGTCAGATTGTTCGTAGACAACAGTTTCGCTGGCTATCCTGCCAGCGTCTTCAGGTCGAAGGTGTCGGCTGTCGGTTTCTGCCTCGCTTATATACCGTAGGCTGGATGGGAGCTGCATTGTGATTGGCTGTTTGACTGGGCGCTTCTATCTGATTGGCTCTCTCTTGGATTACTCTTTTCCACGCGCTGCGAAGGAAGTATCCATCTTCTCTATTGAAATTCAATGGTGTTTTTTGAATTTCTATTGCTTCCCTGATTTGCCTTGGGAAGTATCGGCACTCCTTAGCTAAAAGTTTCTTTTCTTCAAATTTTATGTCGTGGCCAGGTTCCGACCATGCATGTTCGGCGATGGCTGAGAGCTGAAATTGTTTGTTTTTGGTCGCCCTTTGATGTTCTTTGATCCTCACATGCATGGAGCGGCAAGTTTCCCCTATGTAGGATTTCCCGCAGGAGCAAGGCACCTTTTATACCCCTTCGTACAGTTCCTGAGGAATGATGTCCTTGGGCCCGGGGAGGAAGTCTCTTATCTTGGTCACACAGTTGTATCTAGTGACCACGTCATGCTTTTTTAATATTCTGGCGATCCTTTCTGATGTTCTAGCAATGAAAGGGATGGTGACGTACAGCTTCCTTGACGCTTCTGCCTCTCCATCGTCATCACTCTGGTTTTCTATGGTGGCCTTGCGTCGCTTTTCCTCTTCCTTAGTGGTCCTTTTAAGGACCAGTTCTCTCCGATATCCATTTTTCTGGAGTGCCGAAGTGAGGTGCTTTATCTCCGTGGAGAGGGAGTTATCATCGGAGATATTATATGCTCTGTTGACCAATGTAGCCACTAGTGAGGCCTTCTGACTGGGATGATGGTGAGATGCTGCATTTAGATATCGGTCGGTGTGCGTAAGCTTTCTGTAGACAGCATGGCCGAGTCCCCCGTTGTCTTTTTTGGTCACGAGGACATCCAGAAAATTTAATGACTGCTCCTTCTCCATGTCCATAGTAAATTTGATTCCATGATGTTGTGAGTTCAGGTGTCGAAGGAACACTTGTAATTCCTGTACACCATGGGGCCAGATGACGAACGTGTCGTCCACATATCTCAGCCACAACTTCGGCTTCTTATTGAATTTTGAAAAACACCATTGAATTTCAATAGAGAAGATGGATACTTCCTTCACAGCGCGTGGAAAAGAGTAATCCAAGAGAGAGCCAATCAGATAGAAGCGCCCAGTCAAACAGCCAATCACAATGCAGCTCCCATCCAGCCTACGGTATATAAGCGAGGCAGAAACCGACAGCCGACACCTTCGACCTGAAGACGCTGGCAGGATAGCCAGCGAAACTGTTGTCTACGAACAATCTGACGCGGAAGGAAACCCGGAAGAAATGCAGAGATCTATTCATTTATAAAGTCCTTAGAGTTTTCTATAACCGTAGTGGTGAAAAGGCCAGACCACAAACTTATGACATCAGATCTTGGAGAAACTTTGATATACCTAGGCCGAAGACTGAAATTTATCGACAGTCATACAAATACTTAGGGCCTAAATTATTTAGTATGTTGCCAAGTAATGTGAAAAACTCGGAAAAAAGATGGGGATTTGCATCCGCTGTAAAAAAATGGCTTATGAGGTATGAGGAAATTGAGTTTCTGCTAAGAAAGGTGGCATAAAAAGTTTACAATTAAGGGTATATTGTATATTCTATGTATGTAATTATGCGTTTATATAAGAAAGATAGTTATCCTAGTGTGAATATTTGAAATATCATATTATAATAATGAATGCCATCGGTAAGATAACAAATAACTGAATGCAAAGAAATAAATTTACTTCTCATGTACGTTAGCACCAGACCTGTGCAAAAAGTGTAACATGGTAGCCCCATAACTATTCATTAAGGGGTACCTATATATTCCATAATTGTTTAAGTGCTTTCTAATGTAATATGTTTGAATGTAAATGGAATAAAGTTATATTATATTATTATATAATCATGCATTAGGATGCAGCAGCATGTCTGGCCCTTGCTTGAAAGGTTGACTGAGGTGAGAAATGTAACAAAACTTTAAAGAGAATGTTTTTCAGAAAGATGCAACCAATTATGAAACCATAACAACAATTGGCAATTAAAATATAGAAATAGTTAATAGACTTAAATACCTGTGATATTACATCACAAAAAAACTCAAGATCTGGATGTGAATATAAATACAAAGAGGTGGCTTAGTATAAATATGAAGGCTTGATGCTTGAGCCAAACTCCATGTCATAAGAAGCTTGCTCTGCAAAAGTCACTCATCATCATCACGAGTCAAAAATCTGAAGATAGGTTTGACCTCTGCACTCGGCTATCCATCCACCTTATCCATGCACCTATATCTTCTCTTTCAAATCCTTTATAACTTACTCCATTTAACTCATTCGGGGCCCTCCTTGGCCTTCTTTCCATCAACTCTTCCTTCGACCATGGACTTTTTCATCGATTTTTAAAAAATTGCCTATCATGATAACAGTTTGAAAAATAAAGAGACCCATATTTTTCGGTTTTTTTTCCGATAACCTACTCTTCAAGCTATTTACAATGAAAAACCATTGACCTTAACCATTTCATAGATACATAGGTAAGTTGTGAACATCACATATTCCTGCAAAGTGGGTCACTACTTCTCACCTGCTCGTCCCTTCATCACACAGGCATGGCTTCTCTCCTCACATCAACATCCTTCCCTCACAGCCACACAGAAAATTACTCAAGAGAATGAATTTTTTGCATGTTTCTATGTTAATATTATAAGCTATAAGTACATCCTTCTTCATGTAGAATTCCCTCTTTGCCTCTGTTATTCTACAGATAACTTTTACTTGCTGTGTCCATTGCTGGTTACGTGACTTCTTTAGGTAGGTATCAGAACTAACCTCTTCAAGTTTTTGTTTAAAATTTATCATTGGTCTTACACTGCATACAAATTTGGTTTCTTTTAATTTATTTTCAGCTGATACTTGGCCCTAATCTTTTCCATTAATCAGTCATCTTCAAATTCGTCTCTGTCTCATCTATTACTACCATGTCATCAGCATATGCCAACATTCTAATTCTTTCGGAGACAAAAGCCATAAAAAAATACTTTGAGCACATCATGAGGGGAGTAGGTAAGACATTCTGCAACTTACAGCACAAGGAATGATCCTGGGAAAACTGACTCAGGGAAGAACAGATTGAATGTAAAACATCAAAGATTGGAAAGGTGCATTATTAATTTAAGGACTGATCAAAAAGGCAGAAGCTAGAAAGAGTATGAAATGCAAAAAGAACCATTTTAAAATAAATATATGTGATATACATACTGTCGATAAATTAACCATGCATGTTTCATTTCGCACACCCCAGCAGTTTCTGAGTGTTTCATAACATAATTGAATTCGGATTTGGCATCTTTGCATGCAACGTTTTACAGCAGTTAAGGTTCATTTTTTGAGATCCCGATTCAATCCCTCTCAAAACAATGAACAAACTCTCCTTTAACTTTTCCACTTTCTGCATTTTTCTGTATTAGAGGTCGTTAACTTTTTGACCCCATTAAATGTTTTTTTTTCATGATGGTTCACACAAACCCTTATCCAGATCAATTATTTTCTACTCATCAAGAAGAATATTCACATGAAATTTTAACAAGCATTGACTGAATCTACCAGGAAGAGCTTTTTTGTAGGCAATCTTCAGTGAATACAGTGCCGATTTCTTCAATTCACAAAGCAAATGATTTGTCTTCACTTTTCGCAACCTTCTTCCAATCCTAAAACCCGACAATTTTTTGAATTAAATTCAATCAAGTGGTGATAAGTATTCCTAAATCACCAGTGACTACCTTATCTTTTACCTCTTGAATTTGAATTCAATGATTACAGGACGACTGAGGACACAAGTTACTTTCCCCAGGCAGCTACTGCGATGGTTTTCTTAGAATGCTGCTCATAGATCGTTCAAGCCCCTTTCAACTCACTTCTTGGTGGTTAGCACAATATTACAGTCCTCCAATTTTTCCCTTTTCAAAAGAGGCCCAAGTTATTGTGCAGTTCACCCATGGACAAACCGTGAAAGAACCCGAGAGGTGTTTCTCCTGATGTGTCTCCGATGGTCAGTGAGAGTATTCTTTCTCAGCATAACAGCATTATGATGTAAATATCACAGTAAAACAGATGAATGCGATAAAATACGAAAATCCAGGTGGGATTCCTTCATGGTTGACTCAGATGACACATCACCAATGAAATTGCCTAACTTCAAAGACATTGATAAATTGGCACATTGCACAATTTTGAAGATAAAAGCTTTTCACTTAGCAGAGTTAAGCTTGTAGTCATTCAAATTAAACCCACCGAGAAACAAGACAAGTTAGTTTTGATCTGTGTGCCACATAAGCAACTTTGCCTGGCTCCATATTCATCCAGCCACACAGGTGGGGCAAGCCTGCCGAATAAGACCATGCATGCTACAGTTACCATCAACTCTATATGCTTACATGTAATACATTCTCTTTTCTGAATGACTTTATAAGCCAAAATGTGCGCACAGGAGGCTTTATAACTGCTCACTTGGCTGTCATTCTGCCGAGGCATCACAAATCATCGAGTTGGCAGATTCTAGAATATCTTCCTGTAAACATATATAGTATTCCATAGTTTAGAATTCCATATTAACGATCTTCTGCTGCATCTTTATTTTGCTTGTCTTAAATGATACAATGATAATGATTTTTTTGATTGCATAGCCACTAACCCCCCAAACTGTGCTAGCAAAATAAATTTGAGAACATGCATGCACAGCACTGAGAAATGTGTAAAAATTGAATTATTAATGTTGATTGACATTCCATGTTGGAATGTTTATAATTTAATTGATTACATAACTACATATCTTCAAATATCATCCACAAATTGCTTATCATATGATTCTACTTCCCATTTCTTAGCTGCTTTCTGAAAAGTGTTGTCCGACCTTCCCTTAGGAAGATTCCCTTGCTAAACTGCTCATTTTTTTGTGACACGTGATACTGATTTAACATTATAAACCTATTGCAATCATAACGGACTCTTACAATAAAAAAAAAGGCAGGTTGTCACTTAGTGTTTTACCACATACAGTGTTTCAAATTTAGTCCACCATTAAAACCTTGTCAAAGATTCTACTGTAATTAGGTTATTTGAAAACTAGTGAACCAGTGTCACTGAAGGTTTTTATTAGTGGGAAGGTAGAAGAGGCACCCGGACAATATCTTGCCTAGCCCTGATGTGGGCTCCATAGATAGCATGATCCAAAAATCTAACGCTCATTTTCTGTCCACAACCAATGACTTTCTTCATAATGATTTCATATGGTAGTGGGATTCTTCATGATGCCAATATACAGTGTTTTTTCATTTTTAGAGCAATATAAAAAAGGGGTAGGAGGAACATAGGCCACATTTTCAAATTTTCTTTGTGATTAAGATAGGAGATCAATCTTTCGCAACATTTCAACGAAGAAGTTGCACAAAGTCTGTAGGGCTGTCTTATGCCAAATGTCAAGTGCCTGGCTTCTATATGAACCATAGCTCAGGGATCAATGGTAAGAGGAGCTGGTTTACAATGAGCCATTGAGAATCTGCAGAAATTCACAGCAGAACATGACCATGCAATGACCAAGATTCATAGCTATAGATTTACTTCAAGTAAAGCACAAGTATGTATCACACAATAGCTGACAATCCTCACAAGAAATAACCCACGAGATGATAGATAATATTATATAAGTGTCCATTACTATCCTTTGAAGTCAGCTCAGTAAGTATAAATAACCAATTTAAATCTTAAACATGAAATACCAAATTATTTGAAATATATAAGCATTATATGTGTGACAGCAACACACTCTCTACATGTAGTCATTTTTCATTTTGGATTACAGTTTAAAGGAAGATCTGACAAGGTAATGAATGAAAACATGGCAATTTCCCTACATGTAAAAACTTTAACTGCAGAAGCACCCTTTCACATTTTGGGTTATGTTCCTTCATACTTAATCCCAATAAAAAAATTAAGATATACATCTGTTTTGTCTCTATGAATTTCACCTCTTAAAGGCTGAAGAACATTTTAATTAATCAATTCTTCAAACAAAGCAGTAAATCAAAATTCTGTGAAAACATTACTTAAAGTACTGTTAAGCACCTTAAGTATCAATCCCATCACACCACTGCCAAAGACCTAAATTTTTATTGGCCATATTTGTAACCAGGATGACCTTTCTGCCAACAAAAAGAATAGAGTAAGATAAAACTTTTAAATTTTATTTAACAAATGAAAAACAGTTACGGAAAATGTGGCCCACATTTCATTTCACATATTCCAAAAATTACAAGATCATTATTTAAGTGCTCGAATATGAATCAAAGGGGCAAATAAGAATTTTAAAAGAGTCAGAGATAAATAAAGGCAGAAATTAGATGAGAAAAAAGTGATTGGCATAGAAAATCAATTGAATGCCTTTTAAAAGAATTGGGAAGCAATATGATGATTTAAAAATAATTTTTAATGATGTATACACCATATAGCATGAGGGTAGAATAGAATTAGTACAATCAAACTTTGATTGTGAAGTATAACTACACACACAGTAATAAAATTATAGGAATATAATAGTGGAGATAAATATATGGCACAAAGGCAAATAAATATTGGGAAAGGTACAAGAGAAAAAGCAGAAATAAAAATTCAATTTCAACTTAATGAATTGCTTCAAATTTTAGGTGCATGCAATCACAGTGCAACTAAAAGGCTATTACTGCAATTACAAAAATGGAAATCAGCAAGAAATAATTCCCTCCAGTCAAAAAATTAAGGTCACTAACAGAGACATTAATGCCAGAAAGGTCAAAAAGTTAACAGATATATTGATAAATACCTCAACTAATAATTTATTGAATATGTAATGTACTCAAAAATAACCAATAACATTCAATATAAAAAAGGTTGTCATTAGAGCAAGATTTTGTGCCAAATACAACTTAATTCATGCTGCTTTTAGGTAAAATCAGAAGTGTCAAATGGATATTTATTTCAACCTCCTACCTTCCTACCAAAATATACTTATAAAAAGACATTTAGGGGTCTCCAGTTCTGTACCCCATTCAGCCTGAAAGGATGAATACGAAAGGACACAACACAAGCTGGACATAAATGAAAAAAATACTGAATCTGATTCTCAGCTCAAAATGTTAGTCATCGATGTAGTAAATTTATGAGCATTAATATAACAACCTTTAGTTATTTCAGTAAGTAGAGTGAAACAAATTTCATATTTGTCCTTGCATTATCACCTCAGGAATGCAGCAAAATGTTCTGTAATCAACTCCCACAAGGGAGGGGTCCAAACGTGCACAGGGTTGGCAAGGAAGTGGCATCACATGGCTTTGCATAAAAACATGCACACAAATGACAGTGTGAGCTTGAGAATAGTCACTGTAGAAGATCCAGTCTGCACTCCAATTTGCAAGTTTTCCACTAAAATCGTTTTCACAGAGCTTCATGAAAGGCCAAAAAAATCACCAAGTCCATCAATACTACTTACGCAGACATGATATGCAAGGCCCAGCAGGCCTTCAACATTCAGAACAGATGAAAGCTCTCCCATAATTTCATTAGATACTCTATTCATAGTCATTAATGTGCTCTATAGATAAGCTATTGACAATAAATTGCAAAATACCACAGAAAAATTTACTATTTTTTTCAGACAGCTCCTTAAGAAGATGCAAATAGCATCTGACCCACTTTCACAAAAAAAAGACAATTTTAATGCTGCACAATATTCCCACATGCCAGGCGAATCAAAGAGGTTGAAAACCGCATCACACTTAAACTCTTCCACTAAAATCTTTCAAGTGACATCCTTTGCTACACTGACTCAAGAGTGGTTTACCTACACCTGAGCTGAGGGAGAAACCCCAAGTGACGAGCACAGCAAATCTTCTCCAGTTATTTTTCGATACCCCTTCACACAATTTATGATGAAACATACTTGCTCTGGGCATAAAGAAATAAGCAACTCATAACGATAAATGATAGTCATAGGCAGAAAAAAGATTATACAATTCACATGTCAATCCTTTCACTGGTGCGAACACATCTGGTTCTTTCCTCTGTAGTGAACTGTGGGCAAGCTCGCATCCTTACCATTTCTTCAGATGCATATATACTCTGTCCTCTATGCAGACTTTTTCCTAACACAGTCACTTATGATCATGTACATTTTTTAACTTGAGATAGGAAAGATGGCAGTTTCAAAGACAAGATAATTGCAGGCAGAACTGCATCAAAAGAATTATGACTCAATATACACCAGTGGTGCAGCCAGGAGGGTTTGGACCCCCCCCCAGAAATATAAAAAACATTATTTTCCTTCATAAAAGAAAACAAAATATTGTAAAATCATGAATTTACAAAATGTTCCCTTAACAAACAAAGATTTTTCATTCATGAAAAGTGCTAAAATTAGTTTAAAACCCTCTGCTAAGTACTTACCCTGTTTTTCAAAAGTTTTCCCCTGGTTTTGGACACTCCCTGAACAAAATTCCTGGCTATGCCACTGATGCACATATTAAATTTTCATCCAATTGTGTACAATCATACACACAGTGTTGAGTGCAGATTCTAGACAGTTTGATCCATTTCCATTTGTGGGAATATCAGTGAGTCAGCTACCCCAGGGGTGGATATTGTAATGTTCACTTAGGGGGGGTGGGGAATGAGTTTTAGAGAGAGGTTGGGAGGGGAGGAATAGGCTGGCTGGAAGACAGGCCTAGGGGTGGGGGAATTTAGAATACCCTGCAGTATACTAGAGGCGAGGATGAATTACACTAATTAGCTCGAATGAAAATGCACAAAGACAGACAATCCAAATGACAATTAAAAGTTGGTAAACACATCTTGCAAACCCATTCCACAAATGCACTTCTGCCGTGTCCCCATGCTGGATGTACCCTCAAGTGTCCAAGTAGCATCTCCCAAAGTTCACCTAACCAACCTCTTCCACTCTATTATCTATCCTACCATTCACTTCCCTCAAAAATGAAAAATAATTCAATGAAGTGGATGCAAAATATATAGAGAAAGTATATGTATGTATGCATGGAAACAAAGGTGAAAACTTGAGCATGGATTACCCAGTTACTGCATAAGCATTTTCATTTTTCCTCTATTACCATGACTAAACCAGGCTCTTACATATTGTTGATATAAAAATACAAGAAAGAAAGGTATGGGCACTTAAGCTACCTGAACTGTGGGAAACCTCAGGGCTATTCGTGCATTTCTCCAGAAAAATTTTAACTAGTGATGGGTCGATTCCAAAATTTTATCGATTCCGATTCCAATTCTGACATTTCGATTCCGATTCTACCGATACCGATTCCATCGATTCTGATGCCATAGGCTCCAAGAAAAATATCACTTAATTCCAGGCAACAAGAAAACCACTTTAAAAAAATATTACTCAGTGAAAGAGTCAGTTGACAAAAGCATCTTTCATATCATCACTATGTAATTAAAATATAATAGCTAAGTTTCAAAACAGAGCATACCCAGGGGTGATGACTTACAAAAAATATTGGGGGGGCCCAAACCGGGGATCTTGCCCCGGAAGATTATATGAGTAGTGAGTTTTAAGTTTTTTTAAATCATTTTAGAAGAGTCATATGATCAGCATTAGAACCCTGATAACTCGAATCTCGATATCTGGACACTCCGGGGAAAATTGACAAGCTTGACACATTTTTTCCTCACATCCATAACGAATTTTTGAGGGGGCTCGGGCCCCCTCAGGCCCCATGGAGTCGGCGCCACGGAACATAACTTAAGAGTGGTGTGAAATGTGGAGATGAATGAAAATTAATGTGTCTTCAACGGTTCCATAGGGACAATTGAAATTAATTAACCTCAAGTGATATGTCGACCATATACAGTGGAACTTGGTTAGTACGTTCCTCCTTAGTACGTTTTCCTCCTTAGTACGACGATTTCTCTCGGTCCCGGTACCATTGGAACAAAATACAGGTAAAAGTATTTGGTTAGTACGTTTGAAAAAATTGCGCTTTCCTGGTTAGTACGCTCAATTGCTAGCCGTGACGCAACCCGCAATTCGTTCTCCAGTATCTTCTTAAGGGTCGTAAAGCTCCGAATTCATGATTTAATTTATTATTACTAGCCATTAAAATTCTTGCATTCATTCCACATATCTTTCTTCGACCATGATTTATCCAAATGCATTTCTCAACTGTTATGACGCGATGAATAATAAAATATGGCCATTCATCAGGAATGTCTGACTATGCAAAACAGCAGCCAATGAGAAGCCGCAATTTTCCCCACCCCGAGCTCCTCACCTTGTATTGCCTCTGCAGTGCCCACTGCGCACAAATTTCACGAGTGGACAATTGTTGCTATTGCACGAGTTATCATGATGAAGAAATGAGTCTTATCCAATTCCCACTTTATCTAAAGCAGTACTGCACGACGTCAATGCTACGTGGTACGTGCGTATTTGACTACTGCTGCGGGAGCAGACGATGCTCTGGATCTCCACGCGAAGCTTAGCTTAAAAATACTTGATCTCGGCACGAAAGCAGACGACATTAAACAAATTTTAAAAGTAAATTTCGACTGTATAATATAAAATCTTCTTGTAATTACCTCGTAATCTAATAATCTTGCGTGTTATTATTCGATATATCGATCGCTATAACAATCGATATGGCTTTATTCCAGAAGCGCGAATGTGTACGGCTGTTGCCGTAATTTAAGGTTAATATAATTTTGACCAATTTTTATGATGTTTAAAAACAACCCGTTGACATACTCACAAGGAACATTAACGGAGTGTAACGCCCACTTTTGCTTCAAACTTTGCACATTTGTAGATTAATGCAAAAAAATGAAATGTGTGAAATTTTCCGTGCCCTCGTGACCTGTGAGTCGAGATATCAGCGATCAAAGATGCCCGATTCGTCAATTCGCCGCCCGTCAGGGGGAAGGCATGCCGGCAATTGGCCCACTCCTCGCGGGGCTCGACCCAGCCGCCCGGTGAGCGGCCAGCGATGCGATGCGAGCTATATTTCGTCTACGGCGGAGTCTCACGCCCCGGCGAATCGCTCTTTTGTTTTCTGTTAGTCTTTCTGTATTTCCGATTTTACCTAATACTTATGGAGCATCGGATTGATGGGAAAATTGCTCTGCATTTAGTTATAATATATAGCAACACTTTGAAACGCGGAAACTTCGGAATGATACTATAACCCGGAGTAATTCGCGATAAGAATTTATGCTTCATCTTTCTGCCCGTAAATGCGCAAAGGAAACGAGATAGGGGGCATGTTTCTTTCAAACTTTTAAGAGGAAACCCAAAATAAGCAACACATGAAATACGTCAACAGCCTAGGCCTCTCGGAGACGAGACGGGAAAAACCCCATCCGTATGAATGGACGGGGTTCCTTGCCCTTTGGTGGGAGGTCGGCAAATCTATTGCATGGGGAATGGACCACCAAAACTCACCTAATTGACTGATACGTTCAGACTAATGACTATGCATTCCGGTGCACCGAGCTCCTCATGGAATATCCTCGGGACGGTCAAGGCCCTAGAGAGTTCCAATGGCCGTAACGTGAGAGGATTATAGATTTACGAATTTTTTTGATTGTTCAGTTCAGTTCAAACATGTTTATTTCTATACTGTTAATTTTCACAAAGATATATACATAGTAATAATTCATTCATAAATACATATAATTACATATTCATACATAAATTCATTACGTATTGCTGGGGAAAGAACCTGCCCGAAATACTCTTCCATCAAAATGTTTTTGGTTAACAATCCTGAAGTTGATGCAACGCAATGAACATTGGCGGCTTGAAAAATGTCCGCGCGTGCGGGGAATTTGCCATCCTTCTCTTGCAAGCAGATAAGTAGAGTGGAGAGGAGCTCACCATCCATTGAAATAGTCGGTTGAATAGTGTAAGAATGAGTGGTTGCATGTAAACTATGGGCCACTGATTCCACCACTTTCACCCCTCGAAATTCCAGAGTGCGCCCGGAATGCATTTCCTTTTTAAAACCACTCTGGTCAGTATTTAAAACTTGCACACTACCATTTGCAATATTACTAATTAAATCCTTAACCCTCCGTCACGAACTCTCTGGCCTTTTCTGAAACACTCTGTTGTTCCAAGGAATGCTTCTTGGAAACAACTCGCGTAACCTTGCGAGAAACAATGTTGTTATGCTTCTTCCACTTCCAAAGCCACGGAGGAGTGCATTTAAAGTTTGTGATTGGGGTATCCAGTTGACTATTTTCCTCAATTGCCCACCTCCGCAAATCTCGGTCATTTATATTATTCTCTTTGGCGGTCTTGAAGCGGGTGAGAAGAGCTTCCCGGATAGATTTATACTTTTCATTTAAGGCTCCGCTTTCTATTATCTGCCTCTCATATCGATGAAGTTGAGTTCGGCTAGTTACGAAGCGGAAGTTGTGCCGAACTGTCTCTAGTCGCAAGTTGCCCTTTTTCCCTGACTTCCAAAAGTCAACTGCCATTTTTTTTGGAGCATTGATGGTTCTGATCTCGGTTTCTTCATAGGGGAAACATCATATGATGTTGAAGAAGAAGGAGACGTTGGAGAAATATCCTCATCCCTCTCCGAATCACTGCTACTTTCTTCAAACCCCTCCACAGTTTCCTCATTCCTCTCATTGTCATCGTCAAATACAAGATCATCTTCGACCTCCCAATCGTATTCACCATCTTCTGCACAGGATTTCAATATCGCTGCAACACATATATCATAACATATTTTTACTACACAATATAATTATAAATAAATTAGAGAAGCAAGTAACTGACTGTTAGCATAATAATTTCATCGTTTAATTATCATAAAACACTTACCTGTGAGCTTTTCCGCCAGATCAATTTCTTCCACAGTGGTCTCCGAAAAAGAGAGAGTATCCAAAAATTTACTTCTCATCAACCTCAAAACGTTCAATGGGTTTCCACCTCAGCCATTATAATTACCCGAACGATGTTGAAAGCTATATTATACTATTAAAAACAGCAATCAGATCGTTTTTGCTCAATCCACAATACAAGAGCAGAGAGAGTGCTGGAGATAACCGTATGCTTCTGAACAAACCAAAAGATGAAGTAGAACTGACAAAATTCCAATTCCTCGCTGTTTTCCATCTCTACTGGTGTTTATATTTTGTTCGAGGAGACGGGAAATGTTTGGGTTATTTTATGACAGTACCTGAAATGGTCGAGGATGCAGCCGTTTCCAGAAGCGAAAAATCTACGAATCTACGTACGCCCTTTAGAAATACAATAGATTTGCCGACCTCCCACCAAAGGGCAAGGAACCCCGTCCATTCATACGGATGGGGTTTTTCCCGTCTCGTCTCCGAGAGGCCTAGGCTGTTGACGTATTTCATGTGTTGCTTATTTTGGGTTTCCTCTTAAAAGTTTGAAAGAAACATGCCCCCTATCTCGTTTCCTTTGCGCATTTACGGGCAGAAAGATGAAGCATAAATTCTTATCGCGAATTACTCCGGGTTATAGTATCATTCCGAAGTTTCCGCGTTTCAAAGTGCTGCTATACATTATAACTAAATGCAGAGCAATTTTCCCATCAATCCGATGCTCCATAAGTATTAGGTAAAATCGGAAATACAGAAAGACTAACAGAAAACAAAAGAGCGATTCGCCGGGGCGTGAGACTCCGCCGTAGACGAAATATAGCTCGCATCGCATCGCTGGCCGCTCACCGGGCGGCTGGGTCGAGCCCGGCGAGGAGTGGGCCAATTGCCGGCATGCCTTCCCCCTGACGGGCGGCGAATTGACGAATCGGGCATCTTTGATCGCTGATATCTCGACTCACAGGTCACGAGGGCACGGGAAATTTCACACATTTCATTATTTTGCATTAATCTACAAATGTGCAAAGTTTGAAGCAAAAGTGGGCGTTACACTCCGTTAATGTTCCTTGTCAGGGTTGTTTTTATATTCTCCGAGTATGCTGTGACAAAAAAGAAATGACTTAGCTATACTCGTCCTCTTTCTATAAATAAATATGGGATAAATCACGGGAGAAAGACGCCGTTTTCATGTAATTGTCTTCGGGAAATCTATGAAACATTGTGATTTTTTATTCACATGGTATTGTTTTTCAATGTAGCGCCCATTTTCTTTATTTTAAAGGTGAAAAGAGTTCAGGAAGGCGATCCTACGAGAACTACCGATAGTAATTGTAATTGTGACGACTTTTCCACAGATTGCAATTACCCCGACTGCTATTTTTTACTTTCCTCGTTAGCACGTTTTCCTGGTTAGTACGTTCATTTTTTGTGGTCCCTTCAGAAACGTACTAAACAGGTTCCACTGTATATGTATCCAAACTACAAGGGAGAGCCCTGAATATAGTAATTTTCACAGCTATAATAAAGATTATATACTACGTAAATGAATCATGTAATATTTGGCCCTTTCAAATTCTCAAGCAGAAATACCAATTATTCTACATGCTCAGCCCGCAGGTTTTGACGTCTCCATGTTACAGTATTACTGCCTGCAGAAAATTGCCTTTTGCTACACACTTGTGTGACTGGGCATACTTTCCTACCAAAATTGCAAGATTTCGAAGACTTTGGAATTTTTAATTAAAAATTATATCATCGATTATTTTGGATCTTGAATCTTCATGGAATTCAAGGGGACGAAGCGAACGAACTGTAGGCTTTAGTTTTGTAGAGCCAAAAAAATTCTATACTTCTGACGTCATTTAATCAACCTTAAAATCGATTGCTTTTTTAAGTTTAAGAAAGAAACTAAACGCTAAAAATTAATATCACATCGGACAGACGCAGTAATAAAAAAAAAGCTAAAAGAGCCTTGTGGTGTGAAAATTCCCCCTTCCGCGCGACACCTCCGCGAAGGTGGAAAGGGAAAAAAGGATATCGGTTGTTGCCTTTCACGGAAACAGTTCATTTTTCTCTCTCTTTAGCATTCTGACTTAATCTCTTCACTATACTTCAATACCAGAGCCGTATTTCTTATGCGTGGGATGGTTCCGAAACATATCCCAGACGGCACAGGAAGTTTTCGTACCTGAATACGAGGGTGGACCATCAAGATACAAAAATTGCGCTTAGGAAGTTACTAAAAAGGTTTTGTTTCTTTATTTCCTTTAATGACGAAAAAAGATGCAAGAGGACTGGCAAATTCATATTCATCGATAAAATTGTATCTCATCGATAAAACTGTATTCGGTCTGGGACTATTTTCTTTCGCGGGTGGTGCCATCTGGTGCCATCGTGCCATATCCTCCTAGAAAGATCACATGCCTTCACAAGCCGTTGGAGATCGCATCGTTTACGTCACGTCTCACCACATTTCAGGGATTTTTGTGGTTAAGTTTGTGAAAAATAGAGTGTCTGGTAATGGTGAAGTTTCCCTTATTCTTTAATTTCATTCACTGGGCTTCAGAAACGTGTTTGTGAGATATTTTTATTAAAAATGCCTTTCGTGTGTGTATTGTCGGGATGTAATGGAAACTCCGGGACATGGTTCAAGTTTTTAGCTTTCCAAAAGATCCTGAGTTGAAGAAGAAGTGCATTTGGGCGATAAGAAGAAAACATTTCACCCCTACGAAAAACTGTGAGGTATGTACTCTTTCTCGCTAAAATTCTCGTTGTAATTATTTGGATGTAATTTTAAGTTAGAAGTGGCTTCGGGATGTTGATGCATCAACATCCCGTACTATTCAGTACTGAAGTACTATTCAGTACTAAAAATGGTGATTCAAAATATTGTGACAGCAATTCTTTTGAAAATTCTTGCATTTTAGTTGTCTTTTTTGTATTAATTCATTCGGTAAACGTGTGGTTAAAGGAGAAACTAGGAATAAGCTGCCAAGTTTATAGGATCGAATATTGTTAGCTTGCCCTATGGTGTATTACACGTCGGCTTTCATCATTTCAAATTATCTTATGCTATAGTTTAAAACAATAAAAATATCAGGCATACAAATATTTACTATATTTACGAGCCTAGTAATTTGATTTCTCATGCAGAAATACCAAAAATTGGAAATGATTTGACCTAATAAGTTACATGGTATTTTATTATTTATTAATTTTAGGTGTGTGAGCTTCACATCGCACCTTGTGATATCAGAAAATAATTTGTGGCCTTGGACGAGAAGAGGAGGAGAAAATTCTTGCTGAATTGAAGGTGCCCAGATTGGAGGAAGGTACCATTGCTTCACTGTTACCTGTCGCCAAGAAGACAGACATTGTGGCAGAAGTGACATATTTGTGGATATGGATTTGATTTGTGCAAGTGGATGCTGTGATAGTGGACGTTCATCGGAGAAAGTATTGAAGATAGTTTGTATGTATCGACCAGTCCTCTTTTAAATAATTTTCTATTCGAAAGAGAATAAGAGTAATTGTTTCGCTAAATTAGATGTGGGATAGAAGAGAAAATTGGAAATATTATTGTGGTTGACAATAGAAAATACATAATATATGTATTGTATTTCTGTGGGTTTTTTCTTTCCTGCCTCTTTAAAATTTCTTGTGGTGGTGACTTCATGCAAAGTAAGTATAAAATCGGAGGTGTGATCTAAGAGATAACATGTTTTATTTTACAAGTGTTTATGCTGGTGATTTGGCAGGACTTTCATATTTTTAATAGGTTGATACATTTACTGCAGTGACCTAGGGACTTTTACTCATACCAAATAATTTTTCAAATACTTTAGCGCCTGATATGGGTAAGTTTTAGTAGCTGAGACTGAACTATACGTTAATTTTTGCTTGCATTTTGATGAATTCGATCATACTAATAGCAGATGTGTCAGCAATCCTGTTTCATCGGCAATTGGCATTATTTAAAAATTTTATTTCGTCAGGCTTTAGGGTAAGCTTTTTAATGCTCGTGGGCTATGTGATGTCTTATTTAGTGTCAAAATTAATAAGAATTTACTCTTATTAACATCTCAAGGTTTCCAAGTAAGTACGAGCCACTTAAGAATGCTGGATGCTGAGGATGCGTGAATTAGCCTTGAGAATCTCATTTTTCGCAGTTATTTAAGTGGCCGAATAAGTTTTGTAAGTTCTCAATAGGTAAAAAATACTGTATCATGAATTCTAAATACCATGATATAGTATTATTTACCTGTTGAGAACTTACAATTCATAATGATTCATAACATTCTCGCTACGGTTGGTAGCTATCGATTGTGTTGCGTTCGATACATTTTTCGATCGTGCGAGTTACGATATATCTAATTTTCGACCCAATCGATTGAGAATAGCCTGATGCCCCGTTTACACCACGATCGTACCGACGTTGATCGCGACTACTGCACGTTTACACGTCTAAAAGTTACCATCGTAACTCAGTGCTGCCCTCGTTGTGGAATTGTGTCAGATAACAACTGACGACGACACTGCGTGAGAAAATTGAAATCCTGGAAATTAAGAAGCAAAAGAATATTAATGTTTTCATGTGCTAAAACTGAAGCTAGTCCGAACTGTCGGTAAAACGTTAAAGAATGTAGGTTTCTTTATGGGAATCTGTCCAAAGTTTAGCAATATTCATGCGGTTAAGACAGTAGATATGCCTCCTTGCTACGTTCCAAATTGTAATATTTTGCTAACTGGTCACTTTATTATAATATCGACTCAATCCGGATTTAACGTGTCCAAAATAATTTTTTCAAATTAAATAATTACGATTTATTAATCTCTTTGTCTAATTACAACACTTCATATATTCTTTCCCTAGTTAATTTGAAAATTCTTGCACGACCAAGGATCCTCCAACAAAGGCATATTCCTCTACAAAATTATCAATTAATATTTAGATTGTTCCTATCTCCTTTATTAGTAACTTTTAATGGATCCCGTCATAGCTATATAAATCCCCACCTGCTTGTTTTTAATTACCATAGAGCAAATTATGCCTTCAACTCCCAGCTATGATGAGATAAAACTAAAACTAGTCATAACAGTCAGTGAAGTCTTTAAGAAACTAGATTCTTCGAGAGAATATGTCAAAACATTCAAGAATATTCACGCATTAAAGACAGTACATATTGCTGTTATAATTTAACTAGAAAAGGCTTAGATTTCGGCTTGATTCGGCACAAGTATTGATATCTCCACGTCCTCATCTAAATGTTATGGTTATTTCTGGCGAATTTTATTGTGAAATCCTTTATACAATGATTTAATTGGTTAACATTTTGTGCATGTTTGTTATTTTCCATCATCTGTGAAGTATAATGTAAGGATACATGGGTATGGGTTAACCTGTAAATAAAGAAATGCATAAAACTGGTATAGTATAGAATATCCGATATCATTTGGTAAATAGAACATCAGAAAAAACTTTCCCATCACGTCCTTCCATTACCTGCTCAATAATGTCTTCATTCGTTGCCATATATCTTTGAATTATTAGAGTTATTTATAAAATATCAATTACTGCATCAAGATTGCAACGGCGCGAAAGAATCGTATATGCATCGATCTTCATTTCGATCTCTTTTTTCTTGGCACACTAGCGCTAACCATCGTAAGTTCGGCAGTGTTAGGTACTAAGGCCTACGATGGTAACTCTGCGCGTCTACACGACGTTTTGAGGTTACGATCGTACGGATCAACGTCCCGACGATCGTTGTGTAAACGGGGCATGAGTGCTGTGTTCCTGCGCGCTTCGTATCCTATCGTTCGTGCTTCATTCACATGCTTCGTCGACAGGCCACGAATGGAAATTATCCAGTGACGAAAAGCGACGGAGCGGCATAGTATCCCCGTAGTCAATGGGTACTATGTACATACGAATTAGATACGGAGGGTTCTGTGCCGTCTGGGATCCATTCCTTAGTATTTTCACTCGAGTCATGCGCTAAATGGTCTAGTCGATATATACATAATCCTTTTTAACATCCTCAGTTTAGTTTTTTAAGTCAATGAAGACGATTATCCATTCTTTAAATGACGATTTTCAGGACAATTGTTTTAAAAAACTTGAAAAATCGGCCTCAGTTACCGAGCCGCAAGAGTTCCGCGGCGTGTAGCTCAGCCTTGACGCGCAATTGAAAAATCGCTCTTATTTCCTTCGTCGCAAACTTTTTTTTCCACGATTTCTAATTAGTATTCTTTAGAAATCTCTGCTTTACATTGTGGTTCAAACTTTCCGAGTTACATTTTTCGTAAACGAAAGATAATGTCTACTTTATGTCAAATTTCATGTGAAAAACGGGTCGGCCATTTTGCATTGTAAAACCAGACAGATGAAAACCAAAATCTTCAAAAGTCATTTGCCTTGTCTACACTACAGACTTAACTTATGTGACTTCACTTAAATATAATCTTAAATGTGGTGCGGTAGCTACATTTGAGCTTTAAGTCGACTTCAGCACCGTGATTGTCTATATCGGGAAACAGTTACGTTGACAGATGAAGGTCAAGGAGAGCAATTGGTGATTCTTTGATCCAAAGCGACTGTCATTTGAAATAAACTTCCAAACTCCGTGAATTAACCATTTTGGATTTAGAAGGTTAAAAGGAAAGACCGATTTCAGTTCCTGAGGGAACGCTACATCGAGAGGTGATGGAGCCAGAGGAATTTAGAATTACTAAGCATTACTGGCGTGACTTCGTGGAATGACATATTCATAACGTAAACAAAAAACTTATTGATAGTCAAATTCCACTGCTTTATTAAAACCATTGATGTTAAATTTCAACCATTAATTCCTCCCACGTTCAATGAAATCGCCACATCTTATCTCCCTCGGCATCCCTAGGACTAAAATTAAAGCCCTATGCAATAGTTTCAATATCAGTGTGTGGGAAGTTACTGAGTGCATTTGTTTACGTTTATGACACCGTGGAAAATAAACTGTTTTACCGGATCCTCTGCCGTCGTCTCATTGTCAGTCTTAAAATTCCTTAAAACGTTTCTAAGTTTTATAAATCGAGTTTCACCGTGAGCAACAGGCATAGCAATTAGTTTTCACGGAAATAAAACCAACAATAAGATGAGAAACACCACAAAATAAATTCGTGGAATTAATAACCCCAACACTAGAAATTAACTAACGAAATAGAACGCTCAATAACCACGTCATAGAATACAGCACAACTTAGGACATAATCAACGGGATGATTCAGAAGTGAGATGGGTATTATGTGCCATTTACAACACTTGAAGAGCTTCAACCGTACGGAAACAGTTGCCAACGCAATTTAAGTTGGGTTCTAAGATGACTTAAGTGGAGGTGTACTTAAATGAAGCTGGTGACACCTACACAAGTTACTAGTGTAGACCCGGCAATTGAAAGTATAGGCAAAGCACCAAGTCAAAGGAATATTGCATTTTTTATTCCATAAAAATAATACCAACGCAAAACCACCTGGATAAATTCACTGAAACTACCAGGCCAAGGCATTAGAATAACTTATCGGCTTTAAAAACTGCATTATTACATGAGTTTCATGATAGCGCTTCCTGTCAGCAGATTGCTGGACCTACTAGCCTCGAAAGCTCAGTAACCATAACTACTCGACTCGATATTCGTAATGCTACTCGAAACGCTCGAGTCGAGTACCAACTACTCGACTCGACTTGAGTTTTCGAGTACTTGCACGTCCCTAGAAGATACATATGTGTTTTACGATTACTTGGTGCAAAAATTCAAATGGTTTCAAGTACTACTGGAATCGGAATCGATTTTTCACCTTGGCAAGTACTCGTTTTCGATTCCGGTTCTTGGTCGAGAATCGAGGAATCGAACCGACCCATCACTAATTTTAACTCTCTTAATTTCTGGTATTCAATGATGAACACCACCCAGTAAAGCTTATGAGACACTAGTGAGTAACATAACAGTGAGGAATGGAAAAAAATGAAAAATAAACTATGAGAGAAAAGCATCAAAATATGAGTATTTCATGACTAAGCCTCCACTTCATTTATAATATTGGAGTAAGGCAATAGAGCAATTACTTCTGGCATACTGATGCAACATGGCGTGGCTTCTATCACAGCACAGAGATAAAAATTAGCAAAAAAGACTTACTGGCAATATAACAACAGTAGAATCTCCTACTTACGAACATCTTTTTAACTTTTAACTTATTATTTTAACACATTATGCGACACTAATAAGCAATCTTCTCTCCCGATTGTACACATTGGAAAAAATAAGTACCCTGAGAGTGATCAAATCTCCCTTTCATTACATAAATTAATTCGTCAATTGCCCAAAACAAAGGGAGGAGCTACCCACTCACTATGGAAAACAGTATGGCAACATTTTCAACCAGAGCATGTCAACTCATCATTGGCTTTCCTACTTTGCTTCTTTAAATGCCAAAAATACAGGTTTGGTTCCCACCTTTATTCAATAGTATCTAAAGGTGTTGATACCTAGATATTTTCTTGTGAAACATCAGCATTTAGAAATTTCTCAACTTTTTCACAGGCAATCATGATTACTCCAATTTTGTCGCCAAAAAGTTTTACGTCCCAGAGAAACTGGACCACTGCTGTCCAGAAAATTTTGTCCCATGTTTAAAATGGACTAGTATTCTTCTCACAGGTTATCAGTGGCTACATGGCTACCCCACTAAGAACTTATATCACCATTCAAGAGTGTGTCCTGCCATGGCCAAGGTCTTCACACCCTCAGCCACGGTAGAGCCACATTGGGCACAGCCCTCTATGACCCACAAGATATTACCCATTTTACTCAGCAGCTTAACTAAGTAACAGCTCAAGATCATTGGCACCCCCAATTTTTACTGTCACAAGGGAACAATGACCTTGGTGGCAGCCCTCTTCCATGGCACGAAAGGAGCTTCTCCGACCCTGTTTCTACTCAACTGCTTATTATCAAAGCAAACAAGGTATTTAGCCTTCCCATTTTCTATAGAGATATTAAAGACGCCTTCTCTTAAAAAAATCTGGCAGTGGGATGATGCCAGAATCTTCTCAAACCTTGGATGTCTATTTCTCAGAAATATCTATTTGGAATAAGGGCAGATTTATTGGTAGAATTACCTATCGCTGATAATCTCATGGTCACTTACCATATTTGATGGCATAGGAGACGCACTCTCATTTCAGTATGACAAGCACAAGAAAAAAGTCTGTGCAAAGGTGCGGCACCCCAGCAACTTAAATTAGTTCCATTTAAATCTTATAAGATTGCATAAATTGAGCTGAAATATCGATTGAGCACGATCAATGAATCCGTAAGAATTCAATTAATTTCATTCAATATTTCGTTCTCAACTCCTTCGATATTGCAGAAGCGAGCAAAACGATAGTATAATATAATGTAATACACAAATAACTTCACATAATAGCAATTAGCTTAATAATCTCAATACAAAATACAACATTCATCAATTAAATAATAAATACATTTTAGTTAATATAATGGAGTCGGTTTTGAACATTAAACCATGGACGTCGAACTGTCGCATAAAGGCAGGAGATTTTTTTTAGGTGTGCCCTATATGCAGTCAAATATGGTACTTAAGTGTCAGACAGTAGAGCAGACACACTGAAGTATTTGAATCGGCTTTATTTATTAAAGCCTAAAATGAAAGCTAAAAATTCCACCATCAGTTAGCACAATTGTGACCTGCAATGTGATTCCTGCCTAAGGTCATTACTGACAAGGAGAGGTCATGTACCTCGCTCCGCCTTTTTCAATGCTGTATTTTTTATGACATTCGGAATAGCAAATACATCTCTGAACTGGTTGTGGTTCCATTGAATGGGCCTTAGTTTGGCTGTAATTAATTAATTTTCATGTGGTACTTTTAACAAGCCCTATATAATTACAAAATAGCACATGGCCTTGCAGTTGGGCCAGTTGGTGCAGTAGTTAGCATCACTGAGACTCACAAAGGGGTACATGTTTCGGGCTTCCTGGCGGCAGTACATTTTGTAGTCTTCATTTTGATCAAATGGCGACAAGTACCGTATTTATCCAAATATAGTCTCCCCCCTAATTTTGAGGCTTCAGTTTTGGGAAAAGTTAAAAAAATGTGTTAGAATAATGTCCCTCCTTTACTTTTACCTTGGGCATTTTTGGAAAAAAAGGGGGGGACTATATTTAGACATATATGGTATTTCATTAATTCTAATTGTAGCAAGCATAGTCGTGCGAGAAAATTTTTTATCATCATAATGGCGATTAGATATTTAAGCAGTGTCATTTCAAACATGGAGATATAAAGACTAAGCTTGCTTCCCTCCTCAAAACATCCCGAAAGATTAACAAGGAGCAATGACAGTGGATTTTTTTAACCTTCTCCTTACTAAAGACGAAAATATGTGTCTGGACGTTTCTTGACCCGGGAGATGAAAGCTGCAAATTTTCGCTGGAGATTAACCTATGCAGGTGAATGAATGCCGAACATGTACGTTTCCTAGCTCTACCCCGTGTGCGATGTCTTTGTTTCAAGACCCAACACAGCAGGGCTTGGGCTTTACCCTCAAAATCTGGGAGCAGGTAACCAGACCTCTTGTTTTATATTACCCCTCTTAGCAGTAAGAGACTGCGGTCATACAATTGCACATCCAGTTATTTTACGAAATCTTTCCTTTCCTATTCCTTTCTCAAAAATTATAAACTAAGAAATTAATTGTCTTTTGAGCAGCGTTTACAATTTTTAAACAAAATTCTACGATAAATATTAACTTATACTCGATTTCATTATAAACATCTACATGGAAATTGTTGCTGCATTAAATGCGTTAATATTGACGGTAGAGCTTTGTTCAAAATTTGACAATTCTTAGAATCAAACGAGGAATTCAATTTGAAGTCTGCAATTTACGTGCAAGCAACAATTATCCATACAGGTTAATCATAAAAACAAAGCATGATTGACTGTGAACCAATGCCGCTGGTAGGTTATAAACACCGAAAGGAGGGAGCCCAACTACACTCAGAGTATGAGGTAATGTAGAGTCCCCACTAGGAAGGGTCGAAAAAGGTTGGTGCTGAGAGTGCACGACCCTTCTTCACGAATGTCCTGCAAAAATGCTCCATACAGAGGGGACAGAGGAGTCTCGTGGGGCTCAGTACAGCAGTCATGCTAAGGCAAGAACTCCACCATCTTGAAAGGGTTAAAGAAATGACATTTCTAGGTGGCCCTCTTATTATTATGCTGGAAGGGCTATAGAACATTTTGGGAAGTGGCGAGCACAAGACACATTTGGCATAGTTGCTGATTTATAATAATCAAATTTTATTTCATCCTATTTGTTAATTGAAATAACACTTCATAATGGTCTTTTTAGAACATAGGTACTTTGTAAGTTAACTCTCTTTGGATTAATGTGAATTACAAATGTTCGAGAGATATGGCAATTAATATTTTAGCAGTGTCATTTTGAATATGCAGATATGACAACTACACTAGCAAGGGTTGGTGTGCACTAAAATGTTATTGTTTTGTATTGCTTAAACTGATCAACTTTCAAATTCAAAATGAAAACCACTTCTTTCGAGAGCGGCAAGTGGCAATATGCATGCAGATGTAATAAATAAGAACACTAAACATAAATTCCCGCTTCCCAAAATCTTCAGTAGCCCTTCCCGCATAATAACAAGAGGACCCCCTCCAAATGTCATTTCTTCCAAAAAATCCGATGTCATTGCTCCTTGTTAATCTTTCTTGAATCGTTTTTGAGGAGGGTAGCAAACTTAGTCTTCATATCTCCGAATTTGAAATTACACTGCTTAAATATCTAAACACCATTATGATGATAAAAAAATTTCTCTCATGCCTATGCTTGCAGACTACAAAATGCACTGCCACCAGGAAGCCCTGTACCCCTGGCTGAGTCTCAATGCTGCTAACCACTGCACCAACTGACCCATCTGCAAGGCCATGTGCTATTTTGGAATTATATAAGGCTTGCTAAAAGTACTGCATGAAAATTAATTAATTACAGCCAAACTAAGGCCCATTCAATGGAGCCACTACCAGTTCAGAGATGTGTTTCGCCATTCCAAATGCCATAAAAAAATACGGCATTGAAAAAGGCGGAGCAAGGTACGTGACCTTTCCTTGTGAGTATAATCAAAGTTTGACCCACTTTTACTCAAATACTGGCCATAGACAGTGAAAGGTGTGATGTATTTTAGGGTAATTACATGCTTCCAAGTGGAAAATGAATGCAACCCACAACACAGGAATCTAGCCTCCATTTTACAAAACCTTTGATTTACCGAATAGGAATTTTGGGATCCCATTTACTTAGTAAATTAAGAGGATCTACTCTACTCTAGAGGATTATACCACCCTAAATTGAATGGTCTGAATATTTGGCAAAGAAATATCACAAGCATTTTCTTCTATAAATTATATAGCTATTCCTTAAAAGCATTGCTTCTAAGTCCACTCAAAAATAGCCATACCATGTTTAATGCCATATTTGCAGTGTACTGTTTGCCACGATATATTGCAGCATCATTTAAGAATGAGAGATTCTGGATAACAAATGGGTTGATGCCAAATATCCTAATGTGCCTCACCAACACATTATTTGGTAACATAATGAAAACTTTTGTTGACAGTTTCTCACATTTCTGCGTTCAAACAAATTGTACATTCTGCTATTTTTTAACTCCACAGCTTAACACAAGTGAAATTATGGAAATTCTTGAGCGACAAGGAAATGCCAGCTACATCAGTCATATCTCAACTCACATCAAGTTGGCAAGCCTTATGACTCTCTTGGCATGTTCATGACAGTAGAGTCACTCAATTCATCTCTTTAATTGGCATGATTATATACACCTGATATATAGCGCTGGTTCTCCGCGCAAAGAAATCTCTGGATTAAACTTATTAATGAGAGCTAACATCAGCAGGGAAAGAAGATATATTTTATTAAAATCAGATTAGTGGGGCGAAAGTGACACTTATGTGATACAGACTGTAAAGCGTGTAATGATGCGGAGAAATGAGATTAGCATTAAATACGATTTAGATCAAGTTAACTTCTTTTAAAAGAGCATTTCAGCCAAGTATGCCAGGCGCATAAAAAATCCTTGACCCCAATACGTCAACTGCGCAAATGATACTAAAAAAAAACAATGACATCCAATGAATCACAGCTCACATCAAATTAGGAGCCCATGCCAGCATTGATAACATGGACAGGCTAATAAACACCCTCAAATCCAAAAATTCTGTTGTACAGCACATAATATTTCTTTCGGGTGGAGAATATGCCACTTCTTTGAAGTTCAATTCGTGCTTCAAAAGGCCGCCAGAATTGTTATAATTTCTTACACTGTCCCACCATATAGTACTCCATTTGCTGTCAGCTGAGCTTGAATCCATAGACCTTTACAAGTACATACAATAGAAACGAAAACTAAGCATTCTTTCCCAGTAGCATCATCAATGCCTACCTAAAGAGGACTTTCCATTTGCTGCTGAATGCCCAGCTACTTGGGATTGCAAAGGTCTCAGCTCCTGCAGTACTTGATGCTCATTAAGTAGCATTGGAAGATCAGTAGCAAACAGTATATTATTCCTTTTACTTGACAGTCCCAGATTTTCATCCATACCCTTTCTCCACCATGCAAAAAACGAACAAAATGATCACTTATATGCATTCAGAGGTCCTTCGAGATAAAGCAAAACAAACATACTTGAAGCAGAGGCATCAGAGAAATGGGTTTCTCCTGGCCAAGAAACCTAAGACTGATGACCATATAAGGGCCATGTTTTCTTAAGGAACCTTTACAAAATATTCTAAGAAGCTGATGACAGAACCGAACTCTAAGTTTCGCAACACGAATGACCGAGATGATTTACTCAAACCACGCATTTTCCTGCTTTGACTCAGCGCAGTCTGTCACAGCCGCTTATCCGGATTCACATGTTTCTGAATGAATGCGCAGAATAGATAGCACATGATATTTCTGAGGTGTTTAAACATGATGCGGAGTGCCGTGCGCGAAATCTAGTCACGTACGCAGCATGACTACGTGACATAATTAAGAAAGAAAAATTTCCTTCGTTGTCTTCAGGGTACCCACTCGAATCAAACAATCAAGCAATCGTCTTATTTCGCTTTTCATTTTCAAGGTAACGTTTATCGCGCGCAATTTTCAAATGAGTACTAATTCGCATCAAGTGACATACTCGGGTACAGTCGCTCCCTCAAAGTCACTCCTTGCGTATGATGTATATAAATACGAAAATTTGCCAGCAGAAAAAAATTAGTCGCAGCATACACCAGAGAAAGGAAATTAAACACTAATTTTTCTATTTCCTATGGTGATTACGTGCATTGCAATATGTTCAAAGGAAACATTTTTATTTGGGAAAAATGGTGTCACCTCTGAATGGAATAGAAACTTTAAGACCCTTTTAAGACTATTCAAAAGATAGATTTATAGGGTAGTAGATAGGGGGTTTATTAGGGCGCATCATCAGATTTCTAGTCCATATGAATGAATTTGAAAACAGTAATGCAGCTCAAAAAAGAATAAAGACAACTGAAATGTTAACCAAGTTCCGTGAGGTACATTTTGCCGAAGTAAAATTTTTCCATTAAATCATGAGAGAAAGGGTATTCGTCCACATTTTTTTCAGAAATTGTATGCGCCCAAGCAATTAAATATCATGTGCAAACTGTTACCTATAGCAACATCATCCAATGCAAATATGTAATGATGGGAGCTGCTAACTTGGTCCTACTGACAGATAGACTACTGGAGAGACATTATTGCACTACAACCTTTTATAGTTTGATGATTTGGTACTCTTTTTCTCTTTTAGCTTTTTTTGCAAATTCCAAATTTTCTCAAGGTTTTTATGGATCAAAGAAATTTGAAATATTTTTTCTAATATGCCAAGTAGTAGACACTATAAAATGATTCAAGCTTCATAATAGGGTGTTTCCTATTATTTTTTTATTCCCTAAATCGAAAGATTATTACTCCTGGAGTACGTATTTCACGCTTTTAGATTTTTAAATGACGATATCTATTTTTCGCGATTACATGAAAAGTGAAAAATTTCAAGCGCGCGAAAACGTGACGCGTAAGTAGGAATGATGGGAAAAAGTCCGTGCGACGCATTTCTGGTTCCCCCTCCCGCCTTGTGAGGTGACCTTGATCGAGGCTCTGAGCGCTCATAGGACGCAGGATGCTAGTGGGTAGCTGAGTATCTTACTGGCTGGTAGCGCTTGGTTTAAAAAAGGTTTATTATAATACCTTATTAAACAAAGAAAACTTTCCCACCTAAGCCAGTTTTAATAGGTGATTATTAAGACATGTTTCCCTGAGCTCTGTGCCTCATGCATGCATTGGTAACCTCAGACGATGTATAACTCCTATCTTCTCGTATAGAAACTAGGTCCCTGTGACGTCACGTGGAGTGGCATCGCATGGGCGCCAATCTGGCCCTTTTCAAATGAGGATAAAAATGGACCATTGCCATTCGTCTAAACCAGTACTTCTAAAACGAAATAATTTGTATATTATGAATACAGTAATGGTGGGTAACGAATAGCAATCAATGCCTTTCGTTTTATTTGATGAAGGAAACTACCCTATTGCTGCATCGAGCAACTATATGTACAGAGGTTTTCAAAAGTTTCTTCACAAATTGAGCGGCGTCACTTCTGCTCCTGAGAAATTGAGCTTCACTTACTGCAATTATATTAGCAGTACAGGGCAAATTTGATCAACATTCCCATCTCCCGCAATATTGTTACTACTACATCATTAAGGGGCAATACATGTGGGATATGTGTAATGTTTAATGCCACATGAATTGTGCAGCTCATGCTAGAAAATAAATACCAGAACCTCCAGAACTTCAATTTATTTTCTCTCTTAAATTGACTGATCCATCAAAGTATATTTTCATACAATTAACACAGAAGCCTCATGCTGAGATTTAATGAAGGTAAAATATGTAAAAATCTGCTGCCATGCCACTGCAAATAATGCCACTAAAATCTGTTGTCACTAAATCAAAATTCAGTTTGATTTTGTGTCACTATAATAGAAGACTGGTTCGTTCCCGTGAATGATTTGAGAAAACACATACAAGACACTATTAACATCAGTGTGGGAGTTGGCATACTGGTGAAGCAGCGCATTTTACACAGAAATTATTTGAATGTAGAAGTTTGATCCTGTCCACGGGAATATTTTTTCAATGACATGAAATGGTGTCCTCTTTCGTGTCATGGAAAGTCCTCTTTCGTATTACCCGAAGCCCCCACTACGATTGCAAATTTATTCCGCGCTGCTTGTCGCTGTAAACAATAGAAAACATAGAAATTGCTTGTTTCTGACACTCCTTTACCTTATAATTGTGCAGCTAAACATCAGTACCTTTATATTTTGTTGGTTAATCGACTTTTTATTTCTATTATCCTAATTACAGAAAGTTCTCAAAAAAACTCGTCTAACCTAAGTTTGCAGTGTATTGAATTGAAACTGTTCTTATAGACACCAACAGTGGCGCAGCGAGGGGATTTTTGGGGGTTAAAACCCCCCCCAGAGCTCAGCGAAATTTTTAAGTTTAATCCATTTTACTTTAATGGATTGATAATACTAATAGAATAGTGTAAGGATTAATAAAATATCCCTCAGAAAGCTGTAAAACACCATTTTGAATCGTTCATCTTAAAATTCTGCCTTGTATTAATCTCGCACCTACCGCTTATCCTGGTGGGTATTCCATACCCCCACACACCCCGGTATTAGTTGCACCTAAAACCCCCCCCAGCCTTAATTCCTAGCTGCACCCTGGAGACCAATATTCTATAAATATTGAGGTTCACCACGATATGGTATCAGGGTGGTCTGGGGTGATTGGGGGCCCTTGCAGTGGCGCCGACTCCATGGGGCCTGAGGGGGCCCGAGCCCCCCCAAAAATTCTCTATGGGGGTGATGAAAAAATGTGCCAAGCTTGTCGATTTTCCCCGGAGTGTCCAGATCTCGATATTCGAGTCAACAGGGTTCTAATGTTGATCATATGACTCTTCTAAAATGCTTAAAAAACTTAAAACTCACTAATTATAAAATTTCCCGGGGCAAGATCCCTGGTTTGGGCCCCCCCAATATTTTTTGTAAGTCGGCGTCACTGGGCCCTTGGCAGGGTCTGATAATAGGGACCCCCTTGCCGGGGGGTACAGGGGTCTGCCACGGGAATATTTTAAGAAATTGCATACCTGGAACAGCATTTTGATGCCATTCTGGGTAAACCAGATAAAATTTAACGAAAAAAAATAGAAATTTTGTCAGAAAATACAACATGAAAAGTGAGATTTTAACAGCTTATGAAATATAATAATATACTATAGTTCCTTTATAGATTACATAGTCAATTTGTTCCTTGAAACTGTGCTGAAATATAAAAACCTTTTCAAATAAGCCATTCAAAAAAGCATCAGATTCTCTATTATCTTCTGATATCTTTATTTTATAATTTTTGTATAATCTAATTACCCTGTAGTGTTGTAATTAAAGCACCTTATGACAATGCAGAATTTTATTTTTGTAAAAAAAACCTAGGTTCAAGTAATCTGAATCTTTTTTATTACACCTTTCATATATGCTCCATGATAGACAGAGGGTTGTGGGGTCCAACTAAGCTCGGGGCTCTTGGCGATTGCTGACTAGCCGACCTGGCCAGACCGTCCCTGTATGGTATGATATTTGGAGTATGCAACTGGCAGCTGTGGTCATTTGCTCCGTGAGTGAAGGGTATGGAAGGAAAGGTGGAGAAACTCATTGTTGGCGTTAGCATACCCTTAATTAAATGCACCAACCACAGCACCATGGCTTGGGATCCCAAATACATGGCTGGTGATGTTAGGGGTTCACAATTATGCGGTTCCATTGTCAAGAAAATCTAGTACCATCATGTATCTATCTATCTATAATCTAGAACTATCAACATAATCTTTGAGTAAGAACATTTCTTTTATAAAATGAAAAAAAGTGTGATTCATTCGGGCTCAACATCCCAGATCTTCACAGTAAATACTGCACACAGAATTACTCATATTTGTTTATTATTAATCATAATAGATGTCCGCATATTTGTGAGACATAAACAGTGTGTCCAAATACAAATCAAAGATAGGAAAAACCTTGTCACGGAACCCATAAGAAAACACTCTTAAGGCCCAACATGTGCCGTGTGGACGTGTGTTTCCTCAGTTCATTGCATTCGCTTTGCTCAATTCCGATTAGGCTTCTGCTCCTGGAGTTTGACTCCAGCTGCAGTTGCTCAGTGGCATCCATGGCCGTCTTTGTCAGCTCTTGATACTGTGAGAGCAAAGGATACACGCTTGCGAAAGGATAGCGGCAGATCTATTACATAATTTACCTTTGATAACTATCATCATAAGGCTTCTGTATTACTTGTATGAAAATATACTTCGATGGATTGGTCAATTTACGAGAGAAAATAAATTGAAGTTCTGGAGGTTTATTTCCCCTGCACTGCTATGATAATAGCAGCAAGTGAAGCTCAATTTCTCTGAGGAGCAGAAGTGGTGCAGCTCAATTTGTCAAGATACTTTTGGAAACCACTGTACATGCAACCATTTCTGCAAATTAGAAGTGGCATTATGACAAAAAAAGCTCAAGTGTGTGGCTTAGTAACATGTAGCAATCAACACTTTAATGTATATATAGCCATCATTAATACAGAATATCATACTTAAAGGCCCAGATTACAGCTTTAGCAATATTGCCAATGAAAACAAAGGCAACCTCCACCGGGTCAGCTCAACATCTTTAATTCCCAACATGACAAGCATCTATCATTCCAACAAGCCATGTTTCTCCATATGTCTTTGAGCTTTCATGCCATGAGAATTAAAATTTATTCTTCACATTAAACTCTGCAGAAAAATTTCTCTTTTGTACCCTTCTGTTTTTTTTGTTTTCTCTAATTTTATCAGGTTTTCAATAATAGCTCATATGAAAGAAATTACATACCGCACTTCCCTCAACTTAGCATTTCTTTTCAGATGTTTTAATAGAAGGAATTACACTACCAAATATTTTGTCTGATTTATAAAGCAATGGGTGTAAGAAAGGCTCCCACCAAATTTTACCATTGAGCACAGAATAATTTTGCCCATTGAGCAGTTTAAAGTTTCAACTTGAATTCCGCGCCAAAAACGTATTTCTCGGGCGACGCCATGTGGATGACGTGTGAACCTCATGATATCTGCATTGCTTGCATAAGGAGTGCATTGTCGTAGGCGTTATTTCGAGCATAAGTAAATACTAAATAAAAAAGATAATTTTAAATGAGTGGAAGGAAACCTTATGTGTATTGTTGTGTGCCGATATGTGAATTTTCCTCTCGTTAAACGCCAGAAAAGTATTTTTGTGGTGCTAAACGACCCAGACCGGGGAAGGCGGTGGTGCGACGCTGCACGGAGACTACATATTCCTTCAGAAATAGGCTATTATAGAATGTGTGAGGGCCATTTTAATGTAAATCTCTTCTGCTTCTCAAAGAGATTTAGTTTCCATTACTCCTTTTGTTGTCTTTGACCACACATTGCAAATTTTTCGTATATGCTTTTTTTAATTGCAAATATATCATTCTGCTTCCATTTATGCTGGATATAATGATTATTTCGTGTGCATTTACTGCATATTTGCCCTGGTGTTCACTCTTTGTTTCTATCTTGTGCATTAAAAGCCAACCACTGCAACGGAAAGTGTCTTCGATGCTTACCTGGTGATGTGTCAAATACTGCAAACTAATACATGATAATCTCAAATGTGTACTCCAGAAACACTACGATATCGAATTACTCACAATAAACAGATATAAGCACATTTGACTCCCGGTGCCACCAGATCTATAGATAGAAGAACAAATAGTAAATAATAAACACGGATAACTATGCAAATCTTACAACAAAACAGAGAAACCAGAGGCAATTACTTACTGAATGAATACTAGCAAATAGTTTGAACTATCATTAATCAAAAAAGAATAATTGACAAGTAATAAATTATAATGTGTGACTCCTTTCGCCAGACTTCAAACTGTACGTTAATGCTAACGCCAGGATTTTATCCACCATTTTACTCTTAATTTAAAAAATTTGCATCGGCAATAATAAAAGCATAATATCAAATACAGTGAAACTACGATTGTTAAAAACCTGTTAATAAGTAAGAAAAAGAGCTGAAAAAATTATGAGAGACGGTCCCGACCTCTCAACCTTTACTAACTGAGCTCAAAGCGTTGCTCACTAGGCCACCACTGTGGCGACCTGTCACATGACAAAAATCATATAATAATTACTTTAACCACGAAGGGTAAAAACCAGTGCAAGTATGCAGTAAATGCTCACAAAATAATCATTACACATACATAAATAGAAGCGGAACGATACATTTGCAGTATAAAATAATTTGTCCCTTTGTGTGCATGTATATAATCACAAGCTGAATGTCAGCGGAGTGAAGCGGATAACTACAAAAGGAGTATAGGATACTAAATTTCCTTGAGAAGCAGAAGTGGTGCCACAAACTTTGTCCTAAAACTTTTGAAAGTGACTGTATGTGTAACTCTGATGTAAATATAAGTGAACTTACGAATATTTTCATGTTAAAATCCCCATCTCTGAGTTACTCTTTCATTTTGATGACAATTGTTTACTATTTTTCATAGCACGAAACTGACTTGAAAATTTATCAGGAAAATAGGTGGACCAAAGCGAGACCTATGCTTTAAAAAACTGCTGTTCCAATGAAATTTGAATGCTAATCCTACAAGAAACTGAGAGAACCCCGATTTCCTCCCTTCAGAGGGCAAGAGAACAGCTATAGCTATAGCACATTTGTTCATTTATTTCACAATTTACATCCGGAAACTAAAAACCAGTAATAAGTAAAGGATTTTATGATGGTAAGTCCACAAATGAAAACATCCACGATAATTGCCGTGATTACTGTCTCTTTCAAAAGTGTAAACATTTCATCGTAAGAAGTTTCATTTCAATGAAATGATTCTTTTTGAGACAAAAATTGTCCAGAGTCCCTGTTAATAATGTCAGTACACTTCTGGTATCTGCCAGAACAAAATTAACATTGTGTTTCGCCATGACGATAAACTTTTGGCCAATATTTCCACGAACGCAATGTGTTTACGGCTTCTTCAAGCATTACTCTTGCGACATTCATGAGGTTCACACGTCACACAGCGTCAGCCAATAGAAATACGTTTCGCGCCGTGGGCGTGGCCGAAGCTCCTAGCGGACTTTCAAAGCTACTTATCTCGGTTAAAAATAGAATTTGAGCTCTAAAATTTGGCGTGTGTGTTTTCCATTCATATTTTCTTGGTTTTAAAAAATTACGAAAATCAATTTTTAATTTTTAGTGTTCCCTCCTACTAGAGGTTTCACTGCACACCCATACTGCTGCAGATAAAAATATAGGTCGAAAACGGGTGAATTCAATGGAATGAATAATATCACTCTCGGTAGTTCATTACAAGATTAAATTTATTTCAGTAGAATTAATAGTCAGTCTTATTTATTATCTTTTCACATTTGGTCCAAATACCATATTTTCAGATTGAATACCATATCCATCACAAATTCACCTCTGGATGACATGATTGTGAGACTAATGTGGAAACATTATGAGCCAGTAATAATTATAAAATTTCAATGAAACATCATACTCCAATTTTCAACAAGGATATCGCTATTGATAACCACGATAATTAGTACATTACTGCTTATTCTTCATGCACAAACTATTCACTTAATTACATTTATGAATTTCAGAGGCCTTTAGTTTCATTTAGATATTCCCAGTCGTAGTATCACAGTTGGTTTCACTTCTTATACGAGTAGAATCCTTCTCCTGATTTGACACCTAGTTTTCCCTCAGCCACTAACTTGTCAACAATTTTAATAGGAGCAAAGAGTGGATTTTCTGGAAACTGCTTATTCCAGCCTAAAAAAAGATAATATGAGTTAATTGAATCATTTAGAAAAACTATTCATCATAACAAATGGACATTCACTGAAAAATGGTATCCTTCTAAAATCTAAAGTTAATCAAGCTATTAAAAGAAATGATGACTTATAATATCAGGTATCAGAAATTAAACACACAGCAATAAAACTGTGAGCATGAATATTTGTGTTCTTAAGGAAGAAGAGAAATTAGGACACCTATATCTAATGTTTATCAACAGAGATTTTAATACAAGTTGTTTTTATCATCTCTACTCCATAACAGGTCATTAAATAAATTAATGGATGAAGGTGATACTTAGTGAATTTATGTAATATTTATGTTAGTTGGTTCTCCTCCCACAAAAATGACACATTGTTACTTAAATAGATCGGGGTACTTAAAAAAGTGTGTGAAAAGTACAAAGTAGTTTCTTTTAACATGCTTAAGATTCAATCACTATCACAGCCAGCCCAACTACACCCAAACCAAACTTTCCTTTAGACCCACCACATAATGAAGTAAATACTATGACCAACAAAGCTGTCTCCAAAGCAGCCCCATAAGTTTAAATTAACAGTACACATGAAAACAATAAGGTGTAATAAATATACATATTAACATATTATAATATTTAATTTTTTATTTATAACAATTTAATTTTATATGTATTTAAATATAATTAATATTTAACACTAGTACTATTTCATCAGTCCAAATTCTATTTTTGTCCATTCAAAATTTTTTACAAATTTCTCAACAAAACGAGTTAACATACCATCCAAAATATATTTCGTTGTGTCCAGACCAACATAATCAGCCAGCTCTAAAGGTCCCATCGGATAACCAGCACCTAGCTTCATTGCTGTATCAATATCGCGAGCAGATGCATCTCCTACAATCAAAATGATAAGAGCTTCTAAACATACATAGCATTTATCAATGCATATCATACCCTCGGGTGACTACTGCAGCACATTAATATATGTACATGTAAAGCTTTCTCATTCTAATAATAAATTGGGTTCCAATTTTTATTTTTATTTTACATTGAAAGTGAAAAATTTAAATTAAATAGTAGAAATTGAAACCCATGGAAAAAAATCACCTGAGAAAGACACCTAAATCGCCAGTATAAATTTAAACTAAATAAGAGGCAACAATAGAGATTTACAATTTGAAAACTTTCAAATCATCCAACTTTTTAGATAGTATCGGGTGACTAGCAACATGCTCTATTGCTGCTACAGACAGAAATCAAATTCACTTTCAGGTGTATGAGGCATACTTAATTATCACCAGTTTCTAGAAGTGGTCACATTTTTCGCCTTTGGGCAAACTTCACGATCAAAATATATACAGTAGACTCTCGTTAATACGAACAACGTTGTTACGAAGTTCTCGTTATTACGAAGCAAACCGTTGGTCCCGTCGAAAGGGCCTATCCAAGCTATAGTAAAAGAAACGTTATTACGATATTTTCGTTTTTACGAAATTACGAACCTATGTCCCGGTCCCGGCAGTTACAATATGAACTTTATTACGAAGTTGCACGCACAAGCCACGGTATTTAGGTGGATATTCACTACACTTAAGTTTCAATAATTGCGCCACGTTTAAGTTATTCTCGTTTACTGTGCCTAAGAGCGTCAATTATGGTTCTTTATTCACTTTACACGCAACATCATATAACTAGCTTCATTCCTGTGTAGTCAGGGTGCCCTACTCATAACCGTTCGTAAATAGGATGTACAGTCAGACCTCTTCCTATGCACATTCGATTTACGAATTTTCAGAGGTAGGAGCATTCAAAATTTTCAAATTTCAAATTTGGCGCCTTTCGATTTGGCCGATACTACGCGGTGTGGCGCTGGGAAACTCTCACTGTGATCATGATCTGAATAAGGTATCAATGAAAATGGTGTGAATTTAGGAACTGTTCAACGTTTCGCCCGTTCTTCGCCACCGCGGGGAGCTATTTTTTCGGCTCCGAATGCATCGCAGGCCCCGCTAGATCAGTTCGCCACAAGCGTGAGTAAGCGCATACGTGTGATGCAGTGTTGCATCCCGCAGGATAACCTTACTCTGCGATAAATTACATACAGTCCGGCTGGCGAGGGTTGTCCGATTACGGCACAATAGGATGGGCGGATAATCCTGCGCCAGCACGGTTTTAAGCCAACCGCTGTCCCCCAAACGCACCTCACACCCTCGCCTAGTCATACAACGTTGTCAAATGCATAAACGAACACCGAAATAAGCCTGATCCACCAAAATAAGCCTGATCCACCAAAATAAGCCCATTCTTCGAATCACAGAACAAGTGATTATTCCTCTAGGTCCTTGACGCTCGTCGTCCCTTCCGGATCTTTTCTTCACGGAACACTTTGTAAGCGTTTCCCTTTCTTACCTGGCAGCCTTGCCCCCTCCCCGGACCTAGACCATTTGGTCTGTAATTGGACAACTCTCGGTGGCCGGACTGTAATTTTATCAACCTAGGAACAAGGTCTTGGGACGCATCGAGTTTGAATATCGGAGTTCATGTATTCGGGAAGATATCAACCCTCGATTGCGTCATGGCGCAGTCTTCTGTTGAAAAACTGAAACGCATTTTCCTGTTTATATTTATTTCCGCGTAATTTAATCGCGTTTATAATACACTATTCCTTTCGACGATTCCTAAAAGAAACGTTCTTACGAACTTCGTTATTACGAACCTCCGATTTTTCGGTCCCGTGAACTTCGTAATAACGAGAGTCTACTGTAACACTAAACATAGTACAGTAAAAAAATATTTTAGAATGAGAACACTTTAATAGTGTTATGCGCAGCAAAACTGATCAACCACAAGAACAAAAAAAATTTCATCAAACAAAAACGAACTTGCAATGATCAGAGGAAGGCAAAATAAAATTAAACTGGATTAAATGTAATAAATAAAAATTACACATAAAATTGTACTTAAAATACAAATAATTCTTGAAATTTGTATTTGAAATACGTATATACAAATATACAAAGGTGATTTCATAATACATTAGTAATTTCTTAACACTAGAAGGACGGCAGGGGTCATTTGACCCATTTTCAGAATTCAAAATTATTTTTCTCTTATTGAAATATTTTTTTAAATTTTGAAACTTTTTCATTTTATTCATTTTAGTCTATATTTTGATAAATTAGTGAAAATTCAACTATAATGTTTTGTTTTAAATTTTTATGACATGTTATACCTAGAAGGACAGCTGGGGGTCATTTGACCCACAACTTGTTTTCGCGCTATTTTCTGCTTTTTGTCTTGCCCGTGGGCTCTTTTGAGCTATGTATAACTTATAATCAGCAAGTGGCTAGTGTGGTAGATGATTTACTTCATTTTGAACCAGCAAGTACCCGGTTCAATGCCAGTTTCATCCCAAGGGCTCCTACCTGTACTCCAAAACCTAGGCATAGTGACTTGTTGTGCTCTATCTTTCGATATTTTATGGGCAGCAAACGGGAATAAAACGTTCTCAATCCTTGATTTGCAAGGAATTCATGCAATTATGATATTTTAATTTTGTATTCCTTTTATTGTTCAATGATTATTGTATTGCCCAGACCGGAAAATCATCACGTATCCCATGACTGTTTTCCGTCGGCCAAGATGCATAGCTCTTAGAGACATTATTTTTCATCATCTCCTCATCAGCTTTGAGAATAACTGTTTCATTTTTCTGTCCTAATGGCTCTGTCACTCGGCCTTGCTCCTTTGCCGTGTGTCCAGCCTGACCCTGTCGGAGTTTGGGGAGGGGGGTTGGACTGCACACTGCGCCCTGGGGAAAATTCTCTCTCCTTTTGAGAGAGCGGAGGAATTGGGTGGACTGTAAAATTCTACTGTATATCCTACCCTTGGAATCTGCACGTAGGACGGAGAAGAAGTATTACTGCAAGTTCTTGGACGATACGAATCAGGATACGGTTGGCGGTTGAGTCCCTGCTTTCAAACGGCAATTAGAGTCACTTTTGAAATTTTTATTCTTTTGCATGAATTTCTAATGCTCTCCAGCTCTTCATACCTCCAATGCAACTGGAGAAGATTCTTCCAAATTGCGCTTTCGTTTGTAGATTTTTTTGCATACATATCAGTAGCGAGTTGAGGAAGAGAGTAAGAAGTCGAGAAATAAATATCAAGAGAAGAGAACCGTCGCCATTCAAATAGCTGTAGGGAATATAGAAGATCAGTCTGGAAGTGAATCGGAAACATCAATTCAAGGACATTCTGACCAATCCATCATCATCTGCGTGTGATGGAAACGACGAAGTCCAAGATAGTGAATCCGATGGCGTGACAGCAAATGCACAGCTATATCCAATGAAATGCAGCTGCCCTTTTATGAGGTGTATTCCAAATAAACCAGACAAATTTCCAATTGAGTACTGGGTTTTGACATATGTGAAATGAAAATACAGCCTGAATGAATTTCTTTATTGTGGAAAAGATGAAGATTGGCCATGAAATCAAGCGTTGGGGAAATAAATACATAGTTACTAAAGTGACTGTAACATAGAAGAATTCAGGAATAAATGTAGCTAGAAACAATTATTTTCCATCCATCCATGTAGCAGAAAATTAGAAAAAATGGAAAACTTCTCTTGCTGGGACGATCTGAAAAAATAGATGTGGCCTACGAATGTCCATGTAATCCATTCAACGCGAGTGTTCAAAAATACCTTTGGCCATACTCTTACGTAGAATCAGGCAAACAAGAACAATAATGTACAATAAAGAACCTTTACTCGGGAACAACAAGCGGGAGTAGAAATGATGGATAGCATGTATCATTTTATTTACACGTCCCCAAATCCAACAGCCATATCTCCACGGGCAAAAAAAGAAAATGGTGTCAAAAATATCACCGAATTGCATCGATTTCCTTTCCATTTTTAAACTTTCTTTACAAGTGGAAATGGATGGTGTCCTAAAACCCCCTGCCACACGCTTTTTAGGCGGCTTGCGGGGTAGCGTGTAGATTTAGATGTAGATGAATAAATCGTCCAATGTACGCATTCAGTGCAAAAATATTTGGTGGAAACAGCACTGAAAAACTACTGTCTGAGATTTACAACAAAGTAATAATTATTAAAAAATTTTAATGCAAATTTTACAAACCTAGTGTCCCTATTGTTTAAATACAAAACAAAAATTTTGCTTTTAGTGCATGTATTTTAATGATTAATCTTCAATCGACTACAAAATATGGTTTAATTAATGATTTTTAAAAATAATTATTATTAACTTTTGACAATGGAAATAATGTTTAATAATATTAAATAGTGTGTTTAATGAATTGATTCAACAATTAATACGATTTAACTGAATACTGGATGAAAATTAGGCGTTATATTACAAAATACATTTTAGGGGTCAAATGACCCCTAGCCGTCCTTCTAGGTAGCGCGGAACTCCCGTCCTCCTAGTGTTAAAATACAATCCCTCCTCCATAAATTAAAAATTTTCTTGACTACAAATGAAAATAATTTTACACTTAACAACTTTAATTGAAATGACAATGCAGCACTACAATGAAAACTAGGTTTAGATTCTGTATTGAAAAATCAGATTTATTCTTTTAAAATTATAACATTCCATTGAAAAGTACTGAGTTTAAAGGAAAAAAGAATAGATATGTGATGAATTAGTGGCTGAGAGCCTTTAAAGAGAGCCGAGAGAAGGCATAGCCAATGTTTCAATTTTTGCTAATTTTGCAATAACTCACAACATGCAACAAAGCATTAAAGCTAAGCTATGATCCCACTGGATACATTTACATGTGAAATATGATAAAGGGGCATGGAAGTGGAACACTGGAAGGAAAAGTGGTGTAATGTAAACCACTGTTCGAGACATTATGTTGCCAAATTAGCCAATGTAGCTCAGCCCTCTTGCATGACTTAGACGTGGTTTAAAGAGAATGCAATGTAAAAATTCTCCTACAGCTGCATTTCATAAAGATGACATGTTCCTGGGAGAAATAACTGTTTATGTTGGGTAAAACATGTGTACACACGAATGGTTTCTGGGAGATATGAAAAGTAAAAATGTATAATTTTGCATGATAGATGAATGTCTTTCAAACCCAATCCATAGAAAATAATACTTTTTTTAAATAACCATAAAAAAAAACCTAAACTGAAGTTGGATGGCAACCGATGGAAAAAAAACCCAGCCAAAGATTTCAATATGCAATGCAAGTACATTTTCGTGAGTACGGCATGTATGTAGCAAGGATCGCACGATAACAAGTGGTCGGCAGTATACCTTCAAAAGACCTATCATTAACCAGTAAAAACTATGGTCATAGCAAGGCCAAGAATTCCTGCCATGGTATGCACTCAGTATTGGATGGTTTATCAATTTAGAGCCATGCATGACTAGTTAACTGAAAATTATACAGAGGTCACCCATTATCCCACTGACAGTCAAATCAATAATTCTGAAAACAGGCCTATGACGTTTATTTTTCCGCCCTCTAAGTGTCTAAGCATCATGTGTAAATCTAAACAAATGTAACCATTGTTTTTTCAAAAATTATTCTAACTGCATCCATAGCTAGTTAAATCAGTAAGATTTCCCAAGAAAACTACCGTTTTCTAATTATTCGTGCCGTCCCTCCCCATCATTAGCCTCTGCACTGAGTGTGCTGCACTTAGATTCCATCCAGCATACATATACACAAACGAACACAGCCAATGATTTTAATTTTGTTTAATTGGCCCTCAGCTGGAGCCTAATTAGCCTTATGGGCGTACCCAGTGAGGGGCAGTTGCCCCCTCCTAGAAGCAAAAGAAAATTAGTTCAAATCGAAAGTATTTTTTTATATTCAAGAAGAGTGATATTAGTATAAAACATGTAATAAAAAATAAATTTTTCAAGAAAATCATTTTAAAAACTAATAATGTCCTGATATTTTTTCTTGAAATTCTAGTTTCCTTAACCTCTCCAGTGTTACAACTCGAACGACCATGGCTTGCCCCCCTAATTTTGATACGCCCTTGGTTAGCATATAGACAAATCTGGCCCTGATCACCACCAGAGGCAGTCAATGGATGCACAACTACAGTGGAAAGAAAATTACGGCTTGATTTTTTTCACCCAAGGTGTAAGCATCATTGGTCATTACAATATTGTTGGAATGGCAGAGAAAGCAAATTAAATTCGACAGAAAAATCCATCATGCATTTAGTGAGCCAAAAAAATGTCCAGAGAACCATATTGGCAGCCATGGCTATACAATGGGTGCTTTCCATTCATTAACACAACTCGACTTGCATCGCAGTTTTCGTGTTCCATTCTCTGTGTGTCGCCGACTGTTGTGACACAAGTCAACAAACGGTAACGCACAGGAATAGGAGAGTTACAAACAGTTACCGCGAGTCGACACTAGTCGACGCGTAAGTCGCATGAATGGAAAGCGCCCAACCAAAACTGGTTTAAACAATAAATTTTGATTTTGAATGTACACTGAGTCCTCGTTCTACGTCACCCCGTTTAACGTCATTTCGCGATAACGTCACGAAAATTTTGAGACCGTCATTCGTTCATCGCACCTACGCTTCGCGATAACATCAAGTCTTTTAAATTTCGCACGAAAAAAAGGCGAAGCGGCGGGCGTTGCAGGTTTTTCATTTTGTGGGCGGTAATACAGTCAGTCCAAGCAAAGTGTAAAACGGTGTGTTTATTCTTAATTGCGATTACGGTTTTAGCAAAAATTTCTGCACAATGAATTCTGGCATAGGTGCGCAAGGTTTTACTTGACATAATGATTTTCAGGACCCTAAAAAGTGATTTCAAGGCATTTTTCGTGTAGAACTCGGGAGTTTTTGTCGTAACTTTTTTCGCCGAGTTCACAATAATTCTGGTTCCTGTAACGGCGACGATGTTTCAGCGATGATGATGCCCAGGCGACGCTCGCCTGGGCGACCACCATAGCGAAGCTGAAAAGCAAATGCTGGAAGATACAAAAATGGAGAAGGATTTACGTCACTGCTGCTATTGTCGTCGATGAAGACAGTAACTCGTATTTATGCGATAGTTTGGCATTCCCACCGTAAAAAATGCCCCAGATATGATACGCTAACGTTTTTTTCGCGTAGGAATTGTGAGGTCTAGGAGCAGATTTTCACTTTTTACATTGTTTCTTATGGGATATTATGCTTCGATTAACGTCATTTCGTTTATCGTCACATTTTTCAGGAACGGTAAGTGACGTTAAACGAGGACTCACTGTACTTTGAAATTACAGAATATGTACTTAGAAAAGGTATTTAAATAGTAAAATAATATAAATTATTAAAAAATGCCATTTCTTAAACAAAAAATAAAAAAATGTATCAAAAATATGTCATTCAAATACCTACATGTACATACTTTCAATACTGCCAACCTCTGGTTATGCCAAGTTTACCTAAATATCTTAGGATCACATGAATATATCTACTTGACCATTGATTTTTAAACAGAGATGAACTCACACATTTAACAAGTTTATTCAATTTTTCCAAAAAAATTACCTCTTTCCAGGAGTCTGCACGCTTCCGCCATGTATGGAACTAAGAGCCTGTTCACCACAAAACCTGGAGTGTCCTTGCAAGTGACAGTTGTCTTGCCTATTGCTTTTCCCCAAGCTAGGAACTTGTTATAAGTGTCTTCTGACGTGTCTTCTGTTTTTATGACCTGAATACATGAGATGATACAAACATGTGAAGACAGAGCTGTAACATAAAAATAATAGCAAGTTAAAACAAAGAAATAAAATGGACACAGACCTCCAACAATTTCATAACTGGAACAGGGTTGAAAAAGTGCAGACCCCCAAATTTATCTTTCCTCTTGGTCACTGATGCAATCTCTTTGATTGATAAAGATGAAGTGTTAGAGGCAAATATGGTGTGAGCTGGGGCAGCCTAAGAATAGCATAAATGGAAACATATTACACTGAAGATGAGAATCGTACGAAAAAAATAAATTTAATATACATATGATAATGCTAAAAAATTGAAAATAAAATATTTAAATCATAGTAAATAAACAGAGGAACATGGAGTAGAATGGGGTTTTGATTTTTTTCGTCTAGGAGGGGCTGTCATCTATCAGAGAGTATTGGGAATAGATTAACCTGTTATTATTGCTCATCTTCTGCAACCAAGTTGGTTTGTTTAATTGAATGTTACCACATGAACTGTGAGTTTTGTGAATTTTTGCTGCTGTTTCCTTACTTTTTCATCGATGATAAGTCATACTTAAGTATCTAAATTACAGTTATTCTTGGCATGCGTTTGAAGTAAGTCTAATTTTCCTTATGTTTTGTATAATTGAATGCCTGACAAAATGTTTTTTTCGGGTGTCAGTCCCTAGGTAAGCGTAAATGTGTTCTTGGGGTTGAATGGGGATGTAAGAAAAAATGGAAAAAAGAATAACGGGGTGAAGAAACAACTCTATCTTTATACTGCAGCAATTTCCATTCAAAATCAGTTGAAGACTGGGTCGTTTGTTCTATTCGCAAGAAATTGGCTCACAATTCTTGTGCGGGAATGGAAAGCAAAGCAGATAATTCTGTACTTGTGAGAGAATGTTGCGATTAGGCTAACACTAAAAAAGACTAACAAGAAGAGACCATGTACCTTGCTCCACTTTTTTCAATGCCATATTTTTTTATGTCATTCGGAAAGGTGAACACATCTCGGAACTGGTAGTGTTTACATTGAATGGGGCTTAATTTGGCAGTACTTAATTAATTTTCATGCAAAACTTTTCACAAGTCTAATATATTCCCAAAATAGGGCAACACTCTACAGATTGGTGCATTGGTGTAGTGGTTAGCGTCTTCGGCTTCCACCTCCGGGGCCAGGGTTTGAAGCTCCGGCACAGGTATTTTGTAACTTTCATCTTAATGATATGGTAAAAAGTTAATAATTAATTTTAATAGCAGCATGCAAAGAAATGCGAGAAATTTTTTATTATCATAATGGCGTTTAGGTATATTAGCAGTGTCACTTCGATTGCGTAGATATAAAGACAACACTTATTACCCTCCTCAAAAACATAGCAAAAGATTAAAGGGGAGCAATGACGGTGGCGATATTTTCCAAAGAAATGACATTTGTAGGTGGTCCTCTTGTTTTTATGCTGGAAGGGTTACAGAAGATTTTGAGAAGCGGCGAGTATAATACACGTTTAGTGTATTTGTTGATTTCGGATTATCAACTTTTATTTCATCCTATTTTTTAATTGAAATAACATTTCGGAATGGTTATATTAATAATAGGTACTTTGTAAGTAAACTCCATTTGGAGTAATGTGAATTTGTGTTTGAGAGATAAGGCAATTTATATTAGTTTTATGCTCTTCTTTAATTCATCTGCACTCACATGACTGCTCGCCACGAGCCTTAACCAGTGACGTGCAATTCTTGTTACACTACCAGTGATGTGCGGTCTGAGAGACCGCAACAAATCAAAAACTCTTAAAATGTTGCAATGCCATTTTTTTTGTTTTGTTTAATTTCTCTTTAAATTCTTAATTATTCTAAAATTAACATTAAAAATTTTACATTCCCATTATTAACCAATTTGCTAATAAAAATTTTTATTTGAAGCAGGATCAAAAAACTGATGCCAAAAACACTCGAGTTATAATGATCATATTTATGTATCAATATTTCGCCTGATTTCAAAATAAGGCCTAAATGTTAAAGTTGGAAGACTAAGTAGAAACTAACCATGATGTTTATCCCGCTTATTTCTTTTCTTGTTGCATTCTGCACTCGATCAACATTACAATTTTTCACAAAAGCACAGTCTTTTAGCATTGGAAAAATAAGAAAGAGGTTTTCCGTGTTTTTGTACAGCGGGAAAAGTCTACATATTGTCCCCATTTCAAACCTTTCAACTTCTTTAGCCTCTTCCTACGGTGGATGGAGAATTTGTGCAATCATTTATCCTACCTGTCTCGGGAGTCTTACATTTGACATTCTTCTTCCTATATGGAGTCTAACGAGATCTCCACTATTGATTTAATACAATTAAATCGTGTCATATCTTTCTCAGACTGCTGAAGCACAAAAGAGTTGACAAAGGAAATATTTAATATTCTGAAAAACACTCTCATTGGCAACCTCCCGGATGTGCATCTACAGTACATTTTGTCTAAAGTATCTACGCCACCTTTAGTTGCGTTGTAAAAAGCAATTACCACTGGTTTCCCTGACTCTACATCATCACTCACCCTGTAGTGCATAAATGAAACTAAGCAAATAGCCTTACATATTTTGGGGAGATTGGATACTAGAGTCTTGTTCGCCGAAAATTCGTAAAATGAAGAGCCCATTATGCGTCCTTTGGATGATGCAAAACCATTAGGCCCTTTTATTTTTTTGATCATACCAACGTATTCAATTGTAAAATTCGCTCATCAAAAATCTGAGACTATTAATCAAGAAGCTCAATATCCCCACCTAGCAATGTTATGCAATCCTTCAAACCAGGTCTCTGAGTAACGGTGTTATGGAGGGGTATACGAATTTTTCTCTTTGGCTCATTTGATGACCACGTATAGCGATTTCTCCTGTAAAAAATTGTTCTTGCCAGCGGAGATCTTTTACTACATCACTTCTGTCATCATCTGTGCTCCCTCCTTTACTATCAGCTGTATTTGCCGGCATTAGTCGACAGATTTTTTGCATTACTTCTGAGACTACGCACTTGAGGGTTTTCTGGTTGCTTGAGAAAAAGGGGACAAATGTAGACGTGACATCACTTGCATTTCGACGTTTTACTCTTCGTGTTTCCTAGGCTTTTTTTATTTCTTCTTGTGGTAAAACTCGATGCTAAGATGTTCTGTTCCCAAATAGTTAGGAGGAGACCTGACTGCTGAAAGATACCCGTAAATAAATGTTGCGCTCCAGCCTTGGCACGTGAAATTTCGAGGTTCAATTGGTTCCAAATTATGAAGTACATTATATGTACAGTGGAACCCCGATTTATCGTTCCCGCATTCATCGTTTTCCCGCATTCATCGTTCAACGCTCCTGGTCCCAAATTAAGTTCCATAAAGACAATGTCATTTTTTCCCGCATCTATCGTTCCCCGAAGTATCGTTTTCCCGCATTGATCGTTTGAAGATCGCAGTCCCGTCGAATAATTTTCCCGCATTCATCGTTCGATGAAAATGAGACTAAGTGTTTACAACGTGTTATTTATGGCTAATAACAACAGACACATAGTTTGAATCTTCCCCAGGAGATTGAAATGCGATAGGGAGAAGCAGAGTGCCGTGCGATAGTTACATTAGTGCATTTCCCAAGATCCGGTATCCCCCTCCATTCAGCACTCGCCTCCCCCTGGTTGAAGCTTTCTTCTTCTTCAAAATAAAAAAAGGTCCCAGCTCGAGCAGGGATCGTATTACGACGACCTTAGCTTCGAGAGAAAATATCAAGTTACTCGAGAACAAAAGAAACCTTTTTCACGACTCCCCCTTTCTCGACCGCCGACTTTTTTTTTAGCCGACTCGCTTCAATGATCCTCACCTCTGGAGGTCAACTGCTGCATGAATCACCGATTAGCCCAAAAGGTGAGTAAAAATGAATTTCGGCAATTGGTATTATACTTATATTAGATTGAGATATTAGTGATGTGCACGTAATTAAAAAAAGAATGATACCAAACACGACATATTTCTAACGTTATTTAACCATTTTAAGCAAGGAAATAGTTGGAATGATACGATGGTGATTTCTGGCTAATATCGATACCCTCGCAGCTGATAGTGAGCTTCACGGCAGTTGATGCGGATTTTTTTCGAAAACGTCTGGTTACAATTTATGAGTTATGCTACAAGTCTCACTTGTCTGAGGTGCTAACGAAGCGATATCTTCTCAGGATATTTTGTTTCTCCCTACTAGCAATCTAAATTCATCTGCTCATCTAGAGCTACACTACTTATTGTTAGAAATGAGTGGGTAAGTTGCCTTCTCTATAGGATAAAAAATTTCATTGCCCAGTCATATGGTCACGCTTCACCCTCTGCAGTAAGCTCTGCCTACGCCGTACGCGATAGCATTAGTGCCGAACTTCACCTCGTACGAGTGGTTCCGTACTTTCCGGGGTGGGTTGACTTAAAACCAGCGAGTGTTTTCCGTGTGGGTGCAATGGAGTCCGGTTTCATTTTTATTAGTTTTATTCTTATTCGTCTTTGGACCATGGCCCTTCCGAAGACACAAGTGAGAACTTTAAAAGATGGACTGAAAATAATCGATGATGAAGAAAAGAATTCGGGCTAGAAAAACGTGAATATTGCAGAACGCCTCGGTATGTCCGGTAGCACATGACGGCAGGGGTGGGGGTAGAGCGAGATCCCTGGTGAAAACAAGAAGTGGGATGAAGCCGAGGATCAGGTGGGCGTGCCGCTGACGATTAACGCCACATTGCCTCAATCATATTAAAAATTTAATTGCTAGAAAGGAACATTTCAAATAATAAACTATTTTTGGCCTTCTTGATCCATCTCATAACCAATCACTGCGACGGCAAAATCAGTTGTTTGAGGCATAACACGCACATTTCTCTCATAAATACGTGTACTTGAAATGGCATTTGATGGATAAGAATTTTTACATCAGACAGAAATGCATAATAGCAGTGAAAATTCTGAGTGGAGTGCAAACATTTTTTAGCAAGGCGGCTTGTTCCTTTAGGATATTAGAAAGAGAGATAAGTCGAATCAACAACATGACCTAAGTGTTTCGATAAAGTAATAATATTCCTGTAATCAGCTTAACTCTCGTTTGAATCCATTAATGAATATCATAATTCGCAAAAATCCAGCGGATCCTGGGACATAGGCAACCCGGGCACACATTCCCGCATCGATAGTTTTCCTGCATTCATCGTTTTTTCATCCATCCTCCTGAAAAACGATAGATATTTTGTTGTATTAATTTTGAAAATATTCATATTTTTAGAAACCCAGCGGTCTCTCGGACCGCATGTCACCGGTTAAGGGTTAATGCCATGTGCTCTTACAAAAAGTGGCTTTCATTTTTGATTTGGAAGTTGATCAGAATAAACAATTCAGGTTCAAATCCCACCAGTGGCAGAAAATTTCCAAAGATTGCCCCATCCCTGTTTGAGCATTGTGTGGAGGACATTTCAAGCGCAAAACACTATCCGTTGGATGAGACTTTAAGCCATGGTCCCCTTGGCACCTTTCGTTATGAGCATGCTAATGCCGATGCTGGATTTCTCTCCACCCTTCCCTCCATACTCCTGCCTCACGGCGCAAATGACCTCAGCTGTCAGCCGCCTCCTCCAAATACTATACCATACTGTATAAACAATGCTAAAAATTAATATTTTAGCACACACCAAGCCTTGCTAGTGTAGTCATCACATCTCTGTGTTCGAAATGACTCTGCTTAAATACCTAAATGCCATTATGATGATTAAAAAAATTTTCTCTTGCCTATGCCCGTTGAAAATAAAATTAATTACTATCTTGTCTCCGTATGATTAAAATGAAGATTACAAAATATATTGAGGCGACAGAGCCTCAAATCCTGCCCCCCAGGGTGAGACCCAAACATGCTGACCACTAGACCAACTGGCCAGTCTCTAGGAAGATGTGCTATCCTGGAAATGTATAAGGTTTGTTAAATGCACCACATGAAAATAAATTAATTACAGCCAAACTAAGACCAATTCAATGAAACCACTACTAGCTCTGAGGTGTGATTCACCATTACGAATGCCATAAAAAATATGGCATTGAAAAAGGCGGAGCAAGGCACGTGGTCCCCCCTTGTTAGTAAAAGTGTACTGCACCTAAAAGTTCATTAAAATTAAAAGAAAAGAACGCAAAAGCTTAGTTTTCATTTTGCTTCACATATTTAATTTGTTTTCGTAATTCATTTTCACACAACCCCATTCTGCCCCGTACTTGGAGCAGAACAGGGGAAATGACATACAGTGGAACCTCGTTAAAGCGAGTACGGTCTATTGCGAGACCCCCGCCATTACGAGAGATAGCCGAGGCACCATCAATTGACCCTACAATAAGCATGTAAAATAATTCATTTTTACGAGACCCTTTTGGTGTTGGCACTCGCCATAGCAAGAGTTTCCATCGTCAGCAAACCTTCACCAAGAGTCCATAATCTCTGTAATTTCTTGCAATCCGTTAGGAATGAAATTAACATGGAGAGCTCAGAATCAAACTCAAACTGTCGTTCGATAAATAAGTAGTTCATTTTGGTGAAAATATTGTAGCATTAACATTCGTGAATGCTTAATCTTCTTTTGTTCCTCGGGCGGTAGAAAGCAGACGGCAGCATAGCCACACATCCACGAGTGGCGTGAATAGAAAGCATTCGATGGCAGACACCATGGCCAAAAAAAACACCAAACACGTTTAAGCGAGAAAATAGAAATAATAGAGTAATATGAGAGTGGCGTAATTAATTTATCTTCTTATTCCCTCTTCACAATAAAAAAACAAAAGCGCCCAAGGAATGCAGATCATTAAGAGTTAGAAGGAGCTTTGTTCAGGTGGTTTTGCACACTTCAATCTGCGGGAACTTCTGAGAAAGGGGCTATGCCTAAGCCTAAAGCAGAGTATTTCAGGGATAGATTGCGATTCAAGAACTTCAAGAGCTTGGAAGGTTGGTTATACTAATTCAAAGCACCAAAGCATTATCTCCTGCTATAATTACACTAGTAAACACGATTTTTGGCGCAAGAGGTTCATTAACCGATACTAATAGGGTTTTTTGCGCTGATTTCAAATATGTGAATAGTTTTTCTCCATCACCTTCAGTTTTCGTGTGATTCACCAAAACGTCCCGAAAATCCTGAAAAATCTGGTTTCATGCACCACTATACACTTAAAAGAGCATAACTTCCACCCTAGTTATCGTAGAGCAATGAAACAAAAACCAGCGCACTCGTCATACTGTACGCGTGAATTGAGACTACATTTCGTTCCATTATACATCGTCAGGGTTGGTTCCCGGGGACCACAATGTCAAAAAATGCAATTTTGTTCCTAAAAAAGTGAACTTTCTGGACGCCCAGTGATATATATATTTATTTTTTTAGTATTGTCAATTATATCACTCGTATTGTATTAAGCAAGGTTGTGTCGTGAGTAGTGGATCTGAGCGCGTGCTTTATAATCGCACACATTCCCACTGTAGTAGGGTTGTCAGTCATTGTTGTCCACACTCGCTCGTCAGAATCACCGACATTTCAGTTGCAAGCGTAAGGTGACAGAGGACTTGAATAACCGGTACGAAGTGAAGTTGTTTTCTCCTTCTTCAGTGTGCGGTGCTGTGCCTGTGTTTTACGTGTGAGACAAGATGCCCAGGAAGTGCGTTGACCACCCCGACAACTTCTGTTATATTTGTGGGGAGTTGACATTCAAGTTGCAAGGTCGTTCTTTGACCCCTTCGGTGAAACATTGCTATGAATTATACTTCGGTTGTAAAGTGGGGTAGCAAGACAAGGACTGAGCACCACATATATGTTGTTCGACATGCGCGAAACGTCTCGCAGAGTGGGCAAAGGGATCGCAGCTTCACATGAACGTTGCTGTACCCATGGTTTGGCGTGAACCACGAAACCACTCATCAGACTGTTACTTCTGTGAAACAAAGATAAGTGGAATTACTGCAAAATCCAAGCATTCAGTGAAGTACCCAGATTTGCCGTCTGCAATGAGGCCAGTTGCTCACAGTGAGGACTTACCCGTGCCAGCTCATCCACCACAACCACCAGTGCACTTTGAACATAAGGAAGGCACCCATGTAGAAGAGGTACAGCTGCATGATCCAACGTTTACGGCAAGTACATCTTCCAGTGAACCTCATCTCCTAACTCAGGGTGATTTAAACGATCTTATTCGTGATTTGTCCTTGTCGAAACAACAGTCCGAACTGTTAGGTCCAAGACTGAGTGGCTGGAACTTACTGCATCATGACACAAAGGTGTGTTTCTATCGCAATCGTCAAAGAGAGTTCCAAAATTTCTATTCTGAAGCAAATGGTCTGGTTTACTGCAACAACATTGAGTAGGTGATGGATGAACTTGGCTATGAACATAAAACGAGTGAATGGAGACTATTCATCGACTCGTCAAAAACGAGTTTGAAGGCTGTGCTGTTGCACAACGGGAACAAATTTCCCTCTGTACCTGTAGCTTATGCTACTCACGTGAAAGAAACTTATGAAAACATGAAATTTCTTTTGGACACAATTCAATATGACAGGTACAAATGGATGGTGTGTTGCGATTTAAAGGTTGTTGCCTTGTTAACTGGTCTCCAGGGAGGCTACACCAAATTTTGCTGCTTCCTATGTGAATGGGATAGCAGAGACAAGACACAACATTACCTCAGAAAGGAATGGCCACAGCGGCAATCACCAATCATCCTGGACAGAAAAATATTGCGCATCCTCCATTAGTCTCCTCAGACGCAATTATTTTTCCTCCTCTGCACATAAAGTTAGGGCTGGTCAAGAACTTTGTGAGGGCTATGGACAGAAATTCAGATGCATTTCGCCATTTGAAGACACTATTTCCTCGGGTAAGTGACGCCAAAATCAAAGAGGGAATTCTCGGAGGACCCCAGATAAGAATTTTGATGGGTGACAAAATGTTCGAGGATAATTTACACCCAGTGGAAAGAACAGCTTGGGGGGCACTGAAAAGTATGATACGGAATTTTCTGGGGAATAATAAAGCAGAGAGCTTCCGATACATTGTGGAAGAAATGTTGCAATCGTACAAAGACATGGGGTGCAAAATGTCGCTGAAAATTCATTTTTTGGACTCGCATCTGGACTTTTTTCCTGACAACCTTGGTGCCGTCAGTGACGAGCATGGTGAGCGGTTCCACCAAGATATAAGTGTTATGGAGAAGAGGTATCAGGGAAAGTGGAATGCAAGAATGGTTGCTGATTACTGTTGGACACTGAAGAGAGATGAGAAAGATGCGAAATACAGAAGGAAATCCATCTCCACAACATTTTAAGGTAAGATGATACTTTCTTACATGCTTGCATATTTCTATAAATATGCAAGCTTTTCTAAAACTGAGGGTGATGGAGAAAAACTAAATACATATTTGAAATCAGCGCGGAGAACCCTATTAGGATCAGCAAATGAACCTCTTGCGCCAAAAATCGTGTTTACCAAAATTGCATTTTTTGACATTGTGGTCCCCGGGTACCAACCCTGACGATGTATAATGGAACGAAATGTAGTCTCATTTCACGCGTACAGTATGACGAGTGCGCTGGTTTTTGTTTCATTGCTCTACGATAACTAGGTTGGAAGTTATGTCCTTTTAAGTGTATATTGGTGCATGAAACCAGATTTTTCGGGATTTTCGGGACGTTTCGGTGAATCACACGAAAACTAAGGGTGATGGAGAAAAACTATTTACATATTTGAAATCAGCGCAAAAAACCCTATAAAGATCGGTTAATAAACCTCTTGCGCCAGAAAATTTTTGTTTTTTGTAAACCAGTGTTACTGGTGATGCCTGCGGTGTAAACCCGAAGTCGCGGAAGAAAGGACTCCAATCCTATCTTAAGATGTATTCCCCACGTGATATAGATTTAGATATAGATTTTACGACCTATTCCCTGGCAAAACCCTTGCAGCATGAGGTATTTCTTGCAATGATGCTTCTAGAGATAGATAGTGCGCCTTAGCGATGGTGTAGGATGTACAATACTATGCTACTCAGCGTGAATTGTCCGGATGGATGTATTTCTTCTCTGTTGCGGTTACAAGTAATAGCCACGATCACAATGTACTATTCACAAGGGTTAACTATTCGCGGCAGTGGTCATAGTCATACTGGCACTCTCTTTGTTACCCGGGCGGCCGAGCATCCCCTGGTGTCTGCTGGAGGAACTCAGAGAACAACTGACTATCGTTTGGCACCTAGTCGTATGCATTCGGCACTGCAACAGATGGAATATGGGAAGAGCTGAAGCTGTGCTTTTAGTTTATTAAATCTAAAAAATTATGCATTCCTCTCTCATGTTTCAGTCATTATTGAGAATGTTAAATCAATAAATTCACACTTGTAAGTTTTTTTGGCCTTAGGGTCCATCAGATGCGTATGCCTTTCTATTTCTTTGTAGCATATATTACCCATGTGAGTTATATTCGACTCTGTTACTTGCATCTCGCTTTTGTTTTACTTAAGTGACATCAGCATAATACCTGCGTTATATTTTTTCGTGAAATAATATCATGTTAATATCTTGTCTTATATTACCAATTTTAATTCAAATCGTTTTTATTGCAGTGCCGTGGTAAACTCAGTGTTTTATTTCAAATATGTCGTGAGCGTAACACTCAAAAAGGAACTTTTTTAACAACGGCAATTTTAATCACATAATTTTGCATGCTTAGCAAACTTTTTAACGTAGATAATGAAGATATTACATTAGATAATAGAAAAAAGTCTTCCGAGGCATGATCGTTATACCACCTTCCACCGTTTTCGTCTGCAGATACAAATGCAATACGTTATTTCACTCAACTGCCGCTTAACGTACAGGAACAAGAAACATACACCAATGGAAGCATTTGAGGCATTAAATAACAGCGGCACAGTTTTATCAGTTATTTTTTGAATTTTCAGAGGAAAATACCAACATAATAGAATGATCACGTAAATGCACTAATTAAGGACATAGAAAAATTGCTTTGTCGGTTGTGCATTAGCATAATTATTGACAAAGCAATACTTTGCATGATTTTCATTCCGTACGGCACTTATAAATTGTTTGAATTGATAGCTGTTGTTTAAGGAAATTTAGTGATGCAAAAAACATCGCCTTTCATCTGGATTTATGCTTACGCTTATCGGATATAAATTCATGTGTCGCCGCACCACTCCTGTTCCTGTGTAACTGTTCAAAATAGGTATATTGGCTATTATTTGCTCCACCTCTGGTAAAGTGACAATTCGCTATACAAGCATCCCCCGAGTTACGCATGTCTTGACTTACGTAAATCCGTACTTACGTAAGTGATAACCGTATTTCAAGTGATTACGTTAATTTTCGAATGCGAGTGCGAAGAAGTAGATATTCGCTCGTATACCCAATGGCAGAAAAAATATCGAATACATAGTTATCGAGTTTTCTACAAGATAAACAAAACAAAGTGACCCATTTTTATCATTCGTAGAAGAAATGTTCATTAATTTCTGTAGCAAAATCGCTTATAAATCCCAAGTCACCAATAAACGTGAAAATTTGCAGTTATAGCCATGGAAGTGGTTGCGCTCGCTCCCGTACGATACAGCTTGCTACACAGCATACAGACCCGAACTCCGGCTTTCAACTATTTAAAAATTATATCCTTAAGTTTGGCCATTTCCATCTATGGATTTAAAAGAAAATGAAGTTTGAGCAGAAATCTTTGTCGCGGAGAAGAATTGGTCAGTGGCAGCTTGCCCATTAGGACTCTCGGGCACCTCCCCTCCCAAATATTTGAAAAAGGAAATAAAAATAAAGAAATACCCATTCAATTATAATTGTACATCTAATTAAGTGTTCTTTTCAATCACATACATCGAAAATGTAGGAAAACACGCAAAAATAGCGCGAGAAGTTTGCATTTGTAGCCACGAGGCACTGGCCAGAACGTCCCAAAGCATCGCCATGTTGTTATATGAAGAGTGGTAGTGGTGGGGGGTGCTGGTGCTATGACGCGTCTAAGCTAAGGCGGAAGAAACAAAATGTCCTGAGAAGACATCGCTTCGTTAGCAATGCTGAAAAGTGAGACCTGTAGCATAACTCGTATATTTGAACCTGATAACCTTTTTTCGAAAACAATACAGCATCAACTGCCGAGAAGCTCACAATCAGCTGCGAGGATATCGAGATTCGCCAGAAATCACCATCATATTATTCCAACTATTTCCTTGCTTAAAATGCTTAAATAACGTTAGAAATACGTCGTGTTTGGTATCCTTGTTTTTTTAATTACATGCACATTACTAATATTTCAATATAATAAAAGTATAATACCAATTGCCGAAATTCATTGTTAGACACTTATTGGGCTGTGCGAAAAATCCACAGAGAAAAAATCATTCGCCTTGACCGGGATTCGAACCCGGATCCCTCGATTTCCGGCCGAGTGCTTTAGCCAGTTAAGCTACCGAGGCGTCATTCTTCCCTGTGGAAATTTGTGGACTATACCGGACAAGGTGGTATGGACTGCTGAGCATATTATGCGACGAGCAGTCCAAATCGTGCGCACGGCGCCACAGCCGGAGAGTAAAGTCCGAACTTTGAACACATATAGGTGTTCTCTCTTTGACGAATTTTAAGTATACCGGGACTAGCCACGGTGATAACTTTTACGGGAGTCACCCGCAATGCACAATTGTGCGAAAAATCCACAGAGAAAAAATCATTCGCCTTGACCGGGATTCGAACCCGGATCCCTCGATTTCCGGCCGAGTGCTTTAGCCAGTTAAGCTACCGAGGCGTCATTCTTCCCTGTGGAAATTTGTGGACTATACCGGACAAGGTGGTATGGACTGCTGTAGTAGTTATCACCGTGGCTAGTCCCGGTATACTTAAAAAACTTATTGGGCTACTGATTGATTCATAGACTGAAAAAAATCAGGGGGCGAGAATCGGAGAGGCGTGAAACATGATTCTATTCTACTCGTGCAACTTGATATTTTTTTCGAAGCTAAGGTCTTCATAATACGACCCCTGCAAGAGCTGGGACCTTTTTTTTTGTTTCGGAGAAGAGGAAAGTGTCAGAGTGGGTGAGGCGAGTGCTGAATGGAGGGGGATAGCGGATCATGGGAAATGCCCTAATGTTGCTCTCCCACGGCATTCAGCTTCTCCCTATAGTATTTCAATCGATCGATCGTGGGGTAGATTCATAGGCTGAAAAAAATCAGTGGGTGAGAATGGAAGAGGCGTTAAACACGATTCTATTATTCTCGTGTAACTTGATATATTTTTCGAAGCTAAGGTCTTCGTAATACGATCCCTGCACGAACTGGGACTTTTTTTTGTTTCAGAGAAGAGGAAAGTGTCAGAGTGGGTGAGGCGAGTGCTGAATGGAGGGGGATAGCGGATCGTGGGAAATGCCCTAATGTTGCTCTCCCACGGCATTCAGCTTCTCCCTATAGTATTTCAATCGATCGATCGTGGGGTAATAAGATGCCTATATCAATCCCTTCAGTCGCTTTCTGGAACTCAGAGTTGACGGTTGTATTTGTGTGAACAGTTTTAACGGTGAAGTGCTTTGGATCCTCCGACAATGGCAGATAAGCGTCGAAGTGAGAGTAAGTCAGGTGCTTCTAAAAGACGAGGAACAATCACTCTATAAGAGAAAATTGATATTGTGAGGAAATATGAAAGTGGGCTAACGATATCAAACATATCACGCATTCTAAACATGGCCGTGTCAACTATTAACAGTGAAATACAAGGAACGAATAAAGAAACATGTAAAAGGTTCTGCCTGTATGAGATCCACCATCATCACCAAGCAACGGAATTGTCTTCTGGCTGAAATGGAAAAATTACTGACGGTGTGAATGGAGAAACAGCATGGAAGAGGTGCACAGCTTAGTTTCCTGACAATTCAAAATAAGGTCAAAAGTCTCTATGAACTGTTGAAGAAACAGAAAGGAGAGAAGGGTGGAAATTTTGTCGCGCGTAACGGGTGGTTCAATCGATTTAAAAATTGTTGGAAAACGCATAATGTGAAATTATGCGGTGAGGCAGCGAGTGGTGATAGAGAAGCAGCAGAAAAATTTCCAACAGTCCTTGAAAAAATAATTGAGGAGGGTGGCTATTTATCAGAACAGGTGTTTAATGTCAACGAAACGGGGCTATTTTGGAAAAGAATGCCTCACCGAACATTTATTTTGAAAGAAGAAAAGTCCGCACCTGGATTTAAGGCAGCAAAAGATCGCCTAACTCTCTTGCTTGGAGGAAATGTGATGGGAGATGGCAAACTGAGACCTCTTCTAATTTATCACTCGGAAAAGCCAAGAGCATTAAAACATGTTGACAAATCCTCGCTTCCAGTCATTTGGAAATCGAACCCAAAAGCATGGGTTACATCTGCCTTATTTGAGGACTGGTATTGCAACCACTTTATACCCGAGGTGAAGGAGTACTGCCATAAGAAAAAAATTCCACTTGAAATCCTGCTGATACTTGACAATGCACCCGGCCATCCTGCACACTTGGATGACTTAAATGAATTTGTTAAGGTGATTTTTCTGCCCCCAAATACAACGTCCCTTCTACAGCCAATAGATCAGGGAGTCATAGCATCTTTCAAGGCTTATTACTTAAGGAAGACATTTGCTGATGCCATTGCCGCTACAGATGGGGATGGTGGAATGACACTTAGGGAGTTTTGGAAGGGCTACAATGTGTATCACGCAATAAAAAACATAGCACCATCCTCGGAAGAAGTAACAAGCAAAAATATGAATGGGGTTTGGAAGAACCTTTGCCCCTCCCTCGTACATTTCGAGGGATTTATGTCGAATTAAGTAGACGAAGTCATCGACCGAGTTGTTGATCTTGCACATGCTCTCGACCTTGAAGTGGAGGTGGAAGACGTAGAAGAGCTATTGGATTCGCACGAGGAGTGGACAAACAAAGATCTGATTGAGTTGAGCGCAAATAGGGCACATGTAGGGGACGAAGATGATGATGGTGGCTCTGAAAATGAGGTGTGTGGACAACCAAAATGCTTTACAGCCAAAGGATTGTCTGAGGTTTTCGAGCATATTAATTCCGCAGTGGAAAAACTAGAAAAAATGGATTCTAACAACGAGAGGTTCCCGAAGGTCAGTAGGGCACTTAAAGATGCCATGTCGTGCTACAAAGAAATATATCGTGAAAAAAAGAAGGCATCCATACAGAAGACATCTCTTCATAGCTCCTTCACGAAAGTTGACTCCACATGAGCCTCAGCAGCAGCTGACGCCAAGGGTAACATCACCGTGCAGCCTTCGACAACTCAGTGAGAGGATGAAAATATGTCTGCGAGCGTGAAAGATTGAGTGTATGTGCGTGTGAATGTATCTAAGAATATAGTGATTTACTAGTACTTTTTGTGTGTAATTTGCTCATAATCCTCGACACCCCCTCCTACATGTATAAACTGTGAAAGTGAAACCACCAGATTCATCAATCAACGTAATATATAAAAGGCAGAAGATATAATGATTAACGGTAAGTAGACAATGCATTCTATGGGCCTTATATCGCATAATAACATAATGAATCAATTTAAGTACCGTATATCTCCGAATATAGTCCCCCCCCCCCAATTTTGAGACCTCAGTTTTGGGAAAAATTTTAAAATGTAAAGGAAGGCAATTTTTCTGTGGTTAGCAAGTTAAGATTCTAGATTCGATAAAAACTATTATTTTCTGTGAAGATTAAGAACAAATCTGTTCACATATTTTCCATCACAACAAAATAACTATACCTAAAACATGTTGTGATCCATTGCATGTATCAGTAATTTATAGTTCCTTAACCAGATGTAATGAAGAAATGAGAAATTTTTTTAAGTATCCAAGGCTATTGTATTTTTTAAACCTTCACAAATTATTAATATTTTTGATTTCCAAATGACTACAGACAATGTCAATATATAAGCTTTAACTTAAAGCCCATAAACAGTATTGCATTTGGCCCTGAAACTTCCTTAGATCCAGTGTAACACACCCATCAAGTCATCACAAATCCAAGTGACCTGAAGAATTTAGGAAATCTAAATAAAATTGTGTTAAATAAATTATAAATATTATAAAAATATTGCTATCAAATGCCTGCTAAGCAAAACAATTAAATTACAGGACTTACAAATATCAAAGTAATAAAATTAAGAAATAAACTTTTTCCAACAAACATTAAAACTGAAAAAAAAATTATATCAATTTTCAATGCCTCGTCGCGAATCATTGCATAAGTTACACAAAGAGCTTCTGCTCTGCATTTGCGCACAAATTCGACGATATTTTCCTCTAATTCTTTGAATCTGCCGCATCGAGACCCCCGAAATGACTTCCGCGATGTATTTGCAAGCGCTGTAAATACTATGATTTACGGCGTATTCTGCAACGGCTATTTTTAAATTGGCATCGAAACTCCGTATTTGAAGGCCTCTAATCTGCGGCAGGATTGATCCTCATCTTTCTACTTGATCCATCACCTCACTGTTGAACGTAAAATTATTTTTAATAAAGAAAATATCGCGGAAATAATTGCGAAACGTTATGCGACGTAATTTATCGATCCTATTTACCCTGACGAATTGAAGATATTCCTCAATAAATTGATTACACTTTCGATGCTGAGTCGCTGTATTTCGATCAAATGCAGTAATGCCGGCGCTTCTGGTTTAAAGTCGTCGATTATTGCGCCTTTTCAGAAACAAATGCATCACCTATTGCGCGTTCTTGTCCTGCGAAGGCGGTAAAGGCAGTGGTTGTAAACACGAACCGCACGGGTACATGGACGTATAGTAGCTACGGACGCAATGAAATGCTAAATCGTCACGAAAGGTTCACTTTATCTGTTTATTTTTCACAATTATTTAAATCGTGTAGTTATTAAATGAGCGACGGGTACATATACTATTGATTCAATTCTAGTGTTCGATTAATGTAATGATAGTGTGTGTTTAGTTTTCATTTTAATTATTTACTGTTTTGCGTCATTAAGTGATCAGTGTCGATTGAATTATTCTAACAATACTTTTCCAAGAAAAATTAGCGGCTACCCGATGGATTCCGTGAAAACGCATATTCGATATGCTGTTTGAATCGGAATAATCGTATCTGTACAACATTTGTGGTAAAAATTGTCTTAATTTCCGGTAAAACGTGGCAGTATTTACTAATATCTCCGATTATAATCCTCATAAATATACTCAAATAGAAAGACTACGAGAACATTAGCCATTATGCCGTTATTTATTACTTTATGGTCACCTTTAGTATGCTAAACTGGATTACACTCGATTATAGTCCCCCCCCCCCTTACTTTTCCGCGGCCATATTTGGAAAAAAAAGGGGGGACTATATTCGGAGATATACGGTATTCAGTTTAGTAATGTAGCGCTGAGATACCGTACTTTCCCGAATCTACGCGATCGGTCAATTCCGGGAATAATATTACGCATTTTGATTGGCAATATTGGAGATGAAACTCTCAGGCTATATTAACGTTCAGTTGAGTTTGTATGAATTTGAGAATGTGTTAAGAGTTCATGAATAACGCTGTGATTTGAATGAAACTACACCGAGAATTTACCACACATTTCTCCGGCAAGAATTCACCGCACCGATCGAAATCTCTGAGGCACTAACGCAGAATGTTCGACTTACGTAAATTTCGACTTACGCAGAGTCTGCCAGAATGCATCCATTACGTAACTCGGAGGATGCCTGTAGCGAGTGTTTATTTGAGCACCGTGCAGTCTCGTTTTATCGAGGTTACAATGTAATATTTTGCTTTTGGAAAAAAATATAATTAATATTTTTCCTCTATATTATTGTATTTTTGTGTTAAATACATTTCAAAAGGTCTATTAAAAATGTGAGGTAAATTTATTAAACTGTTGCGTGATTGTTTTTTAACGTTTTCAACTTGATACCCCATTCTTACCCGTGTTTCCTGTGTATGTATATATTTTATTTCTGAAAGACCTTAAAAAAATAAAATTATTTAGACAATGTTATTTATACTACAGTCTTTAAATGTCTATCATATGGCATCTGGAATTAATTGATATCATAATATTCATACAACCAATTAAAAATGCAGTAAAAAACTGTAAGTTATAGACTACTTAAGAGGCAGAGCAAGGGAGACCACAGCAATGACACAGAAAAGGCTGATGTCCAGGCCAGATAGAGTTCACTTGCACATGGAAATTTTTCTCACAAAGCACTCATGGCAGATATTAGACCAAAAGCCTGACAGAAATGAAAATTGTAAGCTCCAACCCTGACATCAGCAGGAAGTATCTCAACTCCTGTAAAATTCAATATGACCACGAGACTAAGAATAAACAAAAAGATATTTAAAAAAGGCCATTATTTTAGATTGCTTTCATTATTTACCACAAGCACTTCAACAACGCATCACAACTGAATCATAATAATGCTTTGTTAAGGATTCAAACAGTTTTACACCTAGCTGTTTCACACTCCATTCGATTCATACATTTTCATTACAGCAGTGTTGAAATGTCAACTACAACCTAGTTTTAAGAAGAGGAAAGTGAAATAAAAATCAATAAATATATGAAGTTTGGTGGTCTCTATGATCTCAAGGCACAGGTGAAGGGTATAGGAAAACAATGAAAACACATCACTTACACCATCAATTTCCTTAAAAAGTTTATGCTTCACCTCCATCTTTTCAATAATAGCCTCAACCACAAGATCAGCTTTTTGAACTGATTCCCCAACCTTTGTAGATAAATTGACTCTTCCCATTGTATCAGAAACAAACTTTTTACCATCTTCTGCTTTATCCTGCAAGAATGAAAATTGAAGAACATTTATGGAAATAATATATATATGGAATTAGGTTTACTAACATTCTAGATTCAATACTCAGAAATTGGATAATTATGTCTCAATACAAGCACATATGTGTAGTAATGGTAATTATGATGCAGAAAATGGTGAGTCATCGAATATTTTTCTAACAATCACATTATGCCCTCGGTGGAAAAAGGATGCGGAAGATGATTACTTATTCCCCGAATGAAATGAAGAACTTAAAAGCAGCCGAAAAATTTTAACTGTCTCTCTTCCACCCTGACGAGATTAAATAGTTCAACAAAATAACTCTATGATAGCTTATGCCATTCTGTTCTATACAATTGGAGCTTCATGTCTCAATAAGAAGTAATCCACGACTACCCTTCCATTAGGAAAATAAATTAACAAAGAAGTAAATTTTTTCCAAATTGATTAAAAAGAAAATTAGTTTCAAATGACGTAACTGGCTCCAATAAAATTACCTTGTACACCTTCTTTGCTACACGTTCAAGGCTAGACTGGATTCTGGACTGAGCTTTTTGAAGAGCAGCATCATTAACTTCACAAATGGTCACAGTGTTTCCTGCCTGAGCTGCAACCTTTAGGAGAGAAGAATGTGTTTCATTACTATATGGAGTATGCTAAGGAAATTTTTTGAAGGTTCCAACCCCTCCACAAACTACCAGCTGATGTATAAAGGACTGCCACTATACATTAAAATATTTGTGGATAGGGCAAATATATTTTATTTTAATAGATCACTTTCGAAGAATCAAGCGAGATGGAGTGGAATTGATTCATAATGAAACACTGACTTGCAATTTTCCACAACCCCCCACGCCTTGCACTTCTACCCATTCCAGCCACCTCCTTGAGGACCTTCCATCCACTTTCTCCTCTCTCAGTTGTACCTTGAAAATGATGTAGTAACATCGAAACTCGAGTCGAATTAAATTTTATTTTTGTGGAAAATTGCAAGTCAGTGTTTCATTAATAGATCACCACTGTACCTGATCTCATTAGGCACAAAATATCTGAGATTTTCCATCAAGAAATAGACTTACTTACACAATGGATGGGGCAAAATTCCATAAACTTTGAGGAAGGCTACATCTCAAGACAAACACTCAGGACATTAACTTATATGTTTTCCCGAGGCCCAGGATAGGCTCAAGCCATTTGAAATATTGGCTTGAAGACGACTAGAGAAAGTGAAATCAATGGAAACACAAAGGATCTTAGTATGGCAGGTGAAAAGAGGAAGCTGCCGAATGAGATAAAAAGGGGACTATATAAAGGGAGGTAGGTTGAAAATTGAAAGATAAGCACCTGCAAATAGGCACACTGCACGTGAGAAGGTCAAGTTTTACCCATTTAAAATCAATTGAACTTTGTTGTAAATTGTAGAGTTGAAATTAAAATCAGTCAACCCCTTTATTATTTTTATTATTATGGTCTCTTTTGGATTCTTAAAGGGAGGATATTTTAACACCTAGAAACACTGGAATCATGAAATTTGGTTGAAAAGCCATAAAACATTACCTACTGATATGTTACAGCCAGACCTCAAGAGTCAAAATAGTGATTTCCTTAGATCTGCAACACTTGATAGGATTTATCAAAATAGCACTTAGATAATGAGGACTACCACAAATCTTTTCAGAAATGAATTTTGAATAATTATTATATTGGTGAAGTGTTGTTGTATGCCATGATTTTTCATCTGCTACTACTCGGTGAAGTGTTCCCGAGGAGAGGAGGTCCGAATTAACAACCACGTAGTCCATTTAGATAAACGCTTTATTGCTCTCGTATCGTACGTAACACTCACAACCAACACATTACCGTTACAACATGGCACCCACTCCCTCACGCTAGAGAAGTTACATGCATCTCAAATACTCTCGACCAGTGGTGACGTCTACAAAACAATAGACACACACACACACATTTAAATACACTTCATCCCTTCCCAAAGTTACATACAAAATTCCAATCCCTGATAACAATGGTTATTACATATGGCAGTTACATGTGACATGTTACTAATGTACAATTTTAAAATAATAGAAACATAATAGAAGTCCTAAAATTCAGCAGGTTTCAACAATTTCCCATCATCAAAGGCTACCATTATCCCCTCCTCTGCTGGCTCCAACACTTCCTGTGAACCTCTAAGACTTCATCTAGGTATCCCCTTAACCCTGCCATGATACAAAATAAAACTATATTAACATATAATATTTTACCACAGGTATGTACATCAGTGCAGTACATATAAGCTTTTTTTTTAAAAATCCAGACATTTGGGGGGAACCACTACTCTATTACTTCGGCGTAATTGCGCTTGGGGAACTGCAACCCTGTCACTTTGACGTGTGATGGCTGTAGACTCCAAGCCTTGTCTCTCACCTCTCTGCACTGGCTGTTTGGGGCATACTTTTTCGCTGACCACAAGAAATCATCCCAGGCTCTATGATTCCCTTCATTTAATTCTACTTTAGGTTGAGTGTCACGCAATTTCCTCAATTGATCTAGGTGTACTAACCTAACCCCGTTCGGAAGTGTTACTTTGAAGGTCGCTTTGCTCATAACAGCCACTATTTGACCCTTAATATATTTAAATGCCCCTGGATTGGGATTCCTCACCAATACTTCTTCATGAAGTCTAAACTCTGGGATTGTTTGCCCCTTACTAACAGCTCTTGGAGTCCTTAGAATCCCCCCCTTAGGGACTTGCTGCTTTTGAGGCCTAACTGGCTTCAGCAATGATAACATGGTCCTTGGCTGATGCTTAAAAATTAGTGATGCTGGTGACACTGTCGTGACCGAACAAGGGGTATTTCTATAAGAAATCAGAAAATTTAGTAGGTGGTGCTTTATAACTGGCTTGCTTTGATTCACTAAATCACCCCTAAGATGTGAATTTAACATGTCTTTGTACTGTTTTGCAAAATTCTCTTTTATGGTTCGAACACCTCGTTCTGCCAGTCCATTTGATTGAGGATGGTATGGAGGACTTTTTATTACTTTAATATTGTTTCGCTTGCAAAACATGGTGAACTCAACTGACTGGAATGGGGGGCCATTGTCACTGACTATTTCCTGTGGTATGCCAAAAACTGCCATGAACTCCCTCAATTTCAAAATTACCTTCTGGACACTTGTTCCTTCCATCAACCAAGCTTCCACCCATTTTGAATAGCTATCAACCAAAACTAGAATATGGTGCCCTTGGAATGAGAGCAGGTCTAAATGTACCCTCTCCCATGGTTGCATTGTCTCAGGCCAGGGTACTAAATACTTTTGTTGGGAGACTCTTGCCTGCGTGACCAAACATGTTTCGCAATTTACCATGACATCTTCAATGTCCTTTTCTACACCAGGCCACCAGATTGTTTGTCTTGCTAGCAATTTCATTCTAACAATGCCAATGTGTTGCTCATGGAGCATCTGTAGTACCTTACCCCTAAGCACTCCAGGCACTACAACTCGATTACCCCAACACAAGCAACCCTCAGATACAGTTAGCTCATGTCTACGGACAAAGTAGGGTTTCAGCTCCTCTTCACAACACTTTGGCCAGCCTGCTTGAGTGAAATGGATTACCTTTTGCAAGACTTTATCTGCCTTCGACTAAACTATGATGTCTTCATTGTTAAAAGGCCCCTCAATCTAAAAATACATTCCTCATCACCAGTAATTTCCATTGGTAAAGGCAAGCGTGATAACATATCTGTATTCTCCACATTCTTCCTATACACCACTTCATAATCATAGGAGGCTAATATCAGAGCCTATCTTTGCAACCTTGAGGCTGCCAATGTAGGGATACCTACTTTGGGCCCCAATACATATTCGTTTAAGGACTTGGTCATCATTGACAATGGTGAACTGTTGACCATACAATTAAACAATTTGTGAAACCTGCGCACCCCAAAGACAATAGCCAACGCCTCCCTTTCAATCTGAGCATAGTTCTTTTCTGCCGGGGTCAGTGTTGCTGATGCACACCATATTGGCTTTTCTACCCCATCAATCACATGGCACAAAACAGCCCCCACTCCATATGGGGAGACATCAGTGATTAAAACCAAAGGAAGTTGAGGTTGATAAAATGTCAGAACGTTGCTATTAAGCAACAACTCCTTGCTTCGGCAAAATGCTGATTCTTGCTCTTTGGACCACAAAAAGGGGGCATTCTTTTGAGTTAACTTATACAGGGGACTTAACAAGGTTGATGACATAGGAATGAATTTACTACAGAAATTGAACATACCTAGGAATGAGTTAAGCTGCTGAATATTTTCAGGAGAGGGGCACTCCATAATGGCCTTCATTTTCCCTTCTGCTGGTCTGATCCCAGACTCATCAATAAAATGACCTAAATATATGATACTCTGCTTAAAAAATTCACACTTTTCAGAGTTAACCCCTATACCATGTCTGTTCAAGCGATCTAAAACAAGACCAGTTCTTTTTTACATTCATCAAAACTTCCCCCCACAAATACCACATCGTCAACATAGCAGTATACTCCCTCCAATCCCTGCAGGATTGAGTCCATCACCCCTTGAAAAATACTTGGCACTGGATACTCTGTAGGGAAGGCGATGGACTCTGTAGAGGCCAAACATGGTATTTACGGTGAGTGATTCTTTGGACTCTATTGAGACCTCTAACTGCATATAAGCCCGACTTAAATCAAGAGTCACAAATACCCTTCCACCCGGCAAACCCGTCAGTATATCGTCCAATCTTGGTAAGGGGTATTTGTCTCTTTCAATCACAGTATTTACTGTGCTTTTATAATCAACACAAAGTCAAAGCTCCCCATTTTTCTTCGGCACAATCACAAGTGGACTTGCCCATTCAGAGTGCCTAATTGGTTCAAAGATACCAGCTTCCACCAATTTCCCTAGTTCCAATTTCACTTTATCTCTTATTTTAAGAGGCACGTCATAAGCTCTCCTAAAAATTGGAACACACCCTTCTTTCAACTTTATGTGGGCCTTAAAGGAACTTATTTTTGCTGTACGATCCCCATCAAACACTGGAGGATACTTTGCTTGCAACAGTTCCTCTGATGTATTGACATGGTTTATCTTTAACATGCCTCTCCAACTGGGCAACAACACGTCCAACCATGATCGTCCAAGAACAGGAATCTCAATCTCAGACTCTACAACAAACAGTTTGAGTTTTTCTCTTTTGGAAGGAGACTCTACCCAGACCCATACCTGCCCTGCAACCTTTAAATCCCGACCCGAGGCTGACTTCAAAGTTAAGGGACTGGGTTCGAGAGGAATCCTTGGGAAAAGACTCTTAAATTGGGAGATTGCCATAATGGAAACCGAAGCTCCACTATCAATTTCAAAATGGACATCAATACTTTCTACTCTAAGTGAACATTTACAAATGTCAGACCAAAGAACAAGATTTTCCAAACCTCCTACTCCCGGTGCCGGAACCTGATGAACAAAATAATTTTCCTCCTTTCTCCAGTGAGTTGCACCTGGACCTCTATCCGTTGGCTGGGAAGCTATCGTCTCTCTGAATAGGGTGGAATCTTCATCTACTGCCCTGACTGCTCCCCCCTTCCTTGCCGGTCTAGCTTGTCCTCCTAGGCTATATATCCCCTCGTGTGCTGGCTCCGGTCTTAGCAGTTGCACTTGAGACTCAGCTAACACCAGTTCTTGTGCAAGCGAACACGCATGTTCGAAAGAGAGATCCGGCTCCAGAATCATCCTGTGGCGAACAGCTTCAGAGCTCACCCCACACACTAACCTGTCTCGGAGTGCCTCGTCTAAACACAGGTTTTCTTGAGAAGGGGTGAAGGCTGGAAGTTACAAAGTTCATGCTGAAGTGGTCTTGTTAACTCATAGTATGAAACTGTGGGAGGAAAGGGTGAGGTACAGGCCACAAACCATGACTGAATTCACCTTATAGCCATTTTCATGCATGCCCACTAAACTGGTTCCAGTGCTGGCACAATATGCAATTTAATCACATGAGAATATCAACTTGTTGTTACTTACCTGATTTTCGATCTGATACTATTGCCAGAGCTTCAACCACTACTGGCCAAGTGAACTGGCTAAGTGTAGCAAAGATAAACTCATGAAATCATGAAGTGCAGTACATGTATTTTATTCCTGCTCACTTGAGGATTGTAACAAATTGCAAAATAGTCACTAAAAATATGAAAAATGGAGTAATGAACACCTCATGGTACTAAACAATAACATGTAACGTAATAACCTCCCATAAAATTAAGCCTCCGATTATGTACAACTATAGCTTAAATAATGCTGCTATCTCTAGAGTTAGTAGAATATGTGACTTAGGCGTTACATTTGACTCATCCCTGACATTTCAGTATCATATCCAATCAATAATTATAAAAGCTACAAGAACAATGGGTTTCATATTCAGAATTTAAAGAGATTTATATAATATTCATACTTATCAGATCCTTTATTGCAGAGAAATCCACCCTATTCTTGAGTATGCCTCTATTGTATGGTCCCAATTCTATAACGTTCTAATCAAAGCTATTGAGTGTGCCCAACGCAGATTCATAGGACTAGTATCTTTCAGATTTAACATCCTTCTTATTATTTATGACTTGAGACTATCCCTTCTTAATCTGTTACCTTTGCCAACCCGTCGATGACACCTGGGCATAACATTCCTTCACCGCCTATTGCATGGAGACATTGACTCTAGTCATCTGGTTGAAATGATCCCTTTCCATGTACCCATTTCAAACACTAGACAAAAATTCATATTTTCACTCCCTTATTCTTATAGAAATTACACTCTTCACTCATCCCTAATCATAACTATGCGAAACATTAACTACAATGTAGTAACATCAACCTATATAATATACATCCGGAGAATTTAAAAGGTGGAAACTACCTTTGCTTGAGACTTGACTTCAATTATTTGTTCATATGTATAATAAAAATGTCTATTTCCACTGTTTGATAGACATGTGGCTGTTCTATCTATTATTTTTATATGTATTTATTAATTATGTACTAACAGCTGTGCTTATATTTTTTTACCAACTATGTATTTTCGCAGAAAGTTTAAAAAAGAAAGACTATATCCCGTATGATGAAGAGCTTAAAAAATTTATATTTTGTTTACTAATTGTACATTTTTGTAAGTGGGTAATTCTCCCATCAATAAAAATTATTATTACTATGAATGGCAGAAAAATTCACTTCAATTGGCATGTGAAAAAGATACCCATGGCAATTATTGTGAAATCAGAAATTTTTACTGGCATGGGATGTTGGTTATAGTATTCCCAAATGCACACTTTCACAAGCATATATTTTTCCAGAGCCAGAGAGGAGGTTGTATTTGCAGATTAAATTTCTTGTGAATTATGTGCAACATACATATGCTGTAAATTCCATTATTAATTCGTTTGGGAATTTTGAGTGGATGGACAGCCTCCTAGCATACTCAACAGTCGGATAGGGGAACACTGTGTCGTCGTGCTTTCCTCATTACAAAGACATTACATCGTGTCTGAAATCTCATGAGCAAACAGTGGGGTCAATGGCAGTATAGCCATAATTACATCTGGTAGAGCTGGTACTAGCTTTGCTGGTGTGAGGGAGGAGGGCCAAAGTGTGAAATTATAAAAAAATTAGTCTATGGATTCCTCCTTAATTTTACTGCCCTAATTTATTTTGGTACACCAGAGATAGAGCCAGGGGCTTAGTCCACCTGACCCAGGCTCCTCCATTTTGCTAGAATTTCTTATCACTTCCTTCATATGCTTTCCTCAATAGCTCCAGTCATGACAGAAAAATATTGTTTTTAGTACTGTCCATTTAACGTTCAATACCCTTTTTGAGATAAAAATCTCATTGTGAAAGGTATAACCGTATACTGGCATCTACGTGAAGGAAAGAAAAATTATATTCATGGCGAATAGGAGAGTCAATGTATAAGATGGGTATATTTACGATGGATTCCGAAAACGAATTCGAAAATAGACGCAGTGGCTCGCATTCCTTCCGGACTAGAGACAAGTAGTATAAATCTCACGAAGAAGCATAGATAACTCTATAATAGAGCTCTATAAATGCAATGATAGAAGCTCCATAAATGCAAGTCATTGGTGGGTAAGCAATGGCAGGCTACCAAGCAATTGATGGAAGTGAAGGTAGAACTCGTATGCTGGACTTCCCGTCTCTACAACTGAGTGTTGACAAGATAAATTCGCCAAAGAAATGCCAAATTCCAAGGCGATAGTGAAGATATTTAAAAAACAGATAGATACATAAGATTCTGGGAGTTGATTGATAACTGGAAGTCACATTCTTAGCACGCACGAAATACGGTGAAAATCAAAACTACTTGTTTTCGTAAATCAATCGCAAAACTGACTAAGTTCTTTGTCAACTCAATTATCTTGGAATATGCAAAAACAATTCTCGTACGCAAGCTTTCATGCCAGAACATACATGTGATGAGAACGTCCAGTTACCCGAATAACATATTTCAGGTTACATAAGAAGAAAAACTGATAAGATTGCCATTTAATTCGATTTGATGGGTTATGAGTAGAAACTCGAAAGCAAATAGTTGCCGAAAAATGCATCTGGCTTGGAACAAATTCAATTTGGGACTCCAGTCATGAGCGCGGTCTAATAATAGCACTTTTAAAGTTCAAACGAAGGAACAGCTGATCCAGGGCTAACCTACGGGTTCCTCTCAACTCAAACGAATACCACGGCTCCTACTCCACACAAATAAATGTCGAGCACTGATGAATTATCACCAAAATAAATCACGTTTCAACTTTGCCGGCTTACCTGGGCAATTCCCGATCCCATCAGTCCTCCGCCGATCACCGTCACCTGATTTATTGCAGCTGACATCGCGTTTGATGAAGAGAACCCTCTTTTAAGAATAGAGAACCGCATAATCATTTTTCCTTGATTGAGCCACAGAGAATGAATAAAAACTTAACCCAGTGATTCCCCTATCAAGTTATAGAACGGTTAATACGTCGAAGACCTAACACAAATGACTGTTACACGACCCAAGCAACAGTCCGGCCGGACTACTACTACGACCACACTACGAGTACTTCCGATTATATCCTATCTTTCTCAGGAGGTTGAGCAATAACATGAATGAGTGATTATTATCAGTTTAAAGGTCACTGTCGTCGACCCCAGAAAACAACTCCAGAGTTAACTATGGTCGTAGCCTACGTTATATACAAGGCCGTCCAACGTCGGGAAAAGGCTGGGACAGCGCACGTAGTTGAGTCTTCGGCCGGTAGAGGCGCTCTTTTGAGAACATGAATTACATGAGATCTTACGGGAAATAGCAACGGAACTGATGAAATTACGTTATTTTTATCTTAAGAGAGGCTCTAAATTCTTTCTAATACTTGTAAAGCTACATAATACCCAGCAAGCCACCTTTAGGGTGTTTGGTAGGGGAAAATAATGAAGAATGAGAAAAAGCGAGGATATTTATTTTAAGGAGGTCTCGAGAAAATTAGTCCTAAGGCGATTGATTTTGGATCCTATTGCAAAACATTTTTCGATGGAAATGATTACTCACTAACCAAAACTTACCAAATATACAAGAATTGCCATGAGAAAAAAATCTCCTGAACCGGGAATCGAACTGCGGTCATACCGCCATGCGCGTCTTTAGGGCAGGGTTGAGACTCTTAACCGGTCGTGAAGGCGTGAAGGGGCCATAACTAGGATTTTTTTCAGGGGGTGCAACGGTCAGTTTGCCACTATCCCTCCCGTGATCCCCTTCTCTCTTCCACCCCTAAAATATAATACCTATGTAATCCATTTTTTTATTGTGCGGTATAAGTTGAAATTACTCGCCGTATGTATGCTGTGAAGAACTTTTATTAATATTAGTTTAAAATGATTTTTAATTATTTTGGCTAACTAATTTAATTATGAAAGTTAAATAACTTTTCTAATAAATGTTTCAAAATTTTCTGCTCCCCTCTCTGAAATCTTCGCCAGAGGCACACGCCCCCCTGCAACGCCCTAGCTCCAGTCTTGGGTTGCGGCTTCATTGAAGTCCTTTTTTCCCGCGTTGGCATCCTTGACGAACCACAAGGGTTTAAAATCTAGCAGTGACGGATATAGATCTGCACCAACTAGGTGGGGGGCCTATCTTCGTGAATTACTACACAACCAGGGGAATTTCCCCCTAGCCGAAGGGGGGTTCGGGGATTTTGAAAGTTAGGATTTTCCAGACTCAAAAACGGCTGTTTTAGACTAATTCATTGATAAAAAAGACACTATATTATGCAGGCGTAGTAGATCGTTTTACCAATGCCAAAGCGTTAAAATAGGCCCCATAAGGTTAAAAATAATTTGTATTTTGACTCGTTATAGTTGGTAAATTTGCCGGAAAATTTTGCTATCTGCTTTATGTCAAAGTAGTGACATATGAAAATTTCAATTTTTATCTATAGCGTATGTTACGACTCCTAAGCATCTCCCCTCCCCATGGATCCGCCACTCTCATCTTGTACCACGAGCCTCGGAACAATTGCCATGGGAATCAAAGAAAGTCTGCTCAGTGGCCTGGAATTCCAAGATCACAGCCTCGATTCCCGGTTCAGGGGAATATTTTCTCATGGGAAATTCATGGATATATCACCGCCGTTCACGCAGCAGGTTGATTGCGTGAATCGTTCAGGGGCAAGGGGGTCGAACCGATTCTCACCCAATCTCACGTGGAGGGGAGGGGGGTCCTGGCAAGTATCACGTCATTTTTTCCGCAAGAAACAGCGTAAAATTGTAAGAAAACTGGGTGGAATTGAGCAAAACGTGTTCCTCTATTAAACTAGTTAAATTATATTTTTTGTGGGAATTTTCACAGATGGCCAACGTTCATTCAGAAGACAGTATTCCATTGCGCGCCTTGTGACCCCATTTCGGCCTCTATTCCTTAGCTACGGTTCTAGTCACACCCTTGAGAACATGAGAAATCAGTTTCTTGACCGTAGACTGACATCTGACGGAGTAAACGTTTCCAGTGACTTCGTCAAGTTACTCTACCGACAGCAGGAAAACAGTGAAAACATGTCAAGAACTTGAATTTCAAAACTTTCTACCTCTCTGCGATAGAGTAAATGACTCTGAAGATTGCAAATCACTGTTGCTTATCAGGAAACTCAATGACATTTCTAAGGGCCATGAAACTCCTGCAACGCAACCGGAAGATCTTCTCGAGATATTAAGTAGACCTATTCCAGGTAAGGTTACTGAAAAAGTGTTTGTCGACTGATTAATTATTTGATAGTTAATTAATTATTATTAACAAATTTCCCCAAGTGCTCAGGGAAAAATTTCTGCTGTGTAAGTCATTTGGAACTGTCACCTATCTGCTTTGTACCACTGATTTGTATGTGCTTTTGAACTACTGTGGAATTGAAACACGGTACACAGCAGTTCATGACGTCATAGCATCCTACCATATGTTATCAACTCATTTGTAACATATTTTGAACTGCCTTGGATTTCCATTGGAAACAGCTATGGGACTCATTTGTATTTAAATTTGGAACTCGTTTGTACCACTCGTTCATCCGTTTTGAAACTGATTTTTACCACTTGGACACCCATTTGGAACTCATTTGTACACCATGCCACCTGCTTTGTAGCAGTTCAAGATGGCGTACTCAATTTTCTTGAAGTTTATTTTAGTCTGATTCGTATATTTAGGCAAGATGAATATTACGAATTGAAGTGCGGCAGTGCCGCCATTTCGCAATAGCTCCATTGCTTTGCAAAGCATTAGTCATAAACGAAAGACCTTCAAGCTCGTCAAGCTTAACACAAGTGTCATGTTTTCATATTGCGGAGTGAGGGGTAAGTCACTTTGGTGGTCAAGAAAGTCCTTATCGAGAGCTTAATTCCGATCTTACGTGGTTGATGTGGATCATTCAGTGTCCATTTTTGAGTGAAATGCCTTCGTTTCTGGAATTTTTTTCTTGAAAACCGTCATGTTAAATATCTGAAAATGCAATGGGAAATGCGAAAAAAGGCCTTTCCGGGTAATCGAACTTGTCAACCTTGACATTGAAATATATTTTCGAAGGAGGGATTCATGGCGAAAAAATTCAGCCCTAAAATACGAATCCAAATATGGACATAAACCATTTCCTAGGGATCGCGAAGACAATACATCAGTATGTTTTATCATAGAGTAAGTATATTATGTACTTACTCTATGGTTTTATGTATATTAATCTATGCAAAATACTACTTTTCCGGTAATATCAAAGAAGGAAAGCAATGAAAGAAAAGGTTGCAAAAATGCCGTAAAATTCGCAATACATATTTATAATTGCGAAGTATACTTTGAAAGTATAGACATTGAAAATTTACGATAATAATATACTTGGAAACGCAAAAAAACGCGAGCGCTATGAATTTGTTATTGAATACTTTTATTATACGCAACCAAAATTCTTGGTACGTAGTGAAGATAATCTTGTCGCATTTCAAATCGGACCCAAAAATAAGATTTAAGCCACAAGGAAAATAAAATAATTTTTAAACTAATTCGAGTGATTATTTGGGAGTTCCGTTTCTATTAACTGACTTGCAATTATTTCTTATACCTCTTATGCATTTTTATTGCATATATTAAAGAATTTTCGTTTTCTCGACCAAACGTATCAGACTGAACCTGGCCATGGTATGTTAATGGCGCGTAGAAGACAGTTCCAAAACAAATGATGACGTATATAAATCGCATGTATTTGTTCACAAAGAATTACAAACGCATGGAAAGCCGTTATACATGAATCTTCTCAGTACAAAACAGTTACAATACGAATGATGACGCCCGGAAATCCTGTCATCTCGTTCAAAGGGTGTTCCAAATGAATTTTCTCCGTACACAGCAGTTACAATACGAATGATGACGTCTGGAAATCCTGCCGAATCGTTCAAAAGTAGTTCCAAATGAGTAGAAAGCAGTTCCAAACGAACACACTCTGTACAAAGGAGTTCCAAAGGGGATCACAAATGAGTTACAAACGTCTTCATATTTCTAATTTTTGGTACAAATGAGTGAAAATGAGTTTCACAGCAGTTCCAATGCAGATTTTGGTGTTCCAAAGCAGTTTCAAAAGGGTTCCAAAGCAGATGCAAAGCAAAAATTTTTCCCTGAGTGACCATCGCTTATATATTTGAAATATATATGAGAGAAGCTGCAGTAGCTTTCGTGGCGGGTTACCTAGTCCGAATCGCAGAGGAGAGAACTGAATGTATAGGGTGTCTGGAACCTCTCGCCGCCTGTCAAAAAAGTGCTCCCTCACTGTTATGAGTGAATCATTTGAATAGATCATAGATAGATTGTTATCCTAGAAAATTTTTTACATATTTCTCAGGGTAAGCAGTGCGCAAACTTGACATCAAAATTTTATATTCGGGCAGTACTCTTTCTGCAACGCCAGCTACTTGAAGAGCAATTACTGACATTCATTTTACCAAGATTTCTGAAGGAATTTGCTTGTAAGCAATGCACAAACCCGGTATTGCTTCGTGTAATATTACAAAAAAATTTTAGGCCACTTCTGGACAATTATGCTAAAATGAAACGGACACTGTAACATGGAAGAAGTAACAGCACCTGCGTTTAGGAAAATATCACTTTGTCGGAAATTCCTATAATTTTGAAAACATTATTCCGTGAAAAATACCAAAAAATAAAGGCCAAAATTAAATAAATATGGTAAATGTTAGCATAATCACGAAAAGAGAACTAATTTTGACAAAAATCGCGTCTGTTTCAAATGTTCGCCATTCATTCCCATACGAATTTTGTTCTCAAAACAGCGCCAGCGGCGACAACTGGAACTAACTCCAGACATGGTCATTCTGCCCGTTTACAGCCCACGTTGGACGGCCTTATGAATAACGTAGGCTACGCTATGGTACTATGGTTAACTAATAGCCCAATTTGCCACATGTACACGATGAAGGCGACTTAAGTGGCCAGATTATGAACTATATGACTGTCGGGACGGGACTGTCCCACGCATAGAGCTCTCTGGAGGGGGCATAAGCGCTCTGAGGTGAAGCCAGGCATAACGGTACTTTTGCGCATTTAGCCATCTTACGATGTCCTGCTTCGTCGATTTGCCGTAAGCTTGCATGTTAAGAAAATACTGTTTTTTTCTGAAACCAGTGGCTACAGAAGTCATATAAAGGTACGTAAATATTTATTAGTGTGTTTATTTTCATGGATATTATTATCTACATCCGGAAACATTCCGTTAGGCAGATATATGCTATTTAAACTTTGCATTCGCAGATGGTTTGCTGCTCGGCTTACGGGTGCAATAATCGCACGGAAAGGAAGAAAACAGGCCTTACTTTCCACCGGTGAGTAAAATATAGAATAAAATAGTCAAAAAAATGCAATATAGCGTGAGATGTTCGCTACACCTGATACATATTGAATTTGTTACCTACAACGTGCTCGTGTTTGGGGTGCCTTTTAATGTGAATAGTTGATAATGTCATTAGTCAACGGTAGTAATTAAGTATTTTATTTGTATTTTAAGTGTCATGTTAACTATTTTGTTGCGAGTATAATATTTTAAGTGTCATGTTAACTATTTTGTTGCGAGTATAATAGTAACGATGGGAAATAATGCGACTGAAACACGTGTCACACACACCTTTAAGATGGCTTGTAAGGTATTATGCGGAGTTATGTGGTGTTCTGTAATTTTTCAGTTAAAATATTGGAGAAGACATAGCAGTTATGATGCCTTGGAAGTGTGTAATATTAATTATTTCAATGACGGAAAGAACTAGTGAAAAAGTGGCCTTAGCGTGCTTTATGCTGTGTTCATCGGTACTCAATGTTTAAAACGTAGAGAAAGAAAGTATGATACCTAGGGATTTGTTACTAAGTTTGTGAATAAAGGTATTGGTGAAGAAATATTTGCAGGGAAGTGTGATTATTTAGCAATTTAAATTTCAACTGTAGCTGATCATTTGATGGTTAAACCGACCCTTGTATTTCGTTATGAAGTAGGCAATAGTAGCTTTAGTGAGTGTATATTCATTACTTCTCGCGTTGCCTTCAATGTTATCCCGTATAGTTATGACGTGTAATTAATGAAGTGAATTAGTCAATTTTATTTTTAAACTATCTGTTCCCTTAGATGCTAAAGTAGGATTTTAAAGTTTTATGTATTAAATCAAAGAAGTAAAGGAAAGTATACTGTGCATACACAATCAGGGGTGGAAATGTTGAAATTACGTTAAGTTCACATAACATACCTACTTTCGATTACAGAGGGATGCACACTAACATTGAGATAATTAATCCCGCTAGTTTAACTTTTCTATGTACTGCTGTGTTAGCGGGTATGTTACATTATGGTAAGAGTAACGACTGGAGGTATTTTTGACTTCCTCTCGATGGCATTGGTACATGGCCGCTATGTTATCTTAAAGCAACTCTTGTATTATAAGAGGTGGGAGGGATTATGACCTATTACTTTCCCACCGCAGGAAACTATGTTAGAGGATCCATAATGTCAAGTTTTCATGAATGGCCCTTGTATAAATAACTTATTTCTGGATTCATTTTACACTTGATGGGTGTGTGTTCTTATTTATTGTTTGAGCATGACAAGGATATGATGAATTAAATATAAATGAAGTCAGTCACATTCTAAGGTATGCATCTATGAAATTCTGTGGTGACCACATTGAGTGCATTGGTATTTGATCTGCTATTTCAATTGCCGAGTAAATGTAATTTAAATACATTATCTATAGTAATATTTTTTGGAATTGGTGTATTTATAAAAATAATGGTTATTGTAGAGGAAATTTCTTTCCACCTATACATATTCACTTTCGCAGCCTTTCTACTTTTTTCAGGATATCCTTGGAAGTTTGCTGGTCCTTTTATTAAGCCATTTCCGAAAACCTTTCACCATTTACTTTCCTGTGATGAATCATGAAGAGTGGCAGTTGCTCACTGGAAAAATTATGAATTGCAATCGCCTTAGCTGTTTGCATTTCGGTTTTGCATTTTTGGCCTCACCCATGCATTGTGTATGTTTACATTTGCTGTTGATCTGCCAAAGTTGAATCTTGTACTTGAACAATGTGAAAATTTTTTGTGTCGTGAATTAATCTTTCTGTAATTTGCCCATTAAATGAATTTTTATGCTTGATTTTGTTTTTCTTTGAAAAATCATAATATGTCGACCTTTTCGTCAAGTTAAATTCAGAGGCACGCACTCAGACGAGTTCACTCGCGTGCAAAGGGGCATTACTTGCTGTAGTATGGATATTTTCCAGGGGCTTGGGTTGTAAAAATAAAATAATTTGTATCGAAAACGTAGTGGTTTCGCAATCTTTCGTCCGTCAATCTTACTTGAGCATGGTCAACTGCGGACGTACGCACTCGTAGTGCATTAACTTGCATTACGAGAGGTAGCACCGTTTTTTTTCGGGGGCTTTGACAGTGAAAATGGAATTATGTGGAACAAAGTCGTAAGTTCTTTCTGCGTAATGTCGTAAAACTTATTTTAACTTCGGGTTTGGTCAATATTTCTATCGTACAGGAGCAGTTCATGACGAGTTCAATGGTGATTACTATGTTCGTAGAAGTAACGACGGTGCATAGCAACATATTCAATCGATCTTTAATTTCCGGATTAAGATTCATTAAGTTAAAATTAATGCAATTTTCGAATTGCCAGCCATTGTTTAGCTAGTAATATTGAGTCAATTATGCTTGACTAAACACCTCATTGTCCGTTGATTATTGTCTTCCTGCAGGTCACAAGGGCTCTGATCCAGCATAAATTTATTCTTTGGGCATGTATTACTATTTATTTTCATCGTACCTTTCGCGAAAAATGCCTAAAGGTATTATTTAATGAGTTGAAAGCAAAAAATTGTCGTTGCCCCGTAAGACTCTGTGTTATAGCAGGGCAGCGCATCATGGCTAAATGCGCAATTTGGCCACGCCCCCCTGGCTTCACTTCCCGCTATTGGAAAGGATAGGGCGCGCCCCCTCCAGTTACCTCTATGGTCCCACGGTACCTCTGACGTTTAAACTGAGCATTTAAACGATTTAAGCCTACGACCTATTGGAAGCGCTGGGTATAAATGAGCTCCTTCGTGTGATAAATGAAAAATAACACATTTTATGTTTTATATTTAAGATAGGAAACGAAAATTAAATTCGCTTCTACTCCGCACGGATATTGTAGCAAAGAATTCTAAAAGCAGCCGCTAAAATTGTTGTCGCCCCGCGCGAATTCAGATTTAGAAAGTCACAAATCGCAGCTCTGACTGTACGTCGATATCTAATTTTCATGGGGAGATGGACTGCAGGAATGGAAAGTGAATCAATTTAACCCGTGAATTTAACATATGAGCGACAAATTCAATGCACGTGAGACGATTTCCAACTAAGCTGGAATACTTGGAGCCTTTCCCAAGTAACATTGACCGTTGGGCCTCGGTTGGGGAACCGTAGTCACGGTTGGCTCATTGTGGGTGGATATGCCTACCAAATTCCGCTGTTGGCCCAACGCAGATATTGTTCGTCGGCCCAACGAAACGGTTTATGCTGTTGGCCCAACGGAAATCCCCAACGATGGCCCTACGAAATGGATTATCAATGGGCCACCGTTGGGACATCATACCATTTCCTCAATTTCCGCCGTGAGAGCTGCAAACAAAATTCCGACAAGATCTTCAACGTAGAGATGGGCGAAATTCCATTGTAATCGATTTATCGTATCAAATGGTTTTCGGATCGGTAGCATCTATTCATTAAAGAATATAGGGATGGCATAATCGCTTGCTTTGACAGTCAGTGCTACCGACTATGTGCAGGCAGAATTATTATTTTAAGTTAATTTTTTAAGAATATATTGTAAGATAATTTTTGGAAATTATGTACCTATAACTCTTTTTTAAGTAATGTTCTGCCAATTTTCTGGTGTTTTCAGCATGGTATTTGACATAAATGGGTCCAAGAAGCGGAGGCTTCTTTAATGCGACTTGTTAGTATATATCCCGGAGGACACATGAAAAATTGTAGACTTATAAGATCTGTCTGTTTCGAGTCTAACTTAACCGATGGAAGTTCGATATGGGCCGTGAATAAGCACGATGTATACCTTGATTGCATACGTTGCAGGATACGGTTCACATGTTTCCCTAGCAACCTAACAACCAAGACTTGTTTGGTTGTTAGGGCTTTGTCTTTGTGATAGCAGTTAAATAAAATAAGTCGAGTGCTTCTAACAAAAATAAGGCATTGACCTCATTTGGTAAGTCTTACAAAACTGGCATCCCTAAAATCATGTTACCTTAAACAGATATAGTTTTGTGGAATTTTAAACTTTTCATCATTAATTTAGATAGATCGATATGTATATTTTTTCAGATTGTGGCATATCTAGTATAAGTGGAAGTTTTAATGAAAACAGTGTTTCAATGGACAAAGTGAGTGATTTAGACCTCTCTGAAGAGAATGAGATTGAATTTGTATGAGTAAACCTAAATAACAACTGCACAATTATTATTTTATGGAAAATACATAAACTATTATACTCAATCAGTGTTTCTGTGATTCCTATTAATATCCCTAAATCTTGCACTTATTAATCCAATTAAGTAAAATGGACTAAACTTAACAATTTCGTTGCCGAAGACCAGAGAATAGGAATTGTGAAGGCAATTGAATCAAATAACTCAGGGGTGTACATCTTGCAGTGTGACATGTTTGAAATTAAGGAGGATTTCTTTGAATTACCTCTTAGAAGTGGTACCATTTGTATATTTGTAGTAAAAAAATTAGTACCTGGATACAAATTGCAGTCCACCCAGATTTTATCTAAGTGTGTTTTGTTGCCCTACAAAGAAGATGGACAGTTTTTGTGTGTGCCATATTGTAATATGGAAAGGTGCTGTTGAAATTTTCCTAATTTTGTCCTAATAAAAATTGTCCTAATTTGTGAAAATAAAAGTTGGGGACCTTCTGAACTGATATTGATTTTTTGTTTTCCACTTTTAACCACTGTAACCTTACTTTGTCCTATAAGCATTGATTGTTAATGTATATAATTTCATTTTGATTCATAGGGAGTTAAAGGTAAAGATTCTATCTACCGGTATCGTATCGAGTGAGAAGGTAAATTAATTTAACTTTCATTCTATAAAAATGAGAAATGCCAGTAAAATATAGCTTTTGTTGGGAAACGGATGGCAGAATTTAAAAGGGCCAACGGTGTATCGTTGGAGAGGGGTTGGCCTCTGGTTGGGAATACGAAGGCCCGACTGTAATGCTCTGTTGGCCCATCGTTGGGGAATCGTTGGTTGGGATACGGCTGGCGAGGTGGCCAAATCATACCATGGGCCAACCGCTGTGTCCCACCATCTGCCAACAGAGGGCCAACCAAAAATGTTACTTGGGTTCTGCCGACCTTGGGTTCTGCCATCGCCCACAACGTTATTTCACAACTGACACTCATAGAGAAATAATTTAGTGTTGAAAATATTAATATCTTATTCACCAGTGAGATGATAGAGGGATTGCTGGCTAGCAAGAAATTCTTCTATCTTGCCACGACATGATCATGCCCGAATTTTATCTCCTTACTAATCAAGAGCAGTCTATCATCATTGGTGGCCAAAGACTGGAAAAAACATTTTAGTACCTTTTACTGTGAAGAATAGGGAAATTGCATACTTTTCATAAACAGTATGCTGATATACTACAGTAAACACTTAGTACCGCAATATACTTTTTTCCGCTTAAAATTCAGTTTATACACTAGAAAATGACTCCCAAAAGTCTACCGAGTTTCGCGGGCTAAAAAATACCACCCCCACTAATCTTAGGCCGTGACGTCATAATTCAGTAGGAGCCCTACAAACACAAAAAGGATTAAATCTGTATTAAACACGTATTTTGAAATCCACGAAATCTCAATTATATCTAGATTTAATCTGTTGCAAAGGCGTTGCTATGTCCTCTTTTTCTCATATTATATCTAGATTTAATACATGAAATATCTTGCCCCACAATACAGATTTTTCAGGGATTAAATCCAGATTTCAGTATCTAGATTTTCCAGGGATACATTATAGTACTGCTTTTCATTTGAACTTTTATCAAGGAACCTTTGCGTTACAATTAATGAAATATATTGAGGAAGCTTCCCTGAAGGGAAAACCCTCTGACCACCACAATAAGATCTCTACCTATTCACCCCTTAGCTCCAACAATAATTATATCATCAAGCACCCAATAAGCAAAATCTTTAAAAATTAACTAACCACTATGCGATAATAAACTGACTTGAAGGAAAAAGATTGTTTATTTGGATTGAGAAAACATGACTCATAATAATTGATATTTTATTAAAAAGGTACAAATATCTATTTATATCACATACAAATTCCAAGCATTTCAAATTAAAGTGAAATTAATAATTTATTAATTCAACTAGCTTTTAATGTGCCCATATCAATGTCATAGATTTTTAGGTGGAAAAATACATTAAGTAACCACTTCGCAATAATACACTGACTTGAGGAAAAAGGTTAATAATATGGATTAAAAAATTTGAGATAGAGTAATTGATGATTATTAAAAAATCACAAGTATTTTTTATTATCATTATACATATATGAATTCCAAATTACTATGAATCTAATTGATGTTGAGCATCATTTGCCTCCTCCTGCCCCTTGCACTGGCCTGCCACAGCCAGAAAGGGAGGAAAGATAAACACAATATACTACATAGAAAAGTGGCAGGTGGATAAAGTGAAAGGCTTTGCAGTCAATATAAAATAAATTTTTGAAGTACTAGTTCAGGGAGAAAGCAGATCAATAAAAACAAAGGCATTGAAATCAACAAACATGACGACACTCACGGCAGAGTTAAATGCTTATAATACAAGGTTAAGATAGAAAGCAGATTCATAAAAACAAAGCCATTTAAGTCAATATAAGTGAGCCCATTGAAGTCACAGTTTAACCATGGGCCCAATAACGGTCACTCTAGTGAATTTTTAGGGAGAGAGATGATAAAATTTTTATATTGCAAGGTTCAGTTAGAAAACAAGTTCATAATAACAAAGCCATTGAAGTTAACATACCTGAGGACACTAAAAGCACAGTTCAACCAAGAAAAAAGTAAATGGAGAAACCAGGTTCAAAAGAAGGAATCTGAAGGGAATTATGGAAACGGAGTTCAGACTTCAGGGTTCAATAAGCCCACCGAATAACATTGAGAAACGAAAAATTTCTCCTCGTCGTCGTTTTTGTTGACAAGACCATCCCTCGTTACTATTTTCAGAGGCACTTTACAAATTGAAACATTACGATACAGTCATAAAATGAAGCTCATAATGAACCAACGTAATAGATAAATGTGCACCAACGTAATGGAATATGGTTTAAAAAACTATGCATGTATATTGAATGATAAAGTTCACTACATACGGAAGATCCAGGTTACTGTGAGGTGCAAATACGATACTTATGCAATCGATGGATATTAAGGAAAAATATAACAGATAATGGAGCAAATAAACCATATGCAGCTCGTGTCGGTCAAAACCAGTCGTTTAGTAACAATAACAAAACACACTTTCACAGTTCATTCTAATGTTTCGGCCATTTTGCAAAATCACGTCATCGACGCTAGCGCCGCTAGTGGCGCAGAAACTTCGGAAACAGATTTAATCCGTATTTAAAAAGGATTTGGAAATCTAGATTTGATGTATTATGAAATCTCCCTAAAATACAGATTTGATCCTTTTTGTGTTTGTAGGGTTTTTATTATTGATTATATCTGAAATATATGCAAGTTCCCTAATAGGGCCGCGATACCTTAAGTAAATCTTTTATTCTTTCCAAACATCCCTCCTTGTAATTGGATTCTAAAGATCGCATCCTTCTTATTATTAAAGATCAACTCATTATTACGGATTTCCTAGTTGAGAGTTTCCATCGCCCATCGAGACCAACTTTTGCTCATTTTTACTTTAAGGACCACAAAAATGTATATATATTTGAAATAATGTTTTGTGAATCCACTTCGCGGTATGGTGGCAATATAAATTCAAAAGTAAACCTTGTAGTATTCCATTCAAGTTTCCGGAGTCAGCCTTGGTGAAACCAGGTACCGTGGCGTTTGTTTTTTATGATAAAACCTCCGAAAGATATATATGAAATAAAACCTCACTTAAAGTCGTTAAATAAACCGGGAAATTTGGTGACAATGCGCAACGCCACTGGATTTCCCACACGATTGCACGACCTGACGTCACTTTCCGGCTGGCCAATGGAATTACGTTTTGAAGTGGGTGTGTTTTTGGAACTGTTTCGGTCATTTCTTTTGTAAATTCGTAAGAAAATATATGAAATAAGTGCATTAAAGAGGCCTTTATGACAATTTTACTATAGTTTACGATTTTTAGTTAATATTTGAGGGGGTATTAAAATTTTGTCCAGAGACCTATTACTACATTGAACAAGAACGCCGAACATAATAGGGTACTTTCCTTCATCGAAGAAAACGAAATGCATTGATTGTGATTCGTTACCCACCATTAAAGTTTTCATAATATACAAATTATTTGGTTTTAGAAATCCCAGTTTAAACGAATGGCAATCGTCAATTTTAACCGCATTTAAAAAAGGCCAGATTGGCGCCCATGCGATTCCACTCCACGTGACGTTACTGGGACCTAGTTTCTATAAGAGTAGATAAGAGTTTTACATTGTCTGAGATTACTAATGAGGCACAGCGCTCAGGGAAACATCTCTTAATAATCACACATTACAAATACCGAAGTTCGGAAAGTTTCCTTCGTTTTATAGGGGAGTAATAATCCTTATTTAAGCCAAGCGCTACCAGCTAGCAGGTACTCTGCTACCTGCTAGCATCCTGCGTCGTATCAGCGCTCAGAGCCTCGCCCCAGGGTCACCTCACTTGCGGCAGCGGGAACTAGAACGACGTCACACGGGAGTTTTCCCGGCATTCATACTTACCCGTCGCGTATTCGCGCGCTTGAAAATTTTCAATTTTCGTTTAATCGCGAAAAATAGATATCGTCATTCGATAATCTAAGAGCGTGAAATACGTACCCCAGGAGTACGTATTTCACGCTCTTAGATTAGTACTGCAGGAGTAGGATCTTTCTTTCGATTTAGGCAATAAAAAAATAATAGGAGACCACCCTATTGAACCGCAGATTGCACTAGAACACGGAATACTAGTAGCGGATACAGAAAAAGCTCAAAGGGGGCGCAAAATATATCTTGAGTTGTCTTTACTTTTATTGCAATAGGGTCAATCCATTTCAAATCACCCAATATAAATAAAATTTGTTGCTCAACATTTTTAATTTTCTTGATTTTTTAATCATGAGTCCCCTATACGTAGACAGTCACAAATCACTATTTGAAAAAAATGTAGAAGCCATATTTTTTTTTGGCAGCCATTTTTAAAATGGCGGCTGGGCAAATTTTGATGAAAAACGTGGTTTTCATAAAGTTAAATTTCGAAGCTATTTTTAAAGATATCAGAATAATTCAAAAACCAGTGAGTTTAGCATGAAATGAGCTATAGGAATTCATTGTTTTAATTGCTCTATCATGAAAGAAAGTCAAACTCTTTCTGCAAAAACCCGGGAAAAATTTGTCAGTATTAACTTTTTAAGACCTAAAATTTTTATGAAGGGAATGAGACTCACCAATCAAATTTTATTTCTGTGTTAAATACTTAAATAACTATTAGCAGCATAAGTTTTAGTTCTGAGAAGGCACTCCTTTTTTTAATACGGGCTATCAAAAATTGCTGAAAACCTTTTAACGTCAATTTTCGCAGGTCAATATCTAAAAAGGGACTGAGTGAAAACAAGCGAAAATTTTACAAAATGTTATTTAGACACATAAGAACATCTCCAAAAAAAATTATGACTGAGACTCTACTACATTTAGAGTAGTGGAGCAGTGAATTTCAGAAAAAAACGCTACCGTTCCATGCGCTCATGCAGTGCAAGTTAGCAAACAAGGGCTTGATTAAATAATTAAATTAGCAATAATTTTTATCTAAAACAATTACTTTACACATAAAATTTTATTTATTTATGTAGGTCTGCCTTACATTAATAATAAAAATTGATTTATAACTAGAAATCTTTTGTATCAGCAAAAAAACTATTGAATTATAACATAGCAAGAAGTTAATGCACTTATGTTTACAAAAAGTATTTATTTCATCTATTGTACTAAAAAACCATGCATATCAATATGTGTAGAATATAAAAATATGCAAGAATGCATTTGCAAGTGAATAAACTTTCTCAATTGACATATCAAGTATCATGTGTCATTAAGTCAGTGAGAGTTTTGCAACTGTAGTCTTAAATTCTCCCATCTACAACACTTTGTACAGCCTACAACTACGTAATCAATTATTTATAAATTGATCTCAACCCTGGTAGTGAATAGTAAACTGATTATATACTTATGTGTATCGTTTGAAAAAAAAAACATTTTATGGTGTAGTACACCTTGTGTACAGAATTATAAATTGTATATAATTTATGTAAAATGTATCCAATATTAAAAATGAGTCAATCAGCATCCAGGTCAGGCTCAAGGCATATGATAAAAGAAACACTCGAACCACAGAATTTAAATTTTTGGTGGCACTACCACCTTCAGCTTTGGGAACAAAAGCATGAATATGCTGGATGGGGACCAGGGAGAGTTGAGGGAGGGGGGATAGTAAGGGGTAGCAGGGTAGGGGAAGGATTGAATGGGTAAAAGCAATTAAAGTAATTATCTGCTGATCCAGGAGGATGAAAAACTTTAAACGTCAAATGTAAGTTAATTTCAGTGAACTAAGTCTACTAAGTAGGTACTGGTATGTTGTGGGAAGGGAGGCCAAAATAGTTACATTGTAGCAATCATTAAGTGACAGCAGCTGAATATTTTGCAACACTGAAGGAGACAGAGTGAGGAGATGCCCATGATGCCCTGTGGTTATTGATGCGTAGTTTGTGGGCCTTTGATGATTTTCCTTTATAGAAGGAGGGACAATGCTTACATTTTGTATGACAAATTAAGTTTCTGGATTTGCAGGATATAATACATTTTATTTTAAAATTTTCACTGGGGTTGGAGATAGGTGATGCTCAGTTGATTACAGATCTTTGACTAAAGAACGTGTCCTGTCCAGGTAGTTTTAAAATTGGATTTTCATTGTTCTGTGGTGAAGGATTAAGTATGAGTTGTTTTGTGGGTGACCTATTAAGTGAACAGTGCCATAAACAACACTACAAGAAAGAAGTGCCTGCAGAATTAATAAGAGTGAGTGACATGCCACCTGAAGAACAATTGTTGCTTAAATTAAGAGTTTCGAAGGAAATTACAAACATTTGCCATTACCACAGGGATAAATATTTAGAAAATACTATCACATTTTTGGAAAAAAATGTTGTGACCCATTCGGTACTCACAAAATAACAGTTAAAAATGGTTTGCGTAAAATTCTAATTGAACACCTTTCAAAGAAAAAAAATGTTGATATTGACCTAATTCCTGGACAAGCTTTATGTCCAACCTGTGCATCAAAAATATTTGTAAATAAACCAGAAGAAGGGGTAAATAGTGTTGAAAATGACCCAGTATTTCTTCCTGAGCCTTTTGAGTTTGTTGAGGATAATCCTTTGCAATAAGTAGAATCCATTTGCGAAACTTTGGAATTATCTCCTTTGTGTAAAATAACAAAGCTCAACACTGAACAGCGACTGTCAGCTTTACATAGAAAAACTGATAAAATTACAAGTGCAGTCAAGCGAAAATTGGAAGAATCTTTCCAAAATGACTTAAAAGCTCAAAATCCTAATTGTACAGAAAACGAACAAAAGTGAGTATGATATGCTTATTACCCAACTGAAAGAAAAATTCAAAGATTCCAGTAAAGACGATAAAATTAAGATAATCAGCCTCTTGCCAATATCATGGTCAAAGAAAAAAATAATAGAGGAATTTGGTGCATCTGAATACATGGTGAAATTAACTAGGCAGCTAGTAAAGGATCAAGGTATCTTCCCACATCTTTCAAAAAGACAAGGCAACAAAACAAGTGAAGTTATTATTAACAGTGTTAAAGAATTTTATGAGGATGATGAAAATAGTCGCTTATGTCCAGGTAAAAAGGAGTGTGCTTCAACTGTGATTAAAAATGTTAAGGTGCAGAAGCAGAAAAGGTTAATTCTTCTCTCACTGAATGAGCTCTATAGCCTCTATAAACAGAAATACCCAGAACACAAAATTGGGCGCTCAATGTTTTGCGCTCAACGACCAAAGTGGTGCGTTCTTCCAGGTTCATCAGGAACTCATAGTGTGTGTGTTTGCAAGCATCATCAAAATGCGAAGCTTATGATAGAAGGAGCAAAGTTTAATGCAAGTTATAAAGACCTAATAGCTTTCATGGTTTGTGACATTGACAATGAAAAATGTATGCTAAATACCTGTGCAGAATGTCCTGGGCCAGATATCCTACTTGATATCTTAAAAAATGAACTAGACATGTTGCCTGAAGAAGTAATTTTCAAACAGTGGGTTCAAACCGATAGAGCAGAGCTCATTACACAGATAATGCCCAGTGAAGAATTTTTGTATTCTCTTGTTGATAAGCTTGTGCTTTTAAAATCCCATCACTTTATCTCAAAAGCTCAAGCTCAGTATTTCAAGGAAACAAAAGAAAATCTGACAGAAACCCAGTGTTTGGTGGTTGGTGACTTTGCCGAAAACTATACATTTACAGTTCAGGATGAGATTCAAAGTTTTCACTGGACTAATAATCAAGCGACACTTCATCCATTTGTCATATACTTTAAAAAAGATGAAAAGTTATGTTGCAAATCAATTTGTGTAATTAGTGACCACCTTGCTCATAACACTACAGCTGTGTACACTTTTCAACATCACCTGATTAGGGAAATTAAAAATATCATATCTAACGCTGAAATGATCATTTACTTTAGTGATGGTGCAAGCGGCCAGTACAAAAATAAGAACAACTTCATTAACCTCTGTCAACATTAAAATGATTTTGGTGTACTAGCAGAGTGGAATTTCTTTGCCTCATCGCATGGAAAGAATTCTTGCGATGGGATAGGGGGAACAACAAAACGAGAAGTCACACGAGTTTCACTTCAAAGACCATACTCCAATCAGATCCTTACCGCATATGATATGTACAATTACTGTTCAGAGAATATTAGTGGAATTAAATATATATTTGTTTCTTCTTCTGAAATTGAAAATATTAAAAAAAAAATAATTCAGAGATTTGCATGCTGTTTACCCGTAAAAGGAACAAGAACCTACCACAGATATGTCCCCATAAGTTCCAATCAAATAAGATGCTTTGTCACTTCGAAAGGGTCAGCATTTCATGATCATTAGACTACTGAATTTTCTAGCATCTAAGTTCATTGGGGAAAAATAACTGCGTGCACACTGCACTCAAGTGGTGTTTACAAATGTATCAGTAAGGTGAAGATTTAGACTTTTTGCATCTTGTGATCAATGTCCATTGTCATTTAAAATTAGAAAAAAAGATTATTTTTTGCATGTAACAATTTATACAACATTTGACCAATGTCAATTGTATAAAATTGCAAGCCCTTTTTTTGATAACTTTGTTCTTATTTTCTTGTAATGGTTGTACAAAGTGTTGTAGATGGGAGAATTTAAGACTACAGTTACAAAACTCTCACTGACTTAATGACACATGATACTTGATATGTCAATTGAGAAAGTTTATTCACTTGCAAATGCATTCTTGCATATTTTTATATTCTACACATATTGATATGCATGGTTTTTTAGTACAATAGATGAAATAAATACTTTTTGTAAACATAAGTGCATTAACTTCTTGCTATGTTATAATTCAATAGTTTTTTTGCTGATACAAAAGATTTCTAGTTATAAATCAATTTTTATTATTAATGTAAGGCAGACCTACATAAATAAATAAAATTTTATGTGTAAAGTAATTGTTTTAGATAAAAATTATTGCTAATTTAATTATTTAATCAAGCCCTTGTTTGCTAACTTGCACTGCATGAGCGCATGGAACGGTAGCGTTTTTTTCTGAAATTCACTGCTCCACTACTCTAAATGTAGTAGAGTCTCAGTCATAATTTTTTTTGGAGATGTTCTTATGTGTCTAAATAACATTTTGTAAAATTTTCGCTTGTTTTCACTCAGTCCCTTTTTAGATATTGACCTGCGAAAATTGACGTTAAAAGGTTTTCAGCAATTTTTGATAGCCCGTATTAAAAAAAGGAGTGCCTTCTCAGAACTAAAACTTATGCTGCTAATAGTTATTTAAGTATTTAACACAGAAATAAAATTTGATTGGTGAGTCTCATTCCCTTCATAAAAATTTTAGGTCTTAAAAAGTTAATACTGACAAATTTTTCCCGGGTTTTTGCAGAAAGAGTTTGACTTTCTTTCATGATAGAGCAATTAAAACAATGAATTCCTATAGCTCATTTCATGCTAAACTCACTGGTTTTTGAATTATTCTGATATCTTTAAAAATAGCTTCGAAATTTAACTTTATGAAAACCACGTTTTTCATCAAAATTTGCCCAGCCGCCATTTTAAAAATGGCTGCCAAAAAAAAATATGGCTTCTACATTTTTTTCAAATAGTGATTTGTGACTGTCTACGTATAGGGGACTCATGATTAAAAAATCAAGAAAATTAAAAATGTTGAGCAACAAATTTTATTTATATTGGGTGATTTGAAATGGATTGACCCAATATAAAATGATCAAGTCGCTGGCAGAGTATAAGAAAATTTTATTTAAAGTGATTATACACGGGTAAAAGACAATACTATCTTATGATATAAAAAAGTTACAATTGTGGTTTTGCAATGTTCGGCAATACGGGTGGACCCGCAAGGGGGGGGGGGCGCGTCCGTATCCGCCACTGCTTCATACCTTCTGCGGTAAATCACAAATATACATTGATATGGAGTCCATTCAGTCCGTATCATATCATCGCGAAGATGGTTGAAGTAACAGGCGTATGGTATCCAAATGCACTCATTCAAAATCCATTATCGTTCCACATACGACCTAATTTCACCAAAAAATTTATTTAATATTTCATTATTATAATATTAAAAATTTATTTATTTTTATTAGTTTGATAGTTTTTATGTTAAAATGCCTAAAAGTGTTCAATGTCCTATGTTTTTAAGAATAAAGACGAAATTTTATGCTCCAAAATGCCTCAAAAATGGGCATTTAAAAAATATTTGCACTAGAGAGTGCCACATATCATACAAAAATAACTGCCAAACTTCATATCAGGAAATTTTCTCGTTTGGAGAAAACAATGCTGAACTATCTTTTAATTGAAAGTAATATCTCTCGCTTATTTTGAATTTTTTGTTAGGTAGGTTTAAATAGAATGAATAAAAGACAAGGCTGCGATCATTTGGCATTTCTGAACGATGATCAACCAAGTCCAGCGATTATCCACGAATCCCGTGACCTGGGCTGGCGTTTCCCATGGTAAACGAACGGTTAGAGTGTAATTAGAGCATTTGTATTAAATACAAGTCATTTTCTTACAAATACGCCAAAAATTAATTAATTTATGCCAAAACAAAAGTTGCTTTGCAAGCGATTGGAATCACAATAATTGGTCCACGTCGATTCGATGGGAATATTACGTTTCATTTTCGACGTCGAAGAGTCCACGTCACATCAACGTTTATTCCTTGTAAACAATCGACATCGACCGTTCAACGCACTGTCAACCTAGATGTTAGGTGGTTATTACGGCGATCTCCGTCGATCGACTGAAATTAAGTCGATACGACATCGACGTTCCACTGAGGTAACCTTGCATAGATCTGGATAACCACTGAGGTCGATAAAGCAATTGTCTATGGGACTTTTGAATTTAGGGCCCCAGGAGGTGACAACTATGCCCCTCTATCACCTTACGACCTTAGGCAGTGCATTATCGGGTCGTAAATTAATTGCTAGTTTTTGTAATACGATCCTTCAGGCGCCCGCCTTCATTATAGCTTTGTTTTTTGATGCGGTTAGATAACTGCAGGTTCTTATATCACCATGGCTATTAGCGCGATAAGAAAACAAAAAGACAGCTTGTATTTAGCAGCATTGCTCAATTTCTCAACCTTTTGAAGAGGGCGCCGCGCCAGTGGTACCATCTGGGCGCGCCAACGATGAGTGGCGGAAGTTGCGCCATGAAGAAAGAAATTGGGGGAGGTAATCACAAATTTGGGGGAGGATTTTGTATACTGAAATATCCTTTAAACCCAATAATTTTACTCATTAACAGTAATTTATATGCATATATGAAGGTTTAAGCAAAGGAGGCGTTCATGAACAGGAAGGAGCTTCTGATAGGATCGTTATGTAAGAGTTTAAAGAAAAGGTCAGTGAAAAGTTTGATTTGGAGTGTAGCTCTCTACGGTGCGGAAACGTGGACACTGAGGAAAGAAGAAGAGAGAAGATTGGAGGCATTCGAGATGTGGGTATGGAGAAGAATGGAGAGGGTGAAATGGACGGAGAGGAAAAGGAACGACGAAGTGCTGGATATGGTTGGCGAGGAGAGGCAGCTTTTAGATGACATACGGAGGAGACAGAAGGTATGGATGGAGTTAATGCTTAGCGGGGAGAGGATGTTGATAAAGATGTTAAAGAGTAGAATGTCAGGGAAACGAAAGAGGGGAAGGAAAAGAATAGGATTTTTAGATAGATTAAAAGGGATTAGGCCTTACAGTGAATTAAAGAAGGCAGTGCTGGAAGGAAAGGTAGGCTTCCAGATCATTTCTTGAACACTCCATGGTACCTACCTTAATCGGTAGAAAACTATAACAATAATAATGAAGGTTTTAATGTAGCAGGAAGCAAAGCTAGGTATTTTGGCTAAATTTGAAAGCTGGCACCCTTTATCAGCATCGATATGCGATTGGGAAGAGCAATTTTTGGCCTGAAGGAACGTGTCGTCACAATTGGGACGAATGAGTACCCCCGTAAACAGGCGTACTCAATGGCATTATCGAGCATGATCGAATAGAAAACACAGCAGTGTGTAGCCAGGATTTTGAAATGGGGTGGTTTACCGGAGATTTTGGGATCCTTCCAGGGTGACTGGAAAACACCCCAGGGCAAATGGGGGCCCTCCATATGCGGATTTTGGGGGTCATGGGGACACGTGGCTCCCAGACGCTCAAAATGAAGACGAAGTTTTTAATGCAAATATTAATAAATTTTATATTTTAATATATAAATGTATACATATTAATAACCTTTATTAAATGTAAGAGTATATTTCGTAGAGTAATTGTTGCAGTAGTGTTTAATAGAAGAGTTTAGAGAAGTGTTTAATCCCAAATACGAGAATACCGTTTGCCTGTCAGACCCTGGTGCCCCCCCCAGAAAAAATTCTGGATCTGTTCTTCATGTCCTTCCCTGGAAAATTTTGGGATTTTTGATGTCGAAAACGTGATTTTTAGGACTCAAAAACAGTAATTTTCTCCGAGTATTTATTAAAATTTATTTTATGAGACCATCTTACTCGTTTTTGGTGACTCTCTTAAAGGGGGCTTGTAACCCGGAATCCCCCCCCCCCCCGTGGCTACACCACTGACTGAGAGTATGGATTAATCATATTGTACAACAATGATTAGAATTTCCCTAGCTCTTACCGAGTTGATTATGATGAAAATGCCGTTAAGTAAAAATTTACCTCCAATCGCAGACTAATATTAGTCCCACCAACATTTCATCTGCCTCCTGGGAGGTAATCAAAGTCCGCATTGGTCGTCATATGGAGAGAATCATCGGGGAATGGAAATAAGTCGCTGTATAGACCGCTATGATTACCTGGATTCGAAATTGCCTCTGTAATTTCACGTGGGTTCATGAAGCTAGGTGCTGCGTTCCTGCTGTCCATCACAGATGGCAACGCAAGGCAGATAAGGCGTCAAATACGAAACAGATAGAGCTGAATTCCAAACTCACATACCAATCCGTAACGCGGTTCCTGGTTGTAAATGTAGATGGCTCTCATTGGTCACGTGAGCGTTGAACAACAGGCAGGGCCGGGGGGAGTGAGGCAGGTGAGACGCCGCACGATGACCCGGAAAAATCGGTCATAAATCATCCTTTCGACTGCTTACAATTACAAATCTCCAACGAGCAAATGCTTAGACGAGGCGGAAGAAATCAGGAGAATCTGACTTAGAATAATAAAAATTGTAAATAAAACAATTAGCATACCTTCATGAAAAGAAATAATTCGATTTGCTAATTCTTACTTAGGTAATTATTCTCCTTTAATTTCATACTTAATAATATCTGTCGTTTTTCTATGCAGTCTCGTCGCAATGCATCAACTCAAAATTCAATTCGGAAAATTTCACCTGAAATATTCAATTATTCGTAAAATAAACATTACCGTAATCCGAAAAGAATGTGACTATTGTCCCTCTTGTTTGCGAAACGGACCACTAACCTGTGAACGCCGTGGAGTTTCGTTGTTCCCGACCTTGCTTTATTTATTTCTGAGGGACTGAATCTATCTAGTATTGAATCTACCTTCCTCGCCCGGAACGTTCTGTTGATTAACCATGTAAGCCCTGTCAAAAACTTATTGAACATTGGGGTACTTTTTGAGCGCAAAGTTCTCTCCGCTTAGGTTTGACACCCAAAGTTTAAAACTGTGACAGCTGTAATAAATACCCTGGAATCGCTGAAATAAGAATCTGGAACAATTTAAAAAACGTTTCAAAATTTTCTTCGCACGACAAAAATTATATACCTACCGTCCCCTAAATGAGGGATGTAAATAAAAAAAGCGAGTGCCGTTGTCGGAATTAGTTTAATGAATCATTCATGAGGGCATGGTCACGGCATGCAGTGGCGCTTCTTCAAATTTGACATTAATCGCATGTATTTCAATGTAAAATAGCATGATTTCACCTCATGAAAGATGAATTTACCGGACCATGCATTGACTTGTCCATCATATGAAGTCAGTGCTCAGAACTATTAACCCAGGTACGCGTGACGTATAGAGAAATCACCCAAATGAATTTGACGAATATACCTGCCGGGTCCTGACAAGTGCGATAGTCTCTCTCGTCACCGATGCTACGCAAAGCCACTCCAATCCTTTGAGCTGTTATTAGGGTGGTTTCCTATTATTTTTTATTGCCTAAATCGAAAGATTGTTACTCCTGGAGTACGTATTTCACGCTTTTAGATTTTTAAATGACGATATCTATTTTTCGCGATTAAACGAAAAGTGAAAAATTTCAAGCGCGCGAAAACGCGACGGGTAAGTATGAATGCCGGGAAAACTCCGTGTGACGTCGTTCTGGTTCCCGCTGCCGCAAGTGAGGTGACCTTGGGGCGAGGCTCTGAGCGCTGATACGACGCAGGATGCAAGCAGGTAGCAGAGTTCTCTGTTAGCTGGTAGCGCTTGGCTTAAATAAGGTTTAATACCCTATCAAACGAAGGAAACTTTCCTAACTTATGTGTTTTTAATGCGTGATTATTATGGCATAATTCCCTGAGCTCTGTGCCTCATGCATGCATTGGTAACCTCAGACGATGTAAAACTCCTATCCACTCGTGTAGAAACTAGGTCCCAGTAACGTCACGTGGAGTGGCATCGCATGGGCGCCAATCTGGCCTTTTTCAAATGAGGATAAAATTGACCCTTGCCATTTGTCTAAACCGGTATTTCTAAAACCAAATAATTTGTGCATTATGATTACACTAATGGTGGGTAACGTATCGCAATCAATGCCTTTCGTTTTCTTTGATGAAGGAAACTACCCTATTTGCATCAATTAAATGATGGTCTCCTTTGGGGCGAATGGAAAGACGCCCCCAGAAATGAAAATGCCTCTCCGCCCGTATCTCTGGTTGTGACTTCTAACTAAACCTCTCTCTTTGCTGATCTTTGTCGAGCCGTCATCGAACAAACCTATCATCATTTGTGCAAATTTTTGTCATAATAACATACCTTTTATCACAGGATGCCTTATACTCTCCAACCAACCGTCGTAGATCCAAAATTTCAGCTTCTTTTTAAAGTTAAGAATTTGCCAAAGACATTAATGATAAACAAATACACATAATGATCCTGCTGTTATTAAATGTTAATTTTTTAATTTGTTATTTATAGTTTCTCAAATAATCTACATTTAATTTGGCCGAAATAGTTCATACCTGTGTTTCCAAATTTCAATTTATAATTCAATCATACTTTTAAGGATCAGGCTTCCAGGTCATAGGCACGTGATTGCGAGAGTGTATTCGTCAATTGCCTGATACAATGCTTTGGATCACGCCACGGCCTGATTTTAAAAATTATTATGGTGCGCAACAGTACTCAAATGTTCATAGGCCAGATGATAATGCACGTACTTTCCGTCATGGGTTTTCAATGAGTGTCAAATATGAGCCATAATTTTCATGTTAACAATTTTTAATGCCATATCAAAAATTATAATTTTTAATTGGAAATTTTCGATGAAAATTGTCAACCTTTTTATGCCTCGAGAAATTTTTACCACCCGCCGGAAGTCGTTCAAATGAAAAAGAAAATTATTGGTTGGGAAGTTGCACCAATACTTGTAAATCCCCTTACCTGCCTACCTTGAAGGTGTACTTTGATCCATAATTATTCATTGGGTACGCTAAATACACACCTGGTAGTCAATTCCTAAAATAGGCTGTCCCAATAGAAATGAAAGAGTACTTTGTAATCTGGGGAGGAAAATGGCAGGCCAGGATATTCAGGCTGATTTCAGAGGAGGACTAAGGAAAAAGATGAGAATAGGTTCATTACTTACCGTAGCACCTTGGTAGAATGCAACATCCCTCTCTACCAAAGTTCTGATAGGCGCGGACAAGTGTCTTTTTATTATTATTTTTTTCCATTGCTTTTTGACTGATAAAATAAAAACTTACATTGGTGAGCCACCTTCAAAAAGGCCATCTTTCCAAAGTTCCTTCCAAATTTCCCTCCCAATTTCTTCTTTTTTAATCCGCCACTGATTCAGCTGCATTGAGTAATTTTTTATTCACTTCGAACTGATTGTGAGCCTAATCTGGTTGGATAAAGGCTCTCATGCCTAGACCAAATTTAACTTTTTTCTACCGGGAATAATAGCGCACTAGACTACTGCAAAAGCTGCCAATTTTTTGTTACAAAGCAATCATGTCAGCCAAATGGCATTATAATTTATTTAGATAGTTATTTCAAGAAACACTGATGGCTAATATTTATCCTCGGGCAGTAGCAAAATCATCATCAGTCAATTGGGAACTCTTTTACTACCCGCATTGGCGTTCGTTTTCATTTTAATATCGGCTTCACAATTTATCTGAGTTCAGATTTCTAGAGATTTAAATTTCCCAGATAACACGGCATTTGTATTACATCAATAATACACAAAAAAAACGTGACCAAATACATATGTATAAGATGGAATACGATCGTATTACATCGGTATATTTCACGTAAAAGTGGTTCAAAAGTCCCTATGGATGTATGTATTCGTGCGTATTACAAATTGGAAATCTGAATACCCATACATGAATTATACATATGTATACAATGGAATACAATCGTATTACGTCTGTATATTTCACGTAAAAGTGGCTCAAAAGTCCCTCAGGATGTATGTATACATGCGTATTACAAATTGGAAATCTGAATATCCTTACATGTAATATACATATGTATCTGCAGGCCCTCGTACACGAATTATACATATTGATTTTCTGACCCACATCCACTTAATATCAATATGGATCAAACGGATGAATAAATATAAGGAAACCAGAACGTACAGATAATAAAAAATTTATTCAAAGAGAAAAATAAAATAATACACACAAATAACAAGTGTGGCCATGAATATTGCTAACAAGCATTAAGGGCCAGCAAACAGTAGGTGAAACTTAGTTTTAAAAAATTGCACAAAGATAAATCAAGTACAAGCAATGGTTTGAGTTGGAAAATAGAAAAAAATGTTAGCACGGAACAAGCGTTGTAACCCATTGCACAAGAAGAAACCTGAATTCAGGAAACCAACTCTGCACCATTAGCCACTTCCTGAAAGGAGAAAAGAAGAAGTCAAGTTTAAAAGTCATGCAAAAATATATCTTTTTGTAAGATCTGAATAGGAGCTCAAGGCCTTTCAATTTTATTTTTTTTCAATTCATATAGGCAGTCAGTATTCTGTGAAGTCTGTAATTTTAGTACTAATTCTGTATTCTGAATGCAAATGAAAGTTTGGCTTCTCTGCTAGATTCCAGACATAAGTTTTAAATTTTCTCATTTACCAATAATGCCGAGGTCCCAGATAGCGCAGATTTGACCTTGTCCTTTGAGAAATCATATATTTTGGGGATATGCTTTCATTTTACAAAATTAATAGCCTTTCTCTTAAGAAGAATGAGAAATATGAGAAAAGATCATATGACTACTTTTAAATATAAATTAAATAGGAAAACGTGAATTCATTGGTATGCTTATTTAGTACATGATACTAATATATTAGTACCATGATTTAGTAGCGGATGAATCACACAGAAAAAATATAAACTTGTGATATCAAATTTTCAAACAAATAAACTTCATACATAACCGATAATTTCAGGCTTAACTTTAAGAAACCTCTCCATTATGGATAAAAAAATTTTTTCCCTCAAAGCTTACCTCGGTATTAACAATTCCACCTGGTCTTCTGGCTTTGCTTCGTCGTTTTTTCCGTAATCCATTCTCCTCTTGTCCAGGCCAAGCTATTTACATCGTCACCTGCTGGGTATGCGCGAAAGAGCATGAAAAGAAAATTATAATTAATTAATTTGGCCCGTACGCACCTTTTTCTTACATATAATGACAAACTTTCGCATGAAAATTACGTATTTATCTTGTGTTAATAATAATGACGAAATGCACCTTGATTGACTGCATTTCAAGATGAAAGAAATATTACATTTTGCTTTAAGGGAACCGATATTACACGACCAATACTTCTTGTTCGTTAAATAATTAGAAGTAGAGGGCAAAACCGCTCGGAACCTCGAGGAATCTATCAGTGACAAGGCTACGCTGATAAGTCTACGGTCAAAGATGTTATGACTAAAGCATAGGATAACTAGTAATGCAAGAACTACAATACAGTAGGTTGTGGTAATAAACAGCGATAAAACAACTTACACGTGAACGAAAACATTCCTTTAAACAATTTTTTCTGCTCTTAATTAAGAGAAGAAAAAATGTAACTTCAGCCGCGAAGCACGGAATTACTATACGACGCATAATCTATTAATTTATACGTACAAGATTGACATTACTATGTTTTACCATATAACTTCAACGGAGACCAGTCTCTCGATACATAACTCAACAAAAAAGGAAAACAATAGCCAAACATAAACAAAATAATTACCTCTATTGGCGCAATGTGTTGACCACATTGCGCCAATAGTTGTATCCAAATATACTCAAATAACATAATTAATGTAGTCTATATAGGCGTACAATACAATTAAAGATAAATCATACCTTACCTTAATAATCCAGTGACAGGAAACTGCTGGAGCTGGCTTGCACGAATCGCAATAACGTGTGGGATTGAAGCACATTTCCAGCAAAACATAGCTTCGGGTTGAGCACACCATCCACACGCACCGGTTATCGAGGATTAAAACACTATGTCAATTCTTCTAATAAGTATAATAATACAAACAAATATAAAATTAACTATACATCAGTAGCTAGTTTATAACAGATTTCCTTTTGTTTAGTAGCGTAGATGCCGGAGTTCCTCCTACAGCACGTTCTCGTAGTCTCGAACGAAATGCCGAGGTTTACTGTCAACGAGATTATAACTGTATCCCACTCACTTCCCTGGCGACAGTGAGCCGCGGAATTGAGAATTTAATTTTTTGTCTAAACAGTTACATTAAAATATTGTTTAAAAAATCAAACTTCGCTTTTACTTTTGATCTGTGCAAGTACTATGTTTTGTATTTTTCATGTATTGTGAACCATTTTTCCATGTGTATATTTCGCGGATAGAAACTGAATTTTACATATGTAATACGTCTGTATTTCGCGTGCATTTACAAATTAACATAAATAGCCGCCATCTTTACTACCCTTGCTCACATCGACCAGTATATGATTTATTTTTAAGCTTTCTGGGTATAAATTCGAATGGATGAATGATCATTAAAATAGGGAAATCTGGCGTTTGCTGTGAACATATTATTCCTGGAAAAAATGTTTATGAACATTTCGCAAGACGCCACGAAAATCTACCTCCCAAGTATTACAGGAAATATACATAATGTATATTTTGTGTATTTTTGACCACATTTACATATGTACTTCCTCTGTATTCATACATATTTGTAAAAGTGGTACGTGTTACACGATAAATACATTTGTATTTTTGTGTATTTTTGACCACATTTACATAAGTATCCAAATTTCAAAAATACACAAAAAATACAAATGTATTTATCGTGTAACAAGTGCCACTTTTACATATGTATGAATACAAAGGAAATACATTCAATAATACATATGTACTACAGATGTAATACATAACAAAAATATATATGTATGTGACCCATGAAAATACAATATATATACATATGTATATCCAAATGTGTGTTGTTGGGGATTTACTACCCTTGCTCACATCGACCAGTATATGATTTATTTTTAAGCTTTCTGGGTATAAATTCGAATGGATGAATGATCATTAAAATAGGGAAATCTGGCGTTTGCTGTGAACACATTATTTCTGGAAAAAATGTTTATGAACGTTTCGCAAGACGCCACGAAAATCTACCTCCCAAGTATTACAGGAAATATACATAATGTATATTTTGTGTATTTTTTACCACATTTACATATGTATTTCCTCTGTATTCATACATATGTAAAAGTGGTACGTGTTACACGATAAATACATTTGTATTTTTGTGTATTTTTGACCACATTTACATAAGTATCCAAATTTCAAAATACACAAAAAATACAAATGTATTTATCGTGTAACAAGTGCCACTTTTACATATGTATGAATACAAAGGAAATACATTCAATAATACATATGTACTACAGATGTAATACATAACAAAAATATATATATATGTGACCCATGAAAATACAATATATATACATATGTATATCCAAATGTGTGTTGTTGGGGTTAGCTCGTCAATTTCCAAACCTAAGATTTTGGCCACTCATGCATAAATTTCGTGTAATTAGTAGGAAGCCTGACCCGTTAAAACATAATTTTACGTTATAATATTTATTAAATCTTTGTACACAGTTTTTTTTACAAAAAATTAATTATAGCCCTCAGCGAAATACTGAGCTAAGGCTCTAACACCTTCCCATGTTTCTTGTCCAGTCGATTCAATTTGCGACGCAGGAAGGATGAAGCCATGCATGCCAGTGTCAGGGAGCTCGATTGTGTAGGCATATTTTATCCTTGCAACTCCTTTCGCCCAGTCATCCGATGCACCTTAAATGAGGGAAAAACCGTGATTAGTTGCGCTTATGGCAGTCAACAGGTGCAGCCTTCCAAGAAAGAAAACTTGTGCTATGGGTCAACTTTAGAAAAGTTATCATGTTTGATGCATTCATCGCTGGTGGGCGTAATGGAGTCTTAAGTTCATAATCGACGGGAAATTCACTCATCTACAAACCCTTCCCAACACAAACGCACTACTTTCCCCAAGGTCGTACTTCGAGTAAGAAACTTACCTCATTTACAACTTGTTTTTCATCCATATGCGAGAAGGATGATGATCATTTGGGTTTAACATATCCGTGCAATAAAGGTTTATCTCTTGGTATTTTAACTGTCCTTCTCGGAAATAGCTTTGTGAAGCGCAAACAAGGGTTGACGCTGGTTCGACTTGGGCACTGTATGATAACCCGATTATGATGCATGCACATTATGATTACCGAATTGCTCTTTGGGCAGAAATGAACAGTTTCCTCGGGTGAAAAGGGCACCGAATTGTCTCGATTGCGAATTTACATCACAGAATCAGCATTCAATTCAGTAGAAAGAAAAAGATAAATACTAGTGTCTTAGAGATGATGCCTCCGTTATTCACAATACATTTTTATGGTTGTCCTTGAGAACTGAACTCCGTTTCACACCTTTGCACTCTGCCAAAAGTGTGCTACGTGAAAAAGCTGCAGGCGTGAGATCATAGTGACTTAAGAGATCCGAGTATTTTTTTCATATTTTTTCTTTTACTTTCCCCTCGTCATGCCGAAATTATTGGTAATTACTTCAAATATTTTACTTATTCCATTACAATAGAGTATGTGCACTCGGGAGGAATACGACTGAAATGCAGTTTATTCGATAAAGTGTATCGTAAATATCATTACTTTCGATTAACAGCATTAATTGTTGCTTAGTTTGTTTAATAATTACTATTTAATATGCATTGTTTTCGCAACGATATTAGGCAGACGAAAACGCTCATCTATTGGCTCCTCGGTATGTGACGTCATTCTGGTCTATCTCATCAGCGTGCATGGTGTTTATCGTGTTATGATCGTGTTTATGATTCAATAAACTACGTGTGCATTGGAAAAAGTTGGTGGATCTGATCTGTGTAATGGGAAATACGTTTAAGTGCTTATCGTGGAATCAGGTTTCGTGAGGGTTTCTTCAAATAATATCCCGAAGGTGGATGCTTCAATGATTGACCGTGCTGATTATGACTATACCTACATGCCTCGGCACGAAGTTTTAATGTTGAACTGGAGCTTTTTTGTTGTCTTGTCTCATTCATAATAAAGAGAAATGGACGGGAAACCTCATAGGAAATTAGGTCTAACACAAGTGAATTAAGGGTGCTTTCCAATCACCTTGCGCAGATTAGCTCACATCGCAACAGATTGAAACACATTAGCGCACAAAGAAACAGACGATTGGAACGCATCTGCGCTGATGTGTTTACAAATGGTGGACCGATCGGCGGCAAAAGTTGAATGTTCAAATGACCTGTAGCTTTTGAACTGACCTTCGCCACATGATCAATCAAGAAGGATGATAAATGTTCGTCTATATCATTTTGTATTTATATAAGCACTAGTAAGTATTAATTGAAATAAAATACTATGGAACTATCGCTACTTAATAATTACCTCTCCCGAACCGCTACTGTGCCGGCAGTTATACCAGTTATACTTCATTTCGCATTTCTGGATTGAGATACACATACAATAATAATTAATAATCCATATCACGCAGGTAAAGCCGTAAAAAATGTTAACACTGCATTATAAATCTGCCGATTCTATAGTTATTTTGCGGTACTGAATTACAATTAATGGAATAGAATTAACGCCACATGAACGTTAAAGGAAATTTGGTATATAATACGTCCGCTATCCATGTAAGCTAATGAAATAAATCTGCTTAGAATCTAAGCAATATAACATATTAGTTTAATAGCTTACATTCTCCATTTCTAATTTTTTTGATAAGGACAATTTCTCTAGAAAATCGACTAGCCTCCTCTTGCTATCGTCCTTTGCTCATGTTATATCAATCATTACGTTTGACGAAGATAATATTATATTTCCCAAATTACGAGCTTAATTAAACTTATGTAAGACATATACAGATCAAATTATAGTTTATTATTCTCAAATGATCATCATACTTATCTTTGAGATGGTGGAATTCATTTTCCGTCAGCAATATATTTTCCCGCCATCATTAGTTTTGTCTGCTAGCGCAGACGAACAACGGTGCAGGATGTGTTCCCATCTGTTTAGCGCAGATGACGTCACAGGTGCGATTGGAACACGCTCTGAGCTAAACAGTTTCAAACAGATCAGCGCAGATACGTGATTGGAAAGCACCCTAAGTAAGATTGTTTACAGTAGGCAATTGGCCAAAAGTTTGTTAGCACGATTCTAAGGTTTACGGAAGTAAAAGTGCCGGTAGGTAGATAACTATCGATATCTGTATTATTGTCATTTCAAATACCGATCATAATTTAATTTATCTATTTCACTATTTTCTATTCTATTATTATTTAACCTACTGACTCGCGAAAAATAATTTTTCATGTTCAGTTATGGCCCGTGGTGACTGCATGAATATCCATAGTTAATTATTAAATTGCCGTTACTGAGCTGGGTTCTTCTTCTGGGCTATTTAAGGTTTTAAACGTAAGCACAAATAACTGAAGTTACATTTTGGTCCAGTTTAAGCAGTAATCTGATCTTAATTTCTTAAAAAAAAAGCACTTTTAGTCGACGTATTTGTTCTTTCGTAGAATTAATGTATTCAAAAGCAGAGTTCTGATTATCTCAATGTTTCTACAAGTTATTTTCAGTTCGCTAACATAGATATGTCAGTCAGATGTACATTTGCTTGGTTGAGGTGTATGAATAGCATTTGTGAGGTATGTCAAAAAATTGGTTATTGAAAACTTGGTCCGGATGAATGACGGAAATCTCTCGGGCTGGAAATCAAATGTTTGATAGTTAGATCAGACGATTACTTTTCATTCATTCGGTTTCAATATGCTTCTCGAAGCATTTGTTAGCACAATGTAATAATTGGTTCATTTTATATTTCTTCACAGCATAAGTTTATTGGTTTTCAAGGTACAAGTGTCTTGTTATGACCGGTTATGCTATCCATTAAGCGAGGAATCCCTGCGCGCGGTGCATTTCCAAAAAGTAGTCCCGACTTGTGATACGTAATAATGAGCTTATTTCACATTCGATTTAGAAAATATTAGCATCACTGTGTTTGGAATTAAATTACAAACATTTTGAATACCCAAACTATCACTTTTTATCGAAAATTAATTTTCCGTTTTTTAGTTAGTAGTACGGGTATAGTTACTAAGTTAGTTACTAATTAGTGACTTAGTTTTCACGAATTAAGACGCACTATTTTCAAGGATCATCACTGTTTAAGTGTCTCTTAATTTTAATGTCACTATAAATCTGCAAACGAACGCAAATGCGAGAACCGAGGAGTAAGAAATACGATTAGGTAGTTCGAGGTAGAAAAGTTGATAGAGTCTTGTCGTCAGCGTAACCGAGAAACAAATGAATTAAAAGATGTAGATGATGGCATGTACACACTTTAAATCTAGTTCATAAGGCATTCCATGGCTTCTTTCCAAACTCAGTATACGCTGTAGAGGGGCTCACCCTAAAGAACAAGGAATGCCTGAGAACACGTCGAACAAAATGACGTCACAGCCTTGAGAATATGGCCGACTGGTGTTTCAGCGCATCATTAATTTTGCAAATTTTAATAATTAATACCTTGCTTAAAAAGTACCTCTCTATTCTCAGACTCAGAATTTAGCCTAATTGAGGCGTAAATTCTTTTTTAAGATCACTTCCCAAAAATGGGCACTTACTCTATTGTTTATTATTACTCGTCCGTCTCAAGTGTCTCATGTCCCTCAAGTTCTTATTCATCGTTTACTTCATTCTTGAAGTCGGCTCCAACAGCTGGATTTCATGAGAGGGAAGACTCGGTCATCAGACTGAGCGCGAGGCTCAACAACTGAAGAGATAGAGCACGCGATGCATTTACGACAATCTTTTACTCTACACTTATCCCGAAATGAGTGTCTTTAGTCACGGTCGCTGGTCACACGTGTTGTGCTCAAGACAAGCTTAGCCACGAGCATTCGACGGCAGTCCGTGGAACATGTGACAAGTGTAAATGACACCAAATTTTAACCGTCCATTCAAATAGCTAAGGCGAAATGGATATATACTCTTCTTATTTTCATTTCAAACTCCAATCAAATGCTCTCTCGGAAGACAACCGTTTAAGTCAAGGTTCATCATCATTGATCGTTCAATTCCTGTAATTGGTTGACTGCAGCCCCCCATCCCAACTTATCTAATGCTACTTGGCTTACTTCCACACATCTCTTCCTTTACTCTATCTTCTTTATTTATCCCATTTATTTGTCTCTGATCCTTCCTCTTGGGGCTGCTCTGGGTCCGCGAACACCACATACAGTGGCTTTTTACCTGTATTTTTTTCTCGAACAAAGTATTGCTTCCCTGGCTACACTGATCTCTATAAATTGATATTGGTTTTCCAAGAGGTTATCTCCAATTTCCCTTCCAACCCTTCGGCTTCTTATTCGTGTAAGTATTTGTGATGCATGTGACATTGAGGTCAAGGTTCTGTACTCCTCATATACCTCATTCCTCGTCTTCTTCGGTGTCAAGATCAACACACTCCTTTGAAAATCCTCTGGAAGTGTACCGCTTTGATAGGTATATTTTATTTTATCGTAGAGGGTATCCTAGCCTTTTTCTGACCACCTTGATGATTTCTCCGGTGACATTGTTTGCTCCAGAAGTTTTTTTCATCTAAAGGTCTTCATAGGTCTCTCGAATTCGCTCCTCAATGTGTGTGGGCCTGAGTCTTCCTCGTCCACCTCGCTCTCATCCTTCATAAGGCTCAGCGTACTCGGCCATTGGTAGAGGTCTTCAATGTGTTGCCTCCATCTATCCCCAATGTCTTCACTCTCGAGCAGTATATTTCCGTTCGCATCGCTGATGTTGTTGCATTTCGTTTTCCTTTCCTCGAAGTACTTCTTAGCGTGCTTTTTGGCTGACTCGGTTTTCCCTTTCTCCATTCTTTCGTTGATTTCTTCGTTGTGGCTTTCTATCCAGTATTCACGAACCTTCATAAATTTTCTTTTCACCTGGTTCCGAGGCTCTTTGTAGAGATTTACCTCTTCTTCATTTTAGGCGTTCTAGTATTTCCGTCTGTCTTCTACTAGTTCCCTTATCTCCGTCGTCACCCATGGCTTCTTCGTCGTCATCCATGGTCCTCTTCAGTTCACCCTATCTCTCCCCGATGCCCTTTCCTCCATTTCCTAGTTCACTTTCAACTACAGCGATGTTTCTTTCTCTGTCGACAGTTTTGTATTCCATTTAGGTTCCTGTTTGGTTCTCTTTATTTTCTTGAAACGGTGGAGGGTGCCAATGAGTACAAGGTGGTAATCACTAGTTATATCTGCTCTAGGATAGCTCATACACTGCTTACCAGATGTTGGTATCTGCCTGTGACAAGTTTGTAATCTATTTGGTATCTGGCAACATCCCCCACCATCTTCCATGCACAGTCGGATTCAAAAGTATGGCAACGAATGAAGCTACGCCACTTTCGCCGCAGTTTGGAAATAGAGTTTCAGTATTAGCTCATGCTAGATCCACCTCCAGAACTTATGTTTTCAAAATTTCATTTTTAGTTTTCCGCGGACACGGTTATTCGTTTTTAACACAAAGAGCCAACGACGACGGACACGACTGAGCTGCCGAATCAGGAGTAAAACTCAAGGAGCAAATGCCCCATCGAAATTAAGATTAGCGGATGGAATTCACTGTGGTAATTCACGCCCCCGCAGACGTTGAGCTGTCGGAGGGTTTTCTTTCTGGCTCCGTGGCAAGGTTTTTTCTATCTTTAGATTCAAATTTGGACTTACCACATATCGCTTCCTAATGCCTGGCTCCATAATTGAGTAGATGTAAATCGTTCGCAGTAGCTGCGTAGTGTTCTGGTAGGAATCGAGTCCATAATGATCATACTTTTTCATTTTTAAAAGACGTATTCTCGGACTCATTACGAGATTTCCTTCGCCATGAAAGGAAACGAACCAGTCTTCCAGTTTCGCTACATCGAACTGAATTTAAACACGCGGTGGTATTATTTGCAGTGATATTGCGGCGGATATTTTATATGTATAAGTTATGTTCGTTATCTCTCATCGAAAATTTTTTTTGCACCGGCAGCACGTAGTAGCCGTATTTTTCGATATAGGAAAAGCTTATGGCCGATTATGGCGACACAAAGTTTTAAAAACTCTGCATGAATGGGGTTTTAGGGGCAACCTTTTAATTTTTTATCAGGAATTTCCTAGAAGAACCGGTCTTTAGAGTAAGGGTCCATAACCTCCTGTCAAGCTCCCGCACCCAAGAAAATGGGGTTCCTCAAGGTTTTATTTTAAGCGTCACACTGTTTGCTATCGCAATTAACAGCATTGGGGAATGTATAATACCTCCGGTAATCGGATCCTTATTCGTAGATGACTTGGCAGTTTTCTGCGGGTCATCCACGCTCCATTCCGCTACGAGGCAAATTCAGATGACCCTCAATCGGATCGAGAAGTGGTCCAACTGCAATGGTCTTCCATTCTCGACTGAGAAGACAAAATGCATGCACTTTTACCGAATACGTGGAATATTCCCTATACCATCCCTTTCCTCGGCAGGAAGAAGCTGCCTTTTGTGCAGACGACTCGTTTTTTAGGGCTGACCTTTGACTTTCGGTTGAATTAGCGCGACCGCATTTCTATTGTCCGGGACAAGTGTTTTAAAAATTTGAACGCAATGAGTGTGTTAGCAAGTACGACATGGGGTGCTGATCGAACCACTATGCTCATGTTGTATAGAGCTTTGGTGAGGTCTAAACTTGAGTATAGTTCGGTTGCCTACTCTTCGACCCGAGAGTCCTATTTAAGACCTTTGACGACAGCACACAATGCTGGCCTCCGGCTGGCCACTGGTGCGCTCAGGACCAGGCCGATTACTAGTATTTACGTTAACTCTGGAGAACCACCGTTGTCCATCCGTAGGAATATTTTAATGTGCAATTATGTTGCCAAATTTTTATCATTAAAAGAGCACCCTTGTTTTAATTCAATTTTTAAACCTAGATTTATGGATGTTTTTAATCGTAGGGCAAGATCTACGAAGCCTTTAGGCGTGAGATTCCGTAATTTTATGAATGAAGCTGAATTCCGGCTACCCGAGGTCATTCTTCAAGAATGCTCAGCTAACCCGCCGTGGGTCATTCCACGACCAGATGTTATTTTTTCTTTAGCGCGGGGAGCGAAGTCCTCCACTTTGGATTCGGAGTAAAAGCTCCCTTTTCAAGAAGTTCTCGACCTCCAACCTCGGCGTATACCCATTTATACTGACGGCTCAAAATCCGAATCAGCTTGTGCCTGCGCCGTCATTCCTTATGAAGGCGGCACGATCCAAGCTAAACTCAACCCGCTCTGCAGTATATACAACGCAGAACTTCTTGCCATAAAATATGATCTGGAAAATATATCTTTACGCGAGTCCTATCTAATTCGCTCAGATTCCTTTAGGGCACTCCGTGCAATTTCAGGTTACTACCCCTCTCATCCCTTGGTGCAGTCCATAAATGATACCCTTTACTCCTTGAGCAGGAAGGGTATTACAATTTTTTTCATGTGGATCCCGGGGCATGTCGGAATTCGAGGCAATGAGATAGTGGATGCAGCAGCGAAGAAGGCCCTTTGTAAAACCAACATCGATTTTGATAGGATCCCCTCCGACGATCTAAGATCCGCACTGAAGAGAATATGCATGGAGCAATGGCAAGAGGTGTGGAATAATACCGCTGGCAATAAACTGAGAAACATCAAAGTGGAGACGACCTCACCGAGAGAGACCAGTGGAGAGACCGGTCCACCTCAGCCAGGAATAGTCGTAGGGAAGAGGTCGCCCTCACTAGGCTTAGAATTGGTCATACCGCGCTTACATATGCATACCTCTTCACCGAAGAGAAGCAACCTCCCCGCTGTGATAGCTGTGATTGCCATCTTACTGTGAGACACGTTCGGGAGGAATGCACAAAATACTCTCTTGAACGTAGGAAACTAGTTGGACACCAAGATATACGAACCGCTCTGGGTAATAATCTGGATAATATCATTAATGTAATACAATACAGCATCAGCACAGGCATAATTAAACTCTTGTGACTGCATACAAAAGGAGACCCCTTTTTATTGAAAGCGCGTAATAGAAATCAATAAGCTTCCTTAATGTAAAAGCACTATGAGCGGTGCAAATGACCCTGTTGTCGACGCACCCCTAAAAACGCATCTCTACTAGGTACTACTCGAAAAATTTCAGCGTTAATTGCAAGAAAATATACTTCTGCGATTCGGTCAATTTACGAATGAAAATAAATTGAAGTTCTGGAGGTGGATTTATTATCTAGCATGAGCTGCACAACTCATGATCTATTAAACATTCCACGCATCCCGAAAAAATTTCCTTTAAATGATGTTGTAATAAAAAAATTGCGGGAGGTGGGTATATTGTTCAAATTTCCCTCCTACAGGTACATTAGAAAATGCCGAAACTCTATTTCCAAACTGCGGCGAAAGTGGCACCGCTACATTCGTTGCAATACTTTTGAATCCGACTGTACATATCCTTCGTCGATGTTGTTTGAAGAGTTCGTTGGATATCACTATATTATTCTAATTGGGGAAGTGGAGTTGTTTCTCTCCATTGCCGTACCCAATCCGAAGTTTCCAACGCTGTTATCCTCTTTCCCTTCTCCAACCGCTGCATTCCAGTCTCCCAGTATGATGAGATTCTCCTTCATATTCATCTCACTGAGGGCTTCCTCCATTTTCTCGTTCACTTCTTTTATTTCTTCTTGCGTATGGAAAGAGCCCGGCGTAGACCTGCTGTATCACGATTTCCGTAGGCTTTCCTTCACCATTAGAATCCTTTCGTTGTACAGTCAGACTGACTTCACTTCCCTGCCCCCCCATTCTTTCCTCAGTGTAATTTATACACCGGTGATGCTTAGGTTGTCTCCAGAGTGTATCACTCGACACACGTTGCTCCAGTAGCCGTCTGCTCCCGTCCAATTGATCTAGCTTAGTCCCAGTTTCTCTCCTCTTTCCCGTCGTGCCATCTTCATCCTCGCGTTTCCCAACGTCTCGGCCACCCCTGGGAATCCAACGTCCCATGTCCTCGTCCTGCCTTTCCCGACCACTTTCTTATCCTAGGATGCCCCACCCGGAGATCCGATTGGGGGACTATTTTACCTCCGGAATACTTTACCGAGAAGAATGGAAGAATGCCATCATGTCATGTATAGGCTGAGTGCAGGGCTGCTCAAAGTAAATATAAACTGAGTAATCAGGTGGCTACGCAGTAGCCAGATTCTGAGCTCAACATTGAAACCCCTATCTTCCATTATAATGTAAAAGTAAATTGAGTTCTATTTAACAGATTTTTATGAAATATCGAGGCTTATTCTTCATTACAATGGAAATATAATTTTCAGTCGCTACTGTATACCAATGTTATCGTCGGAATCCAGCCAATCTGCGTTATTCTCAGATACGGTAAGGTTTAAGGGTTGGTTGAGCTGGGATTCCTCCTTTGCAACTTTAGCCGCATGCGCAGCAGCCGAAAGTCGCTGTTATTTATAGATAATTCAAGTAGAGGTCAAATCGACTTCAGAGCAATACAGTATATTGCATATGCAGACGCGGACTTAATCAGCAACAACGAGGGGGAATTGAGAGAAGCCCTTTAGCATATGTAGGAAGATGTAGGAAGAGCCGACCTCACCATAAATGAGAAAAAAACGAAGGTCATGGTAATGAAAAGGGCTGGAAATGAGCCTCCAGGACATTTTGCTATAGGTGGGTACCCATTAGAAAGAGTGCCTACCTCTAAGATCGTAGGCTCATTGATGTCAGAAAATATTGTTAATAGCCTAGGAATACCTAAAGGAAAAGTGAATGCGGGGAACAAGACCCACTTTGGCATCTTGCGCTTATTGAAGTCGCGGTTATTAAGTCAGAGAGCCAAAGAAAGATTTTACCGGACAGTTGTGCGACTCCTGATCCTATCTGCCTACGAAACGGGGGTCATGAAAAGCCGGGATGAACTATTACTCAGCACGTGGGAGGGGTACATCCTGCGACTAATCTAAGGTCCCATCCAGGAAAACAACTCTTGGCGTATCCGCACTAATGCAGAGCTAAACAGGCTCTTCGGTAAACCTAGGGGGGGGGGGGGAGGGGGAGGTGGAGCAACGGAGGGGATTGATACCGCTAAGTACGCCATGGAATTTTTGCGAGTCATGAAACTATATTTGGGGGCTTTCAGAGATAAAGTAAATATAATTAGTCACTTAGCAGTGGAGTTGAAATCGAAAAAGAGAGGAACTCGCTTCAATTATTAGCCTAGAGAAGAACGCGATAAAATTTTCGTGAGTCATGAAAATTGGACACCCCCACGCAAAAAACGATTCTATATGTAATTTAAGGTCACAATTCTTGGACAGTGGTTCGACGACCTTCTCAGGAGAAAGGAATAACCTGAAGGGATAAAATAATCACCTCATTTCGAAGAAAGTATTAAATACGTCAGTGGAACAAATAAGAAGTTTACTAGTCTCTTGCCTTAAACCATTGCAGTGAGCATATTCGAAGAAATAACTATCTTACTCAATAACGATTCAGGTCATTAGTGGAACGTTAGGATGATAATGATCCTGGTCTTAAATGGCTCAATCTATCTCTGCAACTTCAGAAAATTCAATTAATGTTGGCTTTTCTTTTCATTTTTTCGAAGAAGTGAACGAAAGGCATACATGGCTCTATTAATGTCTTGCGATAAAAAATATTAATTTACTTTGGATTTGTTTGCCGTAATTAATTCTAACGAATCAATTTAATTTAATTACTTATAATTGCCTTCAAAGAGGTTTCAATCCTGTGCTCCGTCATTCCGTAAAAAACGACCATTTTCGGCAGTCTTCAAATAGATAGTCGAGGTTGGGGAGTGATTGTCATACGAAACCAGCTGACGGCTCGGGCCAACGAAAGAGTTCGTTTGTCAGCAACAAGAGGTTAATTCTGAAGGAGGAAATGAACCACACCTCTCATGGCGTCACCAGATCTTGAAAAGACGCCGTTTTTGCGTTCGCATTATTCATTTTAAACTTATAAGAGAATGGATAAATGAGCGAGATACTTATATCGTTGAAACTTAAATTTGCCGATAATCTTCCGAATTCTTTCACTGGTTTACGATTACGGGTCCTGGTGACGTCATCCTTCAAGGTAGAGGGCGTGTGCTTGACCGTGACTTTGCATTTGGCATGGCACGTCTACAACACACTCCTCATTTCTCATGAGCGATTCCAAGAGATGCCTTTGCACTCTCCTCATCGCTCTCTCAGCTATTCAACACCGAAGAGATGTTTGACCTCCGTTGACGTCTAAGCCGAGCCGGAGTTCACTAAAATCGCGCGTCCTTTGTTCTCGGCTGCTTCACATTTGCGGAATTTTCACATCAACGACACACTCACAGAGATCGTCGACAGCACAGCGTGACACATCTCCAAGGTGTAGCGTATTTATTAGCCTTGAGTGGTTGGCATCACGAGAAGTGGCACATTTTTAACCTGGCGAATAGCTAGGAATATTCTAAACGATTTAAGCAAGTTCCATCGTACCGTTTGCAATATTAACCATTTTCCAATGATATCCTCAAAATTGATTATTTATTTCAGAAATGGATTGATATTTGCTAAATGAGGTTAATAATGAAGTAATTTAACAACATAATAATGGTTACTGCCGACAAGACTGAAACGCAATCTCCTACGAAGACAAATAGGGAATTTTTATTATGAAATAGAAAGCATGTATACAGAGTTACTGGTATGTTTTAGGGAACTAAGTATGACCTATGGCCTGCGAATATACGCTGAAATTAAGAATTCTGTCTAAATATAATACTAAATCAATAGAAAAGCCATGTAATGAATTACCATTCAAATTATGAATTTAGTACGCATTTCAAATTATATCATCAAAATTGCTGCATAGACTGCCAATAAAAGTTGAATAAATTATCCAAAAAAAGCAATGCTATGGGAAATTACGGCAAAGAAAAAACTTTAAAAGACTATATTAAAACATAAGTAGTTGAAGCATTTTAAAGAAAAAAATTATTTTTGATTCGAGAAATAGCTACGTCCAGCATCGTGGCTCGGGTAACTTAGGGCAATTGCGAGAATGAAGCCGTAGAAATCCCAAAGTATCTTCTGCGATTCTGAGTCTGAAAATAATCGCACTGTGGGCAGGCGTGTTATGCTCACTGGAGAACTAAATTTGAGACGAGAGTGAACGAATGTACATGGAGCATCGAGATGAAACTTTTCGTCGGGCCCACTGCACACAATTACTTCAGTTATTTTTGGAATATCTACAACTGAAACATACCCGGCAGTCTTGAAGAAAAGGACTGTTTTTCTTAAGTGAATATTAGACGGGCGACACCTGGGATTACATCAGTAGTCTCTAGGGGTGGAGGGGCTGGCTACTCTTAGTGGATAACTCCTGGGGGTGGGGGTTGCCGTGTTTAAACCATTCGAAATTAATCCGAGCGAAAAGAAACTCCACCTAGGAGGACAAACAGCAATTTTTACAGCTCTGAAAATCGCGAATGGCGAAAAACAGTCCTTCACTCCAGGACTTTTTCTCTCGGATACATAGCGAGCGATTGAAAAGAACCTCCCGAGCCGATGGACTCGGAATGGAATGCATCACAGTCTTAAAGAGGCGAGAAAGTGGGCGTCAATTGACCCTCTTTTCGTAACAGGACGGTCTGCTGATGGGAACTCTTCAACCGTAAGATGGTATTTTTACTATGACTTGAATGGTACGGTAATGACATATAGCGTTTCTGATTTTTTTTGTATATGCTGCAGTCAATCTTTCGAGGATGAAAAGTTTTCAGCTGATGTTGTAAATAATTAAGTTACACCATAGGCAAGAATGATAGTTTTATATGAAGTCACATAACTAACAAATCGGATTAATTATCCTGAGCACTACTTTGATCTCGAACCCCAAAGCGTAACGCGGCTGGCAAGAGTAATTTTAATCCATCCATCTACCAATCATCAACAAGGGTAATTGGCTACCGATTTTGCACAAGATAATCAAAAGTAATGTAAGTGGATTTATCACAAATTATCATCGCATGGATGATGAAACTAGGCCGAGAATAAGGGGGGGGGGCGGGAAATGGTAATCGGAAGCTGCATTGATTTAAAGACTCGTGCAGCGGCACGCAGTGAACCAACTCCATGTATTATATTTTATACTCTATGTATTGTGGCTACTCCATATATTATCTAATCTATATTCGTACGTATTTAAGTACGAAATATATTGAGGTATTCTTAACAAAAATTTGTTAATCTAAAATTTTAATGATCTGGAACCCATCCACTATCGTCGATACATCATCTGGAGTCATTGCTGAGCACGTATTCACCGAACTGTATTTGACGAATATTCCTGAAATGTCGCGGCTCGCCTCTCGTCAGCGGGGCTACGCTCTACATCAGGGAAAATCACCGCTCAGAGTTGCAGTCCCTTCTGGGGCGAATAGCGAGAGTGAGGGAGCTCGAAATGAGGTCTCACATGGAAAATTAACCATAAGCACTTCGCGGCTTACGTACCTGAGGAAGCGTATATCAACTCGGCAGATGTTCCCAGCAGATAGTCGGTGCCTCTGACTGCCTTGAGGGCATTCACTCCCTTCTCGGCCAAGACGTACATGTCGTAGTAATCGTCAGGCTTCTCAGTTTCCGTCCAGCCCCACGGTAGCAGCCACATTTGCGAGTACGAGTGCAATGAGAGGAAAAGTGCGATTTGCTCCTTGTGCATCGTGATGAAGTCCGCCATGGCTCGGGTCTCCGGCTCCGAGAAAGGCTTGTGGCCCGCGAAGTTGTCGTCGCACGGGTTCGATGATCCGCCGATCTTCATCCACTTGAAGTCCCAGTTCCGGTTGGGATCGACACCCACGCACTGGCTGCGGAAGCGGTGGGGTCTGGAGGGTCCGCGGTGACCCAGCGCGGGGTACGGCCTTCTCTTCTTCGTCCCCACGGGGATGGAGCGAGTTTTACGCCACAGCCGGTCGTGGACGTGCGAATACTCGTAGCCGTCCGGATTGGAGACGGGCAGGATGTACCAGTCCAAATTCTCCAACAAGTGCGGGTGCTTTTCCCGGAATTCGACCAGCTGCAATAGGATGTAGGTGACCGTGGCCGGCGAAATCCATTCCCGTCCATGCAGACCTACGGGGATGTTTTCTCACGTTAAAGTTATTCGTCATTCAACCAGTCCATGAAAAATTACGCTATTGCATGCACAGCTTTAATATTGAGCGCCCATTCGTGTTTGCACATTCCATTCGTAATCGCAATTTCCAGGCAAAATTTTATTCTTTGCACAAATACAGCCCCATGAATCGCTTAATTTAAAAAATATCCGGAAAGTAACTAGAATGTTTAAAATATTTACTCCATTCACTGAATCCCTCCATTATCAACGATTAAAATTCTGATAAAATATATATTAATGTTTTAATTGAAATTATTGTGCTGCGCGTCCACGACACGCGCCCCAAAATATGATTGCCGACGGCAAAAGGGAGTTTAAAGGTATGATTGAATCTGTACACCCCGAGCTTAGGTTCCGATGAGAAAATGAGACATGCGCTGCGAAAATCTGTATGGAGTCATTCTTTTACCACATGATTAACTAACATAATTTGAGCCATCTAATATCTAATACACTGAACTAGTTTACATTATTATGAATCACCCTTTGATTCACGAAGGTAAGCTGTTTATGGGTCTCTCACAGCAGGTGTTCAATTCTTCTAAAAGATATGAATTATTATTACTGTTGTTTGAATTACATGGGGTGCTGTAGATCTTCCGGTCTAAATGGATTGTTCACATTTGGCTCTAGTGATCAAGGCTAAATTGAGAGGAGGGGAAATGTGAATACCTTGACCTCATCTATGGCATATTTCCACCTCCTTCGTTGCTTTATAAGAGCTCATTTTTCACATTTCTTCATCAATACACCATTCTTTTCTTCAATTTTGTTGATTTGAATTTTTAATTATTTTTTGTGTTTGAGGACACGCCAATGATCTCAAAAATGTATTTATATGCAAATAATTTTTTTGCGTTATTTTCACATTCCACACCTCGCCATGTCTCCCACGAATTAATGAACCTCTTTCTCTACCTCCCTTTCCACATATAATTTGAGTTCTTTACTATTTTGGACTGTGCTCTTTGTTTTGATTGTATTCGTTTATGTTTAATATTTCTTACTGCGTCACTATAAATTGGTAGTAATGATGCAGGTACATGAGCAATCACTGAAATAAATAAATTCCGTCAGAAATATATGTATTAGTCATTCCACCCAAAGTCGACGGGGTATTTGCCCCTTGGATGACTCATTTCGACCAAATCATCTTCACTTCATTCGAAAACGAATACTAAAAGTTTTTTTGCGATGCATTTAACGCTTTCAGACATTTCAATATTGTGAAGCTGCAATTTCACGAAATCGACATCGCATTGGACGTAGTATATCCTCAAAATAGAAAATATATGTGCATTCAATGTCTCCTTTTTAAGGCCATGGTCTTAAAAAGATTATTACTAGATTTTGTAGATAATTCGAACAATTTAATATTGCTTATAAGAAAATAAAATTTTCAAATCAAGTTTTAACGCTGCAGACACCCCTTCCATTTTTTCATATGCTGTAGATAAAACCATACTATACAAGTTTAAAAATTTGCTAGGGCTAATATTTCATTTGAAAAGTGTTGAGCAAGTGCGCAAGAGGCGGATGAAGAGGGACGCTGCAAATGATAGCAATGTATGCATCGCGCTTACGGTTGACACATTCAGACTTCCGAGGAGCATCGAAATGAGCAAGCACACGAGTGAAAGGTATGGGCTTTAAGATTGAGCGGGTAAAGAAGGAAAAGAAGATGGTATTGAGAAGATTCCGAGAGGTAAATGGGTGCCTCCGCTGAAGGGACTGCCTGTCCCTTTCATGCAGGTACTCCACATTCCAGGGAACTCTCTTTTTTGAAAATTCTAAGCTAAGCATCCGAAGGAATTACTTTTTACTTCTCTCGTGCTGATCTGAAGAAGCCACAGCTATAATTGAAGGCCCTGTGAGAAGTGAGTTGATTTCGTATCCGCGATTGACTACTGCAATGTGAATTGCATGCCGAAATTAAACAATCGGCTAAAGATCTAAATGCAGCTAGAGCAAGCAAGGGCCAGCATTGTATCGTCATAGGAAACGGAAAGAAACAAGAGTTCGTCACCATCATAACAGGTCTAAATATTGTTTTAACTGTATTTACTTATCTTGGAATATCGCCAAATTGCGGCTTCTCCAGCCACGTTTCTCGATTTTGATTGACTACAGTTTCAAAAGCCATCCTGCCTTTCGCCTTCCGGTCGAAGGCGAAACAAAATCCCCTGATGATCTTTTTAAAACCATGACCTTAAAAATAAGACATTGCCTGCTCATCAATCTTCCTAATTTTATGACAGAGGACGTCTAATGTCGATATCATCAAATTGCAGCTTCACAGCAATGCAACGCCTGGTAAAGCGTTGAATGCATTACAAAAAGACTTGGACCTGAAGACGAAAGTAGGATGACTCTTGAAACTCTAGTCCAGCGGTTCCCGAACTTTTTCTTCCCACGACCCATTTTAGCCCATACGTTTTAGCCGCGACCAATTAAAATTGGTGGTCTAAGTTTAAGTACATAGTTCACCATATTATTTGTATACATCTCGCGACCCCTTTCCTAACGGCCCGCGACCCCCAGTTTGGGAACCGCTGCTCTAGTCAATCAAAATGGGGAAACGCGGCTGTAAAACCCGGAATTTGTCAGTCATCGTGAACAACGCCGCGGGAACGTACGCACGAATAAGTAAAGGAAATATGCATTGAAGGAAATAAATACGAGCGAAAAACTCCACAATAAATCCTTCAAATTATTTTCCGATTTCCATTCGAATGAAATTGAATACAGGGAAAACTCATCACCTTTTGCCAATGCCAAAAGTAATTTGAATGCTACATTTTTCAGAAAATAAGATTTATTTTTCACTATTTTAACTCAATATGGTTTATTTTAACTCAAAGAATTGTTGACTTGAAAAGTTCAGCTCTGATCCCCAACACAAACAATGTTTGCAGTAAATACCAGTGAAACACGTTTGGTGTTGCTCACATGACGAAGCGTTCTTCATTCATTTCAATAATGAGTTTTATGTAGCAGGTAGAAGGGAGAGAAAGTGGTGATTGATGAGGGAGAAAACGTCTAGAAAGGCATTCGTGAGACGAAGAAAAATTAGTTTCCCTTGGATGGCACGAATGAATGGCGCCACATATTTACCGTTGTTTACATACAAGGGGTCATAAATTAATGCATGAAGGTAAGCGGCGGCGTAATGCATATGAAGATGCATCTTAGAAAAGATTGTAGAGTATGCTAGGAGAATGGGATAGCAGGATTAAATGAGGAAAATCGATGGGGTGGCGTCAAGGTTAAAAATCGATTTTAAAATTTTAATTGTTAGAGACTGGCAAATTTGATTGACTTTAGTAAAATATGGCAGTATTATTAAAATGGAGATGTGACGTCTAATGGGACGAGACGGAAGCCGCTCCGGCGCGAGGCCAGCGTTATGGCCTTGCTCAACATTTTTTTTCTTAAATGAAATATTAGCCCTGGCAAATTTTAAAACTAGTATGGTTTTATCTGCAGCATATGAAAAAACGAGAAAAATGGTAGGGGTATCTTCAGTGTTAAAACCCGATTTGAAAATTAGAATTTGTTATAAACAATATAAATTGTTCAAATTTCCTACAAAATCTAGTGGTAATCTTTTTAAGACCATGACCTTGAAAATGAGATACTTAATTCTCTAAATCTTCCTAATTTGAGGACAGATAATGCCTAATGCGAGGACCAGTTAGTAAAATTTCAGCTTCAAAACATTGGGACGCCTTTTAAAGCGTTTCATATATTGCAAAATACTACGTTTTCGTTTTCTATTCAAGCGTGAAGACAATTTTCTAAATTTGGTAGAAATGGGTAACCCAAGGAGAAAACAGTTTGCCGAATTAGGGATGAACTCATGGTTAAGAAGATTGGAGAACTTCTTCAGACTCCTAAGGACCGTATCTCTTCTCACGCCTACGAAGGAGTTTATGAAATTGAATGCAGTTGCGGTATGTCATACATCGGACAGACGGGGAGAGCCGTGAAGTGCCGAATTCAAGAACATAGAAGAGCGGTGAAAAATAAACAATTCCATCTGTCGGTTGTGGCTGAGTACACTCTCAGTGAACCTGGACACGACATCACCTGGGAAGAAACAAAAGTTATCGCCAGAGAATCCCGATATTTTCCGAGGATCATCCGAGAGGCGATTGAAATATCCAAACATCCTCATAATTTCAATCGAGAGGATAGCTACGCACTCCACAGCACATGGAAGAGACTCTTCGCCCCATACCCCCACGCTATTGGCCGCAAGGCGACAAATCAGGGCGAACCTACACCACTGGGCTGCCTATATAACGGCGGCCAAAACACGGCATAATCACTTCGACCTGAAGACGCCTGCTGGAATGCAGGAGAAACTGTTGTCACCAACGCAACCACGACGCGGTGAAAACCGAAAAATGCAGCCTACAGTACCAGCGCACCGCGGAAGCCTTCGCACCAACATCATAGCTATTAGTATTATAACAATAATACTGACTGTTTATTATTAATGTAAAAACAAAATGTAGGAGTAAATAAATTATTATTATTATGCATATCGCTGTTTCCACTCTATCTCACCTGAAGCACCCAATTACGCTGCTCCTTCCTGCTCCCATTCAAGCCCTCCGCTCTGCAGACCCTATGTGTTCCACTCCCGCACTCTAATTTACCACGCCTATCCTCTATGAAAAATGACGCATTGGTAACTCTATGAAATGGATTCAAAAGCCGTTTGAATATTGCACAAGAGAATTGAACCCCTTGTCCGAGATATTATAGATCAGCCCATTGCTATAATCAAGAGGTATCAAAATGTTGGCTCATATATCAGAAAATCCTACAATTTATAGAAATTAGTGACAGAATTTTTTAAATATAGAGGGGAAAAAGTACTAATGCCCTAAATAAAACAACGATAATTACTTTTAGGGATGTTGGAAACAGAAAATCTTTTTTATGCCACAAATTGCAGGGAAATTTGCTTAAAAATTTTGATTCATAAAATTTTCAGGGTATAAATATCCGACCGATTTTTCACAACGCAGGGTTCAAGTCACTAGTCACAGAATTAAAGCAAATACTAGAGAGGGAGGGATTGAAGAGTTTCGGATAGCATGGAGGGAGAACAATGCATGTAAAATGTTGTGAGAATCCGAAGTCGTTTCTATATTCTCTTCATTCGAACCTAATATTCTCAATTCAAATACCGCTTAAGGCAATCGTAAATAATTATTAATTCCGTTTGCAGAAAAAAGGGTTTGGTATTCCTTAATTTATTTTATTTACCTCCATCGATCCAAATAGCTGGCTTTTTGGGCCCTCCGGACGATACTTTAAGAACTTTTAAGGGTCTCCCTTCAGTTGATGTACCAATTATTACTGTCTCACATATCTCCTTGTAGGTGTGGGCGAGGTAGTCGATGTAACTTTCGATATCTGGAATTGGAAACGTGCATCAACAACTGACTACTGTCTGTAAGAAAAGCAATACACTCCAGTTTGAGGAGTTCTTTCGTCTAAACGAGGCAGTCAATGTCAATGCAACAAACGGCATACGAAATAGAATTTATTTTGTATGCTGGATAATTTACTTTAAAAAATGTTCCGCGCCAAATTATTACTTGAACTTAATTTTTTTCAATAAAGTACCCGTTTTTTGCGCGTAAAATCAAGTTGCCTCACTTTGAGCGCCTGCTATTCCCGTAGTTTTCGTTCCAATAACTTAGAATTTTGATGTATGAAAGCCTGATTTATTAAAGAAAATTTGCAGAAAACAAATTTTTTATACTACCAAACTTGATAGATTTGTTGTAAATAACGCAAATCTCTGCTAACTTCGTAACCAATGGGTCAATTGAAACTTTTTTCAAGTAAATTATCTAACGTAGAAATAAATTCTCTTTCATATGCTTTTTGTTGCATTGAAATTTATTTACTCGTTTAGACGATATAGCTCCTCAACCTCGGATATCTTGCTTTTTTTACAGACTGTGACATAAAAGCTAAATCGCATGCTTGAACTTCTTACCGTGTTAGAGTTCTTTTAACCAATAAAACTGAATTCTAAGTCATCAATCGCATTGAATCATATAAGAGACAACACACATTGTTGAACTTGTTGCGATAGTTTTTTAGGCTATTAAAGTGACAAGGTAGTGAAATAAAAAATAGGTTCTAGTCGTAACTAGGTATTTCATTCCACAAGTTACGTGACCTTCCTGAGCCACATGCACCGGCGGTCACAATACTTTTCGTTAACGTTTCGTTTAACTGCATGCGTGGAAGTAATGACAGCAGGGAGAATCATCGCAACAAAGAACTCCACGTAGTGACATTGTGACATTTAAACAAAAATATTTGACATTAAAATGTCCAATATAGAATAAAAATATTTTTGTAAACAAGCACTACTGTTTAAGACAAGAGCCATGGTAATGTGGCGTGCATAGACACCTTTGTAGCGGTGGTAGCGGCGCCAACTCATGCGATGCCCGCCTCTGTTCTCCCACACTTCACTCTCCTCGACGGCTGGCAGTGGATTCTCCGTGCGGATGGCTTCCTGAGGAACAAAGAAATGGTTCAGCCCACGGAATCTCCCGACATTAAATTAGATACAGACAGGCAATGAGATGGATGGGCTCCAGCAAAATTTCGTGCAATTGCTTCATATTGAAACGAAAAATAACTTTGCAAAATTCAGCATTGATAAAATTTAATCGAGGAGACATTTTGGTGGACTAACTCACATGGCTTTTAGAAAAACTTCAGAAATTTTTTTAAAGAATATTATGGCTTTTTCCTCGTTTGGAAGACCGCTGGAGTGAATCTATTTCAAAATGGCTCTTGGAGTAAACGCACTAAGATCACCGGCGTGAGAGGCGCGATTGGTGCTGTCCTGGTGAGCCCTTTGCTCACCCCAATCAGCTAGTTTACAAAACAAATGAGAATCGTATGCGCAATTTGTCTATGTTGACAGTGTAATTGAGTGTTTTTGTGAACATGACATTTAAATCCAATAAAATTGCATGAATTAAAACGAATGATTCTTACAAGCTCGTAATTTTGATGAAAAGTTCAAAATGGTAACATAAGTTATAATATTGTTAAAAGTGACGATGTTAATTTTTTTTCCATTCTCTGATTTATTCTGAGGCCTCCTTTTCCACGCAGAAATTTATTATTATTTTCTGATATATTTCAAATGCTATGCATACATCATCTAGTAATTATTTTAAAATAACAGTGTTATTATCCATAAGCTATTGTCCTGGGTTTAGTGTAGACACTGCAACGACAACAAGCGGGAACGGAGGTTGCGCAGAAATCATGGCAATTGGTCCCTAATGTGTGAAATCTGACATGAGAGGGCATGGCAGTTAGATATCAATCTGGAGCAGGAGTTCATGGTCAACTAATGCAACGTCCTGGCTTGATGAGGTCATCGGAGGCACTCGCTTCCAGAAGCCGCTCTGTCCTCGGCTGAGCACATGAGGCTAACCTGAGAGGCTCTCATGGGATCATAAATGACACCGAAAACAAGTAGTAAAAAGGTTTCTGTTGAAAAAAACTGTTTGTGTATTACATAGATTCGTGAATTTTTTACTCAAAGAAACTTGTTGCACCATTGTAATGATTACCGAAACCAAAATTCCCTCAAAAGACTACTGTAATGCTAATGTAAACTTTTGGCGAGTCTGAATGTAATTCAGAGGAATAAACACAATGACATATGCCCAGATATTTGCTATTTCAGAACGCCGGTCGAATATATAAATTAATACATAGGACTATAAAATCTTGTATTCTGTGCAAGAACAAGGGAAATATATTCATTCAGAAATTACGGTATTCTGACCGCCAGCGTAAAATACAAAATATCTTGATCTCAGAGGTGTGTGGTCCAAAAACCTTATTTTTCCAATATTTCTAAGATCAAGACTGGAATATGTTTATTAGGAATGTCACTCTGCCATTCGTGGGGGGTCGCGTTTACTGAGCTGGAAATTTCAACTCTCGCATAGCTTCCCGCTTCCTCGGGCATCAATCAACTTTGATGTAATAAGTTACCTTAAGCATATAAATGCATTAAATATATAAATGCATTAAAAACCAGATATACGGAAAGAGATTAATTCCACTAAGTTGTGAAATATTACTTTAAAAAATCAACTGGGCGTGGACATGCACAAATGCATAAAATTAAACCAAAAAAGCATACTTAAACCTTTTTTAAGCTCACGTACACACCAGGTCAAAGTATGAGTCATAAATGAGGTGATATGTTTTCTACATGAGGCTTTTCAAGATATGTAAAATTGTGTTTATAAAACATTTTCAGCCAAGACGTGTAGCCTAGGTTGATAATTAACATTTTGAGACAAATAACGTGGTCATATGCTTGGCCGCGTCCTCCATGTGTCAGTATTATCAGCTCCTTTGTACGCCTTCAGCCGCACCAGCCGCACTACGTCTTGTTTCGGCCATGAAGTTCGACCAAAACTTAGTGGGGGTAAACTTAAAGTACACCCAGTATACTCCAAAGTGGATTGGAATTCGGCCAATTTTTGAGTCTTTTTTCCTCTGAGATGGTGGCCAAAAGGTAAAAATGTTCTTGTATCCTGTTCGAGACCATTTGGTATTAAGCCTCGCATTCATTTGTCTCAAAACTGGTATTAATACCTGACTATGATGCAATAAACGTCGAAAGTATCTGTAAGTTATTTTTACCAATGTGTAGTTGTGCTCACTAGGTTCCATGGCCATCCCACGCTCGGCAACTTCGCAGTACGGGTGTATGCATTTCACTGTTTTCGATTCTATGCCTTTAAGCACCAAAATATAATATCAAGAGCCCGCGGCCCAAACGGAAGATAGTCTAGTGATACGATTTCAATAATTAGAAGCAGTTTAAAGGTATTGTACGTTCTTCTGCGCCTCTGTAAGTTCTTCGCATAAAAATATTCTATGACTTCCGGATATTATAAGTCGCACGATTATTCAAGAGAAAAACTTCGCATTTTAATGAAGGATTGCCCTAATATTTCAGGCACCTTAACGGCGGCAGGAGTTTTTCTGATCCACATGTATGTACTATGCGCTATTTTTACGGTGCGCACGACCTAAAATATGATAAGCACTGGGAGGAAATCCAAATGATAAATAAAAGACATTCACCCGCATAATCCAATGTTTTCAAATTGAAATCGCGTGAATTCCGTCGTGATAGGGTTTTAAGAACCTTATGTTTTGTGCTTTGCACGATTAAACCATGAAAAATCCGATCCCTTAATATTACTCAGCAATGCTCTCCGAAAAGCAGTGCAGTAAAGGGTCCGAGCCGGTATAAATTCTATTGCACTGTCTTCGTATAAGTTAAAGGGAAATAATACTTTGCCGAGCTGGAAAATACATAAAGTTCATGTAAGAAACTTTGTCAAACAGGTTTTTACAAACCATTTCAATCAATCGAATTCAATATATTCCAACGTATGAAATATTTCTTGTATAAAATTAGAAATAGGACCTCGGGGGCGAGCTCCATTAAAGTAAGCAGTTTCTTGCGACAGTCAAATGTATGACAGCATGGAAATGAAACGGCATGCGGACCAATTCAATCACCTACTCCTATCTACAGGACATTTATTGTCCAAAAATGGAATTGTGGTCAAGGATCCCATTCAAATTCAATCACGCGATTTTCCTTTAATCCGTATTCATCAGGCGCTACAATTTATTAAAAATTAAAAATGCAATAAAAATACACAAGTGCCACCCCCTGGATAACAGAACGCGGATTGTTTCCGCTATCGCGACGAATGGAACAGCGTATCCTTCTTAATTACATATAAAACAACCGATTGATGCAGAAAGATGCGCTCACAAGATCAATTCTCCTGCAGACGCTTGGTACAGGTGAATGTACCCACTAGCTTTATGACTTTGCTTCTTCTGGACCAGAGGTTGAACACTGGAGTTCAAATATTAATTCATTGCATCGCCTCCACATTGAGAGCTAAAATGCTAATACTAGCTCCTCATCCAGCGGAGGAGTTCGTCCTTTCCTCGGGCCTTGGGTGCGACTCCCAAGTTGGGACTCCTAGGTAGTGGGAAACCCAAACAGTTGGGAGTCCCAACTGAGTCTTCGGTTTTCCACTACCCAGGGTGTGGTGACACAGAAGACCTGTTGGCCCAACCAGTAGAACTTGATCATAGGGTAGGCCTACTGGGATTTCGGGGGCCAAAAAACCGTCCGAGATTCAAACACGGCAAAACGGCCAAGTGTATTTTTAACTAGGACTCGAACACGCTACAAGGCACACTTGTGATCCGACTGTAGAGTTTGATGACGGCGACTCCCACGCCAATGGTCTCTACAGCGTGAATTCGTCACTGACGACTGAAAATCGAGGTCCGATCATTGTAAAGTGCAAAACAATACTTAGTGAGGAAGCATCCTTGACTGAGTAAATTTTGGGAAATTCACGATGCACAAGTCTAGTCTAAACTATTGCAACACTTGAAAAGCGTACGCGGAGTCCGGATATGTGCTCCGGTTCGGGTAACTATTGAACTATGCTAATGCCTGTGCTCCAACTCCTACATGTTCACAACTGATGATCTGATGGGCGACCGTCTTACTTGAAGGTCATCGACGAGGACCTTGTACGGGATGGACTTGTCCTTGAGGAAGGCGACCAGGCCGTCTGCGGAGTCCGGCGGCGCCAGGATGTCCGCTGATCCGTTCCGCCTGGCGAGGAACTCTGTGCCGGGCATCGCCGCCACCACCTCGGCCACCTGGCCCGCACCCACCATCACCCGCACCACTTGGTACCGCTCGTAGGAGACAGGGTCGGCGGCCAGGGCGCACGCCAAAGCGCAGGCCACGCCGAGGGCGAGCCGCTTGCAGAACTCCATGGCGTTGTTGGCGGCAGCTGCGGCCGCGCCGCGCTTATATATGCACGCGTGCGATCGCATCGTCGCCGTGGGGGGTGGCCGCCCCACTCCCTTGGTGACGCGTGCGCGACCCTGCCCGTACATCCCACGGAGGTGATGAGGAGGGTTGGTGGGGGGAGATTGGGATGACTGACGCCGTCACACATCAGTCGGCGACGCGAGGGGAAGCTTTTTACAATCCCGCATGTCGTCGGGACGGGGATGAGGGCGGCTTTCCATTCCCAGAAGGGATTAGCGGTCGCGCACCGGCGACGCGAGGGATCTATTCATCCCACTGAAGGTAATACCATAGGTAACCCCCTTAATCACCATTAGCGAAACCATAACAATACATTGAACAAAACCATTAGAAAGAAAAACAAGAAAAACTCAATATTTAATCTTATTTTTGGACTTATCAATTCTCGGAACGCAACTTGTCATCGTGAGTGACCAATGCGCAGCTAAGACACCATTTGAGTGGACACGGGAGTACGCCGAAATACCCCTGGACGCCGCCGTCATCAAATTTGTAGCGTAGGCGCACACGCCAAATCCTTCCATCGGGTTTCCTTCTTATCTCCGGACAATTTTACACCAGGCTTTGTTGACGGTAGTTCGCGACGCTGTGACATAACAGCACGAAATCACCTTTTCCACCCGTATTGAACCTCTCCAGGTTGAAGGGGATTCGTCTTGATCATCACACCGAGAATCCCGTGACTGTATTCCTTCCCAGCGGACAAGCTCCTGCACAAATGCACTCAGAGATACAATACTAGTGCATGCCTGGCATTCGGAGCGTAACCTCAGGGGGGCCAGGGGTAAATGCTTGCTTCTCCCACCGTAGACTCTCCTTGAAGATGGAATCGTACATCTGATGTCACCAGAGTGACTCTAGTGCCCATCAATCACGTCCTTTCACACCAATCTCCCTCCTAACGCATCCTGAAAGCTTTCCTTCCTTCCGCCTCTTGGCAGTATAATCGTGAGAGAGTAAAAACCTTAGTGGTGGGCCCTTAATCTCAGAACAAAGCCGTTGGGCGCAATTTTATTCTGCTTGGTGACATTATATGTCCGGCATACATCACACAGTCCTCTGCAGCCACCGTACATCCCCGTACCGAGAGAGATATCTCAGGTAGAGCAGTCAGTGTGGTATCAGGAGATGATAGTGTAAGACCGGTGAAAGAGAACGATTTTCCCAAAAGGGGATTCCGCACTTTGAGGGCACCTACAGAAGACTCCGTAAATTTATATCTTTAGAGATGACCACGGTATAGCCAGCGATTAAACTTTAAAGAGTCACCGCAATTAAGTTCGTCAAAGAGGTTACAGCGATAGCCGTGAGTTTGGGGATCCTAGTTCGAATTCAGGTCGATGAAATTGACGTTTCTCAGTGGATTTTTAGCAGTCCATAAAAGTTCGCTGCTGGCCACCCTCGTTTCGAGAAATATAATTGCCCATCATCTTTAGGTCGGACTACCCCGCCACTTTGCCTTCCATTAACATCCTTTTACTCCCTCATTCTATTTCATACCTTTTGATTTATTCATTAAACTTCACCTAAGAAGGACCTTGAGGCCTTTGGATTCGTTTTAGAAACCTCGCCGAGCATGTAGTTCTGAATCCGCTGAAAATCCTCCTCCCCTCCCTCCGCCTACGGCTCTGCTTCATCCTCAATTGATTCACGTTTTGTGAAGGCAAAAGTTAGGACCATCAATTCTTCACAAGTCGTGGTAAAAATGATTCCTCTGTTTTCCTTCCCAAACTTTCCCTTTTATATTTTTACTCTCTTACTCTCGAAATAATTTGTTTGGGATTCCAGATGAAGTGGGATCACCGTTAGAAAGCACAGTAAAGCAGTTCATTTTCCATCCCTCAATTATCTATAAAAAGTCTATTGTGAATTATCCCACGGTGATATTTAGCCTTGATTCTGCTCATCTACTCAATCTATGCTCGTCGAGCAACGTAAGCTGATAAATAATTTTTAACTGTAGCCTTTTATCTGTGAACCACTCTACCAAATGAGGTTGAAAACACTACTACGATAAGGTCAACGGTACGTTCAAGATTTGGAAGTATTATTTTTCCATACAATCTGCTTTCTTTTGCGCCAATGGTGACAACATTGAACGGTGATTTATTTCGGACTGAAGGTTTATTCTAAAAAAAATCACTGCTATTCGTGTCATCATCATCGATCAAAGATCCTAATACTGGTGATACGCATCCTCTCGCATCGTTCTTTTAACAGCTTTACTCTTCTTTTTTAATTAATCACAATTCGCGAGCTATTTGAATTGTGATCCATTCTTACTATTTACATATAAAATTATATGAAGTGATTTATATAATTTATCTACAACAGATCGGATACAATGCTTACAATCAGTAACAACTTATCATTCTTTAAGTGTGCACCTCATTAAAAATATTTTTAAATATTATTTCCTAATTCCTATAAACAAATTCTTTAAAACCCAGAATTAAATGCCCTTTTAAACTGATTCTTTTCCTCAAATAATCGTAATTTTTTTCACTTCCTCCTGCCTTGCCGCCCAAATTGGCAAGTGACGCGTGACGTTGGGACTCACGAGGTCAACAATTAATGTCTTGACACACCGGAAACTCCACTCGACGAACAGTGGGCGGAAATCGGAAAAAGCCGGACAAAATTACAAAATGGCTTTTTTTGAGTTATAAACTTGAAACTTTGCAATTATACTCAAATATGATTGAAATTTATGGAAATGTACTTCATTTGACATAGATCCCACCCGTTACTGAGATACAGAGGCTCAAACGTGAACAAATTTCCATAAAAACGCCCGTCTTCAATTTTCTCTGAAAATCTTCCAAAGTAGGTAGATGGTGAAGTTATGGGTGGATTTTTGTGGAATAAAAAACCACATTATCTGTTGGCATAGGGTTTTTTATTAAATTTGCCGTAATCTTAAAGAATATCATCGATAAATTGTTACCATGCAGTTACAAAATGGCGGACACTGTTTTTCGACAAAGTTTTACATTTAGGTAGAGTTTCAAATGGGGTTTCGGCAAAGTCACGCGGAGTAACTTATATGAGAGCAGTTTTTGAAGATTTCTTGAGGTGCTTATGCAGTTATCTTTGAAATAAGTTTGCGTTGCCGGAAATTACATCGATTTTTCGATCGCGCGGCAGGGTTTGTCTCCGCGCGTCGGGAGTTGGATTAGCCGCGACGCGGTAAGGTTATTGAAGGTTTATGGGTTTTAACGCTCAGCATTCACCGTTTTTATGTTTTGCTTCAAGACACCGATTCTCAAATGGTCTATGGTGAAGACGTTGGAGGTTTTTTAGCCTAAGTAAGTGCACGTTTCATTGAAGTTCATTTCGTTTTCTTTGGATACGATCGAAGACCATGCTTCTATTAAAAGCGTTCAAATCTCGAAAAAGTGAGTTGTTTCCTGGGACTCATACAAAAAGACCTACCAGAAAGACACCAGCTGGGACTCTTATACCTTCTTTCCTCTCCGCACCCCGACCCCCGGGATTCTACTGCGAAAACGGTCGTTTTGTGACACCGCGGAGCGGAGCCTTTGACCGTCTTAACGAGGTATTTCCACGGGAACTTCTAGGCTTTTAAAATTTGTACAGTGGCGCCGACTCCATTAGGCCTGATGGGTCCCGAGCCCCCTTGAAAATTCGTTATGGATGTGAGGAAAAAATGTGTCAGGCTTTTCGATTTTCCCCGGAGTGTCCAGATGTCAAGATTCGAGTTATCAGGTCGAATGCTGATCATATGACTCTTCTAAAATGCTTAAAAAACTTAAAACTCACTACTTATAAAATTTCCCGAGGCAAGATTCCCGGTTTGTTCCCCCTCAATATTTTTTGGAAGTCGGCACCTCTGAATGTATATCATACCCTCAGTTCTACTTTGACTTATAGATTACTCGTGTCTGTTACACATTTACCACACGTTCTTCCCCGTGTACTCATTAGGACATTGGATAACCATGGGTTCTACAAATTAATTGTTTAGTTTTCAATTGTACTTAGGCTCCTTCCGCCAATCATATGACAATGCCTCCTCACATTATTACACGACTTGATATCTATAAAATAATATTTAAATGGGGGAAAAATCATTCACTTGGAAATAAAATATTCTGCATCATTTATCGCGGGGGCTGAATTTAAGACAAGACCCTGATGCTCTGAAATTTCTCAATGACTTCCTCGCTATAATTCCTTCCTTACAATACTCATCTTATGGCCATACCTTAAGAAATGGGTAGAGAGTTCTCGAAACAATGAACGATTTTTGTGTCGATAAAAAAATTGACTCATTGAATCCATAACATTTCCAGAAGTTGTTATGCATCACTTTGCCGATATTTCAACGACAGCCGGTTGGTATTGTATTTTTGTAAAAATATATTCCTCTCAAATTGATTGAATTAAATAAAATTCCCCCTTCAGCTTTATGCTACAAAATTCATATTTTATTTGCCAGGCACTCCCGGACAGCCAAAAAAACATTTCGCACCTCATATGTTAGATCACTTAGAAGAAAAATTCAAACTTTAGAACTACTACTACTACTGCTGAGCTTGCTCTCGCGGAATCTGTGAGTTTGGGAAAGAAGGGAGATACTGAGCAGCTCAGCTAATTACAGAAATAACAACTACGACCCCTACTTGGGCTAAGAGAGTTCTTTCGAAGTGGAGGACGAGTGAAAAGGTCCACACTGAGGTGACCGTGGAAGAGGCACTGTTATTGATGATTGCCCCAGAGTTGACCAAAAGTCAATATCGGTCTTTCCAAAGGACAGCTCTGAGCCATGGACACGAATTGTATCCCAGCTATGACAGAATAGCGCTAGCAAAAAAGGCAACTTATAACGAAGGAATTAAAATAACTGAGACCATGTGCGAAGTAAATCTTCAAGCACTACTGAACCACACTATATCGGGAATAATAGCCTGCTTAGCCACCACTTCCACCACTCAAGAATTAAAATGTGTGGTGTAATGCATATTAGTCTCTAAGTACGGTTTTGGTGGAAGTTCGGGCCACTCTCAATATAAGGAAATGTTGCAACAAGTGGATGCTTCAGACGAATTCCTAGTCATGAGTTCCCATGTACCTCTTAGTTTGATCAACGGCGCTATAGGTAACGGCTGAAGTTTTATTTCAACCTTCTCTGGGTTAATTACATTTATCTATAAAATTTTGATAAAAAATTTAACTTGCATCGGAGGCACTTCTCACATCTAGGTGCTACATTTTTAGGTGACACTATCTGGAAAAATCCATGGCCGTCGTCGACACGATTTTTTCGTCCCATCCGCTTTAAGTGAAAAAAGAGACAAAAGAAGTTACAAAATCAGAAAGACATTATATTGAAAGGCAGGTGGTTGACCTTAATGGTTTCAACTCTGGAACACGATAAAGTTCTCTTTACTACTGACAAGGATCAACGGAAAGGTGATAATTATATTGCTCACCTTTTTTTCCTAATTTTTTCTTAACCTTAATGCCAATATAATTTATTATCCTACAGGAAAGTATAATCATTTCGAAATCAAGAAAAACGAACAGCTGAATCATGAGGTGCGAAATCTGCGGATCAAGAGCGTCGGGTATGAATATCTTAGGAGATGTAAAGTGTCGTACACCTGATATCGATAAATATTTTGTTGGTTTGTCTACGCTGCACTGCCACATACGATTCTTTGAATGCATATTGGATATATCGTATCGATTGGAATTTAACAAGTGGCATCTGATAATTTAAATTATAATTTATTTTAGTGTAGAAAGGAATGGTAAGAAATTTTCAGTTAAAATTAGTAATATAAATTAAAATAAATATTTTGAAAAAGATGTTCAGGGATTTATTCAAAAACGTACTAACAGGCACCTGGAAGTTTGAAATTTCTACGATCCACAAACCAATTCAAATCACTTTCACAAATTCTGCGCATTTAGGAGAAATGAACTTTACTTCACGCTCCGCGGTGTCACAAAACGACCGTTTTCGCAGTAGAATCCCGGGGGTCGGGGTGCGGGGAGGAAAGAAGGTATAAGAGTCCCAGCTGGTGTCTTTCTGGTAGGTCTTTTTGTATGAGTCCCAGGAAACAACTCACTTTTTCGAGATTTGAACGCTTTTAATAGAAGCATGGTCTTCGATCGTATCCAAAGAAAACGAAATGAACTTCAATGAAACGTGCACTTACTTAGGCTAAAAAACCTCCAACGTCTTCACCATAGACCATTTGAGAATCGGTGTCTTGAAGCAAAACATAAAAACGGTGAATGCTGAGCGTTAAAACCCATAAACCTTCAATAACCTTACCGCGTCGCGGCTAATCCAACTCCCGACGCGCGGAGACAAACCCTGCCGCGCGATCGAAAAATCGATGTAATTTCCGGCAACGCAAACTTATTTCAAAGATAACTGCATAAGCACCTCAAGAAATCTTCAAAAACTGCTCTCATATAAGTTACTCCGCGTGACTTTGCCGAAACCCCATTTGAAACTCTACCTAAATGTAAAACTTTGTCGAAAAACAGTGTCCGCCATTTTGTAACTGCATGGTAACAATTTATCGATGATATTCTTTAAGATTACGGCAAATTTAATAAAAAACCCTATGCCAACAGATAATGTGGTTTTTTATTCCACAAAAATCCACCCATAACTTCACCATCTACCTACTTTGGAAGATTTTCAGAGAAAATTGAAGACGGGCGTTTTTATGGAAATTTGTTCACGTTTGAGCCTCTGTATCTCAGTAACGGGTGGGATCTATGTCAAATGAAGTACATTTCCATAAATTTCAATCATATTTGAGTATAATTGCAAAGTTTCAAGTTTATAACTCAAAAAAAGCCATTTTGTAATTTTGTCCGGCTTTTTCCGATTTCCGCCCACTGTGCGACGGTGCAATAATGTTAAAATTCGCTTCTTTGAGTTTATATTGCCGGTGTTAATAGCGCGGATTCAGGTATAGTGCAGATTCCACAATTCCACGCTTCCACATGCTTTCCATGAAAAATACCCAGTGCTATTCCGGAAGAATTAGGGTAACATTAGCTGACTTCTTAAAAGGGCATCTAGCGATTTGATCGTTGAATTATTCTTCCTCATAGGATAATCCTCTAAAATCGCTGGCACAGTGATGGCTGATGCCTGCTTTCGCTAGCTGGTGGGCCCTTTCCCTTCTATAGCATCAAGGTGTTTTTCCCCGTCCCTTCCCTTCCAACCCTTGCCCTACCCCAGAGGCGCCGTCGGGCTCATATCGCGGCGGCGCCTCTTTCCTTTTTCCTTCCTGCCCTCCCCCTCCCCGGGTGATCGGGCGTATCAGCACGATTGCTGGGTCCCGGCCCCGGTGCGTTGCACCCTCGCAGGGCTCCCCTGAGCCCTCATTACTTCTTGAAAGGGCACTGCCTAGGCAGAAGAGGAATATGAGGAATTCTCAGTAAACCCTCGCTCCCATGAGTTTATGGTGGAGGTATCGTGAACTCTTAAGGATTATGCTCGCGAGTCCCTGAAATATTATTTCTTAATATTATTATAGTCCCTAATAATTCTTTCCTCGGAGATCATGATCGCGTGCTTGGAGCGTTTGGCTTCTGAGGGTCTCCGTTTCAAATCCCGCGTATGGTATTAGGACATCCCGAACAAAAATTCTCCTCACAAGTGCTAAGTGTCCCAGGAATAGGGAATGCCAGTGGCTTCCAATGTTACCAACTGCTACTCGACTTATGGAGAAAAAAGACCACGTGTATAGCAAAATAATAATGACACAATTAGATTATGTTAGACTATGTTAGATCACTGAGTGAGTGAATCTCATCTTGCTGGTTAGCGGTCAGTTTCGCCGCCCGTCTCCTCATGCCCCCCCGTTCACCTGCGCCTCCCTCTGTCTACATGCACGGCGAAAGTTCAAGAGCATTGAGGAAAACACGAGGAGGATAGAAAACTTGCGGAAATTACAAAAAGGGTAAGATTGTTGGTTTTTAAAGGACATGGCCGAAGGGTTCGCCATTTTCGTGATCGACCCGTACAAATAAGACTGCAGGCATCATACTTTATGCACGGGTTAATTGATATTCACCTTGAACAAGAATCGTAAAGACGCTTCACTAGACAACATAATAGAAATAATATCAAAATTTTATCCAACAATGGCTATCAGAAAAATTTCCCTGGCCCATGTCACGAACCACAGCCCTTTGTCCCCCCTTGCTGCTGGTCACAATCAAACCGCTGCGATTCCTTCGCTTCTTTTTCTCTCCGTCCACTGCCATCCTCAACGGTACCCACATTTCGAACTCAACCAGTCTTTTCTCATCCTCATTCCTCATATTTGGAGCTGGTCAAGGAAATTATAAATTAAAATAATTTCCACATAGTTTTTTATGCGGATATTTATGAGAATTTTCTTAACCCATTACCGGCCGAGTAAAGAAATACTTGAAAATATATAATTTTTTCTCTTCAATTTACCTAATAACATGCTAAATAAGGTAAATTGAAAATATGGGCCTTCAAAAAAATTTGCTTATGGTAAAAAAAAAATGTTGCGTTTTCGCAACGTTGCACAGTGGGCTGAAATCGAAAAAAGCTGGACAAAACCTCGAAAATGGTTTTTTTGAGTATGGAAGTTGAAACTTTGCACAGTTGTTGCCAACACATTATTGCATTTTTTGACGCAAAATTTTTTTCATAGGCTAATTTTTTATATAAAATACATAGCCTCAAAGTTGAACAAATTTGGCGCAAATTGCCCGCTTTGAATTTTTTTCGAAATTCAGCATGTTTAATCTAATGTCACACCTTTAGTAGTAATTTAATAGCAACAAAAATTTATAAATTTGTTAAACCGTTTGTTATCATCGATTACCATCAACTTTCACGACTTAGTTGTTGTATTTGTGACCAACACGATACAAAATGGCGGACCCTGTTTTTTGTCGAATTTTTGTGTTTATGTAGGATTTTAAAAAAAGGATCACCGAGTTACCTCGAGATATTTACACCACATATACAACAAAGTATATAGATTATGAAAATCGGAAGTACAGCTGCGACCACCTGCGACGCCGAAATTAAGATCGATTTTTCGAACGTGCGGCACCGCCCGGAGCTGGCTGCTGGCCACGGGAATTCCCGTACTCGACGGATGTTGGATAGTGAATCATTTTAAGCAAATTTATTGTATAAAAGCTATGGTATATTATTACTACATTTATTTTACTTTTGTTGTAACCTGATTTCTTTACTGTCTTGTAATATTTATCGTCGATGCAGTACAAAATGGCGGACGCTAATTTCAGTACCATTTTTGCCCGTGTGTGGCTGTATAAAAAGGAGGGCACCGAGTTGCTCTCAGAAATTTATATCGTAAGTGCATCAAGCCTTTTAGAGTCTTCATCCGCAGAAATAATCTGCGACCGTTCGCAACAAACTAAATAAAATCGATGTTTTTACCGTGCCGCGCAGTCCGCGGCTGCTCCCTGGGCGCATGGAATGTCGTGACGCAGCGCACATTATAAAGCGCTATGAATGCAAAGCCTTTGCTGAGGATGTATTTAATGTTATTATTAACTGTATAGGCTTTTAGGCTTATTTCTCAGTCCTTCCATTTTGATAAAACGTTATCAATGAATATCTAAATAACTGTTGAACTTACCCTATGTACATGTAATAGCATCACTCCGAGTCGGTTGAAGAACTGTCGCTTTCACTTCCAGGGTGCAGGATTTCTGGGTCATCGCCATTTAGTAACAGTAAATTCCTCACTTCTATCGGCATTCTTCGGGATTTCTTCGTAATTAGGGGTGCGGCGTTGGATATTACTGGATCCGAGGTAAGGAGGAGCCGGCGAAATAAGTCATCGTTGGTAGATATTCTTGAGTGCTTCCTGCTAAAGCTTTCTCGATATTTTCTGCTATCTTTATTGCGTGCTTCAATTGCTTCTTCAGATAGTTCCCCTAGAGGAAGAATCATCTCTGAAGCTATGCCTGCTCCGTGTATTAGGACCTTATGAACGGTCCGGGGCACCATAGAACTCATTAACAACTATTCCTCCGACCTAAGCTCTTGTTGCCTAACTTGCTTATACTGTGAATGCCCAGAACTGCCGTCGAAACCATATTTTCAAGTCAGAATGCACTTCAATTCACTTCTGGCATCAGGAATAGTTGCCACGCAAGCTAGAATCCGTGAGGCAGTGTGCGAGAGGAGGCTTTGAAGATTGACTTCGCACGATATTTCTATATTTCTATATTTCGATATTTCCATCCGGGTACGCATCATTTTTAGCAAACCTCACTCTTTCATAGTTCGGGTATAATTTATGACCATGCTTTTCAGCTATTTTCCGAAGACCCTTGTACTGGTTTTTTGTTAGTTGCATCGATATGTTAACAGAAAGAGCCTCGTCTTCAGACATCATGGAGGAACCTGAGATGGGTGTCTTCCATTTAGCTAGGACTCTCCTCGCTCTGGTTGGAGTGGTCGTTGTAATTTCCTTCACTAATTTGGAGGCCGCCTCATCTCCTTCCTCTCTTAATGTCATCGATGCTGCGAATGATAAAGTTGCCGCCGAGTGAGAAGATCTAAGACTTTACGTTTTTCTACTCTTAGTTCTTTCGCTAACTTCGTCAAATGTTTTTTCCGGGCGTCCACCAGATTATAATGGGATCAAAATGAGTAAAAAATCGCCCTTAAATCCATTGAGATAATGCAACAAATCAGGCCACTTATTAATCGCATATACTTACCCGAAGAATTAGAAGCTCTTGTCAATTCTAGAACGTTTTCTGGTACATATATAGGTTCTTTCAGCCACTTAATATTTCTCCTCAAAACTATTTCATTGTTTCTACTGCAGGCTTCCCATTTCCTTTGGTAGCGAATCAAAAAATATCGTTTAAGAGAGTCACTAAGGCCCTTCGTAGCTTCAATATTACCTTGCGCGTGAAATTTTTTCGTCAGATATTGCATTAAAAATTCATATCTCTCCGCAAAGGATTTACATCCGGATTTGACAACTTTTTTATGAAGCAATAGACGAGTTACCTCGAGACCAGACATTTTTATAATTGCTCCAAATTTGTTGTTCAATTCAACACTGGTTCTATTTCAGGCGAACGAGTTACCAATAACAAGTAACATACATGAAAATTAAAGAAAGGGTCAATTCTAGAGGCGTTAATGGTAAATAAAAAAGGGAAATTGCTTATAGCACGAGGCAAATATAAAGAACTACAAATGAAAATCTCTTACCAGTTTGGATGATAGATGCCTGGTGAATAAGTGACTGACACCGCCAATGCAGTAACCGATGAGATTCCCCGGAGTTCTCAATATCCAAAGCGCGTGTATCCGACTGCATCCAAAATCACCACAGCAAAACTAACCTCTTTCACTGTATATTCAAAACTAAATTCATGTATGCATTTCTTTCTGGACACGGAATTTCCGAAAAAGGTAAAAGGGACAGCACACGAGCAACGTGGGGTCATAAAAAGATCCTTTTCGCGACTACCGCATGGGGTGGACGGGCAAATACCAACCAGCTGCGGGCTGGTCGGTATTTGACCGTCGGTTGGTTTTAAAATCTATTTTTTTAATCTAATTTTGTTGTAAAATCTATTTTGTCTTTGAGGTTAGAAGCAGGCTAATAGAGTCGTTTTACACATCCAAGGGGTAAAATGCACGAGCGGAATTTGTCAGAGTTTTAAGTCAGCTAGTTTTCATTCGGGAATTTGGTAAATAGTCACTAGTCAGTAAAAATGGATAGAGGAATGAATTTATTTACCTAAAGTGACAACAAACCAACTTAAAATGAAATAGTAATAATTATGTTGGAATAAAACATATCCACAGCAAAGACTTCATAGCGCAAAAAATTGTCATATTGGATAAATAAAATCCTTAGATATTATCTTTCCAGGGAGATGTTTTTGTCATTTGACCTAAATCCACTATAAAATAGACTTGCTTTACGGTTTGAAAGAAATAGTCAAAGCGAAAATTTTCTCTGAAGAGCATGCATTTCACATTTTTTCATTGACTTTAATTTTATAATTGCAGATTAAATTACAACAATTAATGGCTAATTATGAAATACTCAAGCATTTTGGGTGCAATGGAACATAAAATTTCGAACATTCATACATGGTTTGGCTTTTACACTGTTTCGGAAACTACTGGATTTTTTGGCCAAATTCGTCCTTTCATGCTTCACGAGTCCGCGATGAATTACATGGCCTAACTTTTTCGATGTTTATGGACGCGAATTGTATAGGAGTACGTCATCTACTGACTGATTCACTTCACTTTTTAGATGCGTCCCTGCTAGATACGATTTGAAGTCTACCAGTGAAATTTACTTCCGTTGCATAACCTGTACAATCTCCTGGCGTTAGTGCAAACACTGTTGATAAGCTAGGACCTTTTTCCCCTAAATTCTAATGCGGTAATTTGCATTTGCATTTGCATTATCAAGTAGGCCCATACCTCCCATGTATTTATCATACTCCCCAATAACACGAATAGTATTTTATTTTATTAAAATAGAATAGTATGTGAAATAGTATTTTCTTTTTCCTGCTGAAACTTTTCCCTATGCCCAATGGAAGCGAAAAACTTGTATTTCTGTCTACAGGGACAATCTAGTTATCATTCCATCGAACAATACTAAGACCTTCGGCTTTATCAAATGTTTGTTTTCATGTTCCTCTCTGTTTCATGTCGATGGTTTTATTATATTCTATTAGGCACTCCTCCGTTATATTTACACGGATGGCTCCAGTGACAAATAATCCTTTTTCTTTCAAAACAATAAATAGTCTTCAAGATGAAAAGAAGTTATCGAAAAACATACGATGATTCGAGGGATCAGGGATAACCTTGAGAAATTCCAGAATAACACTTGATTCCAAGCCTAAATTTCGATGGAAGTAATTTTCTATCACCTGGTTGAACCCTAAAACCGTCCGAATAACATAAGCATCAAAGTTAAAAGCAAAATCTGAAAAGCTTGTTTTAAAAGAACATTTATGCACTGCAGTGACCAAAGTAAGGTACCACTTGCTCATTATTTCAAAATTTATGCGCAAATATTCCGTATTGTAATAATTTTTAATTCAAGTCATCAAATTGAGGTCATAATTTACAAATCTGTAATTTTGTCCAGACAGGAATTATCTGAAAAGTGGAGATTATTTTTTATTTATCTATATATTTTATATGTTCTATTTATCTATATATTTATTTATATGTTTTGGTTCAATCATTTCCGAACCAAATCTACGCCTTATCGTCTGCATTCACCCAATATCCTGTTGTGGAAGTCGGTGATATCGCTGAATCGTGAAGTAAGGAAGGACTGATAGAATGGATCGGATTGAATGTACAACGTTTTGTGTTCCATTGCACCCAAATGCTTTCATGTAATTCATAAATAGTCATTATTAGTTGTAATTCAATCTGCTGTGATAAAAATGTCAATTAAAAATTGGAAAATACGTTATCTTCTGTAAAAATATTCACTTTGACTAATTTCTTTCAAGCCGTAATGCATCTCTATTTTATATTGGATTTAGGTTAAATAATGCAGCATCTCATTGGAAATATAATATCTAAGAATTTTAATTATCAAATATGACGATATCTGTCAAATACGAGTCATAAAAAGGCGTAGGATTATATCCGACAGTTAAAACGGCATATTCCTATGAGACGGAAATATGTGGTAATGCGGGTTGCATAACTGCCTATAGACACCGGATTCGGCCAACGTTGCGAAAACGCAACATTATTTTCCGGATCTGATTTTCGCTTAATGTTGACTACCTGACGAAATATAAGCTTTAATATCTATTAATTGGAATTTCTACGTCCACATGGACGAATAAAAAACTTAATAAAGGGAATAGTTACTCTTAGGAAAAATTATTTATCTTGCTTAACCAGAGACTAGAAAATTGACGCATTTTGAGTATTTTTATAAATATCGAAATATTTTTAAAATGTCATTATAATCTCACTAAAAATCAGTTTAAATACATTTTAATCGAAAAAAGCGAATTCTAAATGAATAAAATTCGATTGAAACATTTTTTTTGCATTTCTCAATAATGTTGCGTTTTCGCAACGTTGGCCGTAAATGGGTTAATCTTTCGTAAGTCACCCGTATAATGTCCACGCTTTTGTTCATTCACGTCAGTTTTTCCTCGAATGGCAATTATTTTTTCTCGTACTAGCCAAATTTAGTGACCCAGAGCAAAGCGGGAGAAAATGAAGTATTTTTTTCAACCTCTTGACGATTAAAAAAATTAAAATTAGCCAATAGAATACATAATCACCATATATTGCGTGGAAATTCTACATAAGTTCATAGTACCATCGAGAAGAGGCTTCAAATAAGCCACAAACAAAGGTGAACCCAATGCCAGCGCTAAAGCCGCGCCTTGTGCCCAAATATGGTTTCTTGAACGACCTGTTAGTTTCTTCATCTCAGGTGTCCAACACCGCGTTTCTCACCTCCGTAATTCTTCTCGCTCTGAAATAATGTGTGCCCTATCATCAGCCCCGCTATCCACCCGTAATAATAGCTTTCATTCATTTACAGTGCCTCAAATGGTAAGGACCGATCCTGTAAATATTCCAATAATTTTCATTTCGCATTCCCACCCGCAGCTTTCGTAATAACCACCTGCTACACCAACCTCAATGCCGTCTTCCTCTCTCCTAAGAATCACTTTTATTTACAGACTCCTTACCTTATTCAATACCGTTTTGTCTACCTACCCTTCCCAGAATCTATCAACGTCCTTCGAATCATTCATAAGGTAGTTACGAAGAGTCATCATCTCCTGAATCATTATGATTTATTATTTTTTTGTTTTCTTTAGTTTTTTGTCTTCCTCTCTCGCAGAGATCACTTTTTTACAGACTTCCTACCTTGTTCAATACCGTCTCCTCTACCTACCCTTCCCCGAATCTCTCTACGTCCTTCGAATCATTCAAGAGGCAGCTACGAAAAGCCATCATCTCCTGAATCTTTATGATATATCATTTCTTCTGTTTTTTATAGTTCATATTTTTTAAAGCTGCAGATTATAAGTTACAATATTCCATGTAACGGGCCATAACAGCTGATTTTTAATAATTAAATAAATAAATATTTTGAAGCTCGTGAACGCTGGCGAAATAGGCAATTACTTAAGGAAAAAAAATCCCCTGAATCGAGAATGGAACCAAGAACGTTTGGATTGACGCGCCACTGCGCATATCGCCATCCAGATCGGTTGACTGACGAATTAGTGGAAATCAAAATAGATTTGTGTTAAATCTTATGTGCCCCATTACATGAGTCATTCTAGTCCGGTTTTATTCTTCGCACAACCGTTACACCGCTAGAATAAGATCTTGTTGGTTAAAAGTAAGCAAGATAATGTCATTATTCAAAAATAATATTTTTGAAAACCAGCCTAATACATGAGATTTCCATGAATCACAATTTAGGGGTTGAACGGGCTTTCTCAATCCGATCGCACTGGTCAACGTAATAAGTAGAGCGCGGAAAAATGTTTTTCGACTTTTCGTAAAAGTGGGACTTTTGTAGTTTTAAATAGAAATCTTCACCAATCTCATCAAATAAAACCGTTTTTAATGACTTTCTTAGAGACTTTTTGGGACCTTTTTTTGCTGTGGCGGAACTTTTTCGATTAAAAGAGACTTTTCTGGGACCTTTTATTGAAAATACCTGCCTAAGTTAGTATTTGGCTGTTGTGACCACACTTGTTCAACTTTGTGTCGTACAAATCTTGTTTTTTATGTGGTGCATACTGCAAGGAGCAGATTTTTACCGTAAAATGTAAGCTACTAGCAATTGCTAATGCGGAATATCATTAATAGCTCCGGAAACTGCAATGAATTCTTTCGATTACTCCACCGTTCATGAAGTAAACCCATGCAGTGCTTCAACTTGAAGGTGGTTTGGATATGTGAGGGTAGAGCTCACCACGTACTTATCCAATTGCATGTTAAATTCACATATTGTTTCTTTCCCTGGGCCACCTCACCCTTTTTTTTGCTAAGGGTGTCCAAAGACTTCACAAAGGGACATTATGAACCAACTTATTTGAACCCGGGTGGTCTGCTGACAAGGGGACAGCGCTACACTGTATGCTAGCACTCTGCTTTTTTGCAAGAGATTAGTGGAAAAATGATACAAATATATGAAAGGTTATCTAGAATTTCCGACGAAGTGAATGTCTCACGTTGAGTGTAGATGGTTACGAAATGAGCCTACATTGCAGAGAGGCACACAATGCGCTCTTGGCACTCGGTCGAAGAGGAAAAATGAAGGTTCAACAAGGACTGGTGAATGTATACACATTGTATGAACACAATTCTATATATTTTAGTAAGCCGCGTAAAGTTCCAGTCATTTGCTGTGGCTCCCAACTGTCGCAAGACGTCATCCGCTCGACATCGTCCGCTCTTTTGTGCAGCCCAGCCCAAGAAAATGTACAAGGTGAAAGGACAGGCGTCTTCAGAAGCCAAGCTGATTGCGTATGCTTCACTATGCAAGTACCTGCAAGTACTGAGCAACAGTATTTACTGCAATGCTTGTGAAAAAACCGTGAGTATCAAGACACCAGATAACCCAATAAGCCCTACCTCATAGCATCCAAGGAACTTGAAAGAGTAAATAATGAAACGGTCGCTCGCTGCATTGACGAATCTTTGAGTAAGTGATGATACCTTATTTGGTATGGTGACATTATTGCTGAAAAGGCGAGCATATTCAAATTAGAACTGGAATTAATTAACGGTATAACTTATGTTGATGAGTTTTTACCGCATATTTACCTTATTTATCGTAATGTACTCACCAATTGCTTACAGCTTCCTTGTTTGGAGATAATAGTGCTAGAGAGAATTTGCTTCTTCTCCTAACCAATGGAGCGGCGTACATGGTTAAGTCGCCAAAGTTTTGGTGTTTTTCTACCTTAAAATGATTCAAATCACTTGCAAAGTGCATGACCTTCACAGATTATGCGAAGAAATTCGCCAAAGATTTCCCACTGCAAATAAGTGGGTCTCTGCCATTAAGAAGGTAGGTATTTGCCGTTAATAAAACTAAAAATAAATTTTCCAATATATTACTGCAGAACTAGGATTTTCGTAGGTATTTTTGAAAGCACCATTGCGCGTGGAAATATACAAAACATTTTGCTGTGATCTGCCATTGCCTTCGGATCCAGTCCTCACGAGATTTGGAACATGGCTGGAAGCTTGCGTGTTCAATGCACAACACTTCGAGAAAATTAAGAATGTAAGTAATTATTTGTAGTTATGATTGTGACTGATGAATCAATTTCATTATATGAAATAGAATTCCTGCAATTTTGCTCAGTTAAAAATAACTACAACTGCACGTTCAAAATTAAAGAGGAAAACTGTATTTTAATTTTTTACTTCAGGTTATACAGAATATTGACCCTGAAGACGATGCAGAATGTATGGAAAATGCTCGAGAACTCTTAGAAGATAGCTCACTCCCACTGGAAATGATATGTATTTCAGTATCCTTTGGATTTTTGGTAGAAAAAATCAAATATCTTGAATCTTCCATCCTGAGCCTCAGTGATTCGGTGTCGACAATAATGGATGTGAAGAAGAAACTTGAACGTGTAAAGGGTGAATAAGCCGTAAGTGTTTATGGCAAATTGTGCAATGTTTTGGATAAAAACTAAGGCTTCAAGTTAATGACTGACATAGCTCAGATTCTCAACGGAGAGGTCAAGGGGCAGACATTTAATGTTTTACAAAACTCTCCTTGAGTGAAGTGGCTACGTTGCGATATGCTCATGTGATTACAACCAATGTGAAGTTGAGCGCTCGTTTTCGACATATAAGCTTATTTTGACCGAACGTCGTACAACAATTATACGCACCCACGATTCGGCATCTCAACCCTCTTTTTTCCGTCAATTCAGTTAAATTCAGCCACTTTCTCATGGAAATAACTCAGACTTTTAAAGAGAATTTTTTTTTAACATTGACGACTTCTCAGGCGACTTTTTTTTGTTGGAAAATTGGAGGCTTTTTTCCGCGCTCTAGTAATAAGTATCTGAGCTGGCTGGAGATCGAAAGATTACTCATTCGCACAAGGTGTTTATTATATTTTTAAGTCCGATAGTATCGCTCTGTTCCACACTCTATGGATGGATTCCTCCATTCGTACTTATCAAGATTTTTTAGGTCTCGAAATTGAAAATATATTTTTGGCGTAAAACTCGTGCATTTTCGTCGATTTGTCGAATTTATCTGTGCTTAGACGAAGATTATAGATCCGAAGTCATGAAGGAAATTATTAGGGATTAGATCTTCCAGATTGATCAATCGAAAGCAGCCTCTTACGACAGCTAATCACTATCTTTTTAAAAAACTTCACTGGAATTTCAACCTTAGCGCTCGGAAGCAGGAAGCCCCCAGGGTTAGTGTGTTCACTGTAGAGGTTTCTGCGATAAGATACGATCAAATATTGGCAATTGTATAAATGGAGAGGAAAACATTTGATATAACTGGATAAATTTCAATATCCTTACTTCGTATTCAACAGTTATCGTCTTGAGAATTAATATTTTTATGACTTGGCGAGTGAGATTCTTCAGGAAATGTAATAATAGAGATTGACTTGCACATATAGCTTCGCATGCCGATAAGAAGAGATAAAAAGATAGTAAGTGTTAATTAAGTTAGTTAAGTAATTAGTTAAGTAATTCGTAGATAACAGTAATAAGATATAAAGTGCTATTGAAAAGAAAATAGCAATGATATTAATATTATACAACAATAAACAACTGAGTAAATATCCGACAACCCAGCTTATTACCTGGATAATGTCAATCATTTGACGGCGTGCAAAATCACGAAGAAGCGACATTGAAGTTGAAATCTGGTAATCAATTTAAATAAAAACTCGTCAGGTCCAAATTGTTCACATTGTAGTCTCTTTTTTGCAGCGCTGAGAGTGCAATCTAATAGTTGATACGGCACATGAAAACATGAGCATAACATTAGCAAAACAGTCCATAAAACGAGGCAATTTAAAATTTTTTTCGCTGAAATTTCATGGTTATACTAGTAGCAATGAGAGATGCAAATAATGCATGAATTAGGTAATTTGATGTTATTTTTTGATCTAATGCATCTTTGCATCCATTGCTAGTAACAATTCAGTGGAAATACAGCAATTTCTTATTTAACTAGTTTAAATAACTTTTACCACATCGTGCCAGATGTCATACAAGATAGTTGACATAAATTGCGTGTAATTTATGTTAGGGCGTTATGCATTTATACGTAACATGGATAGCTGTTTGCACTTTTAGCGGCTTGCATAGCGAGAACATTGGAGATATTCACTCCAGCTACTTTCAATTGAGGTGAGTGATGAGGTTTCAAACACGAGAAAATAAAAAAAATATTGTAATGGAACTCTCCACGTAAGTGCTAAAGTGTACCTGAGCAACGGATTACTGATGAGCGTCATCGCCAATGTTATTCCCAATGAAATTACAAAGCATATGGAAAAGAATTATACCAATGCTTCATTGATTTGTCTCAGGAGTGAGTATTCGTAGACTTGAATGAGCTTAGTTCATGGCATAGATTATGTGAAATTGAAAACAAAAGAGCAATGATATTAATAATATACAACAATAAACAACTGAGTCCGACAACCCAACTCATTACCTGAATAGCATCAATCATTTGACGGCGTGAAAAATCACGAAGAAGCGACATTGAAGTTGAAATCTGCAAATCAATTGAAATAATTATTATTTAAATTAATTTTTACAATATATATATAATATAATTAAATTCATTATATTAAATATATTAACTATGTGTGACATTGTGGAGAACGTGTAGTTCTTCAGAAGCCTTCCTATACTTCAAGAGTGTCATAATGGAGCCGGACGTGATTAGTTGCAACTGGGTTATTTTATTTTCCGTTTGCTATTTACCATTTATTTAGTGATTTGTACTTAATTTGTTCCGTATTTTCCACAAGATTGTTATTCAATCTAAAAATTCTTTATATCGTGAAATTACCATGGTTTCATGCTAAAATTATACCAATGAATTTGAATTATCTCACATCACCCACCACCTCACATCGAGTCACCTTTATGGCATCATGAAACATTGAATTGGGAATGTTGAACCAGCTCATCACGGCAGCACAGGAGTTTCAAAGAAATTAATAATGAAATATCAAATCTCAATCTAAAATGCAGAAACGAGTTAAATATTGTATTTTTGGTGGCAGTACGCAACATATCTATTATTTTAATTATATATTTTTTACGAGTAAATTCTCCTGCATTCTATCTCATTCTTTTTTGTATCAGTTATTCTGTACTCATTAGTAGCTCAAAGTCAGGCCTTACTACCCCACAGGAAATAAAAACTCCCATTATGATGTTCATGTGGATGCTTGTATCGATTTCGGGACAGTCAATAATATATCAACGTCATTTCGAAGATATATTTCAAGCATCAACGACTGTAACCTAGTGCAGAGATAGTTTCTTTCGATATTAAGGTAAATCTACGAATGTGTAAACTTACACCGAGTTACGGAAGTAGTCCAAGTGGAGCAAGAGTCCAAGCAGGTTATACGGTGGCTGCGTAATCCAAAGTAATTACTTTTGTCATGTATCGGTGAAAATACTGCTTTTCGTATAACGTCTTTGATGCTAAAAATCATTATGTGTAGAATTTGATGTTTTCCCGGCGTATAATCTGCAGGGATTCTACCCCTGAAGACAACGGCAGACTATCGTTGAAACGTCGGGACCATGGACCCAAAGCCACGCCCGGTGGGAAACCCGATAATTATTCATGAAGCATTATTACTGTTCACTGATGGGGAGGATTCAGGACATATTTTAAATGAACTCTATCACCAAATACTTCAGTCGACTGTTGAGACATTTTCATTCACAATGGTATTTGACTTCAACTACAGTATATGTATACTTGCATAGAACATAGAAATAATACCTACGATTAGGTGCCTAAGTGCATTTTAACTTTTATGGTTCTTAAGTTATGACACGGCTTTTATAAGTAATTTGTCAAGTAGCAGTTATATTCCTGCTGAAATCCAAATTGTCTTCTATACACAGGCAAGTATTCAAAGTTCCCGATTTTCAAATTTAATATTATGAAGAAAGCTTAGAGGGCCTATTTTTTGTACCAAAATCGTTGTCTCAACCACACTTAGGGGAGGAAATAATGAAATTTTAATGAAAATGACATTTTCATCATTTCTGGGCGCAACCTCCTTGACGATATAGATCGGTGACGATCCAAAACTAATACTTTCTCAATAAGTATGCTCGAAAGCTGAATTGCCGTGATCGATGACATCCACCGAGGTCAGAAAGCAAAATTAACGAACACAGAGCATGGATGAATAAATCCTCCAATTTTTTAGTTTGATCTTTATTAAGCCGTGGCGCCATTTTCATGTAACTGACGCGATTTGGCAGCAATTTCAGAATTCCGCTGCCAACATCTCAAAAAGTAGGGCGGTGATGTGCTGAGATTTTATTTTATCGAGATTCCTGAGGTAAAATGAGCATAGTATAAGTTTTTTCTCGAAATGATATCTACCAGTAATCAATATTTTTCTTAGACTTAGTCAATATTGGCCATGGTTAGTTAATATTTTTTAATTTATTTTCATCTCCCCGTAAACAACACATTTATTGCCTTCACAACGGCGAGAAATAAAAATGAACATTTAAATGAAAAACAGAACAATCAGAGGGAAAATGCGAATTTTCAAATAAATCTTCCAGGCATACAATCACGGAAAGCCTATTTTTGCGGCTGTCAATCGCAAAAATACCATAAGGAAAGCAATATTTGAAATGTTCATATGAATGAAAGACACTCCTTGATCAATCTTTCGCCAATCAATCGCTGTAAATTTAGCAATCAATGATCTCGGGAAGTCGTCATGCAGCTCCTTTCGAGGTGAGTGCGTGGCTGCAACCTACTCCGCAGTGTCTCTTCGGTTGCCTTTAATTGGGCTAACCCTGAAAGAGGGGGAAAGTGCACATTTCACAGCGAAGCCGCGCTGCCAGGAAACAATCTTCACAATCACCACGAGAGGGTCCAGCGAAAAAATGTCTGTTTATTTCCAAATTCCTATCTCCGAATACCGTTGAACGGAAAGTCTATGATTTTTGACCGTCATTCGATCAAGTACTGCCATTAGAAGATAATATTTTGAGGCTTTCAAGAAAATAGCAAATGCTTTGCCTCTCCCGGCCACCAGCTTGAGCAAAGATCAGCATTCATGCGGGGGGTGGGAAGAGGTTTGGAAAGGGGGGAGGGGAACCCGCTCCATCGACGATTCGCAAGTGGGCCAATGTCGAAACAGCTCCCGGGTGCCCTCAAAACAGCAAAAAAATGAAGAGGAAAAGGCGAAAATTCAAACCGCCCCGATGTTGGTTGCGGACAAAAAGCCAAACCGCAACCCGCCTTATCGCCATTTTAATTGCTGCGCGTGGGTGAATGACTGGGTCAGCCCGCACTCGATTAACGGTCCGCGCTTTTAGTGTGCCACGGGAGACGACGGCGATGCAACTGTAAACGGACTGACCCATTGACACGGGTGAGTGGCGTGCACATGGCGTCGACAAGCACAATCCTTGCGACAGCGCTTGTCACTGCGAGACAATCGGGTTCGCTTTCCTCGCCGCCGCTAACCCCAATAGTGCCGTAACAGCCGCAGCTGCTCACCTGTCGGGGGAGCATCTCATCTCTCATGTCTCTCATCGAATACATGAAAAAGAAAAATATCAACACGTAAATCAGATGTAATTCTTCTATGGTTAAAGCAATGTAGAGAGCTGGTAATGTAAGCGTAGTGAGTGGTTCACTTGACGAAAGATCTGGTGCTTTCCCGGCTAAATTACGGAATAAGGATTTCTAGGGTTTGCATCCGGGTGAGACTGTCCATTTTCTGCAACGTTTCGAGGTGCGACACACTCCTCATCATCAGGGAATGATGACGAGTCGGACCTTGAAACGTTGGAGACAACGGGCACTCTCATCCGAGCGAAAACCCGAGTGTCTTATTCCGCGTGATCGAAGGGTCGAAATAATGGCAGAATATTTGCGGCAAAATGAAAATGCTCGCGTTTCTGAAGGCCATTTTACACGGTACACGGAACTGCGCAATCTGACGTACGTGCGAAAGCGCAATCGAAATGGCGTCATGTACAGCGGTGAATTGCTAGAACACATGCGAGAATGCGTGGATGCGAGACGGCAACATAGCCCCTATTCTAATTTCGTTCATGCATTTGCGCAATTCCACGCCATTTTAGAAATAAATGCAGCTCTAATCTGCGCAATTCCGTGCCCCGAGTAAAACGGCCTTAATGAAAGGTATCGGCCCCTCTAAACTGAGCGTGGGCATTTCACACGCCTTTGACTTAGTCCGCGGTGAGCTCTACCTTGACACAGATATACCAACTGTCGCGTTGAATCTCAGCGTGAGTTAACTCATGCCTGCTGCCGCATTCCATCATATTCGGTTCTTCTGCATCGACGAGGAATTTTGCAGCCAGCAAACGATTTCTGGGCGGGGATTCAACCGTGGCCGGGGGAATATTTTGGGGGCGTTCATTGCGAGAGAAATACACAAGTCCGTACCTTGGAAACGTTTCGGGGGCTGGGGGCTAGAAGCTCTAGAGCCCACACCTCACCTCGGCCTCGTTACAGTGAGCTGTACGCTTTAAATTAAACAACAATATTCACACATGGCACACATAATTTCGAGTGTAGTATTAGACTATAATTACAGATGCATAGCTAATTTTAACGCCGAGAATTACATACCACTCTCTTATGACCTTCCAGAACATAATTCCGCCCTGCGAATGTGCTCCCGAGTATTACGAGCAAGTTGGTCCAACCGCTTGCATTGACCGCTTTTATTGAAGAGACTAGCATGAGTCTGAGGGAAGCAGATGAGACGATAAACACCACGCTATTAAAATTGATTTAATGCTTATATGAACCATCGAAAATTACTTGAACTGCTGCTCTTATTCCAAAAAGAATTGATAATAAATATATACCCGTGTATCTTTGCCCTCATTACCCGCACGCTGTCAATTGCTATGTTATCAGTTAATAGATTGATACAGAAAAGGCATTATCATTAGTGCATGTCTTGCGCCATAATCTTAGATCTTCTAAACGACCGCTGCTAATCACTTACTTTCACTTTTATGTTTAAGTTCACCGTTCCATAATTGTGAAAAAAAATCATATTTTAATAGTGATTTTAAATGTTGTTTTGCGTATTTAGTCAACTGATTCCATTCTCATGGTAGTGTCCAATACCATTCACTTACGACTAACCTTACACCGCCTAGCATGACTGCTTCTAAACAATTCAGGCATGTCTCCAACATATCTCGCAGACATGTACTTTGGACGAAGTGTGAGGTTCTCCTAAGTTTTCTCAAGGGATTTGCGAAAATTATATTCCCATTTTTGTCGATCTGCTACCCCTTAGTTGTGATCTCTTCTTTAATTAATTAATCTTCACCTCTGCCCGTTGACAAATATGGAACACTTATCACGGCAATGAATTGTCTCTACCACGGAAATTTTCAATTCAATTACCATTTCTCCATTTGTATTGTTACATTGCAATAAGGTCTATATTAAACCAATGCAGAGGGCCGATAAGTATGATAGAAAATGTATTATATGAAGAAGAACAGCTATGTCACCTTAGGCTGTTTTACATGGGGCATGCAATTACACAATTCAGGCCTGCATTTTTTTCTCAATCTGGTGTGCAATGAGGAACTTGCATGGGTCGTAGATTGCTCTAAAAACTATTTTGAATAAGTCAAATGGATACATTAGCTCGCAAAAATACCTTCAGTTTCTCCATTCAACATCAAAAGAAATAAAAAAATTGCGTTTAAAATCGAGAAAAATTTCTCTGAGCCGACCACTGCGCGAAGACACCCGAGCGTTGCCGAGGCCAGGCGTGACGTCATAGGTGCCTAAACAACCGTAGGGAGTAGGGAAATACGCTGAGCGCATGGTGTAAAATTTGTTTTGAGGGAGTATTTAGCCGCTCATTGTCACTTTATTTTGTTCTGTTATTCTTGGGCAAGTTCTCCTATTGCTATTGTGCCTAGATTATTACTTGGGATATTAATAATGCGGCATCGGGATTATGAAATACAAGCGTTTCACTTCGTGTGTTTTGGTTATCAGAAAAATGGATGATAACGTTGCCACTCGTTCGAATAGTACACCTGAAATTCATCTACGTCTACATAATACCCCGCAAGCCGCCTAAAAGGCGTGTGGCATGGGGTGTTAGGACACCAGCCTTTTTTTAGGACACCAAAAATTGATGCCACGACCCTCATGGAATTTGTTAAGACAAATTATTGCTATACGTCGGCGGCAAATCGAGTTCTAAAAGAAACTTGTAATACTGGAGGATAACGATCGTAAGCTGTGCTGTTGACATTAGAGTAAGCTGTGCTGTTGAATTTGGCAACGCCGGATTAACGGAGAAGGTAGTCCTATCCGTCCCACGGTACGAATTCACAGCAAAACAGTCTGCACACAATCCACATGTGAGATCGCGAATCGGTTCCGCTGCCAACACACACACAAGCTACAACCTATTTAAATAATATAGGTAAATCCATAAACAATATACTAGCATATACCATAAAAATATAATGGGAAGTAGGCAAATACTCTTATCAAAAACTGGAATTCACTATCACATTCTTATGTTCATCACGTACAACTTACAATAACAGAACTCGTTATGATGAATACAATTTATTCACTCGTTATGATCAATACTATTTATTCACTGATTTAAACCCTTAAATTAGCCCACACAGGTGACATTTCTCACTACTATTCGTTGAAATAATGGAATAACAAACTTCACACATAGTTTTTATTTCAATAGCGTGATCGTGAAATGTCATATCTACGGTGAACAACGGAGATTAACACGCCACTGACAATTTTTACACTACTGTTAGACATTTATCGATAGCGTAATAGCACTTTTTACAATTCAATCACGATGGAACACTGATAACTCTTGGCCGATATTTTTCAACCTTGTCAAACTTTGTGCATTACAACCACTGGCACTGTGATTATTAGCAGTAGCTTAACGGGAGATGTCACGTTGAAAATAACACTATTTTGGCACAAAAATGTTTCTAGATGTCTCCAATCAGCGAGCAAAAGTTGCATTGACTGGAATTCACCCCATAATACAAGCACAGACAGTCCTAAACGACGAATTCTCCGGTACCTACGAATAAACGGATGAAGTTATTGTATATAAAAGCTAACCGGACATTAGTAAACATCAAAATCGTTCTAATTACATACTTAAATGAATGATATGCCGTCGATAACATCAACTTACAATTAACGTATCCCCCTTCCAATGGCCGTGGCTCAGACTCCTACAACGATGTTATTTAGGTATTATCAAATTTTTGGTTTAACTGCTCCAGTTTTATATTTTATGCCCTTACTCAGATATTAATATTATAAATAATGCAAAATACGAGGGCTTCCAAGCCTATATCGTCGGATATTTATCTTTAAATATAAAATAATCAACACGTCTAACAAACGAAGCTCTCACAACTGCTGGAAACTATTACAAACAATCACAACAATAGCTTCGCGTGATGTTTAGGCACCTTTGACGTCATCGAGGCTTCGTCGGCAGTGGCTTGGGGGGTGAGGGAGTTTTTCCCGCGCTTTAAAATTCGTTATATTTATCATTAAATATCTCGCGAAGGAAAACTCAGATTTACATGCGGTTTTCTTTGTTGTATTCAGAAAATAATTTTCTGTCCGCCTATGAAATAAAAAAAATTCATGCAAGTTCCCCATTGCGCGAATGCATGGACGAAATTAGAACGGGCTATTTTGACATCTCGCCCTCATGCATTCTCGCGTGCGTTCTAGCAATTAACCGGTTTACTCGACGCAATTTGAAATGCGCACTCACCTGTACGTCATATTGTGAAAGTAAACGCCGCGTGTAAAACGGGCTTTACAGTCGACGCAAGTGCTTGGAGTGTACCACATTACTTGCCCCACTCTTCTGTGGGTCGACTATGAAGTATGGATGTGATATGGAATCGAATAGGACACGTAAAAACGTGATCCCTCTTCACTAAATTGGTAACGTATTCAAGGCGCGCTCACAAATGCTCAAAAGTAGACTCCTCAGCAGCCAGAATTTTGCCTTAATTTTGTTTCTCTAAGGGCAGTATTTTGCACATCTGGAAGCTGTAATTTTTTCGCAATCGGGCGCGTAATCGTTTTAGAATAAGGGCATTTATTATCCTTGCCCTCATGTCTTTGCACGGCCTTACTCGATGGATTTAGAAATTCAGGTCCGTGCGCGCATTAGATTGGGCAATTACGTGCATGGTGTAAAACGAGCTTTAAACGCACTGCAAGGAATATATGTACCAATGGAAAATGGTCTTCATTTAGGTTGCAAATATCACGATCCACTGTATTCCCTACGTCTCATCCACTTAGGTGCTCAAGCTTCGCTTAGCGTTCGCTCACAGGTGGCTCGTCTGAGCCGTGCGTGTTCGTTTTGGGCAATGCCGGTGGATGGCAGTAAGGGTTACCATGGGACGGGCGTGGATACAGGGGCTGATTGCGAATGCTTTCCATCAGCCACAGGGCAAAATATGCATGCCAACGAAGGAGGCTGCCTTCTCCCCCATCGAAACAAAGAAGTGGGCTCTCATGCCCGCAATTCAATAAAAATGTAAGTTGATTAAAGGGATCGATAAGTCACAACGAAAAAAATCGTCCTCATACCGCTATTCTTCTCATTGAAATAAATTTGAAATATAAATCGCGAAATTTTCCGCCCACTTTTCATGAGCTGATGATGCCATTGGAGTTTCAGCTCATCGATTCGTTCAGACAGAGCCACGTACTGAGGGCAGCAGAGAGTGAAATCGCAAAACGAACCATACGAAGTAAACAGCGGCGGAGAGGCGGTGACCAGCTCGGCAGGAGTGCGTGACGTCTTAAACTTATCTGAGGAAGGCTTAAGGCCGACTATTTTTTGACGCGAGTTGCTCGAAAGTTGGTGACGGACCGGAAACATGAGAAAATACGGGCATCTTTGTTTTTCAAACCCGATCAAAATTGAGAGGAAAAAAAAACAAACAAACCGAGGTAACCGAGTCGATTCCACATTTTATTTGTACCGTCAAGGACGAATAATTTTCGAAGAAAAAGAATTTAGCGTACAAAGTGTTTATATTCATCACGAACTCTATTTCACGAGGAATATAGACAGGAATGCTGGATCTTCCTCGCTATTTTATTAAATTAGGGTGGATATCGGAGATTAAATAGTGTTACAAGTTACATTTTACCATTTTACCTGGAATTTAGCCATTACCTCCTAACATTTCTAAATTCTATGTGGACTACGAAGCACGACATCCAGGGGCGGTCTGGCCAGGTCGGCTGGTCGTCGATCGCCGAGGGCCCCGAGCTTAGGGGGGCCCCAAAACAATCGCTATAGTGATGCGTATACGAATGGTGAGATAAAAAGAGCTCGAATTACCTGAGCCCATTTTTTGAAATTGTAAAATTATAAGATGTCATTAATTTGCTTTATTTACAACATACTCAGTGTAGAAAGATCATATAAAAACAAATTGAATAAATGTGTCAGGAGAATTAAGAGAACTTGATGCTTTATAAAATGGTTATTCGAAAAGCTTATTTTAGAGGTCTTTTTATTTTTGCATAATAAAATTTTATAAGCGGTAAAATTCTCACTTTCCACAGTATTTTTTTGACGGAATTGTCATGTCTATTAACTTTTATATAGTTTTTAAGAGCCATAATGGCCTCAAAATTTATTTCCGGGCTTGTACTTTTCTAAAGGGGGCCCCAGCCGAGGGTGCCCAGACCTCCCCGTGATGACATCTGTGCTGATGGACAAAAGGCCCACGTAACCAGCTTACGAGTAGCTACAAGGTAACAGGCAATAATTTAATAAAACGTATTTATTTCGTGATGATTAGCGATTTTGTCAAATTTATCGAATTTTTTTCCTGTTTCGGGTATGTTTACATCCATTTCGTTTGATCTTCCCTAGACTTGTCATGAATATGCCACAAGCACACGAAAGAAAAAATATTTTCACTATGTCATATTCGGTAATAAGACGCCATCAACTTTACTAATGAAGATTAATACGATGGAAAAATTTTGGAATGCATATTTATGTATGATTTACAAGCATTTAATCTATTTCGACCCGCTTGCCCGTTGATGGGACGTCAACCGTGGAAATAGAAGAAGCTGAACCCAATGAAATGTTATAGAGGAAGTACAGAAAAGTACTTCTTACAGCAATTTAAGATAATATTTGGAGATTATTGCCGCTAAAGGCGATTTGAAAGAAATTAAATACACATTTATGCATGAAAAACAATTTTTAGTCCCTCCTTCCCATGTTATAGACGGAGAGACATCTTTATTGGAGACTGAACAAACGTACGTTTTTGCATTATGACTGTGAAACGATTATTGCCACAATAGTTTTCAGAACATTGATAAAAATTTCTCGCCTATTTAATTTGTTTTTCTTGGAATGAATTTAGAGTCTTTCATTACCTATGGATGTATCGCTGACATTAACACATTATGTTCCGAGAACTGAAAATAAGTATCGCAGGGATTTTATTAAAGGTATTCCGTAAATTGGTTAAGAGAACGATATTTCATATCCCGTTGGCAATTCCAATTTGCCTCAGAAGATCTGAGGATATAGTAATGAGTGGAGAACTGTTGACGAGGCCTTCACGAAGAAAATCTGTCCGAATAGCTAGCGTGTTGTTGAAGCTTAGGCATACATACACATCCTCTCATTTGTCCCACCAAGCAAGAATTACTTTCAGAGATGTAGCTTTCAACCTGAAAAGATCTTGCAACCAGCATTCAATGAACGAGGATTTGAAGCAATAAAATTTGAATATATTTTCCATTTTATGAATGAAATCTCGTATTTGACCGTTGACTATTTAGTCGTGCAAGTTACATTTGTAGAATTCGTTTTTAATCAAATTCAGCAAAATATCTTTATTGCATTATGAGTTTTTACAGGCAAGGCGTAAGGCTAAATGTTTTCGATGATATTTATGACTATTAGAAATAATATGATTGGGAAGTATCGCTAACAAAGTTTATAGTTGGTGCGAACGGGGAGCGACTTAAGATGGATTTATGGTCGACTAAGAAGACTGGCACTCATGAAATCAGAGCTGGCTGGTTGATGTAGAGCCTGATTGCTTGCATTCAATTAAATAATCACGCTTTCAATTGCCGTACGAAGCCAATGGTCTCAGCATAAAGCCGCGCGCCTCGTGGTGCTCGCGCCAGGTCACCCTCAAGTGACCGATTCTTTCAATAAATGAGGGATTCTCTTTGAAAGAGTAAATGAGTCGTAACTCTAATTCTGGCATCACCAAGTCATCAAGAGTGGGCCATAAATGTCGACTTCCTTTATTTTAATTATCTGAAAGAATGGGTGGGTGTGAAGGATATTTTCATTCGGCATAACTAATCATTCCTTCGGAATTCTTTCAATGAATCGCGAAATCGGGTCTGAGTGATCAGCCCCATTGCTCGGGGAGTCATCTTGGACTTGTCTTTACGAGCGTAGTGATCCGCAGCCGTGGAAGGCTGTGCCCTTGGCTCGCATCGGCCGCCGCGCGGCAGGTGCTTGCCCGACTGCGACTCGGGATGATTGGGACGCTGTCAAGTGGGCCCCCTCCATGACGTCACCAGTTTGGATTGCATAAAACATACTGGAAAAGCGACGGCGATAACAGCGCACCGCCAGAATTTTTGAGAGGAGAGGGAGCGGTGGCTCTAATGGGGTTGTTCCACGGCGACCCTAAATATGAAGCACTCAATCTCGATTCAAGCCGCATTGCCTTCCAGAACATTGTATTTTCCGTCCGAGTGGCAGCCATAGCAGTGTTCGTGATTTTATTACATTATTAACTAGGATGACCGCTACGCAACAGACTTCCAATTGAAAGATTTTGGTAGGTTTTCCATGTTTAAATAACTTTTCCCTGGTTATTACAACTCAATCATCCGTTATATTTATACCACCATATATTGCTTTATTTAATCTTCACTCTTACTCACCCTGTGTCTCAACCCGTAAGTTTGTTTAGGCTGGTGAGGCTCACCTCAAACTAAGCCACAAGCTTACCACGCTCACACATTTAAGCTCGGCGGTAAGCTCCTTTCCCTGGGCCAACTCACTATTCGCGGATTTTTGTTTAGGTGTTTTCGAAGGCCGTACCCCAGATTTGAACTTGGAACCAGGTGATGGCCAGAATACTCAATTAACTTACCACGCAATAGTCTACCACACTCTCTATATTGATCGTGGATGCACTAATGAAATAAGAAATGACCACAAAACCTAGGGCGTATTCGGATCTCTGTTTCCCAAATAAACGGTTGGAATTGATAGGCATGGATGCTAAAATTGAAATGAATTAAAAAATAGTTCTGTCCACGTTTTCAATTAAGTCTAAAAAAAGTCAGAGATGTGGCAGTAGAAAAAAGTGTTACTCAATCCAGCCATCACATTGTTCAACCACATCTCACCTAATACAGCTGAAATTATTCAAATACAAGGAGCAACAATGACATTATTTACCTCAAAATGTAATGATGGATGGTATAATTAATTGTTGGGTGTTCTAGGATAAGTATCACAGGCTATATAAGTAAAGTATCCAGCTGTGTACGAATAGCAGTCAGTTAGATATCACAATATCCAGTAGTAGTGAGTTGAATTGAATTAGAATTTATTGAACCTGGATAGCGTAATGGTCTCCGCAGTGGCCCGGAAAGCAAAGGTCCGTGGTTCAATTCCCGGTCCAGGGGAATTTTTTCTCATGGCAATTCTTGTATATTTCACCGCCGTTCACGCAGCAGGTTTAGAAATATTACAAATACCGCTTTGCGCGGCTTTAGCGCAGATTTGAGGCTCTCAACCGGTTGCGGCTTTTTGGAAGTCCCTCGCGTTGTCATCCTTGATGGACCGCGAGAGCCTAACACCTAGTACCATGAGCCTCGGTATAATTGCCATGAGAATTAGAGAACCTGGATAGCGTACTGGTCTGCGCAGTGGCCCGGAAAGCCAAAGGTCCGTGGATCGATTCCCGGTCCAGGGGAATTTTTTCTCATGGCAATTCTACTATAAGCCTGGCTCGGTCGAGCTTACTCGTGAAGTTAAAATTTATCATTGAAATTCATCCACTCCTGAGAACACATAAAATTTCCATCAAATGCTCGGGATCAAAACTAAATTTAAGATAGGGTCTACCTTTCCATCGGAGTCTATAGAAATTCAGAGGGAAAAATCTATTGCTCTAAATGAGGTAATTCTTGAGAGGAGCCGAGTGGCCAGCCACTAGTTCTGTTTCTCCGCATTTTACCTTCAATCCTTCAGATTTTTTTCTTGTTTTCTTTAGTTGTTTTATCATTATTTCTGTTTGACATGACAGATAAAGCACCACACAAATAATCGCATCATCCGATATTAAACTGAAATATTACATCTCCTCATGAATCAATATACTTCTCTCTAACGAGGTGAGATCAGAAAATTACGGGAACTAAATTTTTTAATTTCTCGCGAGTTTGGTGAGTCCAATCGTGAACATTTTTTATTCTGTTGGTATGCATTCCCCATATTTATGATATCATTTTGCAGCCATATTCATGATTTACTTTGTCTGTGATAGCCACGAAGGTGAGACGTATTTTATGGCGATTTTCGGCTCGCACCTCATTGCTTGTTCGTGAATTTTTGACCAAAAGCAATGCTGTAACGAGACATTGTTCGCCGGATGTGACTCCGTGTGGCTTTTTACTATTTTCAAAAATAACGAGAACATAACGGGACGCCGTTTCTTAGGTATAGATGACATTAGATGAAATCGCTGACTAAGTCAAAGGCTATCCCAAATATGAAGTGTGAGAAGAGTTTCGAGGTTGAAAGAAGCGCTGGCACGAATGAATAATACTATAGAGTAAGTATATTCTAGAGGGCTCACGGCATAGGCGGAAATCGTATCGACAGTTTTAACCCATTAATGCCCAGAAGATTTTTTTCAAAATATTTTACTTTTTTCGCTTAGACATCATATCTGATGCGGGAAAAAATGTTTTAAAAAAGCTCAAACATTTGCGTAGTACTTAATCCTATACGTATCTTAAGATACGTCTGGGCACTTCAGGAGTCAAATATGTACATTATCATCTAATTGTGTAGATGCACGTTTTTGCTGTATAATTCAATTACTCATGTCATCGGTAGTTTTTAGTACTTGAATTTGCTTTTTATGCATCAAATGTGATAACGTTGAGTATTATAATAATATTATAACATGAAAAATTTACATTTGCATTTTGAAATTTTAGAGCAGTGTGAGCCTGTACCCCAGTTTTCTATACCGTAGCCATACTCGTACAACTAGTTCGTCCAAGTCTCATTTAAAATTTGCGAACCACCATTTTTTATTCCTGATTTTTGACCAGTAATTTGCCAGGAATTGATCGCACAGTTACACTCCACCCATGTGAGAATTGAATTCTGCGATCGCCACTGGCATTGTAACATTATTTTTTTCTTTCCGGAAACAGAATAACAAGCAGCAGTTTTCATTTCACTATATATGCTATTGGTAATCATGGTAGCTACGTTATTATCATCGTTAGAAACTATTCGATTTAACCTGAGCAGTCCCCCCGTTAGGATTTTGAAATGCTGCTTTTTCTGGAAGGTTAGATACACTTTAGATGCTATTTTCACACAGTGTTCCGGTGCCACACAAGCTCCTTCCAGTCAGCTTTCTAAGCGCTTTTCTGATGAAAATAAGTTGTCAACAAATATGTTTGTACCTGGTGGTAATTTACACTCATCCACAAGTCCTAAAACTACATCTCCTCCTTGACCAAGATCTGTTCTCTCAAGGTTGGCTCCAGCATGATAAAGGTAGCCACTTGATTCGGAAATACTCCATAATTTAAACCCAAATCTTGCTAGTTTCCCTAATACATTTGCTTGCAGCCATATCTACCGTAGTAGGGGTTGATTGATTCATCTGCCAAACAGTATTTTCCAGCGCTTACAATTTTGAAAGTCTTATTCAAAATCTCAAACAAAGGTTGAACTTTACATAGCCTATCCTTGCCATCATTCTTCCATCTGCCAGATGTAGAAACCATAAAATTTCTTCAAACCTGTTCCTTCGCATTGACAGAGAAAATATTTTGATGGTGCTGTCTGGAGTAGACCTCCAATAAAGTCATCGACTAGGTAAATGGTGATAGCCTGATAGTAGCAATATTCCAAACACTTAATAAATCTCTATGATTTGTAGCACTAAGAACGTACTAACATTTTTAACATTTGTTCGGAAAACTTTTCTTGACTTTTTTGTGCTGACAGCGTAGATGGTTGAGCTATTTCAGCGATGATTCACCTCTGCTCCGTCACCAAGGTACGTCATCTCTTCTCAATGGTAAATGGGAGCCCCTATGCTGTTTTCTTGACTTATATATCAAGAGGTGTGCAACAAAAGTAACCAAAACTCAATTACAAAAGATACAGTTGAGAAGTTTTTAAAGCGCCGATTCCTCCTTGTGTCAGGTATATCCTTCGGAGACTCGAACTTGAATAATAAGTACAAAGTTTTGGGCGACGTAGCGTAGTACATAGTTTATTTACCGATGGTCGCCAAAGTTAATTATTTCCTACACTGATTTCCGGCTTGCCATCTGGATTTCATTTTCAGAGGGAAGTTTAACGAGAAACAAAGTAATCAATACATTCCACCATCGGCGATACAGAATACAGGTGACGCCAAGACAGTAGCGGATACATATGGGGAGCGAAGCACTTTTACTGTATAAGGAATATTATCTCTTTAAAAAGATAATATTCCTTATACAGTAAAAATGAAACAGGTGAAAACTGGATTCAAATAACTCAATGGTATTATGTCGAAGGAAGCTGTCTACAAGAAGAACAATCTTACACTTTGGCTTTTAGACTTTATTTCACTTTGGGTCTCACAGACATGAGTAACGAAAGACTGCGACCTCTCTCAACTCGTCAACCGCCCGAACAGCACCCCCGCCCGGACGTAACACTCGGCAGCGCGCAGGCTGCCCACATGACTCACAGCGCGCAGGCTGCCAACATAACACTACTCTCCCCTCTTAGTTGACAAATAATAAAACAATAGCAAAATGACAATCGACATGATAACTGTCAACCTGACAAAAGATACAATAAAACAAATGACAAGATTGGTTTATATTTTAACAGACTGACTAGATAAGAAATGACTTAACACCGAATACTTAACAAAAGACATTACTACAATAATAATGGGCATATCCCAGATTCAAGCTAATACAAATTTAAGCAAAGTTCGAGTCGGAATACCTATTCGGTTTCCTTATGACTCGTCCAGACCTCCGCAATTCGTTTTGTGTCTCCTTATAATCATTCACCTCACATTGCTCACGAATATGCATTTCGAATATGCATCACACACTATCAAATATTTATTTCCACAAAAATCAAATAGATCCAAATGAACCCTTTCCCAAGGAAAATGAGCCAATGGCCACGATTGACGGTACTTGTTATTTGTTCTATTCCTTGTTGACTGACAAATGTCACAGGTTGCTATTTTATTATAAATATCATTATCTAATCCAGGCCACCACACATATGAACGTGCCAATAATTTGGATCGTACAACACCCGCATGATTAAAATGCATTATCTCTAATACTTTCTGTCTTAAACTCTTAGGCACAATAATTCGGTCACCAAAAAATAAACAATTGTTACTTACAGATAAGGCGCACTTATTTCGTTCATAAACCTTCAATTCATCTGCACAAGAATTTGGAAAACCTTTTAAAACATACTCCAAGACTCTGCTCATCAACTTATCATTGCGAGTGTGCTCACTCACTTCATCCAAATCTAACATGGGAGTGGACAAGTATGTAAACAACACTTCCTTATCATTTATGCTATCTGAAGATGGTAAACGCGACAATACATCTGCATGAGGAATCAAAGTTCCTTTTTTATGTACCAGAGAGTAGTTATAAGCCGATAAAGTGGTAGCCCATCTTATTAATCGAGAAGAAGCCATAACTGGAATTTTTTTTGTTCCCCAAAAATTGTTTTCAGTGGCAAGTGATCACTGAAAATTGTAAATTTCCTCCCCCACAAATACTTATGAAATTTTTTTACACCAAAAATTATCGCCAATGCTTCCTTATCTAACTGAGAATAGTTCCTCTGGGACTGATTTAAGGTAGCTGATTCAAAAGCAATAGGCCGCTCCTCACCATTTTCAATTTGACTTAGGATGGCACCAACCCCAAAGGAGCTGGAATCCACCGACAAAATTAACTCTTTGCTTGGATCATACAGAACAAGCATAGAAGCTTCAGATAAAGCTGTTTTACATTTGGAAAAGGCAATCATACACTCCGAAGACCATACCCATGGTTCATCTTTCCTCATAAGTTTATGGAATGGTTCCAAAATGTCAGGACACATGTGAACAAAATTTCTGTAGTAATTGAACATAGAAACAAAGGCTTTTAACTGTGTCAAATTCTCAGGTGGTGGCATTGACAAAATTTTCTCAATCTTGGTGGCAGAAGGAACTTTACCCTTACCTGACAGCTCAAAACCCAAAAACAATAGAGAGTTGACAAAAAATTCAGATTTCTGTACGTTCAGTTTGACATTATATTCCTCTAATCTTATCATGACCTTATTCAAAACTTCCTTACAAGTAGCCAGATCTTTACCACCAATTAAAATATCATCTAAGTATGGTGCCACATGATCAATTCCTACTGAAATGGAGTCAATAACAGACTGAAAAATTGCACATGCAGGAGACAGTCCAAAACACAAACGATTAAATCTGTACAAACCTCGTATTGTGTTAACAACTAGAAAATCCTTACTAGCTTCATGCACTTCTAATTGCAAGTAAGCCTCAGTTAAGTCTAGCCTACAAAACACCGTACAGCCAGTAAACTGATTAAAAATATCCTCAGGTATAGGCATAGGGTGTTGATCCACCTTCAAAAACTTATTCAAAGTTGCCTTGAAATCGGCACACAATCTTATCTTTCCATTACCTTTAGGAACAAGAACCAAAGGGCTTGCCCAATCAGACGTTTTCACCTTAGTAATTATGCCTTTAGACTCTAATCTATCTAACTCAAGGCCTACTTCATTTCTCAATGCATAAGGAACCGTATATGCTTTATGAAAAACAGGAGGAACATTTTCTTTCAAATTTAGATTAACCTTAATATATTCAATTGGTTTATCATTACTCTGTTTAGAAAATACTTTAGGAAATTTCACTGACAAGGACTGAACGTACTCTTCTATGCTAGACCGAACGGACATACAAGTTTCCTGTCTACTTATTAGACCAACCTCACCCTCATTATACAAATGAGGTAATAACGTAATACCCCAATTTGGTGCTAATACTGACAGCCAATCGCGACCCAGTATAGCAGGGCATGACACATTTCTCATAATTACAGCGGAAAATATTGTACTCAACTTGCCGTAACAAATACTAACCTCACACTTTCCAATTACATCTAATAAGTGATTCCCAACACCTTTTATAGTACCATAGTAGGGCAAAATTTTCGACAATAACTGCAATTCCTTTGCAGCATCATAACTCAAAATCGAAATAGAGCTCCCAGTATCAACAAGGAACCGCACAGATTTACCGTTAATAACAATATTCACAAATAATGAATCAGACTGAGACTTTTACACATTCACAGATACATTGACTCCAGTAACAACAAAATTCACTTGTTGCTTGCCACAGAATTCAGCTGTATGACCTTGACATTCACAATTGTAACACAACCACTTATTAGCTGGACACTTATCTGGAGTATGTCTGGAATAGCAATACCGGCACCTCTTCTTCTGACCTCCTTCCGAGCGTTGACTAGGTGATGGCGAACGCCCCCGGAATGGAGACCCTCGCCTCGGCGATGACCCCCTCCTCGACTGGTATGACGTCGACCTCACGGGAGAACGAAAACTCTTCCTCGCGGCAACACGTTCAAATGAAGGCGAACCCTCAGACTTGGAGGAAACCATAAAAGAGTCAGAACTCGAACCGGCCATCACCAATGTTGACTGATCTACCGCTTCCATCTCGAAAATAATACTGCAAGCCTCGTCGAATGACATTGTGTCCTTCTCTGATAATAGACGACTCACCATAGACGTGTTCCGTAGACCCGACACCAGCCTGTCACGCAATGCTTGATCTAGGAACGAGCCATAGTTGCACTTCTTTGATAAACGCTTGATCTCAGAAACATAGTCTTGTAAGGATTCCCCTGATTGTTGCTTACGAGAATTGAACTTGTAACGCTCAGGTATAACCTTACTTATCTTTTTATACCTAGTACTCAAAGCCTGCACACACTGATCATATGTAGCCTTAGCGAAATCTACTGGAGCTAATAAAATTTTTAACTCTGCATAAACGCCCGGATTCAGATTCACACAGAAATGACCTTTCTTGAGTCTGTCTTCGGTGCCATTTATGAGAAAGAATAACTCAAGTCTTTCCACGAAGGAATCAAAGTCCTCGATTCCGGGTTCAAATATAGGAGGTTTCGACATGACTAAAAAAACCTCAATTACAATCACGCTCTCTAAACATGGATATTACTGTTGAAAGATAGCACACGTTCGCCAGTTTTCCTCGTCGCCAGATATTATGTCGAAGGAAGCTGTCTACAAGAAGAACAATCTTACACTTTGGCTTTTAGACTTTATTTCACTTTGGGTCTCACAGACATGAGTAACGAAAGACTGCGACCTCTCTCAACTCGTCAACCGCCCGAACAGCACCCCCGCCCGGACGTAACACTCGGCAGCGCGCAGGCTGCCCACATGACTCACAGCGCGCAGGCTGCCAACGTAACAAATGGTTTACATGAAAATTTATTTTTCACATGACCATAGCGTGGCGAGTAGTTCATGACCACTCATGTGAAAGTAAGCATAACAATTGCATACATAGGCTAAAATAATATAAATCACTTGTATACCATTTGAAGGCTTTCTTCTGTCATATTACGTAAAGAAATTGCATAAGCAACAAACTAAAGAGTATTTAGGGATTTTTAAAGTATGACGTATTTAAAGATACGTCTGGGCTTTAATGGGTTAATTCTCAAAAAGCAGATAGATGGCTCCGGAGTGGCGAGCAAGAGGCGAGAGGGACCACTTTCAAGGTCGCTTCCTGTCCCTCGCCTAACCCCTTTCCTTCCCGCCCTCCCCTCTTCCTAACTCTCCGTCCGTTTCCCAAGCATCGAAGGAAGGGAAGAAGATGTTTGGGCTGATTGTGAGAGAAAAAAGGTAGAGTCCCATAGGGATGTCTTTCTCGCCTGGCGAGCTGCTTCTTCCACGAATCCTTCCCTCTTCTCTCTGCTTGGCTTTCTCCATTACTACTGAAAACAGTTTTACAACATACAGCTGTGAATAAGTATTGAAACTGTCTCATGCACTTCAAACATTGCAGTCCGAAAGCCAAGAGGAGAGAGAGGGAATTTTCAGGGGGGGGGGCGGACCCTTTAAATATATATTCGCAAACTAAACGAATAGGCTATCAGTTAGATAGGGTCACGGAAGTATTCACGACCACCACAGATTTTGATGAAATAGTGAGAGGAGATATGCTCGAATATCGAATGGACGTTCGAGGGGTTTTACATGTAGCAGTGTAATACTATGCGAGACACAATGATTCCTTTGACGAAGTACTACAGCCTTCCTCAATGCGGTACTGCAACATTGGTAAAATTGAGAGAAAATACCGCGGATGGTATTTTGTCGGAAGGCATGATACTGAGCCACTTTGTGAAATTTTCTGCACTCCATTTAATAAGGTAACGAAATATTACCCGTGAATTAGTTCCACGCTGAAAATTTGATGCGAAAGCGGAGACACATTTATGATAATAAGAGTTTTGGGTTTGGAGTTTCTTATTTCAGGAATGAAGGAAATATAAAACGTAAAGGTTTGCGAATAACAACATGCGAAAAAGATTTGCAAAAGTATTCACATTTATATAAATAAAAGCTGGTACCAATTTTACGCAGCATTTTAATACGTTCGACGCGTTTCGGCTCACAGAGCCATCATCTGGTACGAGACTCTGTCTTACATATAAACATCACCTTTATATCTAGTATGATGTGAGGCACGATATGGTGGAAGTTCTTAATATTAGTAAAATTAAACATTGCAATATTTCCACTGAGTTTTATTATGACGCTACGCGTTTGGTCGTTACAAATAGCATTATCAAGTGTAACATAAGTCTTAAGAGTTCCTCCTTATATTATGTCTTGGTGCTCGAAGAGAGGGGGTAAGGTGGAGGACGGGGTTTGGGTGACGAAAAGTGGGGAAATTGAAGGTTGTGGGAGATAAAAAACAACCTTTCTTAATTCCTAAAATGTCATTTTGACTGTAAATACCGTTAGTTTTTAAAGCAATAAGCATTTTAGATTTTTTTAGACGGGCTAGAGGAACCCGACACCCGCGGCGTATAAAGTACGCCGCGCGACCGGCCATGTACCACCTGTGTACCTTTATATCTGTATCACCTATAAATTTACAACTTGAACTAAGTTCTACAAATAAAGATACATTTCAGCAAAAATCGAGTGTTAACATATAAATACTGCATTCATTTACATTATGCACATGCATGTATCGTCAGCAAAGTACGCCACGCGCAAAGTCGTGTAACAATATCAGGCGCGCCCGCTCGAGGATTAACGAAGATTTTTAACTTTGGAACATTGATCAATCGTTTACTTCGCTGGATATCTCCTTAAGAGACTCTTGGCTAAAAGTGGACGCATTAACTGCAAGAAAATTTTTTCTGGAAAGAAAACAATTGAGGACAGGAGTCAAATATTAATTATGGAAAGAACATTTCCAGGAAAAGCTAAGTATGTTGAGGGTTTGCTGTGTCCATGAAAGAGGTTTATCAGAATTTGTAAAAAAAGCTCTGTTAATTTTCAGAAATCAATTTTGTGACACATCTCATGAAAGGAAATTGAGAGAGTCGATGCTTTCAAAAGCAGAGATATTTCTTAAGCTAGGGATGGAATATGAGCCTGAGGTATGTAATGAACATTTAATGTTCACTCTAAATTTACTTTTTCAATTTATGATAAGAAGGAGTTGTAAGTGGTTGTGCCCAGTCGCTTCACAGGTGAAACAAAAAATTAATATTTTGCCAAATTTATAGTAGATATATGCAACCGAATCTTATAACGTGAATACGTGACTACGTAAATAAAAAAAAGTAAAAAATCATTTTGACCATCAAACGCTTTTGAATTTCGATATAAACAAGCCCTGATCCCAGCATTTGCTCAGTAATTAACGGATGATAACAAAAGGAAGAGAATCTCAGCTGCTGGATGAAATAGTGTAGAAGTAAGTATGAGGAGCTCATGGCAATCAATGAATCAAAGGATGAAATGTGTCGATCTAAGGTGTGTCCTATTTCAGCTGTTCATGGCCTACATTGCTATATCCATACGCGATAGATTGCCGTTATGATGAAAATTTCTATAAAGTCCCAAGAATTAATTGCAATGAACATGATGTAAATGTAATATTTCCTCGTGCATTCATTCACAAATGGTTTGAATTTTTAAGATCTTCAAGTCTGCTCACCATTTCTGGAGAAATACATCAAGGATTCATATCTCTTCATAGCTAATGTATAACAACAATTTTTAATCAACAGTTACTTTATTGAAGGCGCCTGGTTTTCTGATTCTGACACCGAAAACTAACCTTTACCACTCGTTAGTATTACACCGCATGTAATGCTAATGCGACGCGTCGTCGCCGTCAATAAATTGACGAAATACGCTTGCGACGGCCACATGACATTTACATAATCGAGCTGCAGGAGAGTAACCCCGCGAGCCCGCCGTAGAGTTTCCTATCCACTCTCGCTTCGCTCCTGCATGCATTTGCTCGAATTCCGTCCGCTGTTCCTTTTGGCAATCCGCCTCGCTGGTGGCGGACTGCTTTCGCTTCACCCGATTTCGCGACTGGATCGCCGGGAGCATCCAAAGAGCGGAGTGGTGAACGGATTCCTTCATCGATATTTGCACATTGTCGATTGTGACCGAGTTTGAAAAATACCGAGACCCGTCGTTTTCCACTTTCCTAATCGTCGCCTTCCTCTGGCGCTATCGGGGACTTCATAGTGACGCCTTATGGAGATAAGTTGAGGACGTCACGGTCTCATGCCGAGCGGGTCACCGCTTCTTCTCTCCTCAACGGATAGGGCTTATCGTTCACACCCATGCTAGCAATTCTTTCCCACAGCGGAAGGTTCTGACTGGACGAACAATAGAGAAGAACTCTCATGACGTCACCCACTGATGAAAAGTGGGGGGCAGCTTTCACCTTTTCTAATTTTTAACTCAGGAGAGAATGGCTAAATGGGGAAGAATAGGGTAGTTTCCTTCATCAAAGAAAACGAAAGGCATTGATTGCGATTCGTTACCCACCATTAGTGTATTCATAATATAAAAATTATTTGGTTTTAGAAATCCCAGTTTAGACGAACGTTAATGGTCTATTTTAACGTCATTTGAAAAAGGCCAGATTGGCGCCCATGTAATGCCACTCCACGTGACGTCACAGGGACCTAAATTTTATACGAGTAGCTAGGAGTTTTACATTGTCTGAGATTACCAATGCATACATGAGGCAGAGAGCTCAGAGAAATATTTCTTAATAATCACCTATTAAAAGATGCCTATGGTTTCCTTCGTTTGATAGGGTATAATAATCCTTATTTAAGCCAAGCGATACCTGCTAGCAGGGTACTCTACGCTACCACCGTGCTCGGCAGGATGCCTGCATTGTAGTGGCGTTCATAGCCTCGCACCCTGGTGGCCTCACACTGCAGTAGCCAGACGCCACAAGGGCTTTTCCCAGCATTCATACTTAGCCGTCACATTTTCGCGCTCTTGAAATTTCTCACTTTTCATTTAATCGCGAAAAATAGATATCGTCATTTAAAAATCTATAAGCGTGAAATATGCACTCCACGAGTCATAATCTTTCGATTTAGGCAATAAAAAATAATAGTAAACCACCCTATTGTGTCGCCATCATTCATCCCTTCCAACAACCAAATTCTTTATATAACTTTAATTTCGGGTTCGAGCGAACGAGCCATTTTGATGAGCAGAACGCATGTAGCACATTGATTAAAGCTCTCTACGTATATACGTATGCCAAGACTACTGTATCAGACACTGATGGCGACGTACAGTTGTTGGAACAAGCTGTGGGCAATTGTAATTGAGAGGAAAAGACCACGTTACTTGGTCTCCTTTAATAGCCGAGTGATTTCCACCAATTGAGCTCACCAGCGATGACTCACAGAGCAAAGGGAGCACGCGCCGAGGGTGTGCTCTGCCCCCCTCGGCATTTCCGCCACTTTGCTGTCAACATCAGTCATTGGGCGGCACACAAGCGGATTCAAGGGAGGTGGGGAAGTTTTAAAAGGTGGTATTCATTATGGTGGCTCTCGAATCAATCATTTTATTTCACCATAGCTTGGAACGTAGGCTTTCGCCGCGAGATGCATTGTTGTCAACTGCGTGTTGCGCTTTGTCATGCAAGCTTCCACGTCCATAGCAGGTCGCATCATCAGGCGATGAATAAAAAAAATGTCATTCGTCGCGACCTGCAATGCGACGATGATGCGACCTGCAATGGACGTGAAAGGTTGCATGACAAAGCCCAACACGAAGCTGCTCCCGAAAGCCGTTGAAAACAATTTATTCCACCAGGTTAGTAAACAGCATTTAAAAGTAATTGATAACATCTAAAAGTTACTTGCCTACACATATAAGACGTCAAACGCATTATTGACGACAGGTGTTGCATACCACCAAGGCGTCGAAAAAAGAAGCATGAAACCCAAAAACCAACGTACTTAGTCTGACTCTGGTTGCATCCCATCAGTATCACACTTTTTACCGACATTCCCTCTTTTTGATCTATTTGTCTCGCCTTGAATCTACTAGCCTTTACTGCTCATGCCCGCGGAAAATGCAGCACTTTGTCACAATTGAGCTGATTTAAGCAGCGGCTGAAATGCTCTTGTTGTGCTGGCTAGACCCCGTTCTTGACCCCTTTATGCTCCCCCCTCCTAATAGGGTGGTTTCCTATTATTTTTTATTGCCTAAATCGAAAGATTATTACTCCTGGAGTACGCATTTCACGCTCTCAGATTTTCGAATGACGATATCTATTTTTCGCGATTAAACGAAAAGTGAAAATTTTCAAGCGCGCGAAAACGCGACAGCTAAGTAGGAATGATGGGAAAAGTCCGTGTCACGTATTTCTGGTTCCAGCTGTCGGCGGGTGAGGTCACTTTGGGGCGAGGCTTGAGCGCTGATACGACGCAGGCTGCTAGCAGGTAGCAGAGTACCCTGCTAGCAGGTAGCGCTTGGCTTAAATATGGATTATTACTACCTTATCAAATGAAGGAAACTTTCCGACCTTAGACAATTTTAATAAGAGATTATTAAAAGATGTTTCCCTGAGCTCTGTGACTCATGCATGCATTGGTAATCTTAGACGATGTAAAACTCCTATCCTCTCGTGTAGAAACTAGGTCCCTGTGACGTCACGTAGAGTGGAATCGCATGGGCGCCAATCTGGTCTTTTTCAGTTGAGGTTAAAATTGACCATTGCCATTCGTTTAAACTGGGATTTCTAAAACCAAATAATTTGTATATTATGAATACACTAATGGTGGGTAAGGAATAGCAATCAATGCATTTCGTTTTCTTTGATGAAGGAAACTACCCTATTCTCTTATCCGTGTCTCTTTGATGTCACATACGTGCCATTGAGTCAGATCGCGCCTTTGAGCGCGAGATGAACCGCTTGTGCTCGGGTTCGAAGAGGCATCTTCCGCCAGCTAGGGTTGCAATCGAAAAAAGTACGAGAGATTGGTACTCAGCAGAATTTCTCAGGAAAATGCTACCTTCGTTTACCTAGGTCTAATTCGAGCGTAAATGATTCTGCATGTTCTTAGGCACACACCAAGTGCATGTACTCCCAAGCCAAGGTCTGATATGACTTTGTGAAAAATGCTTATGTAGTTGATACAATCAGGCGTAGCCATCACTCCATCACTCACCCCATCATCAGAGCCCCGTTAAGTTAGAATTCCCTCCCTGCCACCCATAAACAGTCGCTCACAGTGGACTATTATCTAATAGTAGCCCCATGAAATAATAAGGTGCACCTAAAGTAATGTGCTTTAATCTTTATTTCAACAATCACGTATCGCTATTAGTTTCCGAGAAGTGAGTAAATTGTCCCAAACACATGACAATATGGAAAAACGAATAGTTCTTCACGTATCCATTACTATTGTTTTAGTTGTTTCGTTGCTTACCTTTGTATGATTTTTGCATGCATGATAACTTCGATATGTATTAATCATGCTAAGAATATTACCTGCACTCGGTAATAGTTTTTAGCGCTATGGCTAAACTGATGGTATCCCCATTACAGGTCCACATATGTTGGAAACAAGTCTGATTCATACGACTGTTGTCATAAATCATGTAACTATGAATATCGATCAAACTTAATATCGTCATAATCATTTTCCAGATCCGCTAATATTTTTCCCAAGTGCGCATCCGTCTCTATGCATCACCCGTTTTCGCGGCCCCGGATGCCCGAGATAAAAATGCATGCATGCAATGAGAAAATGTTGGTTGGAGAGCGGGAGGACTGTGTGTGTCGGCGTGGCCGTGGCTGAGGTGTTGCCCTAAACATATGCTCACTCCGCAATCGCCTTATCTCCAAAACGTGACGCCCAAATCATTTGCCCCGAACGCAAACGGGATCGAGATAACTGTTTGCTGATCGGCTGTTTTTTCGTTTCACTTCAGGGAACTCTTTTGAATGCAAACCAGGTGGACAAGTAAGCCGCGCTGTTCGTCAATTCATTCCTTGTTTTTCCCTTGTTCACTCTGACCTTGGTGTCGCCACAATACCGGTTTCTGCTCCAGTTATGCAAGTTTCGGCAATGAACGTGCTCCTGTCTGTTTTTAGCTGGCCGGTGTTCCAATGGGCGCTCTTGGATGGGCCAGGGGCGTTTGCATCACGTTAAGAAGCTGTTGCTTGCTACCAGGTGCTACATATCCACCTACATCTTCGTATTGCTCCGCAAGCCCTCTCATTAGGCGTGTAGCGGGAGGGGTTAGAAAACCATATGTTAATCTATAAGAGAATTTAAAAAAAATTAATAGCGCGTGGTGTGAGATATCATTGGTTGCGGAGGAGGGTGGAACATATTCCTAAACCTATCCGTTCGGGACTAAATCTCTCCTTTTATATCGTTTCTGTCGGACTTGGAAATATAGTGCAAAGAGGCAAAGCTAAATGAAATGAACTAAATACAAGTAAAGAAGCTTGTTGGCTTCTCTTGGCCTTCCTGGGTTCCTCGACAAAGGAGGAGGAGCATGGCAGGAGGTGTGGGCGCAAGATCTCCGCTAAATCACCCAGTATTTGCGCTCCCTGTGCACATCAATGAAAAGGCCGTACGGATCAAGATTGTAGAGAGGGGGCACGAGTATCAAGAGGTTCACACCCCTTCAAATGTTTCTTACATATGGTCGTCCAAATCAATCTCCCTCCCGAAATTAACCCCTTCTCCGATTGAACTGCCCCCCCCCTTCCCAACCCTCGACAATTTATCTAGCTCCAGCCTTGCTCGTGATGGGAACATTGCCATCTTATGCAACTCAATTGCTTAGCTATGGTCGACGGAGGAGTATTAAAATTTTGTAGGGTACTTCCACGGTCAGCGCTTTGCTATTTTAGTCAGATGAAATAAATAATCAGAGAACCAAAAATTGATTTTGAGAACAAGATATTTTGTGCACACCATTTAGAATTTGTCGGTATGTATGATGAATAGAATATTTCGACAAATGTTTTCAGTTCCCCACGTTATAAATCGTACCTTTGAGTGAATAAAACCTTAACAAAGCACCATACCCATGAATGATCCTTCTGGGGATACAAATTAAGTTCATTATCCCGTTGGACGCACAGCCGCGATCCCAAAGCCGAAATTCATCAAAGATGCATCACGCAATCAGAAAAGAACTTGGAAACTGCAGATGGTGGCTGATAAAAAGGGATGTGGGTAACTCAAATGAATTTCACCATGGACAGCTTGAACTGAATGATGACACCGATTTTATTCAATGAGAAACTTTTGAAAAATTTCAATTCAAATAGAAAATATTGAAATAATATTTGACGAAAAGGTTGCAGTGCGTAAGGCGCCGATTTTCAAAGGTGAAGATTGCACTTAGGCTGTAAAACCTATGCTGACAATTCCTAGGATCTATAAGGAGAAGCCAATTCTGTCGTTTCCACAATGAAATGACGTTGTGTAATGAGATGAATATACATTATAAGTTCCAGTCAGCATCTCCCGATGGAGTCCTGCCACAAAAATGAGAATCCCTAAGCTGAAGGAGTGGACAATAAATGAAAACACTCGGCAGTTTTTATGTCTTCCAAACGATGTAGATAGGTTGGTAATAAACGATAATTATCCCTTAATCCATTATCGAAATTTTAGGTGCAAGTAATGGAGGGAATGGCATAAATTAGGTTAAGCCGAAAAATACGACCTCAATTTTTTGATTATCCTTTTGCGGATATTCTTGGTCTTCCTATTGCCTCAACGGTTCATTGAAAATGATACTTCCTCGACTTTATCTCCGTGACTTTTGATTCTCAGTCCTGGCATCTTTTACCTGAAAAATTTTCATCCTTTCCTGTGACTGCTTAACTGCTGGTATAAAAATGGTGCATTTTAAGGGAAAATTATTGTAAACAAGGTAAAAGGTTTTAAATATTTTATGTATTTATCCCACACTTTTAATTGTATTTCTCAAAACATCGGAGATCTTAAGGGAAGGCACATGTACAGATAGGGATACGAACATAAAGATATTAAACATTTTTATTGATAACGTTCTGTACTTTTAGCATGAATACCTATGAAATCAAAGATGCAGATTGCCTTTATCCATTAACTATGTTTGGCATTCTCAAGTTGTGACATTGAAAACTATTGTAACTAGTATTCTAAATGAGTGTATGTACGTCATTTCATTATGTGCCTCTATTTATGCACTATGAAACCTTATTATAAGCTATGAGGCAAAGAGAGACCGACTTTTTTGAACAAATAGGTACAGGAATTAAAAGCATAAAGAAATTGATGTGTCTGAAATTTCAATGAATATTGCTTTCAATAACATGCACTTAAAAAAGGTTGGACCGTAACTCACGCAAAAATCCTACGATGGAACTTAACTGTGCTATGCGGTTTCGTTTCTTCAGTGTTTTATTATTACCAGCATGTTAAAAACTCCATTCAATCATCCATTTATCCATCTCGAGATATCTACCGAATTACCCAGCCTTCAATTACGAAAGAGTTTTTTCTCGTGATAATATCTCCTTCTGGGAGACCTATTTGAAGAGCCGTCACTTCCTGGAATGAAATTGCACGTCTAGAATTCTCCATTTTGATAACCTACACATTAGCTTGATTATGATGACTGTGAACGCTAGGCAAGCAATTCCTAGTCATCAGTGAGGTGATGATGCCTTAAATGCACATGGAAGGTTAGTAACCGGATTAAACATCGACTACAGGATATCATGGGCGTATGATTTATGAACGAGTGGATCTAGGAATGCACGCCGCTAGCTGCTACATATGCCTTCCATCCATTATCGGATCTCTGCGCCGAAGAATAACGCGATCCATCAAGCTAAGTAATTTATCGCGCATTGGTTACGCGCGATTCTGATATAGGTTAAATGAAATACTTCGATATTTTGTAGTGGAAAAATATAGCCTTACATTCCAATTATGACTGTGCTAGGATGCTCGTTGACGATAAATTGGAATACGCACAGACAGAAGCATTGAACCACTGGATAAAAGTTCTTTTTAATAGGCACGTCATAATTCAAATGCAAAGAACGGCACCAGTGGAAGAAATAAATACTACTTTTATCCCGTTTTGTGCCTCGCATAGAGTAAACCTTTGATAAATATGCAGTAAGGTAAACCCAATTGCATATTTATCAAACGCTTTTCCTGTGAATTAGGGGGATGAAAGACATACCAAAAAATGACACCAGTTCCCGTGTAACGAACTAATGATATTAGCGGAAGGTATGCATGATGATTCAATACAGCCGTAATCCCACGCGGAAACTTTTGACCAGGCCTAGTTCAGGTCAGGAAATGAGAAAATCTGATCTAGACCTTTCATAAAATATTTAATACGCTGGGAGGTAGTGGTATCAGAGAACACATTGCATAAAAAATGAGAATATGTCCGGAATTTTTGTAAAAATTTTATTTTTGAATTCTACATAGCAATAATTTAAAGTACAGCTTGCAAACGGTGCTTGACGCGGAGTGTGTAGTTCATCGACTTTAAATCCCGCCTTACAAATTCATGGGTGATCACAAGAGGAAGAATTTGAATACTCTGGTAAGAATCATGTTGTGAATTATTAGATGATCAGCCTAAGTATCAAGGATGGTAATAAATATATACGTCCTGAATCCTAACTAATAGTTGTACTTGCTGAATTTTGAGGTAAGACTTCCGTCTAATTCCCTTTCATGCTTCCCGTGGCCACTCTCCCTCAAACGTCCAGTACCGCCACTATCTAGTGCATCAGCAGGCTCAGCACGAATGCAAAAGAATATTTGTATACTTACATGGTATAGACAATTTAGCCCTTATCAGTCTGTAAGCGCGGCCGCAATTGCCCATGGAACTGGTAGCGTCTATCAAAAATTAAGCCTTGCTGTTTCATTAAAATTTAATCCATTACCACAGCTAAAATAACCTCACTCAGTAATTCAACCTGGAGGTTGGTTTGGCTGGCTGAGAGGAGATCTCGCCCTTGACTAAGCACAGGAATTTGAACTTCCACTCTCTGTGTAGGGAGGCCGATTCCTCTCCCTGGGCACAGAGAGGATTTTATTTGGGGGGCGTCCGAAGGTTTCACCCGGGATACGGACCCGGGACCCATCGGTCAGCACTCAAGCGCTCCACTCACTCGCCAATCACGCTCCCTCTATAATAATGTAATTGCAGTTAAATTGAATGGAGCATAATTTGAGCGTGCTTGGAATTAACACTGCTTGTTAGCAATGTTTGTTGGGATTTGGCTCATGATTGAGAGATTATAGATGCTGGCAGGTATTTATAATAATGTTCGCAAAGCACTTAGGGGATAATGGGGGCGCAACAGTGTTCCCGGATACATCGTTTTTGTCCAAAGAGTTGAATTCCGGCTTTGCCATTGGGATCCGCGTCTTCTTCTTATGATTTGCGAGTCAGAGTTATCATTTCCTTTGGGGAATGGTACTCTTAAGATGTGGGCAGAAGCCCCACTTGGATCCACGCAATTTAGCGCAGAGCAAACCTTCGGAGAATAGAGTGCCATATGAGAGATCATATGAGTGCAGTAATAATTCATCAATGTTTATATTGAATTCCGTTGCAAGATATACACAGACAACGGGTAACAGAAAAGAAATTGAAAATGAAAATAAATAATCATAAAGTAGAATTTAATATATAAATACGATATTATGTAATATTTATATTATTTATTTCGATGAAGAGAAAAATAAAACAAGCATACCGTTGATTTGGACATGTGTGAGCCGGGCTGCCTACCTAAAGGTGACGCGCGTTGAAGTCTCCGCACTCTCTTTGCACTTGATCAAATCACTTTACACATGATTTAATTCCAGATCAGACAGGATCAATTTAGATCAGTCCTGATATGATTAGATATGACTTTACTTATTTCCTGATCTGACCTTATCAAGTTGGACTGGTGTGGGATAGCCCCTAGCATTAGCATTAGTTTTGCGGAAGGTTCGCGCTTAGAATAAAAAAGAATAAACAAAAGCGATTTTCGTATTCTACACGTAAGACCAAGATTAAAATGGCAAAATCCCAGATCATGTGGTCCCTCATGGGTCTGATTGGCTCATACTCATGATGGCGTCCCTTTTGATGCTGTTTCTTCATTTCGAATGCACATTTTGTCCATTAAATGTTTGATTTACGAAAGGATGATGTATCAGGATTCTAGAAAACTTCTATTATTCCATTCTCAAACTTTTCCCTTTCCCATGGTAATATTGAAGTTGGGGCTTCAGTGCTACCCTCGGCTTTTGGTTTTCCCGCAGCCTCCTGCAGCGCTCTCTACGGATGAGGAACTGAGTGACTTAAACCCCCGAATCATGGACCATCGCTCAAACTTTACTTCTCTTTAACTTTATCCTATCCTTGAGGTGATGAAAACTATACCCCTTTAAATCAGTGCTTTCCCTCATTTCTCTTTTCCTCTGACATTTTTTATTTCATTGCATTGGGTGTCCGGTAAAATATTTTTCCTGCACAATGTTTCGCCTTCGATAGTTTTTTCCGTGATTACCTGCTTTAGTTGTATTTTTAATGCATTAGGTTTACGATAAAACATTTTTCTAATTCAAAATGTTTCGCTATAGGTATTTTTGTCGTGTTTACTTCTTCACTTGAATTTTGAACAAGTAAATCACATCTCACTGGAAACGTTTTCGGCCAATTTTCCTACGCATGGGCAAGTATTGTACAAGAGACCTTAGGGCGCCTCTTGGATTAGAGGATAAATTCTTACAGATGGAGACGTCGAGGAATGACATAAGGAGGGCAGGTGAGTTTCTGAGAAATGTCCATGATGAAACAATCGCTCATGCACGCCAAATTTTTAATTACCCATTGGAAATTGAAAAAAATCACTCTACTCATTTGACCTCACAAGGCCAATTTCAGGGCAAACTTCCAATATATTTTACCTTGATAGTTACCTGAAGAGCTCTGAATCACTTGTGATGACAATTTTCTGCATAAAGAGAAAGTATTCCATACCAACGTTAATTATGGGTCTTGGACTCTTCGGTTACGCGAGTTGTCTTTCCACCTATACCCTGCTGGCTGGAATGCGCGAAATCTCATCGTGAGGCCTCAGCATGGGAATCTCTTTCTTTCGCAGCATTTAAAAATTTTCCGCGCTCACCAGGAAGTGGCCTTCAGCCAATGAGCCTGGTCGCAATGTCTGCGTCGGTGCTTAAAAAACCATTTACGATAAAAATACATGCCACTTATGATGTAGTTAACTGCTCGTCATATTTCAATCACGGATGATATTAGCAAGTAAAGTGTTCGTCGACTGACGACATTTTTAAATATTTCGCATCATCGACAGGAAATCGTCACATTTACTTAAAGAGCAATAAAATATGCTCATGAAACATTTTATTTTTTAACACTACTCCCATAGAGGCGGGATATGTCCTCCATCAAAATATAGCCACGTAAAAAGGCGATATGTACTTCCCCCAAACGTCCGACGCGATGATTGTTTCTAGGATTTCACAAATCATCGCAAAGAAGACGTTACATCACAGAATATAACTTTTAATAGCAGAGAGATAGATAAGAAATTGCAGCCGGCTCTAAATGGTAAGTACAAGTTAGCTGGACTTTCTGATTATCTTCCCGTAGAAATAAAATGAAAATACAGATCCTTATCCGGCGGCGTTTCATGGCGAGTTAGTTAAGAATTTTAATGCCATCAATCGTGGTATGGCGCTAAAAATATAAAATAGGCTAACAATTTTTCAAGATGTTTCCACTAGTAATGATTTTCAGTCGTTCTAAAATTATATGAGTGCGCTGATTTCAAAACTGCACCTAGATGCTCCTTCACATAGAGTTTCTTTCCAATGCTCATCTTAGAGTGGCTACTCCGATAGGTACCAGTCATTAGAGAAGAGCAGCAAATTCATCGCTTTGACCGAAGGTCGCGAAGACTTGATCAACTCAGTTATCATTCCAATCAGGTTGGACAGGGTATTTTTGAAAAAGAAATAAAAAATGAAGACGAGCGGAAAACGAGTGGGGAGGGTTGACGCAGGGGAATGGAGCAAGCGATGGGATATTGCTGAGTGCGAGGCTAAGCTATACGGTGCCACATGGTAGAGGTTAGTTGGTAAAACTAGATTGGATTCAGTAGATGAAGGACGCATCTAGGACGGAACAAAACATGATGTGAAATTGGAAGATGCTCGATTGATAGCCCAAGTAAGACATTGAATACAGAGAATCATCATGGAGGCCATTGACGTAAAGAAGGATCAAAACAATATCAACACAGAAGATGTATTAAAATTAGTGATACGCTGCCGAACTATTCTTTTGCCCTGCCCAATGTGCCCGTCAAATCTCGCATCGGGATGGCGTGAAGCCGAATCCAGGTTGCTGGCCTCTCTTTCCCTCAACATTCATCTCTCCAAAGTTGAGCTAACTGGTAGTTTCCAGCGATAAATAGTTCAAATTTGGTGGGGTTACTCGATTAAGTAGAATACAACAATTTCATGAATGCCAGGTTTGACGATGAAACTACTAAGAGATTAATTTTTTTCTTCCTGTTTGAAGAGGAAATCCATGCCCACAATTGTCGCTAAAACTTTATCATGCAATTTTTTATTTATCTTCGCCTCCACAAAAACACCAACCTTAAGGCCTTTACATCAGAGGATGCTCATAATCGATAATGATGGACTATCGAAAATGCCCAGGGAATCGCGAACCCGCGACCTTCGGTTTAGTGGGCGAGGTCTTTACCACGCCGCCACAGAGGTCAGTGTCGGAGATGTAAATCATCTTCATGTGAAAATTCACAATTAATATAATTTTAACGTCGTTCAGGGGGCGGAATTCAATTCCTGGACCAAGAGTTTGACCCCGCCCTGAATGTGTGAAGTTCATTCACCTGGGGCCTGACCCGAAATGAACTCTATCTTTACCTGTCAAAACCAACCATCGGGTTGAAACAGTAAGCGGTGACATATTCCAATGATTAAAGACATGGAAAACAATGTGATTACGTCGTCAAAGGTAGTAGGTTCGGAGTTGATTTCTTTTTTCACTGCGCTACAATATGTTAAGATGGCAAAAGACACCGTCACGTTGACGGGTGGCCTCAGGAAAGGTTCTTGCCCCTCTTGCCTCTAGAATTGGTGAAATTCATCCCCCCGTGGGTTGGCGGTACCCCCACATGTCCAAACAATCCTCAAGCCTCTTCGAGTAGCAAAGCACACAATGACTGTGGGGCAGTTTCTCAGGGTCAGTCGAGAATCTGCTTTTGTGTCTTTACGTTCTTACGGGAAAAGAGGAGCTGGTAGGAAAATTCCGTGAAGCGAGCCGATTTTTAAGATGAAAATAGATAATTTTTTTATCCGACTTGTCTATTTGGAATGCGAGTTCGTTTTATTTACCTCACTTTACTAATCATTGTAAAATATGTTTCATGTAAATAATTATTTAAATACTTTTTGTGAGTTATATGACTTTTTTGGGTCAGAGAATTTAGACCCCTCTGACTTAGGTAAAATATTTTTTAAATAAAAAATTCTGATTTTGTGATGAGACAGACTTATTTTGTAGGACTCATGTTATTATCCTCAAACATACGCTCATGCGTTTGATGGCAACGCCAGCATTACGAAGAGAGCGGGGGAGGACGGATGTTCATTGCTGATTACGAGAGTGGCTACATGCATGGCTGCAGTCGGTAGAAACATGGTCGCATTTTTATTGGGCTGAATTGTACAATTCAAACGTCATTTGGCTGCTATGAATGACAATGGCTTCATATTTCCTTCAATATAATTTATTTAAATATAAGAAATCCTAGTGAAAAAAAGAGTACTGTTCCACAAACCTTAATTTGCTGTCGACGATTTTCGACGGCTATAGCGTCATTATCAAGACAAGCAGCTATGCCAACAGTTTCATAGAACCCACCTCGATTGATCAATGCCGTCTGGTGCTTGACTGTACAAAGACTCTTAGTATTGATAATGACGCTATAGCCGTCGAACCTAGCCGACAACAAATAAAAGTTTTTGGAACAGTACTGGGTTTTTGTTTCAACATGAATATCTCATCGTTCCGTAAATTCACGCGAAAATCAATTCTTTTCATGTAAAAAGTTCTTTTTTTTTCCGTGTGGGTGAGTTTTCGACAAAAAAGGCATCTCACTGTTTTCACATGCTATAAATCCAAGTGAAAACATTTTCAGGGGTTAGTGAGTTACATTTTTTTGGTTTTCTTTGAGGTTACTGTAACAATTACTAAAGCCTCTGAATGCACAATTAGCCAATATGCACCTCTTTATTAGAGTCGGGCGTTGATATCATTGTGGATTGCCGCGAACTTACTTATGTAGAGCATCAAGTGGGAATTTAATTCATTGAAATAGTCTCGAGTTCTTCTCATTGTATTAATCTAATTAATTAGGTTTTCCTTTTCATTTTTCCATTGCTTTTTCTTCAGGTTTTTTTTTGCGTACCCGAATAAGTGGCTTCTTCCAATTTTTAATGCTCTAAAATATTTATTTATAAATTTCTCATAAGCAGATTTACTGAAAAAATCGTAAATATTTGAAAAAAAGAAGGGAATATCATATCCCTTCTGTGGTTCTTTACTTATCTCCATTTTTTATACTATTTTTCGTTTCACACGGCCCAATTCTCTCCGGTCATTCTTCCATGCATGAGATTTAGTATATAGTTGAGTCCGAAACACAGCCCTAAAATGATCAGAAATTATAAGAAATCATGCTTCAACGTGCGCCTTCACCACTCCAGGGCACAAGAAAAGTATTTATTCGAATATCATAAAATAAAAATACTTTGTTCTATTCCTAAGGTCGTACTATTTAAAATAAAGTGTGGAATAGAACAAAGTATTTTGATTTTATGATGAAGCAGTTCCACAAAGTAACGCCGGAGACCGTGTCTTATATTTATTCGAAGTTACCCTGAGGTATTGTCTCATAAACTCAAGAGTAATATCAAAACTGAGGTCTATACTTCTACGCGTTACTCCGCAAGCAGCCTCAACGGGCATTTGGCGATATGAAAGGAATTTCTCCTACGTGGTTGCACTCATCAGGAGGTCTCTGGAAATCTCCGCCACCACCAGGATGCGAACTCGTGCCCACTGGGCATGGAGCCAGCACGAGGAAGAGCAGGTGCTGCGGGTGGATTGAAGAGAGGTCGAATTGTGGTCGGAGATTAAAGTAGAAAGAAGCCTTCCTCGCAAGAGAGTGCATTATCTTATTGGAACATATCCTTCAACCCCACTCACTTCACTCTCAATGACGCGTTCGGCATCTGCCGCGTCTTCTTCTTATTAAGCACAATGTATGACATATATTTTGATGGTATTTTGTTCCCAATGGTTAACTCAAACATCTACCTCAGGCTTAGCTTTGCTTTATCATCCTTATTTAATCAAATCACCTCCAATTTTATCTTCTAACTTAGTTATGAACGTCCATGTCATTCTAGTTCTGTATCCTACGTAATTGCTTTTTATTCCAGCCAAGAATTCAATATTTTATTCTTCATGTACAATTTCGTATTTGATCTTCTCAGCGTCCAACTCTGAATATTTAATACTTACATTGGTAAATTCAGTGGTTAGATTTCACGGTACATGCTTCTCCATGGAGAGGTATATTTTTATTTTAGGGAATATTTTTAGAGAAAAGTTTGTGTGGATAGCTCATGTTGCGCACTACTTTCAACTCTGAATGACTAAAGATACATTGAAGTTGCTTTTATAATTCAATTTAATGCAAATGTAAATAAAATTAATTGACAGCAAAACAATATTTTCCTTGGAAAAAGATGCTCTAATGATTCGACAATCAGAATCAGGAATAATCTCATCATTTAATTTTGATCCATTGTGTTCTTTGATTGCGTAAATAGATATTTTCATGGATGGGCTTATTTTTATCAGCAGGTCCAGCGGAAAATATATTAGCTGCATGATTAAGAGCATAGTAATTAGTATAGGATGGATTATGAATATAATTAGGGAGACAGGCTTCACCAACGACCCCACGGTGAATCCAGCGGAGGAATGATACTAGCGAAATCCTCGGCATGAATACGAAGCTTAAGGTTTGAGTAAATGTTTGTCATCTATAGGTTTGTATACTTAAGGTTTCTCATCTACAAGTCCTCGGGTCAAATCTCATGGTTCATCACCGGGAGACCAAGGTCGGATGAGTGTGCAAGCTCATACCAATCACTGGCAAGATCGATTATCGGCTTCTGTGCAAGCAATTAAGATTGCAATGGCAAGAGACAATACCACGCGTCAACGATGATGGTTTGATTGGATGACCACGATGACAGGGTTTGTTTTTGTGCTGAAAATTTCGATTGCAAATGATTGCCATCACATTAAAAACACATGAAGAAGGAGAAGTATCTAGATTTTCATTTAATCTATTGAAAAGTGTGCTAACTTTGTCCCTCACTTCGGATTTTGGTTGCTCCGCACCTGCCGCGCCAGTTATCCCCCTCGCATTTTCACTCACAATAGATTTCCTGCAAGAAGTTCAGAATACCACAAAATCTAGATATAATATTCAGCATTTTTTTTCCTAAAAATAATTTCCACTAAGAGCTTTTTTGATACCATGCGGTTTATAATGACAATAGAGACTAGCTAGCCTGAACTACACGTGATTTCACCTTTGCAACGATTGAATTCTCTTTTAGCTGTTTTCCTGGATATGGAAGTAATTATCAAATTGAAATGAACTTCCCAGGGCTACCTTAAAGGAAAAAAGAACTGTGAAGGTCAAGGAATAACTAATGAGCTTCATAAAGGTTAAACTGCTTGGACTGTTAACTCTTGATCCCATCAGCAACAATTTGAATAGATAGTGCGGAAATGTCTAAGATAAAGAGTGCCACGACAAGTAAAATCTCCGGGGGTGCAACAGTCCGAGGTATAAACCATTCGACGGATGCTGTATCGCGTACGAAAAACGTTCGCCAACACGGTTCCAAAAATTTTCACCGCAGCAGAGACGTAAACATGCGAAACGTATAAGTGTGATAACTTCAATACTGCAAAATTAATAGAAAAATATCGTATGAATTTTCATAGTAAAAAAATTCCTCTGTTCTTTTTCTAGCAAATGCAAATTCTATTGCGAATCCTGTATTCACTCCTTGCAATGACAGTTTCTCCAGGGACTTCAAAACGATGACATTTTGAAGCCAAAATGTGACTCACGCGCTGATTTGGGAATCAGACAAGTGTTTAAATATCTAATGACTGTACGCTGACATTCATGAAGGGTAACAATGGCTCCGCATAAGCAATTACCCTGGGTGTCTGGGAATACTGCGAAAGATTTAAGGTCCACATCGAGTTTATGGTAAACCCATGGGTGGCCATCATGACGTGACCTACTGGGTACAGCCCTCAGCTTGGTATGTCGTCAAGTGAACGGCTCGTTCTCTAAATCCTTCGGTTACCAGTTTCGAGCTACACAAATTTCGTCCAACGACGAAGGCACCCGAGGAAAGGGACGCAAGACTCACTCCGAATTTGTTAACTTCAATCACCAATGGCTGAGCACGGTATGAGCTCTCGCATCTTTCTTAACTTAAGCTAAATGACCGGGATTGAAAAGTCCCAAATTCACCTTTGAAAATTCAACATAACATTACGATCATCAACGCGAGAATCAGAGATCTCGGGAAGTAAAATGCTTCGCTCCTTTCCCCCCGAAATTGAAGCAGAAATGAATCGTCACAAATTAGCGTCTCAGAGTTAAGTACATATTAAGACAATTGTGGATAGTCTACCCATCAAGGCAGGCATACGTTTAGACCAATGGTCAATCTAATAGCTCTCCTAAAAGCCTCAACTCCTCGACTAGCTAGCATTGGGTGTGCATTAGTGCCGCGAAGAGAAATTGGCGTTTGAAAGATGTTCCCTTACTCCATCTATTGATGTTGACGACGGAAGCAGCCTCCCGGCCCACTCATCAGCGACGCCAACCACCTTCCGTCCTCACCGGCCAATCATCGCAGGAGGGGGCAGCCGCGGATCGCGCGGGGGGTGGGGAGCGAAGGGGGGGGGGGCAGGCGGCCCCGGATGACCCGCTGCCGTATAAAATGTCGGCGCGGCGTCGGCGGCCACAGTGCAACGACCCGTGAGCCGTGAGCACTCGCAACCATGGTGGAGGCGCAGAGCCGCGTGCTTCGCCTCGTGCTTCTTCTCCTGCCGGCCCTGCTCGCACCGCCGGCCCTGTGCATGCCCGAGGGCGACGCACCCGCGTCGTACGCCGGAGCGCAGCTGCTGCGCGTCAACGCGTCCACGCCCGACCACAAGGACACCCTCAAGCGGCTCGAAGAATCCGGAGGTACGACTCCCTCACGGCATCCCTTTCCCTGCACACCATTTTCTTCTTCATCTTCAGGCATTTCGCTCATCCATTCCATACGCTCTCCTCCTTTGAACCAATCCGTTTACTGGCCCACTCTGTGGCACTTAGGAGAACGAGGGTATGCGTTGTTAATTTAACCAGAGTCTAATCTCGGCGTTAGCTGACACTTTCCAAAGACTGCCCGACACTTGCTTGACCGCTGTTTGGAGAGTACTTCAAGTGGAACACTCCTTCCACCAGATAGACGCCGTGGTCCCCTTGGGGCTTACGTTAAGAGCAGGCTGATTCCAACGCTGGGTTTCCCCCCACCCTTCCTTCCTAACCCTTTCCAAAGTTTCAAATGACATCTCGGTCGCCTCCTCTAAATATCTACCTCCCTAAAGAGCATGGCCAAGGGGATTGAATTTCATTCGAGTACTGCACTGCCGAAGAATGTTTATAATGATAAATACAGAATCTTTCATATTTCGTTTCTCCTGTCCCGGCGGCTAGGAGTCAGCGAGCGAGTGACCAACCCTGGGAAGTCTCTGTGAGATCGAAAAATGTAGCAAGGTAATGAATAGATGAAGCACACAAGGGGGCAAGAATTTTTAGCAGCCACGAATACGAAATATATCTACAAAGTGCAGCCGCCGCAATTAAATGGGGAAAAGGCTAAAATTAGGTCGATTTTTTTTAGATCCAGCCAAAAAAGTGAGGGATTACATATTACCCTCACAAAATTCTCGTGACTAATTTCTTATTTGATGTGATTTTTTCTTCATGATCTTAGTACTTGCTGGAATTAGGGAGCGTACAAAATCATGCACTTGATACATTTAAGTTTTGTTTGATTCTATTTACTGCGAGTAGAAAAAAAATCATTAATAAGAGATCAAAATAACTGCCCAGAATTAGGGAGTCAACGGCATTTCCGTAGATGACTAATTGTGTGAATACTTTTAATTTTTGTGGGAATATACGGTTGGAATCTGAGTTTTTCCCGGCGTATGCTCTGCAGGAATATTTCTCGGGTTTCCCACCGGGTGTCGTATCGGGTTGTAGTTCCCAACGTTTCCATGACTAAGTCCGTCATCGTCATCAGGGGTTAATGACGATGACGATGACGGACTTAGTCATGGAAACGTTGGGAACTACAACCCGATACGACACCCGGTGGGAAACCCGAGAAATATTCCTGCATATACGGTTGGCTTGGCCCCATAATTTGGGAAATCATTTTTTGGAATCCTTTTGCAATATATGCCGGTGTGTTCTGTTTCATTTTATTAATTCTAGTTTGCAAAATGTCTTAATTTAAAAACGGTTGACTCCGGTTATAGGTACTTCGTGGAAATTTTCTGTCATGACAATGAAATACGATTTATTTCATCTTTATATCCTGATTTGTTTTGTTCTCCTTTTCATATGGTACAAATCATTGCAAAAGGAATTTCTCTCTCAGGGATGAATCAGACCGGCGAAGTCTTACAATCACATGCATGTTTTTCGCTCTCATTGGATGATTTTATGCCCTTAAGATGACGTCATTTTATTGAAAATTCGAACTTACCTTCAACGAGTTCTTGCGAAAATATTTTCTACCAAGAACGATGAAAATATCTGTAAAATTGAATAATAGGTAATTTTTTGAGTAAAAAACTCTAAACTTCTATCGTTTAACATGATAAATGATCGGGGTAAACTGAGTCCACAAATTGCAGAGCCAAAAATTCGGCACCTTCTGCATTCTAAAGCAGGGATCGGCACCTTGATCATAGGCGTAATCAAAAGTTTCAACTCGTCCTCCTCACACCGAGAATTTTGATATAACTTAGCAGATTATGTACGTGATGTTACTTGGCATTTTTACTGGCTGGGAAGACTCTATGAGTGCAAAAATCGGGGACATTGTCCTTCTGTTCGACTGGGTTTAAAATACGCGCCAGTCCAAACCTATCCCAAATGATTCCCATAGAAAATTGCTTATCTTGATACTGAAACATGAATACAAGGATTTAATTGAAGCCCCATCATAATCATGATTAATTTTTGGTTTCCCTGCAGCATTCTTCTGTGGCTTTCACGAATAACAATGACAGTGGTCGGTAGGTCAGACAGGAAATAAGGTTTGAGACTGAGAAGGCTATCGAACGGCTCATTTTATTCATATATGAAAATTGGAATATCGGTGGAAGGAAATTGATTCTGTGTCACAACTTAGCTGCAAGACATTTAAAAGACAGTCTTTAAGCTAATAATTATAATCTATATAGCATTCATGAAATGAGATCCTAGTTAAACTGCACGCATTCACGAGCCCTAAAAAATGAAGACATTCTTCGTCCTTACAGTTTTTGCGATTGTTTTCTATTCAAGAAGTAATTTCTTATTCTCGGACATAAATTTTTGCGCCTTATGAAGGATAGAATAACCAAGGCACCCTTCCATATAGATAAAATAAGGAAACTCCAATAGTAAGGTACGCTGGGCATACACTTGGCTATCATACCCTTAAAAGAAATGAGTGCAGCATCCTTTGTTTAATTTGAGCTTCCACTTTTGTCGAAGCGATCAGATGTCCGACGGTAATAGTGAGAGTAAAAAAGAGGGTAAAATCTGCGTGGGTGTGTGTGGCGCAGATAGCAGCAAATATATGATTGGAACGCTGTTTGCGCCACGCTCATTGTAACAGCTTATGGGATCAAGGGAACTTAGACGTAGTATTAACCCTTCAAAAATTTCATTCACTTTATGGCAGATAACATCTTGGTTAGGAATACTCATGTGCAAACAGGATTTAGCTCCATTTCACATGTTTACACTTGATTTAGATGAGATGTGGAACGGGCTAAGAAACAGCAAAATGCGACTTTGATGCTAACATTCCTGACTCGATGAGGACTAAAACTACCCATGACCCACGAACCCCTCAGAAACAATATGCATTGAGATCTAGAGTGACTTGTCGATGCCCTAAGCTATATCTTTCCCGATTTTATTTATTTATTTATGTCACACCAAAAACAGCACTAAGGCCTTTACATTGGGCTTATAAACAAAATAAATTATATAAATATAATAATGAACATGTAAGAAATTAATATCATAAGTAACAATCATTTTCATCTTATACAACAGATACAAAAGGTCAGTGTCAGAAAGATAGACTTTTCACTTGGTTATTAAAATTAGAGCGGGAGGCGAAGATGTCAAGAGAGGAAGAAGTATTGAAGACTGAATTGAAAATAGAAGGTAGGCGGGAAAAGAGGGATCGTTGAGATATTGCCAGACGGAAGTTGGGCTGGTGTAGAAGTTCAGTATTGCGGGTTTTGCGAGCAGGAATGCGAAGTGAAAAGAAGGATAGGATATCACTGGATCTGAAGGACCCATTTAAGATGCGGTAAAGAAATTTGATGTCTAATGTCAATCTGCGGTGGTTGGGGTGTAATAATCCAAGTGAAAGAAGTATTTCGGCACGTGAAGAGAATCTGAGGTGAGGTATGCGGTGTCGAACTATTGCTAAGAAGGAATTGAGTGGACGGTTGATTAATTTTAGTGTGGTGGGAGAAGCAGTTGACCAAATGGGGGAGCAATATTCGAGGATGGGTTGCACACATCCAATGAATACTGATTTTAAGGCACTCGGTTCGGATATCTCGCTCATGCGATATAGGGTCCCAACCACTGCCATAGCCTTGTTAACAACGGTTTTTATATGTTCGTAAAAGGTTAACTTTTGGTCAAAAGTGACGCCTAAATCGGAGTGAGATAAGACAGAGGGAATGGGTTGATTATTTAGTGTGTAAGTGGAGGTGATAGTGCTCTTCTTCAGCGAGTAAGACATCGCAGTAGATTTTCCAGGATTCACACACAACTGCCATTTATTGCACCATTTCTCTAGCGATTGAAGAGCAGTTTGTAAAAACAGGGAATCAGCCGCGGTGTTAACCCTTTTAAGATTGTTACTATACTAGGGATAGACTGCTTGAGCCATTGGGAATGGATATCTTTCAGAGCGACAAGGAGAGCAACATACTAGAACTCCACCATTTCCAGGACTGGCAGAAACAACAAATTATGAGAGATATTTTTCCGAACGTATGGGCATGGGAATCAGTTTCCCCCCGAACAATAAAGGCTTTGTTAAATTCTAGGCGGAACTTCATTAGGGCGGAGATTCGTTAGATTTCCTTTTTGTTTGTCAGAGACTGGTGTCTAATCACCCCCTGGAATAGGCCCATTAAAGCGCCATGCGGGGCAGCGTATTGGTGTAGATACTTCAGTTTTGGTATTACTCTTGAGTTCATGAGACAATATCAGAGACTAACTTCGATTAAAAGCTTTTTGTGCCCTGGTACGGTGAGGGTGCATAATGAACTATTATTTCTGATCAGTGGCGGTGTGGGTTGATTGGGGGTCGACCTCTGTGGCGGCGTGGTAAAGACCTCGCCCACTAAACCGAAGGTCGCGGGTTCGCGATTCCCTGGGCATTTTCGATAGTCCATCATTATCGATTATGAGCATCCTCTGATGTAAAGGCCTTAAGGTTGGTGTTTTTGTGGAGGCGAAGATAAATAAAAAATTGCATGATAAAGTTTTAGCGACAATTGTGGGCATGGATTTCCTCTTCAAACAGGAAGAAAAAAATTAATCTCTTAGTAGTTTCATCGTCAAACCTGGCATTCATGAAATTGTTGTATTCTACTTAATCGAGTAACCCCACCAAATTTGAACTATTTATCGCTGGAAACTACCAGTTAGCTCAACTTTGGAGAGATGAATGTTGAGGGAAAGAGAGGCCAGCAACCTGGATTCGGCTTCACGCCCTCCCGATGCGAGATTTGACGGGCAAAACGTGGTCGGCTGATCCGTATATTTGTGAGCCGCAGTGTGTGACAATCGGCCAAATGCTTGCACGTTACCGCGATGGAGGAGTGCCGTTATTTGGTCGCGCCAATCCGTCCCCCCCCTCGCGGCGCCGGAATAGCGACTCCAGCCAGCCTCACCTTGAACTCTCTCCCAAACGAAACAAGCATAACGAGGGCAATCCAACGCCTCCTCGCCAAAAATGAGCCTTCACCAATTGGTTCAAGAGCGTGCCCACCGCAGCCAATCACGATTGACCTCTCTTTCGCCTCCAGAATTTTAAAATTTCCCCGCATACGAGGGTTTGATACACATTGTAATTTAAGAAATAACGCTATTATTGTACGATAAATTGAATTGGTCATAAAAATGATTCCATTGCATCAAAATGCGATGGTGAGGCTTCAAACTGCCGGCCATCTACTTGAACGATCGATTTCTTCGACTCTTCCGTCTAAAATACGCATCCAGAAGGAGATCCTATCATTCCTGCGCGTATCCAACCGGCGCGCCGCGGCGCGTTTTTTACACCATAAGTATTAAAGATCTCCTCTAATAGTTGCGATGTAGAAAAAATGTTTTTTATGCTACGGTTAAAGGTAAGATTTTCAGCAAAACTATAAGTGACCCTTTATTTGCCTTTGTTATAATATTTTCGTCAATTAAAAACATTCCACGCAGTGGGAAAATTTTGCGCTGTCAAAAATTAGGCTCTGGTGTGTGAGGAGTCTAATGCCAAATGCAAAACTGTTTTCCCGTAATCACAGCCCAGGGTCCGAAGGGCGGAATATGTTAACCAATGGATATAAGATCCTCCAAAAAGTAGTTTTTTGTGGAACTACTTACAGTAGCCTTTGACATCCTTCTTCATAAGCAAATTTCCCAACTCTTGAGGGAAAAATGTTTTATCTTACCCACCGTGAAAAGTCTCTTGTAAAAAAGTACGCATTGAAGCATACCAAACAATTAATATGGACTAAAGTACTACTACCAATCATGGGTTATAAAGACGTCGGCAGTCCATAAGCATGAGAGAGAATCTGGAGAAACAGTTTCAAAAGCACAGGCAACCAGGGGCGCAGCTAGGAATTAAGGCTCGGGGGGATTCAGGTGCAACTAATACTGGGGTGTATGGGGGTATGGAATACCCACCAGGATAAGCGGTAGGTGCGAGATTAATAAATTGCGGAATTTTAAAATAAATGGTTCAAAATAGTGAGTTTTACGGCTTTCTGAGGGATATTTTATTGATCTTTACACTATTATATTGGTAATATCAATCTAATTAAGTAAAATGGATTACACATAAAATTTCTCTGAGCTCTCGGGGGGTTTATCCCCCAAAACCCCCCTCGCTGCGCCACTGCAGGCAGCAAACTGGAGAAGCAGTTTCACTCTAGCACAGGCGTCAATCGGCCTTGGCCCCGCCTTAGCTTGACGTCCACAGCAACCCAGAGGATGGTAACGGGTCATTACTAAGGACACCGGGAACTGTCCTCATTGGCCACCAGGTGTGGGCAAACGTGACGAGGTATTTTGGCATGAACATGACGAACGCTACCAGCTAGAGCTCTCACTTCAGTCGGATTCATACTCTTTGAATTTCTTTCTGCATTCATTGCCGGATTTATTTTGAGAATTCTTTATTTTGACGCATTCCTTTCTTCTTTATTTCCCTCTTCACCCAAATTTGGCCAACTCAAATTAATCCAAATTTTTGTGAAGCAGAGCCAGGTTCACGTTAACACTTAACCTCATAACATCCTAAATTTTCTTACATCCCATTAGTGACTTATCTTGAGCAAAGATTTATATGAGGTTGCCTGATCGATGTCTGAGCAAACATGTGTGACTACAATTGAATTTCCCAAACATTCCCAGCCCTCCACAATTAGCAGCCTAAATTTGCCCCCGAAAATCAAGATGCTCAACTACAGGTAAAAATATAAATCATGATAGTTATTATAACTTTGCGCTACTAAGAAAGATGTAGGTGGTGATAATGGCTGAATCGGAGAATCTGGGAACTGCGTTTCTTTCCATGTATTCTCTGAAAAATTTCCCAGCATAAGACGTCAATAATGGAAATGATATATCAGCTTGAATATTCGAAATTTTATGCAACACGATTGCTGATAGTTTAAGCACATATTTCGGAATTCTGACATCCAGAACTGAAACTATGCAACATGTGTCGTGTTCTAGTCTTCAATATTCAGTTCGATGCAACGTAAAACTTTACAATAAAAGAATTTGGCGTCAAAGTCTTGTGTAAGATATTCTGGTCGATGCAATATAAAAATTTACAATAAAAGAATTCGGCGTAAAAGTCTTGTGTAAGACACAACAAGGAAGTGACGAACCATCCATGAATAAAGTAAACACAAAATTTCACTCTGATGGAATATCAATGGATTCTGCTTGCCTGGCATTATTCCCAAGTAGAGGGGAGCCAAGGTCATTCACCCATGAGATTGACAACCGGGGAACATAAACACGTAGAAACGGGGTCAGTAACCTTGCCATTTCCAAATAAACTGCCTCGGCCTACACCTGAGAAAATGTATGACTTTGACGAATACCCAACGCTTTCAGTCACCGCTACTTGAATAAAAAAACACGCGCATTATTTGAGGGAACTCGCAAGTGAAAGTTGCATACCTACCATTAAACTCTCTATTTATTGTTAAGATTTTGGAGGCAATTACTTTGTTTTTTTTTGGAGTGTTTAGTACCCTCATTTCATAAATATATATTGTTTTTTCTAATAACTTTCCATCATTCTTATATATTTAAAAATTTAAAAAAATACTATTCAAAATTTTGTAATACCTATAATCGCTCCTGTCCTTACTTTTCGCGAAGTAGAACAAAGAACCTTATAGATGAGCCTCTGTAAAGTCTTATACCACGGATCGTTTACGAAATGCCGGCCTCGGTGGCGGCGAGGTATAGTCCTCGCCTGTCAAATAGGGGGTCTAAAGTTCGAGTCCCGCCTGGGTAAGTTACCCATGTCCAGGGCATGGTTTTATGTGCACGTTAAACTGTGAAAATGTTAATACCCCTGATGTAACAGACCTTTGATAGCTATTTAGAATGGTATGGAAATAAATAAATTAAAAATATGTAAGGTCCCGGTGCTGCAATAGGTGTATACAGACATGAATTTCGGAGAATAATTCCCCTACCCTCCCTTCAAACATCAAGACAGTGACTGTCTGACAGCATCGGTGAAGGCAGCTTAAAATGTTGACTGCTCTCGTGTTAACATGGAGTTATTTACATTTTAGCCTGCCGTCTATTTAAGACACTCCGTATAGTTTCTTTCATTTTCATTCTTTATTTTTATGAGTGTAACTATTTATGCTATGTATTATTTTTAACTTTGTTCTTATTTATTTTTTCAGCTGTAGAACTATGGTCAGGAATTGTCAGCCACAAGAAGACGGTTGATGTACTGGTAAAACCTGATAAAGAACAAGAAGTGAAGCAGAAACTGAGGAAAGTTAGAGCTGAGTATGCCATCGTCATTAACAATCTCCAAGATGCCATACAAAATGAAAACCCAGTTATATCAGAAGAAGAAATGCTACTTTTGGAGGGAAGAAAAGGTCAGAGAATATTTAAAAGTATTAATGAGATATGAACTTCGTTGACACTGATCGAATATTCATCTGAAGATATCAAAAATGAAGTTTTATTTTATTATCTTTGCAAATAATAATTTCAATTTAATTTCTATGACTAATCTACTTCCACACCTGGTACGAGATAAATAGGTTCATTTCGACTCGATTTTGACAGTATTTGGTCACTTTTTCTACAGAAATAATGCATGGAATAGTAATCTCTTTCCGCAAAAGAAATGGCTGTTAAAGGTCACGAAGCATCGTGACAGACCACGCAGCGATTATAAAACCGCGTCCCTGTGGACCACCATTATGATATGAAAAACTTTAACACACACAATTATTACCTTGCATTCATCTGGTCAACAAGATATCCAGTTTGGTTTAAAATTCTGTAGTACATACTACCCAATGGCACATACTTGGAATACTTTCTGTAAAAAATCCTCATTCTGACAATCGAAGGTTAGAGTGGAAAGTTGCGCCTTATTTCATTCTAATTATTCAGTTGAAACTCGCCATTTTGATGTTTCCAATTTCAGCTGTTAGAGTAAGTAACGTAAAGGATGTTAAATATTAAAAAGATGCCAGTTATTTCGCATTAAGCATATTATCCCACCGTCAGCTATAAAATACTATATGGATGATTATATCAGCACCGCAGCACCTAAAGAATCAAGCACCTTAAGTGGCTGCCAGTGATCTTTATATGGTAATAAATAAAACTGTAAGGAGTACTTAAGATTGGAATTATGTATTTTCTTTGCTTTCAGCTAAATATGTTTCGAGGAAAGTTGAGGTGTTCAAATCTATTTGGCATTGCTGCAGGGTCATTGCTGGTGAGAGTTGTCAATAGGTGATTAATCAGCTGTCTTGTGCTACGTGTTATTAAACTAACAGCACCCTGTTTTGCTCTGAAATGCATAAATATGTCAATAATCATTTGAAACGTTTTGTGACTGCTTGAGCTATGTGTTTTCTGTCCCAGTGTTGTAACCTGAGTAAATTTCAACTCTGAAAAATATGAATATTTTAGGGTTCAATGAGCAGCCAATATTACAAAGTGAGAAGTGAGCAAGATAAATCCGTCCCTTAAAATTTCTGATTGTTGATACAGAAGAACTTAAGTGATAATTAATACCTAGAAAGGTTTTTTAATGTGATATAATCATAAAAACTCAATTTTACCCATGGCGTATGACATGCTTGCACGCCTCATCATTTTATTTTGTTTTCGGCACCTCGTGGTAAAACTTTATCGAAGCTTAATTATTCATAGGGTATTATAAACAATAAATTGTGCATTAAAGCTAAGATACCATTTATTTTAATTTTTCCAAAATTTATTGAAGGGGAAAAATTTTATTTCAATTTATCATAGCAACCGGTTTTTTATATATTCATTTATTATCTTGCATTCATGTAGCATCACTGCTACCTTTATTGCTGCTGCTATATAGTCAACTAGTGTTCGAAGCAAAAATGATTAGAAGTTAGTTCCAATTATTTTCAAGATCACAGGTTCAATCAAAGCTGGCTTGGTGTTATTATCCAGTTTAATGACTTTTTATTCTTTTTGGTATTAACATTCTCATCAAACATGTGCAACTAACTTTTTAGTGAAAGCCATTCAGTTACAAATTACCTCAGTTCTTGAAACTACCTATTATGTTTTTTGGAAATAAAAATGTTCGCATGACTGCATTAACGTTGTAATGTGAATTTAACAGCAATGGAAAATATCTCCGAATCTCAATTTTGCGTCATTCATTTTCCAATATTTCTACTAACTTACAGTGCATATAGAAACCTGGATAAATTGTATCTTTTTTAAAACCAAATGAATGGATTCTTGGCCTAAAATTCTTTCAGCACAAACTTCAGCATTAAACTGGCTTGAAATTATCCATTTTCATGGGAGAGGACTTCAAAGCACATCTGATTAAAACATTTTCCCCAACTTAACATTTCCAATAGATATACATTTCACTGCCGATTCCAGTCAACCTTAATTAATTACATATTATCCCTCTTATTGTAATAATATGTAATAATATAAAAAATGATATGGTATATAAAATTATCCTAGCTAAAGAGACCTTCAAAAACTACTTTAACCATTAATTTCCTGCATAAAATAAGTAATAATTAATTGATTTCTATGTTGTTGCCTGCTGATTGGCTTTTTTCGCCCAAAATGTTTCAACCTATTGTATTCTTTTGCTCATTACATTTCTCATTTTGCAGGCCACCGAATGACTTGGCACAGCTACCACCGTATTTCAGATTTGCACGGCTACTTAGATTTTCTCGCTCAGACTTATCCACAGCTGTGCAGTGTGATAACCATAGGCAATTCTGTCGAGGGCCGCCCGCTCAAAGTTCTGAAAATATCGCCGCCTGGCAGCACGGGGCAAAAAGCGATATGGATTGACGGAGGTACGTCACTTCCTTCACGTTATTTTCCTTTCGTTACGCTCAATGCTTGCTTAAAAATTCATCAGAAAAGAGCAGAGAATGTATAATTATCAACACATAAGCTTTATCATAAATTCATTCGCTAAAATTAATGCTAAAATTGGGGATAGAGGGGACCCAATTTCCAGGCAACGTGGTACCTCGTGGTAGCGTTGTTTGTGAGTGACCTATCATTCCTATCCACTCCGCCCAAACTTTATGACCTTGTTTGCCACTTATGTACCATGCTTTTGTGTTTGGTGCAAGCTTATGTATCGGTACCTGTCTTATGCACAACCCTTTCCTTCAACACTCCTTGTTCCCAACACAAAAATTTCTTTCCCGCACTCCAACTGAGGCATCTCTGCGCGTTGCTCGCCCTTGACAATGAAATCCTTGGGTGGGTGCGTGTTCCACAAGAAGTGAGAATCAATACTAAAGAAGTGCTTTTCTTCCCTCATTGCATAGTTACGTTAATCAATATGTCTATACTAAACCATTAATCAATGAATTTTAAAGCATTACAGAAATGTAGCTTTACAGCTTAGGAATCGAGACAATTACTATTTACGTTCTCTTGCTGTGCAGGGATTCATGCCCGCGAGTGGATTTCACCCGCATCAGTGTCGTTCGCTTTGAAAGAGCTCGTGGAGAACTTCGAGGCGCACTTCCATGGCCAAGAGTCTACCCTCGGCTCGATGGACTGGTATTTCCTGCCCATTGCCAATCCCGATGGCTACGAGCACACGCACTCCAGGGACCGACTGTGGCGCAAGAATCGCCTCGACGCGCACAAAGGCTCGTGCGCGGGCACCGACCTCAACCGCAACTTCGGCTACCGGTGGGGGGGTCAGGGGTCCAGCCGCGACCCCTGCCGAGAGATCTACGCCGGCCGGAGTGCCTTCTCCGAGCCCGAATCAGCCGCCATCTCAAACTTCGTCAAGTCCAAAGCATCCATCATGAAGGTGGGCCATCGGTCTTTGGGTTGACGCGTCGCAGCCATCTTGCCTTGGGTTTCCCTCTCTTCATATCCACAGAACGTCGTTTCATATCTGCAAGAATTCTGACTCTCCTCCCTCTTTCAGTCTTCACTTGCCATTCAATTGTCTATTATGAAAACTTTATTCTCCCTAATAATGTGTCACATGCAGTTCGACCTCTCATTTTTTCGTTTCCCTCGGAGTACTTGTTCTTCTTCCGCAATCCTCGTTTGCACTTCCTAATTGTAGCTATCTTTGCTTTCGATCTTCTCAATTCGGTGCCATCAAGAAGATTTCCGAGCCTTTCACTTCAATTTCCTTCAAATTTCAGAGAATAGATTCGTAAACGATATTTTTACCTCATAAAGACAGAAAAATTCCGAGAGCTCTAGGTGAAATTTCTCCTGCGGTCTATCGGTACTGTAAAATACTTCATAATTTTTGCATTCATAGTTTTCCATCCATCGCTGGATATAACAATTGCACTGCAGTCATGGAAACCTACATTCGCTGATACATATATTTTGGACGTATTCTTTGGATTCATGAGAAAAGACCGACCTGAGTGACATAGCATATTGAAATTCAGCGGCTGGCGGCGCGTTAAACGAAAGTATTGTAAAGTATGAGGAATTTACCGCAGGCAATTTCGCATAACGTATGATACACGAATAAAAATCAAGTAATACCACGGTTATCATGGTTTATTACTTCAATAATGCCTTCTATGGTTTTTACAAAAGGCAATAAGTACCAATAAGGATATATGAAAATAATCATGACGACATCACAGGACAGGACACAATTTGTGAGGCTGGGTGAATGAGAAAGCTTTAGTGCATAGCAAAGCAGTAGCCATGATTATATTTTATTCTAATGAATCTCACAATTTAACTACAAGTGGTAGAATTACCCGTGTATCTGATATGAGAAGATCCATAACGATCCTCTGTCACAACAAGCTGAATAACAACCGTTTTCGCAAGAGTTTGCAGATATTCTCTTGCATCTTAATGAAAATGTTTACTTCACTCACCTTCAAAGCTCAGAGGATAGGTTTGTAAATAACATCCATCTAAAGTGGACAGGTTCCGATGTAAAATTCCGCCCATTATATTCATAGCACTAATTTATGTCAATGAGTATATATTAAATAAATAGTTAATAAAAGCCAGCACGTACCAATGAGGATGTATGGGAATAATCATGACGTCATCACAGGATAAACAATTTGCGAGGTCGAGTGATGATTATTATTTTTAACGTGAAAGATTCAGTACTCAGTCCCATCTTCATGCGCTTAGGAAAATGATCACTTCACTCTTCAAAGTTCAGAGAAGACGATGATTAGCTCATACATATCTGTATTATCTTGCGGAGAATTTTCAGTGAAAATAACCTTGCTTTGAATTTCAGGCATACGTCACCTTCCATAGCTACGGGCAGTACATATTATACCCTTGGGGGTATGATCGCAAGGTTCCGCCAGACTACCGGGATTTGAACCGAGTGGGGCAAAAGATGGCTCAAGCCATCAGGGCGGTCGGAGGGAGCTCGTACACAGTTGGCTCATCGGCGACCACCTTGTACCCCGCCTCAGGTAACTTCATCCACTCATAATCTTGGGTCATTGTCTTTGCTTCCTTATCAATGTGAGCAACATGAGTCGCGTATTCAAACTGAAACAATCCTCAAACATTCTAGATTCTCGCTCCTCATGATTATGCTTCTCTTTCAGGAGGATCTGACGACTGGGCTAAAGGATCGGCGAAAATAAAATACACGTACACAGTGGAGCTGAGGGACACTGGGCGGTACGGATTCATCCTGCCAGCCGAATACATCACGCCAACAGGAAAAGAAGCGTTGGCAGCCATCAAAGTTGTCGCCGAGGCAGCGTCCCAAGAGCCCTAGTACTCCAATGCAAATTCAATGAACCAACCCCACCTTCTCATGCTTGTAGAACTTAAGTTTTGCATGCGTTTCCCAAGCACCCCACAAAAATGATCATAAAACCAGCAAAGAACTCAAGCAAATGAATGGGAGGTCCTTAAATAAATGTTTCCCTCGAAGTCTTCGTGACTTAGCTGTAGAAAGACGTGTGCATTGGCAATGTTTTCTAGCTAATCGCGCATCTTTAGTGGCTTCTACAGCACCTCAGATCACTCCTTGTTAAATTTTCATTGTCAAGTTCTATCATTAACGGCGCTGTTTATACGTATGATTTTTTTTCAAATGATCATCCTATGGGTCTCCAGGAGTGAGTGAATCTTTGTCATGAATTCCACATCGTAGCAAATGAAGGTTTACGCGAATTTTGTGCACTTCTACCTTCATTATAAATTTTGTAGTTTTCTGTTTTTTTATGCTGGTACGTGTGCATGTAATTTATTCAATCCTTAATTTATGACTAAACTCAAAGAAATTGGTATTAAAAGAATGGAATTTGAAGTTCAAGTTATTTTTTACTTAAATTTTCATCTGGCAATGGGAAACATCCTTGTAAAAAGGTGGTTCGCTCACCGAAATGCATTGTGGTAAAGATTAATACTGCGTACACTAGCACAAGCTATAGTAGCAATGGGAATTATTTCATGCCTCAAAGAGGAGCCTACAACCAATCAATTAACTGACATACATGGCTTCACTTTAAATGAGCACATTCTCGGTTGAGAAAACCATACATTTATGTCATAAGGCAGATTTTTTGGCAGTCTTCCGATTAACTAGGAGGTATAATTAGCCCTTCCCGAACACATCTGTGCTGCTGACAGGTAAGATTTTTTTGTTGCCCAGGATTTGCGAGAATATGGTAAATAAGCGCTACCACTTGAAACTAGAGGAGAGTGGAGCAGCCAATAAAACTGACAGCTTACACATCAATTACAAAATTTTAGGAACAAAACACTGGAAATGCGGAATTTTAATTATTCGGCAAAAATCCTACTCTCAATTTTTCACTGCCACAAATTTTACGAATTAATAAAATTCGACGAAATATTGAGATCAAGGCTATTTCGTCAGATTATTACTGTCCCATATCATGCAAGAAATTTATTTTGCTAGTAAGAGACTCTACAGTACCATAAAATGCCACCAGATTCATATTTCTATGATGACATCTAAAGAACTCAAGATCTAGAACGCTCATGGAAGAACTATAAGGACCTAAAGCTTGGTAGAATGTTCACGAAATTGCTTTCTAAGGACCTGTGGTGGTTAAACCATTGATATATGAATGATTTAGGCCTACAAAAATTCCGTTTCGGTAGTCTTATTTAATGAAACCGACACACATCAGACCCCTTCGTTCTCGCTAATTCATTACCCTGGCATAAATTAACCAATAATAAAATTTTGTTGCTATTCATTACAACAAAACTGCACCTGATGAGGATCGTGGAAAATAAAAAGATAACAGCAAGTTGTGTTCCGTTCATTTTTAGTAGATATTCTTTATCAGGATTCTTGCAAACCCACTTCCCAATCTGCTTCGCTTCCTGTCCCTACCCACGCCTTTTCCCACAATTTAGAATTTGATGATTGCTTTCACATAGGAATACTTGCCTCTCTCCCACCCTCCGCCTCACCGCTAGAATTGAAAACTCTTGAGCAGTCTTCCATTTGGCTATACCAAGCTTTCAACCCGCCCGGTCTTAACAGGGCCCACTGATCTCTATAGCCTTCTCCTCTTTCCCATCCCCCATTCCCCACCCTCTCCCTTCCCCTATCTTATCCTAATCCCCTCAGCCTTTGGACATCCTCTGTCCTCCTCCTCAGTCTCTCATTGTCTCCTTCCCTAGCGCACTAGGCGATAATATATGTATGTGGCCGATCGAGGAGAACGGACAAAAATGACACTTAGAAAAACACAGAAACACAAAAAGAGGGACACTCACAAAAAATTTCGCAGACGTTTCAGCGGGTTGACCCGCTATCTTCGGTGCCGAAGGTGAACTGCTGCAGGCAGGGGAAACTCCTCCAGTAGCCCTCCTTGGTGAAGTAGTGGGGATGGAAGAAGGGGAAGGGGAGAGGGGGGAAGGGAGGGTAGGGCATGCTTTGACTCTTAATGGGCAATGTTTAGCCCGGGTGTTTCAAACGCCTTTTCAACCCAGATGTAGGCCATCTCCCTCGTTCTCACCTCGATGATAGTTGCCCTCTCTGGCAGAACTTCAATGAAAGTAAGGGAAAAACATTAGTCGAAGGAACTGTTGTGTGAGGCAGTGTGAATGGGGATGGGTTCATGAAAGGGGGGAGTTTTGCAGGAGTGCCTATGGTTATTTATTCGGATGGATATGGGTGTGGTACATTCTCCTATGTAGTACGAGGGGCAAAAATTACAAAATAGCCGGTAGACAACGTTGAAGGAAGTACAAGACGGTGTGGAGGAGGATCTATTGATGACAGGTGAAGTGGTGGAGCGTAGCAGGGGGCAGCACTTGCAACGGGGGCGGTTGCATGGAGTCAGGGAGGAAAGTGGGGGGAGTGTGTGCCGTAGGAGGGGGCGGGTTGATTTTAAAATAATACCTAAGTTAGGTGCTCTTCTGTAGGCAATGGAGGGGCAGGATGGAAGAAGAGCAGCTGTGGTTTTGTTTTTGCTGATGATAGGGTACAGATCTTTTAATATTTTTTAAATTTTTTGAGTGCCCGGGAGGAATGTGGTGGTGAGATTAAGTTTGCTAGTTTGTTCTTTTTTGGTGCGTAGGGTGTACTGTTCGGAGGGAGAGAGTATTTTCTTTTCAAGCAGGGGTTCTGGATACTCTCGTTTGAGGAGAGCATGGTGGAGGTTCTGTGTGGCTCTTTGAAGAGATGGTGAATTGTTGCAATTGCGATGGGCACGGACTGAGAGGGAGTAGGGGATTGCGTGTTTGGTGTGAGGTGGATGGCAACTGGTGTAGTGTAGGTATTGTTCATGGTTGGTGGGTTTTTTGTGGATGGAGGTGCTGAAGGTATTGTTTTCAAGGCGGATGTTTACGTCAAGGAAGGTAAGGGAGGAAGCAGAAATTGATGAAGTGAAAGAAACGGATGAGGTGGAGTAGAGGGATGCAATGAATGTGTCTAGCGAATCACGCCCATGGGCCCATAGTAATAAATGTCGTCGATGAATCGGACCCACAGGAGAGGCTTGAGGGTTTGGGAATTTAAAAAAGAGCTTTCCAGGTGACCCATGTAGAGGTTTGCGTAGGCTGGGGCCATTCTGGTTCCCATCGGGACTCAGAAGACTTCATTTGTCCGTCTGTTCAGGAAGCAATGAAGGCTGCTGAGACTCTCTCCCGGTTCTTTCGCTTCAGGGGAACGACTGCTTCAACACTCAGCGCGCTTCAAGACGTATGTTGCACAACGGAGAGAATTTATATTTCTGAAAATACCGTTCAAAAGAAGACCATAGATTTTTTTCGACAGTAAATTAAGATTTTTATTAGGCTATAAAATATTTAATTGTGAATATCATTTTTTTATTAACGTTTTTTATTACACATATTCCAATGTACGAGTAGATTTCAATAAACAGTGCTATATATAGCAGAACATTTGCGTATTTACTTTGTCCTTTCACTCATATTTACGGCTGCTTTTTTTATAACGTCACTCGGATATGTATATGTTACTTTTGAAGGACACCACAGGTGATATAAATATAGATAAATGCCATTATAGGCCACAAAAAACATAGACACAAATAAAAGAGAACTCACACGTTAATTTCAAATTTTCGACCCCTTTGGGTCTTCGTCGGGAAGGAGACAATGAGAGACTGAGGAGGAGGACAGAGGATGCCCAAAGGCTGAGGGGATTAGGACAAGATAGGGGTGGGGAGAGGGTGGGGAATGGGGGATGGGAAAGAGGAGAAGGCTATAGAGATCAATGGGCCCTGTTAAGACCGGGCGGGTTGAAAGCTTGGTATAGCCAAATGGAAGACTGCTCAAGAGTTTTCAATTCTAGCGGTGAGGCGGAGGGTGGGAGAGAGGCAAGTATTCCTATGTGAAAGCAATCATCAAATTCTAAATTGTGGGAAAAGGCGTGGGTAGGGACAGGAAGCGAAGCAGATTGGGAAGTGGGTTTGCAAGAAGCTCGATGGTTGTTAATCCGTAGGTTGAGTGAGGTGGTGGTTAAACCAATGTAAAAGGCGGGGCAGGAATTGCATAAAAGGATATAAATGACATTACTAGTTGTACAGGTGGGCGTCGGAGTGGAAGGAAGCGGAAAAGTAAGAAATTTGTTAGGAAGTGACTGGGTAATGAGGATAGCACACGCTTTGCACCGGGGTCGTTGGCAAGGGTGGTGAACCTTGAAAGTGGTTTAGTCGTTTTGAGAATGGAAGATAGATTTGGCGGCCGACGGAAGGATAAGGATGGACAGCTAGAGAAGATTTTTCCAGTAGTGACGTTGTTAGAAAGAATCGGAAAAAGGCTTTTGATGATTCTGTTCAAAGCCTGCACGCCCGGGAAGTATGTGGTGGAAAGGGAGAGATATGTGGGTTGTTTCTTGGTATTAATTTTGGGTTTGTAAGTATTGTGTAGGATTTTCTTACGTAGAAGGTTCTCAGGATATCCTCTACGAAGAAGGGAGTGGTGAAGATTATTAAGAAAAATGTCTAAGGATTCGGGATTATTGCAAATTCTGTGGCCTCTTACTGAGAGAGAGTAAGGAAGGGATTGTTTAGTATGTGAGGGGTGACAGCTGTTGAAGTGAAGATATTGTTGTTTGTTAGTAGGTTTAATGTGGACTGAAGTGATGAAACTTTTATTTTCTAGGGAAATGGTAACGTCGAGAAATGTTATTCGGGAGGGGGAGTGGTTAGAATTAAAGGATAGTTCGGAGAATTCATTGAGTGCTGAAATGAAAGAGCTCAGTGAGTCTTCTCCATGAGGCCAGAGAAGGAAAATATCATATATATAGCGAAGCCAAAGTGAGGGTTGAAGTGGGTAGGATGATAGGAAGGATTCTTCAAGGAGACCAAGAAATAAATTTGCGTATGAAGGGCTGAATCTGCTTCCCATGGCGCAACCTTTGATCTGCAGATAATGTTTATCGTTGAAGGAGAAGGCGTTTTTAGTGAGGATTAGGTGAGAGAGATCGACTAAAAAGTCAGTGCTGGGTATCTGAGGTGTAGGTCGATTGTCAAGAAAGTGTCGAAGGGAGGCAATGCCTTCTACATGAGGTATAGAAGTGTATAATGAGGTCACGTCGATGGTGACCATAATGATGTCTTTATCAACCGGGAGAGAGGTAGAATGGAGGCGATTGAGAAAATCGTACGTATCTTTAATGTAGGAAGAAAGTGAGTGTACAAGAGGCTGAAGATAATAGTCAACAAAGGAAGATATTCTTTCTGTGGGAGAATTTAAAGAGGAGACGATTGGGCGACCAGGATTGTTGGCCTTGTGAATTTTCGGTAGAATGTAGAAGTTCGCGGATGGGGTGGAGATAATAAGGAAATGTCACCACTGGAAAGGCCTTCTTAGAAAAACGAAAAATAAAATAAAAGTAGGGAACTTACGGGGAAAGGTTGTTTCTACAAATTTTCGATGGGACGCAGCCCATCTTTCTCAAGTGAGAAGAGGAGGGAAAGTGAGGAAAGGGCATAAGGAAGGGTGCAAAGCAGAGGGCAAAGATGGAGGGAGGAAAAACGGTGGACGGGGATTGGTTGTGTTCTTTCTAATGGGCGCGGTTGATTCCTGGTCCAGAAAACGCACGGAAAGCACATATGCATGCCTGCTCCAAGTCCTTCCGCTCTAGGGGGGTGGTAGACGGGGGGAGGGAGGCCAATATTCCCACTTTATAGCATTGGTCAAACAGAGCTTTGTGAGAGGAAGCATGAACGGCGACTGGAAGGGAAGCAGAAACAGAAGAAACGCTATTGCACGAAGAGCGATGCCCGTTCATTCGTATGCACGTGGATAAGCCGATATAAATAGCCGCCGTTTAAACTCCTGCCTTAGCTTCATTTTTTCCTCCGCAGAGACGTCACCCCATATTATAAGCAACTAAGATGGCTCAACGTCAAATACCGTAGAGAATACCTTCTGCGATCCTTTGTTTGTTCTATTTAGAAACAAATCACCGAGGTATTTGTATGATTTTTCCTTAGTTGTCCCTCTGTCTCTACAATTTGCGCTAGGTCTGATCCTAATATGCTATTTTTCCCCAGGCATCGACCTACTGTTTATGTTACATCTTTTTTGTTACTGTTGGTCGTATTTGGAATAAGATGCCAGCTGATGTTAAAAATTTCAGAACAGTTAAATTGTTTTTACTAAAATATTATGATTATTTACTGTCTCGGCAATGGTATTTGTTGCTCCTTTTTTCAAATTGTGTTCTGATTATTATGGTTCATTATTTTGCTGCAGCATTTTTTACTAGTTTCGTTAATAATACGCGCCTTTCGTTTGTGTTTGTATCAATGCCGGTTTGGTGCATACCTCTATTTGCCATTTTCTTCTTAGATTTCATGCATTAGCTATGTTTGGTTATGTCATTAAATGCAATAACATTATGCATAGAAATTTCAAAAATTTCAGTATATCATCATTGTAATCATCTATCTTGTATTTAATGAGCAAGGAAACTATCATTTATTTATGAAATTTATTATTATTTTTGTTCTTATAGATTTTTTCCGAATAATAAATATTTTTATATTTATCTATCTAATTAATTATGTGTAGCCAAATTATTTTATTTTCCTCTTCAGTGAAGACATATAAAATTGCATTTAATGCGACCTAAATGAAGAGTGTAAGGAAATTAAATCCGATCCTATTAAAATCCAAAGCTTAATGCCACGTGAAAGTAGCATAATGCTTCGTCGTGACGGTACAAAAACTGGATGGTTACGAACTGATCGTCGGTAAAAGGTATAGTCTTATGTATCCTACTGAGTACTTTGCTCCAAAATGCCGATGAACTTCAGCTATTGTTAGCTAAAAATAGTGACTAGAACTTATGGAGATGCTTGCAAAATCTTACACATGACATGACTTCATTACTTTAAGTACTGCATTAGTTATTTAATATAGAAGGAGTGCCCGTGTTCGAGACCACTGGGAATGAGAGTTGACTAGTGATTTTAAAGACCTCATATTCCTTATCGAAGGCAGTATGTCACAGCACACATCTATATTTTTCTTTAAAAAATCATCCTCGGAAAAGGTGATGCATCAAGTTTTAGTGATCACGAGTCATATAACATAAATTATTAAATAACATGTCTATACAGTCTAAAATAAAATTCAATAAAGGAAAAAACAAGAAAAACATTATATGAAAAACTTTTTCTATCCGACGTTCTAAAATTTCGATCCAAACAAACATTTTTCCCATCACTTATTCCACCTGTTAGTTGAAACATTTTTTTGGTGTCCTTTAGGAGGAAAAATTATGCGTAGGTAATTAAAAGTTTCATGAGGTTTTAGTTCCATCACTTCATTATGAAAATATCAAAAATGAGAATTATTTGCAAAATGAAAGTTACGATGTCATTTTTGCGCTATGAATGCATTTACTGTCATCAAAGTTTTTAACTTCTTTCCGATTCCAAGCTAAGCTACATAATATGGAGTAATAATTTATATTTTCAACTTCCTCTCTCTATCAGTGATTCAACTCGAAGGCGGATTTAAATATGCAAGGTATAGCTAACCCGGGACTGAGCTGAAGACGCGTGAACTTCATCTACTCGTGGCAGGGGCGGCAGTTAGTTCTATGCTGTTGGAAGATTTTTGTTTGAGGATGCCACTAACTCTCTACCCAGGATTTCAACACACACCCCTTAAAGCAGTTTCCAAGCAGTCTGTCTGCTAAGCTCCCAAACCTCCCCATATTTTCCACTTCCTCTCATGTTGTTTAAGCTCAGTCAACACCTAACTAACCTATGCTTGGACATCCACAGTGAAACGGCATTTAAAATTGTAGTGTGTGCTTTAAGAAAACATGATATAGGAGACTTAATCTAAAGGAACAGAGGAGATAAGCATGAAATAAGACATTCAATTGCTTTTCTATGCAACATTTATTTACAGTATAAAATCATGTCTACAATCATAAAAATAAACAGAACAATTTTGGGCTTGATATAAGACTTCTTATCTTCCGGAATTTTTTGTTACAATTCATTCACCTAGTAATGCCTCTAAGTCTTTAACCAATTTTGAATTACAAAAATATATGCCATAAACAGTAAATACTGCCTTCACTAAAGCAATACTTTCAATTTATGCTCAAAAGCGTCGTGAACACAATGGTTTTAATCGGGAAACGTCTACTCTAGAAGGAAGCAATCTACACGAAAAATATTTCCTTGAGTCAAGGGTCGGTAATCCATCAGAATTGATTTCATTCCAGTCACAGCCTTATTTGGTGGACACAGACATAGCCAGGGCAGCCACACATCCTCCAACCGTTATTGAAAGGAGGTTGTTGTCCTTAGTCCTGAAAAGAAAATGTGAGTTTTAAATTCAATGGCGAAAATCATATCTTGAATGAGGAAAACCGATAACTCGATAGTGAAACTTCCTTTTCATAACTGTATTTGCGCAGCTCCTCCATGACAACTTATATTGGAGCTACAATTGAAATTCAACGCACCACAGAAGAATATTTTTACGCAAGATAGAATCAAACGACTGCAAATGCTTATTTGTAGTAGAAAGGCTTAATTTTATTTATTGTTCAAACTAATAAATTAATTCACGTGACTGAGACTGAACACTTACAGTTTAGGGTGAAGGATTTTGATGGTATTAGGACCATCGCTTTCTTCTGAGTTCCAAACGTTGTAACCCTGAAAGATGTGGAAAGCATGGTGAAAGTAGGGTAAATATTAAAGGAAAAAATAGTAAATTGGCAGTGTGACTAACCTCCTCGTGCACTACGCTCCTATGGAATTTGCCTTCTCCCTTATAATCCATATTTCTGAAATGCAATTCCATGGCTTTCCCTTCACTTGAGAATATTTCAGGTAGTGGCATTTCGCGGAGAGAAGACACCTTGGATGGTTTTTGTTCATTATCTGTTGAGACAAACTCATTGGAAAACATTATTGCATTAATATTCAAATCAGGTAACGATATTGATGCGAGAGCAGCAGCACTGGTTCCCGCAGACTTTATGGCGGGAATAAGCGATGCCGAAGAATAGTTCAGTACATAATTGATGAGGAAAGAAGCCCATGACTGATTTCCAAATGTGGGAGACACTGCATCGAGGACATGATCGAGTTTCATATTCTCACGAGAGCCTCCAGAATATCTAGCTAGCGAGAGAGTCTCCGGAGAGAACTTGGCCCTTCTAAATGCTCGTGTTTCGGATCGCCGAGAAAGGTGAATAGGAATTTGTTTATCGCCTCTGGATACGACCGGTATTCTTCGGAACACACCGGTTGTCTCCCGATCTCGTTGTTCCCGAGGGCTGGTTTGGTAGCGGAAGACCATACGTCCGCTATCTGAAGAGCTTTCATCACTCTTGCGACTTCTACTCTCATCATCAATGTTTCGAGCGGAAATCTTTGCAGTTCGGGCCTCACGGCTTGTCTCCAGTGCAATTCGACGCATCGTCATTGTCATGGATCTTAAATTAATTCGCTTTCCAACAAGTTTATTCCCACTCTCGTGCATTCCAGTGCGAGGAATTCTCGTAGTCAGCACCAGATCTCGCGAATCACGCCTGGTATTGTGACTACTTAATGCCTCCTTTCGTTGTTGAGCGGTGAATGGTGAATAAATTCTATTAAAATGTCCAGATTTGAGATCGAATCGTGTAGACAACAATTGCCTTTCTAGGTTTACTCCCGTAAACAGACTTGTCCTTCTAATCATTGATTCATGGGCTGAATTTGCTCGTGTTTTCAATCGAGCCCCACCCTCTAATGAACGTTCAAACAATGAAATAGTCTTCATCCGCCTTTCAGAAAATGAGTCTCTAATGGTCCTTCGAGATTCTCGTGGAATAGAATAAGTTAACCGAACAGACTTCACGTCTCCCCCGAAAACTGATCGTGTTATTTCACGGGCAAAAAGTCTGTCACTTGAAGTGGACTGAGATCTTCTATCCACTCTCTTTGCTTCTATAAATTCGTGACTTAGAGCAGGGGAACGCCTTCCAAATACTTGGTGGACGCGTGAGATACTCTGAACTCTCCTATCAGCCGCTAAGCGAGTAAGGACAACCTGACGGGTAGATCGCCTAAGCATATCCAACCGTTCGACGCTCCTTTCAAGTGTTCTCCTCACAGGTAGCAGCTCGGCAGATCTCCTAGATACTAGAGTGGCTAAGTCAAGTTCTTGTCTTTGAGTTGCTGAAGTGATAGTTAGGATACTTGAGCGTTCATTGGGCGAAACTGCTGATGGCGATAACTTTCTTTCATTATCTCGAGATTTGGATACCCTTGAATTACGCTGCATGCTAGACAATCCAGCTAATTCTAATTCCATGGATAATTTATGGCGAGATTCCAATGAATTCAGATCAGACAGCCTTCGAGACCCGCCAATATCGCTCCGGAGGTTAGTCATTGATCTTGTTCTTCTTGTACTCCTCTCCGCTGCAGTAGAGTCACGGACAAGCCTTTGTAAACGGCTTCCAGTCAAAGAATCAATAAGTGCGGCATTCCTCATCCGCCTCTCTGATTCCAATGATTCAGAACGCCTAATACGATTTCTTTGGCCAGGATATCTTCCAGATGCAGCTCGCACGTTTGTAGTCATTTCAAATTCGGAAAATCTCCTCGACTCTCGCCCTGAGCCTCGCTCTCGCACTCGGAGCGGCAGAGAATCTGCTCCGGAATGGCTTGGCTGCTTTCTCAAAACGGCGATCGTAATGGTCCTCTCATGTAAAGCTCTCTCGCCACCATTAGTTCTAGAATTATCAAGCCTAGCGTTACGCTCAACGCCAAGAGCTCGATTAGCATCTTCTAGAGGAAACCTTGCGGTCATCCTTCGTGAATCTTCCCAAAGAGATCGACGAGAAGCGTCACGAATACTTGACCGAGTCTCGGGTACAGATCTTCGCCTTGCTACCCTTCCCATGTTTACGGGGCTTATACTAATCGCGAGCAAACGCCGTTCGGATGTATGATCAATTCCATAGGAAACGAGGACTCTCCTATCTGATTCAAACGATTGTGAACGCCTGAGAGTATCTCTTCGATCGAAGTGCTTCTGTGCATTTCGCTCAGCCCCCACCAATGGTGTATCGGAAGATTCCCTAGACAAAAGTGCAGATTCGTTTTCACGCCTTTGCAGCTGCGGAGAATTGACACGGTCACTCCTCGACAGTTTTTGGGTAATACCAATACTTTCCCTCCTGTCATTTGATCTTCTTTCTACTCCGTGAGATCTGCTTACACCAATTCTTTTAAATCTGGCATCTCTACCGGTAACAATTGTCTCATGTTTATCTTCTCGATCAAACCGAATGATTGCGTCTCGAGAATCTGCGGACAGAGATCGCCAGGATCGAACTTCCAATCGATCACTGGATATCCTTTGTCTCCGTAGGTTCTTTAAATTAAAAGACTCACTGGAACGGGATCCTGAGCGGCGATCAGATAGTTCATGGTTGCGTGAGGTGACACCAACTCTCAAATCTAATGCCAATGATTCTGGTCGCCGCAATACATTTGAAGGTTCAGAGTACCTCTCGATTGAAGATCGCAAGGTCCTTACAGTCCGCTCTTCTATAGACCTTCTATCTGCTAGCGCTGAGTCTCGCTCTCTATGTTGTTGAGGTGGATGATTGATACGGCTGTGCAAGCGTTGGTTGGTTAAGGGATTTACTCTCGCACTTTCATGGTTTAACACCCTTCTGTTGCGCTCAGATCCAGAAGCCTCAACACTGAGAAATCTAGCATCTCGTTTTTGGTACAGAGAAGCATAGGACTCCTTTGCAATGAATCGTACGTCTAGGCGTCGGGCATTTCCGGAATGCAAGTATAACCGCCGAGAATCATCACCAACAAACCTGACGCTAAGAGAGCGGTCTTGCCAATTAGAGACACCACTTTTAGATGACGATTCATAAACTGACGCCGGTAATCGTCGTTCCACTCCGTTATAAACACGTTGAGGATTTTGCTCGTTTTTCTCTACGCGCAATGGCTCAGAACGACGACGCGTATCTCTCACATGAAAATTATTTTCGACTAATGCCCTAGTGATTCTAGCGCTTCGTTCTTCTACAAATCTTCTAGATTCTGGAAGTGAGTTTCGATCGGATCGTTGGAATTTCTCGTAACTTGAGCGCATATCTAAGCTGTTATCCCTGGATAGTTGGATTGCTGCGCTTCTAGTTGCTGATGTCCACTCAATATCTTTAGCTTGAGAAACAGTCGCGGTCAAGAACCTGGAATTCCGCCCTACATTAGAGGTGAGATCTATATTTCCAAGAATGGATCTTGATGGTGTCCTACGTAAATCATCTGAATGCGAGAAAGCCTTGCTGTAGGCATTACGGATATCAGACCTATCGATAGAAATGGATCGAATTTTTCTAGCAGTTTCTACTCTGGCATAGAGGTCTCGTCGATTAACAGGAGAGCGCCTTACATGTAGGTCACAAAGGCTTGTGATGCTGCGACTTCTCTTTTCTGCATGGACTTCAGAACGTCTTACAGAAGGCTCACGCCTATTTAATCTTATTCTTGAAAAGGAATTCACTCTTATTCCAGCATCACCCAAAACTTTAGGGTGAATATCAATCATTAATAAACGATGTTCTGAAGAAGGTTCTTCAGAGGTGTGAAGAAGGTTCTTCACACCATGTACTATGCCATTCGATATCAAAGATTCGGAAAGCCTACGATTATTCCTATTATCAGAGTAGCTACCAGGTACATCTCGCTTGGTCCTTACTGTTTGTGGTTCTGAGGAGATTCGAGCACGCGCATAATCTCGTCGTTGAATTGCTGGAGAGACTGCCCGTGCATTCATTTTAAGATCTCTCGAAGCGGACACTCTCTCGTCGACTCGTGATCGGAAAATATCAATTCTATCAAATCCCTCATGTCGTCTGACGTTCATAGCCTGATATGCGTTATCTCGAGCAATACTAACGCTCCCCCTACGAGTTTCTACGGAAAGAGGCAGCCTGGAAGAATCCATATTATATGACTGAGAGGCTGGAGTAGTCCTTGTTATCCTCACGCTTCTCTCTGCTGCAGTAGAGATATGGTAGAGCCTTGTTGAATGACGTTCGGATAACTTATCAGCGCGGGATGGTCTACTCACCCGTCTATCTGATTCTACAGACGCATAATTCCTCAGAGTATCCGTTTGATCAGAGTATCTATTCGACAGTCGCATGGCCCTAACGAGTAGTAATTCTGCAGACTTCCCGGGTGCTTGCAAAGAAGCACGTTCTCGGCGTTGAAGAGGTGAAGCTATAAGGTCTGTCATTTTTCTGTCTCTTAAAACGGAAATAATTTCAATTCTTCCCGATGATGTTCTCTCACCATCGCGAAGTCTCGATATATCATTTCTGTTAAATCTAGAATTCCGCTCTGCTCTTGAAACTTGATACGTATTATCCCGAACAAACATGCTGGCTGACCTGCGAAAATCAGGTGATAGGGATTGCTGCGAATCATCGCGAGTATTTGACAGGACCTCCGAATTGGATGCTGTTTTCCCGACAATTCCATCCACTGTGGTAGAAGCCTTAACTTTAAATCCAGAGGGACCATCGGCTACAGAAACGTAGCGTGAGGATCGACGTACTCTATATGATCCAAGTTCCTCTCCACTCCTAAAAATTTCCCTTCGGAAATTAAATGCTCCAGTCGAGTCCCGCACTGTTCTCGTAATTCGCAAATCTGCAGATCTTCTGAATATTCGTTCCGTGTCACGTTCTTGTCGTTTTAGTGTTGGAGAAGAAGAGCGGATATTCAAATTTTGGATCACTGGCGCGAGGTTTTCTCTCATCCTTCCGCGAGACTCATCTGAATCACTTTGAGCTCTAGAAGTATCAAATCTTGCATTTCGTCTGAATCCAGGAGCCTGATTTGCGTCCTCTCGGACAAACCTGCCGGTGACCCTTCGAGATTCTGTCCGAAGAGATCGCCTGGAAGCGTCATGAATACTGGATCGGGTTTCTGGTGATGATCTTTTCCTCGTTACTCTGTCTACGCTTATGGTGCCTCTAGCAATGGTTGGTGGAAGATTTTCGGAGATATGATCAATGCGGAATGTACTCCGAACTTGTCCGTCTGATTCTACCCGTCTCATTGTATCTCTCCGATCGTGGTATCCCTCCTGCGAATCCCGCTCAGACCTCGCCATTCGTAATTTTGAAAATCTTCTAGAAACATCGGTGCGTTCTCGTCGTTGCATTGGTGAAGATATTTCCCGGATAATCATTTTCTGGTCTCTTGACACGGCGATCATTCCATCCCTTTTGAGTAATTTCCTTTCATTATCTCGAGACCTATATGCATCTATTCTGCCAAACCCAGCTTCTCGTGCATAGCTTAAAGGCTGATCGGAGTCTCCTTGCACGAGACCTGAGCTAATCCGTGGATCTACCGAAAATGATCTCCGAGAAGCATCAAGAATATTGAACCGGACGTTTGGAATAGACCTCTCTCCTTTCGCAGTTCTCCCAGCGGTGAAATGATTGGCAATTAATGTTGGTCGACGTTCGGATACCTGACTAATGCTTGGGGTCCTGCCTATCCTCCTAGTTGAGGTAGAAGATTCTGGTGATCTATCAGCATCTCTCCGATCATCATATCTTTCGAATGCAAGAGTTGACCTCAGTTTTCGCTCATCCGAAGATCCCCTTACTCCTTGGACGTATCTGTTACCTAACCTACGAGAATTTTCCAATAGCAATCTTCGGTTGGTATCAAGGATATTGGACCTGACTTCTAAAATGGATCTAGAAATTCTAGCGGATTTCTCCGATGCTGAAGATTCACGGTCTATGGCTGATGTTCGACGTTCAAATAATCTAGCTCTTGTTACACTGCGCTCTTTCCTTTGTGGAGCAGTTCCCTCTAATTGGTTATCAACATTTTTGGCAGCCTCTTTCCCAGAGTAACGCGATTGTTGCATCAGTCGTGCGTCATTTAAGTCATCGTTCCTCGAGCCTGCACTTTCTGCGCCCTTACGATTGATTTTTCCGCGTTCAGCAGCCAGTGATGTAAGCTTCCTTTCATTCACTCGTTCATTTTGCCTCGAGGTAGCCAAAACTGACAATTGTTCCCTACGCAATGATACGTCAAGCCTGCGATGACTTACAGCATCATTTTCCGATTGGCGCAATTCACGCCTATCTGATTTTATTCGTTGGTCTTGCGTCCCTCTAAAAATCAGGGCTTCAGCAGCTCTTGCACTACGGAGAGATCTTCTCATTCTTTGATCGGGTGTGAGAACACGGTTTATGGAAGCTCGATCATTCATTTCAGCCAAACTTTCGGATCTTCTTAAGTTTTCTCGATCCGAAGAGAACTTGTTACCAAGTGAACTGGCCTTCTCTAGTTTATGTACGCCATTTAACCTCCTTGTGGACCGGAATTCATCATAATCTCGCCGTAGCTGCCGGTGTTGAACATCGTATTCAGAGGATCGAGAGCCTACGCGTCGTCCAGTCGGTGCAACAGACAAAGGATTATTTCTCCTTCTTCTCACGTCGTTCGAAGCTCCCAGATTTTGACGGCCGATATCATTAATCCTGCGCTCAGTTGGTCTGCGCCACAAGCTACCACAGCCAGCCAATGACCCATCCCCACTAGCATCGCAAAAGGTGGTTTCAGAGTTGCTTCCAATTCCACTAGAGGCGCTTTTACTAGCAGGAGTGAGCTTGTCTTCACTCAGCTCGAACTGCGGATCGGATAGCGACGGAGGGTCCCCGCTGTTGCCTCGATGCTGTGGAGAAACTGCAGCGCCAGTGAATGGGTCTCCCTTGTCACATATTCCAATTAATTCCGGCGGGACATTCTTTATCCTAAAATAACAAATGAAAAGTTTTATTCCTTAGCGAAATAAGCAAAAGTGGTCATTTTTGAGTGTTTTTCATTCAAGTAAAGAGTTTCATTTCAAAACTATAAATTCCAGACCGATTTACCTCAAGCCGTATAATGTTTTTTTATAAAATGCTAGATTATTATCAATAAAATTAATGGCAGCACCAAACTGGAGAAATACACATTTCTAATATCGCTGCGGCGTAGTATACTAACGCCAATTTATCCGAAGCAATGCTCAACGTAAATATGCACATCTTTACCATCTTCATTTTTTAAAGTGATATAGCATTTAGTCTATGAAAATTCTCCTATACATAATTCAAGTGAATCGCTACAGTTTAACTCATATGAGCAATTCTTTCGCCAGTTCCACTAGATATAAAGTTATAACGGAAGATTCCCCTCATTACATATAAGTTATTAATATAATAATAAATTGAGTCCAGCAGGGATAAAAATTGAACTAAACAGATGCTCGATTATTATTTTTCGAATAATAGCACAAAATAAGGTAGCTGTACCATCCCCCAGCGGTCTACACAAAAGAGCTTACTGTCAAATGAGCAGAATCAGCCATCCTACCAAGTCAACATGTGGAGCCCAGCATCTAGCAAAGCCACGGATTTCAGCATCCCCACTTGCAGTGCAAATATAGATCCTTTGCAGTGTATTTACCTAGCGTGTACATGAGTTGCTGAAGACTCGGTTCCACCAAATCCAGCCGGCCGCACGATTTCCTCTGCTATTGTTGGGCACGCCAGCAGGAGCAGGGTGAACCCCAGCGTAGCCACACACCTTGACGGCAGGATTTTGAGCCGCGTCCGCCGCATCGTTGATGGACTCTCTGTCCGGGTATAGAAGGATAAAAGATATCATATAATCACTGCAGTACAGTCGTAGAAGTTATTAATTTTACATCTATCGTTACAAATCCAGCGTAAAACGGTGATTTCATGCATGATTGCGGGCACTGCTCATGACTATGAGTGCAAGGGAAAGCCTCTGATCCCTCCATTGGAATAAGGTGACAATTGGCATCAAAAATAAATTATTTTAAAAATATCTTTGCGCTGATCTTCACTCGATGAGTTAATGGATGCGTGAAATCAACACCAGAAAAGGGAACTGTTGAAACGACTACCATGTTCTACGCTCATGGCCACTTTAAATTTGTGTAATGATTGACACGTTCGATGGAATGAAACGGGAATATTCACTCTGGTGTACCAAACATACGTATTTTTCTAACAATCCGCTTATCTGAGACATACCCAGGACTTTCTAGGAAACGAAAAAATAAATTCTAATGGTAATTCCTTAGAGGTTGATACTCGGCCGTAATTTCGTAAAAGTGTATAGTGAATAATAAAAATACCGTTTTTATTGGATATAACGAGCATTTATCAATTTAAAGATTTTGAATGGACTTCCTGAATCCAATACAGTTCTCTGATTCTCTATCAATCCCGCAAGCATCTTTAGACCCAAGGATTCTGCGAAAGATGCCTATTTAACCGTCGCCACTCGCAAGATCATTCGCGGCAACAGGAGATACCTTTCTCGTCGCTAGAATTATAATTACGCGGCTTTAGCTTAAGATTATTAGATATTACACTCATATAGGTGAAATTATACCTTTTACAGTAAATGCTTATGGTAACCATATCTAAGCACCGCTTACTTTGAATTAGAGCATTTCGTCCCCAAATATGAGCGAAGAATAAATGGCTAAGAGGTGAGAAGAAGAGGTTAATGTGGAATTCTAATAATGTCCAGAAAAAAGGAAACGTAGAATCGGGCATACTCGGAGAAATGAAGACTCTGGCCCAGTTCTTGTGGCAAGGTAATTTTTACCCAGAAGTCTCCGTCAGACACTCGTCGCACGTGGCACGACCAAGTAAGATGAGAATGCACAGAAAATCTCACAGCAAGCAATCACTGTATCTTGGTTGCCTATTAGACATTAATTAATACTGAATGATAGCTCAAAAAATTACGCCTGCAACACTTGATTGTAAACGCAATATAATATCGTAAACAACAACAGCGTGTATAATCATTCCTCGAGCCTTCAATTTCAAATTCACAACTAGATAAATGGAGAATAATAGCATTTTCCCACCTCGTAAACTACATATAATCTATAATTTGGCTCAAGGAGTGGCACTCAAACCATCGTAATGGACCTGTATGTCCACTGTATTGCTCATAAAAATGTATTTCATTGAGAGATGGCTTAGTTACAACTTCAGTATGTAAGGTCCAAGCGAATGATATTTAGAGAAATGGTTTAGACTTGTTCTCTGAATTGTCTCCAGAAATGTTATAGGATCCACTGAGGATTTAATACATTCATACAATGAGAATTATGATCAATGATTCAGATTAAAAATTCTATTAATGCGTATCAATGACAATTTGAAGTTTCATACCAAATAATGTCAAATTCCTGCTTCGTGAAACAAATAACTGTGTCTACGGTAACTCTCAACGTGTAGCAGTTGGTAACAGTACAGAATGGAATCAGGGCCATGGACTTGTATCGTGTCTGAACTTACGGGTTGGAGAGCTCCTCCCCGAGCGATCCAAGAGATACTTGCGAAGATGGAGCTGCTGCTGCTTCCTTGCTTGCGATCTCCTTTGGTAGCTGAGCTTCCTTGGAGACTGTGCCGACCAACTGCGAGAGTACCCTATTTATACGAAATCCTGGACCTACGTCACCTCGATCGATACCCTTTTTTGTGCGTGGAAACTCCGCTTCCAACCAATTCACACCAATTTCGTCGGTCTAGTGAGCAATTTGGAATCTATTCCCAACTTCCTTCCACGGGAAAGAAGCGGACATTTTTATGGCTCGGGATAAAGCCCGATTAGACTGCGTCGTCGCCCAGATCCGCCTTATTTCTCGGTCGCACTCGTGCAAATTCTCTCCTATCCGCAAAACGCAGCCTCTCTTTCGGGAGAGAGTTTGCCCTTTCTGCCCTCGCTCACCGCGGGCATTTTTTCCGCAAAAGGGGAGCAATAACTCAATTTTGGGGCCCTTCAAGGGATGCGTTGAGTGCGTGTGTGACAGTCAATAAAATTTCCAATCAGTGGTCTGGGAGGCGGTTAACCCATGTGTCGCGACGATCCAGAGGTGCCCAGATTCTCGCACTCCATCAGCCGCAAACCTAATCAAATTCTCCCTTATCTTGAGCGCCGCGTGCGGCCAGAGCCGAAAGTACGCTTCATCGGCTTTCTGGGTGATGGGGAGTGGGCGAGGTGGCAACCAATCGAGGTCCGGCGGCGGTGGCGGCAGATAGTTCCACGAGGCTGCGTCGCGACACCTGAGGAAATTGGTGCGCGACCCCAGGGTGAAAATCTGCCTGCGTCACAGCCGACGTAGGTTCAACATGCCGAGTTTCTGTGCTGCGTATAGGGATCCAATTCCTGAAGAAAGAAATTTCCTAGAGAAAGGAAATAGAATTGGAACTCGTTTTACTCATATGAAAAATTCAATTTACGTGATCTCAAGAGCAAATTAATTGGCAATCAATCATAATAATTTGATCAGATGATATGAAATACCTACATCTCGCTACAAGTGAACAGTATGGGCATTGCTTTTTCATACTTATTCATAAATATACGGATAAAGAGTCTGATAAAAGATGAACGGCGGATATCGGATATACAAAAAATATCGGATTTGATTTAATATATACCATTTACTCAATTACTATTTGCTTAACCCGCTATTGGCGGAAATTTTATAATATTACCTTCTCGGGCAAGTACTCATTCTTAAGTGTTTTATCTTGATGGACTCTTCAGGGTACATCATAACGCTAATAGGCCATTGTTTGAATTACAAATACTTTCAAATAATTGATAAACATTCTAAGAACAGATTTCTGACTATCACAGAAAAATTAGATGATATGCGTTATCGGTTTTAATGTCCTCTAGTGTAACCAACGTTTGAGGGATTTTTTTGGAAATTAAAGCTGCCTTATTGGGGAGGATTATAGGGATTTTTTGATCATATCTATGTACTTAAAACTAGAAGAAAATTGTTCAACTATTACTTCAGCTAGGAGATGCCATGTGTTTTGAGACGTAGAGGAATGAAGGCAATGACAAACGGGAGCAAATAAAGGATGACAGGGAAGCAGAATATAAAAAGCATTTTGTATAGTTCAAACTACATTATCAATTCAAGTTGACATCATTAATTTAAATTAGCGTCATTTACAGTGAAACCAAATACAAGTGCTGAACTAATTTTTAGTTGCCATTTTTAAAAGGCAATTCATTGCATACATCAAATGAAGCACGATATAAGGATTCATCACCTATCCCATTTGATGTGGGTCCAAATTTTCAATGACCTTGGCGAAGTTTTTACACTCTGATACTCTGGCCCGATGAATAAACCGATAGTTTGAAAAAAATCAGCGAAGGCTCACATAAAAACATTTATTACTAGAAAAGAGAATCGGGAAGGTTTTTCAGCGAGTAAATTCATTATATTAGAACCTGAAATGAGGGAAACTAAAGGGAAAGCAATTTCTTTGGAAAGAGTTGCTAGGGCTCCAAATAATGCACAAAATAAGATCGTTGTAGGAGATTTAACTATATAAGAGACTGGCGTATACTTACCACTGCAAGAGTGAGAGCAGTAGCATGCTTCTAAATTATTAGTTAAAGAGTATGGACGACGGAATAAAGGAAAAAGAAGCAAGCAAGAAGAATGAAGTCAACAGCTTTGAATTGCAAAAGCTAATGAAAATCCCTTATTGGTTCCAGCTATTTTGGGATGTAAGGCTGGATTTTCTCATCGAATTGGTGAACAAAGCACATGTCTTAATAAACATCACTCCATATCCATGGATTAAGTTACGAACTATGGATTTAAACTGAACAAGGAATTTTCAAAATTATTATTTCTGTAGCCATCGAATCGCAGTTTTTTTAGTCAATTCTGGGTTTCAAGTGACAAGGCAAAGCGCGAGCGTCGAAATGATTCCGATTGCCCCCGACGGGCATGCAAACACGCCACTCCCTCCGTTCTGCTCCCGCACTGGTTTCTCTCGGCTGCTGCGGATAGGTGCGGATTTGGTGCTGCAGGAGAAAGCTGCCTCAGTGGATCGATAGCACTGGGCATAAGAGGACTCATGTTGTACATTTGGCGAAGTATGGTATCACATGTCAGAACATTGATACAATCACCGGATTAGGTGTCTGAATTAGACTCTTATTTGGTTAATTAACAATATATATATTCTTACTTCGAAATTTACAGTTGATGGAGGATTACAACGTAGCTTCAAAAATATTAAATGCATAGTCTCCTAACTCGTATTTGAATGAAGACAACATCCTACTGCTATTGACTGTAAAGAACCTCAACTTGAGGATGCCCTGCCACTTCATGCGGTGGAGGGCATCAGGAACCTTTAACTTTGAACATAAATATGACGGTATTATTTCAAACTTACCCAAAGTTTGACCAGTATTAACAAATAGGAGTATCATCGACGCAAAAAGTTTTTTCGTAACTCTTAAACACAACATATCGCATGCAAACATTTATCAAGTAGAGGCTGGGTCTAAAATGTTTGAACAAATTCTTAACATATCTTATATGTACAGTGGCGCCGACTCCATGGGGCCTGAGGGGGCTCGAGCCCCCTCAATAATTCTGGAAAATAATTTAGCTATATCATGCTTTGTGAAATCACAAAAATATATTGGTATTTTTTATTTCCCATGCTTAACGATATTACCTTTTAAAATAAATTCAACAATGTGTTAAAACAAATGATAAGGTAGTGCGCAGGTTAACTTAAAACAAGTGGTATGAATCATGATAGTGTTTCGGTGCTGCGACACACTTTGAATTTAACCTCTTCCCGGAGCAAGACCTCCGATATGGGCCCCCCCAATATTTTTTATAAGTCGGCGCCTCTGTATATGTACCCTTTCTCAATTCTAGCGCAGGCAAATATCATGGACTTTCTCTCCGGAGAGTTGAGTTTAAGGCGTCTTTTAATGGAACCCATTAAAATATACTCCATAACTCGAATCAAATCCAATCAAAGTCATTTTGCGATGGCAATCAACTATTGCTTTAATTACCACGACAATCGCTTCCAGCTTTTCAATTTACGCTTTCAGTAAGGAATCTAGGTGCATTTTTCATGCAGATTGGAGACCCTCCCGAACCTTAAGAAGTTTGAGGATAGCCACGAGATGAGCATACCATGCATATATTATGCGCGTTCCTCCGTATGATTATATTCTGTGCTTTTTAATGCCTATTAACATATTCCTTACTATGAAAGAAATATAAAACCCTATTCTGTAGCTGCGTCTTAAATGGAAATGGAAATGAATGGGTGTGGAAACTGCTTTTAAAGCCTATGCCTTCGCGTACGGAAAATGTATGGCATTATGGAAAATTTTCCACTGTATGTTCACAGATCGTCCGGATACCGGACTCATTAACAAAACAATTATCTAAGGTTCTTGAAAAATTAACTACCATTGATATAGAAATGATATTAATATAGATAAGTCAATATATACATGAAATTCTGTTGCAATAAAGTTAGTCAATTTTGCTACTTAACCGCTACTTTTGGTTGACAAAACACTGGAATGAGGAAAAAAGGATTTAGTTTGAACGCAACGCTCTGCGCATATTTATCCTTTTTTCTGACAGAAAAAACTATGGGTAAAGGTTGGAAAAGTTGGAAAAAATATTTGGTAGTGTAATCCCTTCTATTAAACTTGAATCCAATACAACCGGAATTTTTGTTAGAATATCATCATTATAAAACAAATTATTATTATTAAACAGATTGTTACCATGTAGAATCTGAGTTTTTCCCGGCGTATGCTCTGCAGGAATATTTCTCGGGTTTCCCACCGGGTGTCGTATCGGGTTGTAGTTCCCAACGTTTCCATGACTAAGTCCGTCATCGTCATTAACCCCTGATGACGATGACGGACTTAGTCATGGAAACGTTGGGAACTACAACCCGATACGACACCCGGTGGGAAACCCGAGAAATATTCCAGCAGATTGTTACCAGTTGACCATATGGTCGGGTGGTACCGTACAGAACCAAATAATCAATAAAATGGAATCAAAAAGCTACTCGGCTTTAAAACGACCATTCATAAATCAGACGCACAGTGGGCTGAAATCGAAAAAAGGTGGACAAAGTATAATTACGTTTTTCGAGGAGGATCTCAAAACTTTGCAACAAAACGCAGAAATAGTTGGGAATAAATAAACAGGGTGTTAACTTAATTCGCCATTGTCTAGACACAGGCATAAAAACATGACAAAACTTATTGAGGAAATCGGTTTACAGTCTTCTTGGAGAATCTTACAGATTAAGATTTGCAATGAATGTAAAGATTTTGCAATGTCAACTTAAGACTTTAAATGGAGAATTGCGCGTTTCAACGCTACTGCCTCATCATAATTAAGTTCACTGGTTTTCAAAAAGGATATGTGCTGCGTCATCACAAGGTACCTAGCAGCGTTAAAATCAATTAAAAGTCTAAGTGGACTTTGCAAAATCTTTTCTTTATGTATCCTTTTAACATGTTCCACAACATCTCCTCTGACACCGTTGAATATGTTAGTTTCAGAAATTTGGAGCAGAGTTTGGGTGTCTTATTTCAAGGGAATTTTCGCAAAAAAATGTAGAAAAAGTAAAGTATATAGTTATTCATCCCGGTAAATTCATTTCAGGGATTTATTTAAATTTTGTGAAACTATATCCGAAGAAAAATAAGAAATCCGCCGCGCGACGCACAGTGGTCCGGGTCGGGAAAAAGGTTAAGGAAAAATAATTTTCTCGACTTCTTTTAAACCCGCTTTGACTATACAAATTCTGGATCGATGTGTCTCGGGAATCACACTTCATAATTACTTTTTCATAAAAAAATTTGTTACTTAGATATAAGGCGTAAAAACAGAAACGTGTTTTTTCCGTTTTTTTCGAAATTTTCCTATTTTAGATATATTTTTAACTTTACGCCGACAATTATTTTGTAAAAGTAACTTCGTTTTATATTAATATAGACATTGTACTATCATTTAAATATCAATCTTTTAGCGATGTTGATGATTGATGGAGGAGTAAGTGAAGAGGAGTCGATTTTTTTTGCAAAAATTCGCATAAATGTTGAGTTACAAAAAAGTGACGTCGATTTGCGCGGAAACCTAAGTTGGTGACAATTAAGTACAAAGTTATAAAGATATCAGTAAAAAAATCAGCTGCAAGTGTTTGCGAGTAACCGAATAACAACGATTTTTTTTCCTATCCGCCATACACGTGAGCGTCAACACGCAAGCATCAGCGCAGTGTAGGCACGTGGTAAAATGTGTCTACCAATGTTTCATTGACAAGGATTACAAAAAAGACCTTAAGCATATTTTATATTATTTTCTTATTTATTATAGCCCAAACGTACTATGAGGAACAATAAAATAATTCCGCTGTTCGATGTGAAGTGCAGTTGTGACGCTGGGAGAGAAGGAGAAAAATATTTTCTTCGATCGCTTCTCAGCATGACTACAATCGTGTTTTGGTAATATTTTGATGTAAATATGACCGGCTGCTAGCAATGCTATTGGGAAAACCCACCAATGGATTTCCTTTCTTCCAATCCTAAGTGGGAGGAGACCCGTTACCCGAACATGTGCTGGACCAAAGGGATGTGCATGTGGAATGGATGAAGAGGGGACATTTTGCTATCTCACACTGGTGCACCACCCAACTTGTCTTTATTGTTGCTCTTGAGGCGGTTTGACTGCAAGTGAAACTGCATGTGTTCACAGATGTGGTTTTTACTCTCCACCTGCTTTTACTTGGATGGGTTTGATGGCAGGTCCACCGCTAATATGCACGTTCGCACAAAATTCTAACATATCACATTTCTTTTTATGTGGTTCAGCCGTACCCCTCCAAGTTATCCTGGAGAAGACCCAGATACCCATTAGTAACGATTACTCCTCTTTTTTGATCCTTCCAAGTTTTGGGTCGAAACTTTTTGGTACTCTTCAGTTACTCGTTTTCTATAGATGCCCACCACTAAGTGACAAGTACCCTATTTACTATGGTTTTCGTGATTATAGTGATCTCGCAAGGAAGGTCAAGTGTTTTGATAATATAAATATTGTGATTCAGTGATTCATTAATTCCTGACAACCACAGAAATAAGGAATATTGTACTGGTACACTGGGATTCATTTATTTCCGCTTCTAGTGTCAATGTTTAAACATAAGTCTAATATAAGTCTAGTCACACCAAATTTATTTAAGTTTTATCTTCCATATAAATTGTAAACTTTCTAGCGTGTAGACTGTTGTGTGGACTTTTGCGAACCAGTGTTTTTACTTGTTGACCGTCAATACGACCGACCGTCGTTGACATTCTCGCGTAGGGAACTGCAGGATAAATGCAGGTTATATAAGGTAAAAACGTGAATGTACGATAAAGGAATTCGAAAGAATTTCAAGAGAGTTATTTTCGGAAATGAAGAGGCAAAACATTAACTTGTTAATTTTGTGAAAATGAAATTTTGTTTTTTCCGATGAGGGATGGTAAGGAGCTTGTCCGTGATAGTTCTTTTTTTAGAGAAGAATGATACTTTAAAGAATGAAAAAGAATGAAAAGACCAAATTTTTGATTTCCCTGATGTTGTGTTTCGTAACCTTTCAAATACCTCACGTTCAAATTTTCATCGTGTTTCAACGGTCCTCTGGGGTTTTGAGATAGAAATAACCTTTTTGAAGACATACTCCGCTAAAAGCAAGGGTAGGCTAAGGATAGAAATCACCGATGTCAATACCCGCTCAAAAGACGAAATATGCTAAGGGGAAGAAAACAACTCAAAAGAAATCATGCTTAGTCATGAAAATTAAGAAATGATTTCATTGCGCACAGTCTATTCAAAGGTCAAACGTACAAAATTTGAAAATGAAAAATTACTCGTTTTCCTTAACCTTAATTCATTTCGTAGCAGACACATATGGATAATTTTAAGGTAATTGAATCGATGTTGTAAATTTATTTTCTCAGTAAATCTTCGACGCATTTTTGAGAGTTGAAGACTTAAGAAGTGTTTGCTGTACCACTTGTTACAGGAATTTGACGAAATACTTGGTCAAACTACTATTGCTGCTTGTGAACTGCTTCCTTTGTGAATATAACAGCTGCGCCCCAGGAAAACATTATATCCTACGGAACTGGCCTCTGCGAGAAAGCTTCACTCGTGGTCCTAAGGCAATGGGGTAACTACAGAAATTTGCTATTCTTATAAAAGCATTAAAGGCCTAGATTTGAAGTTTCAAACAAAATCTGGTGAAAAAATCTGCATGCAAATAAAAATTAAATGGAAGCATATGAAACGTTTACATTTATTTATCCGTCCACTGATAAAAATTCCGTTTTTTATATCTTTAAAATAAGTTATTTATTTAAGCATTATTGGAAATCATTACCAATAATCACTGGACGGCATGAAAATCGGCCCTGACAGGATTCCTGCTGATTCTCATGTAAAGTGACCCCCTAAATCCGAATATGAGCTCCGTTTTTCCCCATCACCCACCATTTTTGGGGGAGCTCCCCCCTCCAATTTTTATCACTTTTCGGTCATTTGGAGGCATTAAAAGCATTTGGAGGCATCTAGGAGTTGTGAGGGGAGCAAAATCCTAAAAAAATTATATTTATGGTAAAGAGGTAGATTTGGGGGGATCAGCCTCCGTAAATTGCGTAAAAACGCATTAAAAATGATCAATTTTGTATTTTATTTCACAAACTTTCTTGCATTTTTAATATTTTCCAGCTTCCATTTCACATCATCCTCGCCCGAATGATAAAAATATGTAACAACAAGAAACAGCAGTAATAATAAAAATATTTTGCTGCATAGCATAGCAACAATAATTAAAATATGAAGCAATAGCTCAGAAGATTCACTTTACCCTCCCAGCGTCTCTCCCGCTCAGGCTTGGACGGCAATTCTCTCGCTTTCGCTGCTAAAAAAGGAAAAGTAATACTTTCTAATTCTACGAAAAATATAAGATTGAAATTTTTATGTTCTCATTGGAGTTTTAAAAAGTATTCTTTCTCCCTAATCATGGAGTTCCACAAAGTATCAGCCTCTCAAATCAATTACGTATATTGAAGATGTCACCTTCCCTCGGTACACCTCTAGTGATCGCAGAGTCAACTCTTTCGGATTTTTGGACAAGGATCCTTTTTTAAAAGTAGTTTAAATTGTGCAAAACAGTAAAAGTTGTTTTACTCCGGCTTTTTCCAAGTGAATGTCAGTATGTGGGCTCGAGTTGTGATTATTATCGTGATTTAATGTGTAATTATGTTACGTGTGTGTAAAAATCATCCTCATTGCTTCAGCAATGATTGCAGTTAATTGACTTAAACATCGCAACAATAGCCTCTTTCTTTAATTCTTAAAACTGCATATAATTTTACTCTGGCTGCGAAATTGGCGGTCAGAGCTAGGATTAAGCTCCAAGTGTTTGCTGTACCACTTGTTACAGGAATTTGACGAAATACTTGGTCAAACTACTATTGCTGCTTGTGAACTGCTTCCTTTGTGAATATAACAGCCGCGCCCCAGGAAAACACTATATCTTACGGAACTGGCCTCTGCGAGAAAGCTTCACTCATAGTTATAAAAATGTCGCTCATGTTTCCCTGGTTCCGACAGAAAATATTCACTTGCCACCATTGCACATCAAACTAGGACAGATGAAATATTTTGTGAAAGCAATCGACAAGACAGGGGCTGAATTTCAATTTTTAACTTAAAGTCCTCGTCTTAGTGAGGCTAAAACCAAGGAAGAAATTTGTGGGCCCCCAGATTAGGAAAATTTTCCAAGATTCGACGTTTATGAAACAACTGAATCATAAAGAAAATTGAGTTTGCTTTGGATTCTGAAATGTGTGTTAGAACTTTTTCGGTGACAAAGTAGTGATGATTATGTCGCCTGTGTCGAGGAATTGCTGTCAGCGCATTAGGCCATGGGTTGTAACATATCACTAAAAATGCATTTCCTTCATTCAAACCAGGACCTTTTCATTGAATATTTTGGAGAGGTTTCTAATTAACATTGGGAACGGTTCCATGAAAATATCAGCAAAGAAGAGGAGATTTTCAGAGAAGTTGAATGCGGGCATGTTGGTATGTTTATTAGGCCTACTGCTGGTTTTTGTATGAGAAACTTCTACCTCAGTGTATAAAGGGAAATCAAATACCTAATTACTTATGTTATTCATCGTTCTTCACATTTGTTATTTTTCTCTTTGTTGATGCGCGTAAGGTATTGAGGGCGCCAGCGTGGTAGCGTACCTTCTGAACTGTTGGCACAAATTTTCATCATTTTTTCTATGCCGTGTTCTTAAATACTTTGAGTATTGCTGATATGAGCTGTTGATGTATTTTTCCGTCATTCTGGGATATTTCGGGTAGGGGAGGAATAAATGGGAGCTGAATTATTAAGAAAATAAGTGAAAAATTGCGAAAAAAGGCAAGGTTGACAATTTTTAATGTGTTTTTTTAATCATTAACGGAAACTAAGCCCCTCAAATCTATATCCTTAACATTAGTTATCATGTTTTAGACTTTTCACCTCTCAAAAACCGAATAATAAATATAAATGCTAACATAATCCTTTTCATTCCTCCAAATTATTGCAAAAGTGATGAAAATTAGAGGGGGGTTTCCCCCCGAAAATGGTGGGTGATAGAGGAAAAGGGATGTCATATTCGGATTCAGGAGGTCATTTTACATAAGAATCAGCAGGAATGGCATCAGGGCTCGAGAAAAAATTATTTTTTGCCGTCCAGCGATAATTAAATGATTTTCCCATTACAATTAATTATGCAATTATTTGGGGTTAAATCGGCGAAATACGCTTGAATTTCTGCATCGGTGCAGTATTTTCCAAGTATCGAAAAACCAAAAAAGACAATACAACATCACCAGTTTTGGAGTAAAATGTATAAAAATTTCATTGAAGTATTCATATTTTGTCGACGTGGTCACACTGTAGACGCCCAAAGTAAGGCTGAGTTTTGGATTTCGTAGTCAGAGCTTGGCTCGGGCGCCACCACTTGGAAACCCGCGGCTCACTCATGTTAGCTTTGATGATGCTTTTAACACAAATTTTTCCATATTTTGCGCTTTGCAAGTGATCATCGTTATTCATATATCATATCCGAAGTGTAGAATTTTGACGAATCAACGGAAAATTATACACTTAAACTGATTATTTGCACCTTTCTTAGTAACGATCTACTCTTTGACACAATATAAACTGCGTGGTTTTATCATGGATATTTTACGGAACATAAAATAGAGCAATAGTTTCGGGTGAAGTCTCACCGGAATGAGAGAAACTCCGGATTATGCCGAGGTGGGTTGTATTTCAGTTGGGTCGGGGCTTTTAGGTGTTTACATATAAATGACGCTACTTTAGCCCTCTAAACTATCAACATTACGATATCCATTAGCTCAGATTTCATATAATTCAGAAGGAGGACTTAGTGCCATTTATAAACACCATCCAACCCAACCCAACCCACCCCCGCATAATCCGAACTGCCCGCATCAAAACTTCGATATCGATTTGATCGGAATTGGAATAATTTAGAAGAACAAATTTGTGTCATATATGCACCTTGCACAGACCCAACCCAAACCCAACCCACGTCCAAGTTAGCTCAGCGCGCGGTACATTTCCAAAAAGTAGTCCTGTCATGTGATATATGATAATGAGCTAATTTTACATCAAATTAGGAAAAGAATTGCATCACTGTCCTTGGCATGAAATTACGAACATATTCAGGAACCACATGATTAGATGCTTTTTGTCGACAATTTTTTACCCAGTTTTTCCGTTTTTTGGTTAATATTTGGAATTGGCTTTTCCGCTAAAAATATCATTTTCAGACTCAGAGCATTGTTTGCATAGAAATGCGTAAAGCCTTTAAGTACAATTTTATTCGATGCATGAAGAGGGTAAGGGAAGAATTAGCGTATATCGGGTTGCTTGAATTCAGAAAATCAAAGCTAAATAACCTAAAATCATGAAAACAATCAAAATCTCTCACCTAAACAAGTCTCTTCGCAATTCCACCTTCTGTACCTTGCTCACAAATACTTAGCTAAATCAAGACTAAGTAATAATTGATCCCTAAATACTTTTAAAATAACGTAGATACTAAAACCATAATGCAGATTTAGGTGACCTCAGACGCTTGTTCCTGTTGGTGGGATCACCAAAATGTCTTCTAGATGAAAGTAAAATAAATAAGGAATATACGGTAAAAAAAACAGTACTGACAAAATGTACTAAAAAATTCAACCAACTAAAAAAGGAATACAGTTGGAAAATACTTCTTTTAAATATTCCCTAAAATATTTTCTTGGTTAATATCCAGGCCATAAAATATAGGCTACAGAATTGTAACGGGCATGAAATTGACTGGGATTTGTACTATTATTCAAAAGAATGTCTCATTAACTAATGTTCAAATTGTCTTCCCTTACATTACATCTCTAGTTTCAAGCCTCTGATATTAATCCTTAACGAGTGCTTTACACGGTGACAATAAGTTGAAAATGTCGCCCACTCAGTATGCGGTGAACCATATCTAATTTTTATTTCATTCCACTTATTTTCAGAAATTCATTTTCAGCGCCCTCGCTAACTCAAGACTAAGCTAAGGCGAACTCTTTTGATCTTATCAAAATAGCATCCATCAATCCATGGTTGCACTGCAAAAAAGAGCTGTTGGCGCCATCGTAAAAGAGGCCGCCAAGAAAGTTGCCTCCCTAAATAAAAGGATAGTTGAACGAGCGAAGGATGCTTCAATTTGATTAATGCAATATCATTAAAAATGTCGCACACAGTCTGCGCAGAACTATATCTATTTTATTCGGATCCAGTGTTCAAAATATGGCATACAGCGCTGTTGTTTGTCCTACATAGCCTATCCGCAAGGGAAACGAACAAAATTCAAGGCACCGAGTTCCCCTGGAGAAAGGTCACTCGAGTACGCTTAAGGGAAAATGCGACACAAGAGGACGCATCAAAGGCAGAAAGATTTGAGATCCTTTGACGTCACGTCAACTGATTTTGCACATTCGAAAATGGGTTATAACGATGAGTGTGGTTTTCTCAAAGAGAGGCAACGGACGGAATTAATGTAGCGAGGAAGAGCGCGCCACATAAACCCTGAGGGGAGCGGCAGTGGCGCGGAGGTGGTGCTTATCGCCCGGCGCCCGGTGACTGCGCCCGGGCACGAGGCCAAGGAAAACGGTGACGATGGAATCGATATTGAGAGGAGGAGACTGAATACACTCATTTTAATGTAATAATAATGATGATGGTGGTGATTAATAAATGAGCCCCGTAACATTATTTATGCTGGCGAATTCAAATTCAAATATCATTCAAATATAATCCACCAAAAGCTATCGCAAAAGTTTAAACTCATAGAAAAGGCAGTACGATATTACAAATACACACCTAAAATCATTCTTAAAAACGATCTCTGCAAGATTTATTGCAGCATATCAATCATTATTGGCAAAAAAAGAGCAAATAACATATGGTGCTTCGAGTCAAAAATCGTAGCACAGCCTACCAAATAAACGCTGCGGAATCTAATGGACACAACATACCGACAACTTTTACCACCCAAACAGAATTATATGAAAGACACGTGGAAGAAATGAGAAGATCAGGAAACAAGACAAGGTTCACAAAAAACCTATTTTTGTTTCCGCCACAGGTGTGGGGCGCCATCAAGGCCTAAAAAAATATTAAGCAGCCGAGGAACCTTTTAATTTCGGTCCAGAAGGAAGCAATTTTGAGTCCATGCCGGATTGTTTGAAGGTTTTCAAACTCCGAGCGAAAAGCTAAGAGTATTTGGTGTAGCCCGTACCTTGAGCAATAGCAAGAAAATTTTGTCGTGAAACATAAATAATTAAACCTTGCAATGGAGAGAATGCAATATTTCACAGAAACAAATGCCCTTGAAAAACAATTGAACATAACCGGCAAAGCAATACGTTTTAATGATAATACAATAATTGGGATAATTTTTGTCATCGGCAGAGAAATGGAGGATATTCGAGGATGTACTAGGGCGGCGTGTTCGCAGGTGAGATGGGTGAGAGACGAGGAGTTATGCGTCTGGCTAATGCCTCCATCTTCAGTTATTTCTCTCCATGACGCAGGCGAAATAGGATCACATTGAATGGGTAGTGTCATGCGTGTGGGTGCTTAGATAACTAAGTCTCCTGCTGAGGTAGGGGTACTTCGGCATTCTTCAATAATTTATTTTGCACCTGGCGATTATACAGAAATCACTGTAACAGTCCGCAGACGCTCGGGGGGGGCAAGTAAAAAGCTGCGATAAAAAAAATCAAAGCTGAAATGCCTAAAATCATGAATTCCATCAAAATCTCTCATCCAAACTTCTCCTCATAACAGCAACAATCCAACCTCTGTATCTTGCTTATAGATTCTTAACCGTAGTAAAGCCCGATCAAGGCTTATAATTTAGTTATTTATTTTATCAAAATACTTAGTAATACCCCCTAATATACGTCAAATATTTTTTCAATTCAAAATACACTATGCAAAATTTGAATGTAACATCAATTGTATTATTGGCATTTGGATCACTCAGTCATTGCTTTAACTCGTAGGTTGTTCTGGATATATTGCGGCGGCGATCACCCTAGAATTTCCCCAGGCGTGTGAATGACACAAACTCAGGGCGACTGAGCCGAAAATGTAATGACGTCACCAACTCATTTGTTTGAAGCCATTTGTGCTGAAACTGTAATGACGACACCAGCAGAACTTTGGCGTTATTTGATAGCGGCTGGCATAATCGGTGAATGCGGAAGATTTTTTGTTGTAGCTTTCTTTTCCCTTCCATCCACCGAGTTGGTTTGATGAATTGTAATTTCGGGTCTGAATGGACGATGCCATCATATTTTGAGCTCAGGCACTGACAAAGATACCTACCCCGATTTTTCATCTCATAAACCCGATGTATTATTCAATACACCGGCTATTCTACATATTTGATTCAAAATATTCGTCAAGGCAACTTGCAGAGACGTTTTGTAGCAGCTCCTCAGCATTATCCCAACTGCGGACCAGTTTACATTGCTCAATACAATAACATCCACTGAAAAGGTACTTTTCTTCGGGCACTTTATCACACTTCCACGTTTCACACACATTATTCGGGGGATTTTTAATTATTAGAATCCAGTCCTGGCTCTGCATGCTTCAGGTGCTGTTTTCAGGAGATAATACTCCTAGAATTCCTTTCAACAGACGAAGTGAATCCAAGCCTAGCTTTGGAAAAAAGTAGTCATTCTCCTGCAGGGGCGCAGCCAGGAATTAAGGCTGGGGGGGGGGGTTAGGTGCACTGATACCGGTGTGTGTGTGGTGTGGTATACCCACCAGAATAAGCGATAGGTGCGAGATAATTAAATTGCGGAATTTTAAGATAAACGGTTCAAAATGGTGAGTTTTACGGCTTTCTGAGGGATATTTTATTAATCCTTACACTATTCTATTCTATTCTATTAGTAATATCAATTCAGTTAAGTAAAATGGCTTCAACTTAAAAATTCCTCTGAGCTCTGGGGGGGTTTTAACCCCCAAAACCCTCCCCTCGCTGCGCTACTGTTCTCCTGAGTACACTCTCTATGCACTTGGCCACGACGTATAATGTACCGGAAGGGCGCGACAGATTGCGAAAAGACAGATTGGGATCTGGGGCCGATCGAAACGGAAGATGACGATTTCCATAATATCATCTAGCTATCCGTCTGGATCATTTGATTGCGACCATAAATTCTGCGTTTAGTAATTGGGATTACTGATGGAGTTTGTAATGGCAATGCCTTGAATTTTTTGAGCAGCCAAAAGTTCCCTTACAGTAAGGCATACCTTAAAATGTTTCGATAGAGAGAGGGAGAGTGCGCAGATATGGCTTTTGCACGTGTCAGGAGATAAGTCACGTAACTATCGAGCCAAACAAAAGAAACGATAAACGTTCGGATGTATGCATACGGAACACTAAGAAGTTCTTTCTCGAGTGTTCGCAGTGTTGCACAGTTGGGCCAATTCCCAAAAAGCTGGCTACAATATGAATTAATGGATAGAATCGAACTTGTATGAGTGAGCTTGGCTGCTGATTATGAATTACACTAAAATTGAAAAGAAATACCGATGAAATTTGGCGAATTCCAGACTAGGAATATGCTAAAAAAGAGTGCAATTGAAATGAAGTATCGAATAGGTAGCAGGCGGTAATTCATTAATTTTCCAAATATTTAAGGGTCAAATTAGATAGTCATAATTTAGTTCATAAAATAAAACTACATTCAGTCCAAATTGCTCGGAAAAAATAAAATATCCACAAGTTTTAGCTGATCTACCTAATAATGGCTAATACAATTAATAATTTTTTGCCTTTCGTGCAAATATATCATTTTCTCATCTTAATGTACAAATAATATACGATTATTTTTAGGAACTTGTAATATATTTAATTTATTTCTGAAGTCAAAATAGTTCACCGTCACTAAATCGGAGAAAAACTCGATTAGCAAAAGGGATTTGAAAAAATATTCACGCCTGAATCGACATGCTGATAATGAATTAAATCTCTCGGTATAAATTAAAAATGTGTCACCGCAATCTTATACGCGCCCACTTGTTGCAGTTACAGGTAGCTAAGACTAATTGAACATTAATAGAATGGTGTGTGTACCCACAAAAAGAAAATACATATCGTCACGAAATTTAAAATTCCTGTTTAAATGATTAGATGCGCATCAATCCCCACTTTATCTATTTTTAATTTAGATTTATGGATTGAGAAATGGACTCAGTAATATTTTCTTCACTGCAAACAATTCGATTATGATCTCAGCTTATTCTTAGAAAAAAGGCTTTCTTAGAAGGCGGCAAATGATAGGTATATCTCATTAGAATGGAAAACAATGGGCAATGGATTCCAAGAATTTGCATCACAATCTCTCAGGGACCTTGGGGAAACGAATCTATAAATAAATTTTCATGAATCAATACACTAAGCAGCGAAAAAATGAAAATAAATGGTTACCAGAGGAAACTACTGTCAGGGTTATAGTAAATGGACTACAGCTAGATTTTCTAGACTTCTAGATTTTAAGAAAGTTTTCGACACTGTACCTCATAACAAACTTTTATACAAATTACAGTCATGCTGATTAAACGAAACAGTTGTAAACTGGATACGGGACTTTCTCAGTGATCGTAAACAAAACGTAGTTTTTGACGGAATTAGCTCTGATGTTGTAAAAGTTACATTAGGTGCTCCACAAGGAATCAGCCCCCTTTTCTTCATTATATACATTGATGACCTTTGCTCCCGCATTAGCAGTAAAATACGTTTAATTGGTGACGACGCTATCATATATCGCGAAATTAGTGATCACTCTGGCTATGAAATTCGATCATCGGACTTAAATAACGTTCATTTGTGGAGCCAAGAGTGGGGACTCGAACTTAATCTGAGCAAATGCATGACGGTACATTTCTTGCGGAATTCGTCCAACTCCAACCATGTTTATGCAGTGGATGTTATTAACATAAAGACAACAGACGAAGTGAAGTACATGGGGGTTACGATAACCTCGAACCTCACGTGGGGAACACATATAAAGAATATTTGCGGCATAGCCCGGAAGAAATTAGGATTCGTCAAGCGTATTGTGGGAAGATTTTCGGATGAGAAAGCGAAAGAAAGGTGCTATTTCGCTCTCGTGCGACCGCACCTTGAATATGCAGCGAGCGTATGGGATCCGGTGCAGAAAGACTTAATCCGCGAACTGAATAAAATACAAAGGAAGGCTGCGCGTTTCGTCAAAAACTGCTACGGGCGTACAGACAGCGTTACTCAGATGTTAAGCGAATTAGGCTGGGAGCCGCTGGCGACTCGGAGGCTGCGCCCTAGGCTTAGATAGCTTGAACAATTGAGAATGGATATCTTTAAGAGCGACACAGAGAACATAATATTGGAGCCACACTATATTTCCAGGTCCGATAGAAGCGATAAATTAATAGAGATGTTTTGCCTAACGAATAGATATGGGAATTCGTTTTTCCCCCGAACCATTAAGGACTTTAATAAACGCTAGACCCAACTTCGTTAGATCACTTCATTTTTTTAAAGCTGTAAACGGCTGGTGTCCTAACACCCCCCACCACACGCCTTTTAGGTGGCTTGCAGGGTATTGTGTAGATTTAGATCTATTGAATTCCTCTGAATATCACATATATTTCGAAAACAGCTTAAAGTAATTTGATCAGTTTTGGAGACGGACTGAATAATTTCGACTGAAAATGAACTTCATTTTAATTTCTTAAAGTAGAAATAAACCGAAAAATTCATATCTAATATAACTCTGAGTTAAAAGAAGAGGAAATATTTATTTTTAACCCACCAATTTACGGTGTTACTAATACACTGGACAAGTATACCGTCGAAAATTTTTATTTTTATTTCTTTAATAAAGCAAATTTTTTTCCAACGTCGCCAAAATTCTCTTTTGTGCGGAGGTAGTCCATTATTTCATTTAATTTTTTAATGTTTCAACGTTGAAATTATGTCTATAAACATGCGTAAAGAAATATCACCCAAATAAATAATATATGAAGAGCAGAAAATCAACTAAGGTAATTTTGCGTGGTGCGTACATGTGATGGTTACAATTGCCTAAAACTTGCTCAATATCGCTGAGGTGAAAGAGATTCTGCCCGAAGTTGCTTTTCCTTTACAGTCAGTATTGATATTAATGGGAGCATGGCTATTGCTGCATTATACTCTGCAGATGAAATTATTGAAATACGTGAGGTATATGACAGGAATAACGTGCGCCTCCGATACATCAGTTCGAACGTTTTTTTTCCACACAATTAAAGGTACACTATTGTAATCGATTTCGCTGATCTTTTATGCTACGTGTCAACTCTGTTTATAAGAAAATTACACCATCACGGTGCATGAGTAGGCTTTACATAGGCAACAGAATATCTGCATGAAGAAGAAGTCAACTGCATACTCGAATCAAAAGCCGCAGAGTAGAATCTCGATGCGGACGCAGATCCGACTGCAGATCAGACGCAATTTTGGTTAACTCCATCAATCATGTCATCGCTGGAGACGAGAAAATCACTCCTTACCACGGCTAATGAGAAAAAATAACTGTGGATAGTGATCTTTTTGATACCAAGTGATTTGGGAAAATCCATTGTTCAAGAATTTAAGACGTTATACAGAGAAACCCAGGATGATAGTATATTGCTCAGGTTGAAGACATATGGAGCTGATACTTAAGAAGAATCCAAAAGAGCTGTCATTGTTGCTGATATATTACCAATAATTTTTAATGTTTCTAATTAGGGAAAATGTTTTTACGAAGCTAGAAATTCATTCCGGGCTAACAATAACAAAAAATCAAGTTGTAACCGCATTTAAATGCCAACTCCTTCGCCTTGTGCCTTTTTATGCATAAATTGCAGATTCGTAGGTCTTAAATTGCTAGAATCGCTTAGCGTCCCAGATTTTTTATTTTCGCGTTTACAAAAGTTATTTTAATTTGTTAATACGTATTACTGTTACCCATTTTTCATTCTGACGAGCAAAAAAGAGCTCTCAAATGGAGAACTCTTTCATGAAGTTGATGTGTAAGTGCCAGGCTCTTTAATTTCACCATGGGCCTCATCTCATTCACCGCATTTGCATTACCCGATGCAACACGACTTTCAGTCACCAGTGCATGGTAATTAAATGAATACTTTGTTTATTCCACAAATTTATTTTTACTCGAAAATCCTTCGTAGAATAACCAGTGAGGGTTGAAACCGATAGTGTTACAAAATTTTGGATTCGGCTAAGTATTTTTTTGTGTAACTATGTTTAAAATCCACCAAGTTAACTTGCCAACCACTGATTTTACTAGTGCATAGTTCCCAAATAATTGTAAGCTACAACAATATCCTCCTCAGAGGAGACCACGATTACAACTGAGATTTCTCTTGCATCAATTTATGAGCTAATTTTATTTGGAGTTTTATCTTCTTTCTTCTCCATCAGTTTTACCGAAAATTAATCATGTATGTCAGCCTAACTTGTGGGAAGAGGGGGCCGGAGTGTGTCCTCACCTGAGTCAGGTAGAATAAATGAAAAGTCAAGTTTTAAATTTTAGATGCTTCTTCATGGAAATAAGCCGTATTATGTTTAAAGCTGGCCTCGGTGGCGGTGGGGTTAAGTCTTTGCCTTCTAATCTTGGGATTAAGGGTTCGAGTCCCATCTGTGTGGGTATTTCACCACCCAAGGCGTATATATATGCCAAGTTCTGTTTTGAGGTCCGTGAAATTGATCTGATTACAATAAGTCCGCGACAAACGAGCAAGATGCGCTACGCGACCATTTTCGTAAGTTGAAAAACATGAAAGTAAGTTGAAGCATGGCATTAAAAAATGTGGTTTTCCTGCAGGATGCAACACTGCATTACAGTTGCGCGTTTACTCACGTTGGTGACTTGTATGTATGTATGTATTTGCGCGTGCGACTCGGCTTTTTTATTATTATTAGTATTCTACCGATTAAGGTAGGTTTTCATGGAATACTCAAAAAGTGAGCCGGGAGCCTCCCTTTCCTTCCAGCACTACCTTTTCAATTCACTGTAAGGCCTACTCTCTTTCAATCTATCTAAAAATCCTATTCTTTTCCTTCCCCTCCCTCGTTTCCCTAACATTCTACCCTCTAACCCCATTTTCAACATCCCCTCACCGCTAAGCACTAACTCCATCCATACCTTCTTAGAATTAATCCCACCAGTGCAGCTCTAGGGGTCATAGGAACGCGCAAGCCTTTCCACCGCGACAAGGTTGTAGCCCAAGGGAAAGGTGCGACTCTGCTAGGGCCGGAAAAAAATCGCTGCCCGCAGGAAGGAGGATCGGGGGAAGGGATGAACAGTTCCTGACTTCACAACGGTTAAACTTCACCCAATACTTTGTTTAGAGTGTGCCCAAAGTGCAAGTTCCCCTGCGATCTACGACGAAACACCGCGTTGCATCGGCCAACTCCAAAGGCGACAAACTGGACATTTCGGGCACGCTTGAATGTTTCGACGTTCGTATCTCTGAAAGTTCATAAGTTGAATGTTCGTAAGTTGAAGACTTACCGTTCAGTACTGCCTTTAGCAATTCCAGGACCGACGGAATCGTCCGAAATGTATAAAGTAACTCAAGCACCTATTTTAAGTGCCTATTTTGATATTTTCAGTGCCTATTTCATCTTTTTTAGTGCCTTCATGTCCTCGGCTTGCTCATAGTAAATGAATGTGATTTTCCAGGAAAGTTCATTGTTTGATTCGGGCTCGGGCTGATGAGCGTATGTCCGATATAAGAGCTGGAAATTGAGCAGATCAGCAGAAATATGTAATTGTAATCATAGACGACCCTAACCTCGTGTTCAAGATAGCTATCCGTCACCTTTATGAAAAGATCGAAAGTGTAGAATAAACGCATACATTTTAAGCCAAGCATCTACTTTGTCTCGGATAAATCAAGCACATACATTTGACATTAATTCATGTATTTTCAACACTAACTCCAAACAGACCATGATTCATGATAAACTTGCGACTTCGTAATGTTGATTTATATATTGTTAATACAACTATTCGCTTTAAGGTACACCGGGGTGTGGAACCCCATATTTATATAGCTGTCATTTCGTTAAGTACAGTACATTGAATTGACATTCGGTTTTATTAATACTCTATATTGTATTTAAGAAATATATACCCCAACGTCAAATGAATTATAATGCCTACATATTTCAATGGTTTCCTTTCTCGAAAAAGGAACCTGAATTGTAGTTAGCATTTACACTTGCCCCGATGATTGAGGCAATTGTAACCCCAGGGCCTGTTCATCTATTATAAAGCTAAGAAATATCATTGAGGTAAGTAGAAATAATTTAACGACATGCAATACCAATAGAAATGTAATTTCTCGTTACTTTTCATTTATTTAACCTATATTAAAGGAATCAAATGAGATGTCAAATTTGAATAAGCCTTTGCTTCTCAAATGCTGGAGTCAGTAGAAATTGAATTTTTTTTAAATTATGCTCTTGTCGGAAACATAATGAAATACACTTTTGTATGTTCCACAAGAGTTTTTAATCCCGACCTAGGTTTCGGCAGTACACACTGTCATTATCAAGGTGAATATACAAACATTTTGCGAGCTTATATAGCTTAGGGAGAGGGGGGTTAAGGCAGGGAGGAGGTGGTGATGGTGGGAGGGGAAAGCTAACGAGGAATAGTTTCCTCAAGGTCAGTGGGTTTACTTGCCGAGTCCAGCAGAACTGATAATAAAGGGGAGGAGTTGGAGGGGTACAAAAGGTCGTTAACCACCCTTACATTTTTGTTTCGACATGCTCTTAAAATTTCCAACTGCTCAAGAAAATCCATCTTTTTACCTTTACACACATTGTGGAGAACCTTGACATTGAAATCACTGCTATGGTTGCAGTCTAACAGATGTTTGGCAAAATTAGAGGTTGAATCGCCTCTTACCCAACACTTCATATGTTCATTTGTTCTAGTTTTTATGGCACGTCCGGTCTGACCAATATACACAGAATTACAATTAGGCTTATTGCAATACAATTTATACACACCGCCTTGGTCCTTGTCAATAAATTTTGGTTTTGAGTTAAATAAAAAATTGCCAACAGTTGTCATATTATTAAATGTTAATCTTAATTTATCTTTCGGGAACATACTAGTCACTCGATAAGATAGGGGGCCAAGGAATGGTATTTTCCCCCAAGATGTTTCAGGTCTATCACTGTTATGAGATGTTGAGGGTAACGTTGTGACGGTTTTCATTGCGTGCTTGTTAAGTTTCTTATTAAGGATTTTGTCAATGGTAACAGATTTATACCCGTTTTGAACAGCAATTAACTTAATAGTGGATAGTTCTTTTTTAAAATTTTCATTTGACATGGGAATAGCGACCAAGCGGTGTATTAAGGAGTGAAATGCTGACATTTTATGCGTGTGATGATGGCACGAATCGTTGGGTATGACAACATCACTGTAAGTAGGCTTCCTAAAAATTGAAAAATCATGTGTACCGGAGTTAATATCTATGGTCAAGTCTAAAAAATTCAGCGTATTGCCCCCAATTTCCATAGAGAAATGAATGGAATCGTGAAGGCTATTCAAGAGGTCTAAAAATCTGTCTAGTTGTCGGAAACTACCAGTCCACAAGCATAAAATGTCGTCAACATAACGATACCAGTAACTAACATTTTTTATTAACACGTCATTGGATTTAAAAAGATTATCTTCCAAGAAGTCCATAAAACTCTCTGCTAATACAGGTGAAATTGGTGATCCCATAGCCAAACCATGATTTGATTTATAGAATTTGTTGTCAAAAATAAAATAGTTTTGTGAAATACATAGATTTAAAAGCATGTTCAGTTCAACAGATAGTCTGGTATCACCGGAGCGGGCTTTAACCAAATCCAGTGCAATGCGAGTGGCTTCTTTAGCGGGTACAGAGGTAAACAGATTAGAGATATGCTCTTGTCCTCAATGTTGGGCCAGTGATATTTGGATGTTGAATGAATTCTTTGGGTAAATTTCACTAGCAGACATGCGTTCTTTTCCGTCAACTGTCCAAGAAACATTTTTACTTTCTTCTTACGACAAAATGTTTGGAGTGTTGATAAATCTCTTTGCATTACACTCGTGAAATCATCTTCTTCAGCATTTCTTTGATCTCGTCGTCTAGTTCATAATCATCCAATTCATTTAAGTATTCCTCAACGTATCTTCATCACTACTTTCCTCATGGTACACTCCTGTCTTTTTATTCTTTCACTTGCTTTTCAGATTTTCTTCTTTCATTTTCTATCAGTTTGGAAAGGCCTCCTCTGAGGAGATAATATCTGCCCCTCCTCATATTCTTTTTCTTCCACGCGTAACCCTTGCTGCTTGTTTTACTTGCTCCAGAGTAACTCCTCAAACGAGAGCCTAAGATTGCTTGATGCTGGGAAGGCAAGGTCGTTTAAATCACCAATGTCGTTGGAATTGGATGTTGGTAGCAAAGATGGATGAGGTTATTCATGTGATACTGCTTATGGCAGAGCTTGGGGAGTTTCTACACTAGTCTCTTCTGATGGTGGAGATGGAAGAGCTCGTACAAGGTTCACTGTTGATGACAGATGATGAATGATTTCGTTTTAGCTTTGTTGTAAATTTAACCATCTCATATATACCTTTGGTTCATAAATTTACGCAGGAATTACCGCACTGCAAAAAGGAAACATCCCATTCTTTTCTGAAATAAATTATTTGATTACTTATACTTGATGGGGGAATTGGGAAAAAATGGGTTACACTTGCCCCAGTGGCAATATAATCTGGGGCAAGAGGAACCTATACTGATTTCTCTCATAGTAACATAATTTAATCTGCCACGCCATAACAGCATGTTAAGATATTCTTTTACCCATACTTACTGATTTAATCTCAGTGTAATCCCTAAATTTCTTAGTGTAGTAATGGTAAAATGATGTGCCGCACTTGGTCACTATATGAGTAGATATGATGCACTTCCGGTCAATCGTGCATTTCATCGACCGAGAGTTTTGGGTTGGCAGCAATTCCCGCGTATTATCAAAAGTAGAGTAGAAAAAATTCTCGCTAGGAGCGCCACTTTAGAATAGTCTACGCTACGATAGCCACACGTTCCACTTCCACCAAATTTACACTTACCTCGGTGTACCTTAATTCATTTCCAATGGGAAATAAATTCGGAGTTTCTTGTTTTTATATCCTGAAAATATATCAAGTAGTCACATTCAGAATAGTTTAAATCAGGGAGTATGGTATTATGCTATACCAGGAGAAATGCCTTATGACTTAGAATAAACTTCAATCAATCTTCCTTACGCGGCTTAATTGTATATTCCACATTTTCTGTATGATCGCAGGTCTCATTCATTTTACTGTATCTTAACTATCGTCTTCCAAGTTTTCATTTAAGGAATTAAATTCTCATCCATTTTTCCACAGGACAATTAGAAGTAAAGAGTGAGTTTGTCTCCCAAAAGCCACTTAAAATTCACGACCAATATATAAATGAAACTAAACCGAATAGTTTGATAGGCCCCAGGCTATCAACGCATAACTAAGCTGTGGCGGCAACTACGCACCCCATTAGTAGGCCCAGGCTGTTCTCCGCACTGCAACACTGTAAGCATCACGAATGCGCAATCCCCTTTTATCACGTGGTTACGATAACTACATTTGAAATTGTTATTTTACGTACGAAAAATGATCTAGAGCTACAAATGAAGCGTTCATATTTTTCATCATAGTTTTAGTAGTACGTTCATAGTTTTAGAATAGAAACTATGAACGCAGAAATCATATCCGTAAAATATTCGGTAAGGCTGAGCAATGAAAATGGGAACATTCATTTCCACGAATTACGGTCCATTATGCGCATGATGATACGTGAATACACACGAGGCATAAATGCGTGATCAACTTGGATTCGTTTATGATAATTCATGCTAGTTAAAAAAACTTCAGCTAAGGCATTATTCGTGAATGATTTGGCGCTGCTCCAGGGGTATATAATGAATAATGAATGCATCATTGAACTTAAATAAGGTAATGACCGGAATCCCAAATCCAACTTCAAGTAGAATTATTCATTTTAATTTCCAAAAAACGATCGAAAAAAGGAAAAATGTACATACACTTCGTCAGACTTGATACGGAGGAGAAAACAATGCAATAAAAATTTCAGTCCAAGGGAATACACATGAAATTATTGGAGAACACAGTTCACTAGAGAAGAAGACTTTTGGAGAGGAGCTGGATGACGATGAATGTGGTTTTGGGAAAGTGGAAAGAGGGTGAATACAAACAGTTGGATTTCTGAGAGAAAATAAATGGAGAGAATAGGGAATGTCACAGGCTGAGTAAATGTAGAGACTAATAATGAAAAGTTGAGTGAAAAATCTTCAGGATAGTGAGGGGCACTTGTGAATTATGAGAGATAAACCATAAACAGATCAGAATGCAATGACCAATAAATTCTGTAGATGTGAAGCGGTAGCCCCAACTTAGAAGTACTTATTCTGAGAAAAGTTAAAAAAATTATCATTTGCATGCCTCCCAAACTATTTCAATGGGCGCAATTAGGAACAGCTTATACGAGGTGTGTTCAGAAAATAATGGGAATTTTATGCAATCCTAAGATTGGTTTGACGCAGTTCTCCGCTCAATTCTCCTGTCAGTTAATCTTTTTACACCTATGCATTTCTTCTCTTTCATATCCTTCTTTACCAGTCCCATGTATTTTATACCAGTCCTTCCTTTTACGTTCTTGCCATTTACTTGTCCCTCGACGATTAACTTCATCAGACCATCATCTGTCAATGTATGTCCTTCAAGGTTGTGCCGTCTTCTTCTCAAGGTTTTCATGAGGCTCCTTTTCTCTCCTACTCTTCTTAGGACTTCATCATTACCAACTCGGCCGATTCATTTGATCCCCATCATTCTTCTGTAGCACCATATTTCGAAGGCCTCTACCTTAGATTTCTCCGGTGCTGTCATTGTCCATGCCTCACTTCCGTATAGGAGCATACTCCAGATATAGGTTCTTATAAATTGTTCCTTTACTTCCATCTTTAAGTTTCCCGCTGTAAGCAGGTCTCTCTTTTGGTGGAATGCTCTCTTCGCCTGGGCTATTCTGCTGATAATTTCTTTCTTACTTCCTCCATTCAACCTGCTTCCCAAATAACAGAATTCAACCACCTCTACCAGTTTTTGTTTCCTTATTTTAATGTTAGTCTTAACTTCTTCTCTTCTTCTGCAAAATATAATATTGGCTTTCTTTGTACTCATTGTTAGCTGATATCTACCATTGCCCTATTCTACCTATATTCTTAGCATGATAATTTTTTCTCCATGGGTATCCACTCCCGAGGCCTTTCCTTTTATTTCATTAATAGTTTTCTCGATGTCTACGTTGAAAATTACGGGTGATAAAGCATTGCCTTGCCTCAAACCTTTCCTAAATCTTGGTTCGTCACAGTCTGATCCTGGTCTAATCACAACTCCTTGGATTTGTATAAACCGTTGATGATTCTCCTGTAATTGCAAAGAACTCCAATTTATTTCAGGACTGTGTTCCAATCAACGTTGTAAATTTCCCTCACTTCTCTAAGTCCACGAACGTAATGAGTTAAAAAAGTCAGGCGCCTTCTTCGAGTCCACGTACACCAGCATAACATAAAAAGATTTTGGTAATCGCGCTCCCCGAACTCGAAAGGACTTTAAAAATTTGGTTCCCGCTATTTTCTTCACACACCTCGTAAAGCAGCACTACCTTTGGCAGATAATTTTATCGCATTCATAAAACGCTTACAAGCCTTCATAGGAACTATGAATAGACGCAACTTTCAGGTAGAAGTTAAGCTAATTTTGGATGAACACGAAGCTTACATAGCTATCAACCTTATTAGTTTGACGTTAGGACAATGTAAAAATCTAGCTTTGCTTGGCTAATCTTTGAAATGGTGTTGCATTGTATGGCATAGGAACGTGAACCCATAAGGTAAGAATATGCATCAGCCCAAACAGTTATGGCTTAGGACAGAGATAAAGGTGGGGTAGAAGATGGAAAAGTGAAAACTGAATAGCTCGAAAAGGAGGAGGAGGACACGGGGAGAGGAAGCAACAAGAAAAGGTAGAGCAAGTGGCCGGAGCAGCGACGAAGGGTTCCCAAAATCAATACTACACGCTGGATGCTGGGCATGGGGGACAGAAGGCGGAAGAAAGTAGGCGTGGCACACTTCAAATCGGGCATGGATACTATGATATGGAATAGAAACTAACATGTTTCCACTCGGAAAATGTGACGTTTGCGTACATCATCGCCCAGGCACGTAACGCTCCCAACGAAAATGACAAGAAAGGAGTAGTTTTAAATGATAAAACTTAAGTTTCGCTTTACCCCTCTGATACGTATTTTCAAACCTCCAAGTGCTCTTTAAGCGAAATTTTTGTCTCCACTGCCTCTTGTCCGCAATAATGAGGACATTTTTCTAAAGATCCAGCCCTTTTTCAAGCCCTCCTGAGAATATTGTTCCGACGCTCTTGCTCTAGTTACCTAAGCTTAAAAAAAATGACAATTTTGTTTGAAGTAAGGATAGGAAAAAATGTTTTTTTTTCCGGATGATGTTTTGAAACGTCGAATATAAAAACCCTTTTCCATTTAAAACGTGTTTTTTTACATTATTTCCTTTCTTGAGCTTCATTTTACGTGGAAAGGCATGTTGTACATTTATATATGTTTTCATTAGTCCTCCGTACTAAAAACTGATATATAACCTTTTCTAATGATAAGTTTTTAAGTAAAATGTTGAAATAAACAGTGACGTTATTGCATTCAATATATGTGACATCTGTAAAGTTACATGAAAACAAAATTGTCAGTTGTCTCAAACATGTAAATTTCGGGGACTCAGTGTATGAAAAAACTAATAAAGAAGTATACGAATTTAGTGATTTCAAATAGAAAGAAAGCTTCAGTTAATGAAAAATGTTGACTTCTATTAGTTAAAGTTATTTGGTATTGCAAAGCAAAACTTTCCATTGAATAAAAAACAAAAACCTTTTATCGACGAGCAATAGGGAATTATCCAGTTTTTGCATCGTCAGGACGATACAGTCTAAATATAAATACGTTTTCCTTACAGAGGATTTGTTTGATTTTAAAGCTATGAAATTATTATATGCTTGAGCGGAATATTTTTGTGTTGACGGTGCAGCTTCTTCCTTGTGGTTCTATTCCCCACCCTCTAAACCAATGCATGCTCGAATCAACATGGGTACGTTGAGTGACTCTAACGCAATATTGAGCATTAATTTAAATTGATTTGTTAACCACTACATTCCTTTGCCTTCGTAATTAAGAGCTCCATTAATGCGATTATTAACAGATGAGGAAATTCTAAGATTTTTTCAATGAATAAGAATTTGAATCACTTAATTTTACATCGTGAAGTACATATTTTTAACCATAAACAATATCACCCAATCATTAACTGTAGCCAAACTTGTATTTAAGAGACATGATGAGTAGTGATACGTGAAAATCACACTTTCATTTTTATTTTATAGCACTTTCAATAACAGTTTATCGCATTTTGTAGCGTCTATTTTTTATTTTCATAATGAGGTAGATGACGATAAAATGTAGTGAAACACTGTTATATGACAAAGCACAGAATATTTTAAATAGTTATATTGTAGAACAATAATAAATTAAGGAATAAGACATATAGTGGCGAAGGTGTAGCTTGCCCGCGTTCACTTGTCGTTCGCAGCCACGTAGTCCCAGCCTTAGATCATATAAACAAGTAGAGCCGCCGTTCGGCCGGAACGATGTGGCCAACATCGCACGGCGGGGAAGTGAGGGGGATGAGGGAGAGTGACGTCACGGTCGGGAATGCAGACGATATACCGTATACGCGCTTGAGATATTTTAACGCTCATCCGCAGCAAAGTCGCTGAAAAGTGAAGATATTGGGCACGCAATATGATTATAGACTTTAAAAAAATATTTTTGCGATGAACTAAGGCATCTTATAGCCTTGACTGTGTGCAAAAAGTTACATAAACCAAGATTAAGCAAGAAGCGATCGTATTAAATACACTGATTAAGAATGTCATATGTAAACATGGGTGTACCCAGCGAGGGGCAGGGGGGCAGCTGCCCCCCCTAGAAGAAAAATCGCAAAAGTCTTTAAGCAAAATCAGTACTGAATTAAAACGGAAGTACTCGACAAATTTTCTTCAAACCAACAAAAAATGACATGTATTCGTATAAGATAAGTAACTAAAATAGAACTATTTTTCAAGGAAATAATCTCATAAACTAATAAAGCGCTGTTATAATTTTCTTAAAATGTTGGTTTCATTCATCTTTTCCATATTAAAATGTCACAACTTGGTTTGCCCCTCCCCCTAGATCATGGCTTCCCCCCCTAGACTATGGCTTTCCTCCCCATTGACCATGGCTTTCCCCCTATAGACCATGGCTTGCCCCCCCTACTTATGATCCTGGGTGCGCCCTTGAATGTAAGCACGTAATAAGAGAGCATTAAACGTTATAACATATTTACCTAAGGTGACCAAATTTTAACAATCGTAGAGCGGGACACCATTGACCGAGGGGGAGGGGCTTCTTGATTAAAAATCTGGTCTTTATTTTAATTTATTTTTCATATTTATTCATTATAAGAAAAAATTACAACGCAAAAATAGTATTTTAATATTTTTTAATGTCAACATATTTACAATTTACAAACATGATGCATTAAAAATAAAGTTTAGAATCATTTTTTTCTTTGGCATATTTCTTATATTTGAGTTATTTTTTCTTAACTTCTTTTGCGGAAAGGGTCATGAAATTTTTTCTTTCAAAGTCTCAACACTTGTAGTGATTTTTCTGATGCACACACTTCACACTACTGCACACTACTGTAAAGTAGAAAAACGCGTTCAGTCGCAGCATTAGCTTGTGGTAAGGGCTACGAATATTACTCATGTACTTAGTGCATTATTGAATGGATTATACTTTGTTTCAAAATGATTTAATATTTATAACCATTTGTACTCCATCAAGATTTGTGCTGAATCCCAAGATTTTACCCTTTTCTCACCAATATATTTTTTTAATAATGATACCTCAGTAAAAAGATTATTTTCGGAAATATATGTGGGAAATTTTGTGTACAATGATCGAATGATTTTCGAACATCATTCCAATTTATTTCATGTTTTAATGTAATCCAATGAAAAGGTTGAATATAATTTTGATAATGTGTCCGCTCTTGTAAATAATGTATACAGTTACTGTAGAAAATTTTAACGTGATTCATGATATCTGCACGATTTATTGCCCCCTGTTCTTCGAGCTCACTTTTACTCTTACCGATGGTTAACGGAAGAAAATTACTCTCTAACCGCTTTTGATACAGAAATTTTAAATTTTTAACTTCATTTGCCACTTCGATTGCCAAAATTTTATCACCTTCAATAACTTAAATCGCATTTTGAAAAAGAGGTGATTAATTGTGAATAAACTCTAGCTAAATTTGAGGATTTTTTTACAAACCTCTCTTCTAAAATTCTAGGACATTAAACCTGTGATAGAAAGTAGGAATTCATAGTGTGGTATAATTTAAAAATTCTATCTACAGCTGAGGAAAGAGGTAACTAGCGCGTTTTACGGTAACAAAGTATTTTCTAATATTCGACTTCCGCAGTTTCACAAAATTCTTTCAGCATTTGAATACGCACAGTGTAATGTAGAAATAAAAATGTATTTTAATAACAATATTTTCCACATCTGCGGTCAACAAATCAGCACCTGTTTGAAAGGCGTTATGTATCATGTGCGCTGCAATACCGATTTGATAACTTGTGATGTACAGGCCTTAGATCTGAAGGAATGACTATGAAAAATAGCATGGAAAGACATCCTTCTGCTAATGCTAGTTTCTTTTCTTCGTCTCCATAAATTATTTTTACTGAAAGTTTCTATATTTTTGAGGAAGATGCAGCAGTATTTAAATATCTTTTATGCTCTTGCGTCCCCAAGTGCTTCGAAATATCATTCCTACTGCCGTGAAATAAAGAAAATTATCCATTACATTTCACATATTTGACAAAGTAATCGCTTCTGGATTTTTTTTAAATAAAAAGAGATTCACTTCATAGATGATCTTTGAATCCGCATCCTCTTTTCTTACGAATTAGGACAAAAATCTAAAAAAATAAATTATGACATAAATTGTTTTAAAATTTTAATAGAAAACTTTGTAAGTACATACGTACAAAATTACATGAAAATATTTGATTGAAAACAAGTCATTCAATAATTTAAATATAATTGATTGTTATAAAGCAAATTTATTTTTAAAATTATTTTAATCCAATCCTCTCTTTCTTTCTGATTATAAAAATGTAAATAGGTTTTATTTTTTTCCCAGAATTTTGCGTAGCGTACGTAAATCGTAGGCGTCACTTGCAAGGCCGGCGCTAGACCTTTTTCCACCACCACAAAATATAAATAACACCAGTGCTGTCTGCTAAATAAAAAATATGCATTTATGAAATAACTAAATCACTTATCTAAATAATCTGAAATGCTTATTTGTTGACATCCCATTTTCAATAGCACTAACGCGCAGTTCAATTTGCATCGCATAAGTGACCGTTAAAATACTCAATATGCGAAGGTGTTGTCGCGTTACTTCGTGGACGTCCGGCAGTCTTTTCAGACCGGCACCATGACCCTTTTCATCTCTAAAATTCCCCCGTTTCCAATTTTTGCGTAAGATTTGATACTTTTATAACGATGTTCCAAATGATTCTAGATCGCTAACGAGACATGTCGCGATAAGAAAAAAATCTGTGTAAGTGTACAAAGGGCTTTCTTTTCATTTTACTGCCACAATATGTTTTCGTCGCTGCCATCTCGAGAAATGCCACTGTTCATTTATTGTAAGTTCACCAATCCAACCATGGTTGAAATAATACTTCTCATATGTAACGCAATAAATATTAGCACTATAATTGAAAAATCGCGAAGACAATGGTCAAAATACCGCAGTGATTCATGCACTACAACGATGCGCTTCTCAACCGTGACGTCACGCCGCCTTAAAAAGGGGGGTTGGGGAGGGAGCGGAGGGGAGATGTTGGCCAGACGGCAAGCCACGGGTAGGGGTGGAGCATGGCGGGTCTACTTGCTTATATGGTCTAAGCACGAATATTACAATAGTAATGGAGTCCCCTTGGGTCTAAGGTCCCAGCCAACTAGCAGCTGGCCAGTCGCTCACATGCTTTAAGCGGTGAGTATCGGCGGAGTATTTAAACTGCGCTCGGTATAAAATGTACGAACTTTGCCGTCCAAAAGGCAAATTTGCGTAAAAATATCATAAAAGTCCAGTCATCGCATCTATGTCGCATTTATTTGCGCACATCGCATCTATATCGCATTTGCGATTTGCACGCATCTCTAATGATGAGGAATTAAAGCCATAGGTTGCTGTGTACCGTAAAAGTATTAATGTAAAACTTAAAAAAAAACAAAAGAGATCAAGTGGGGTTGCGTCCCTTAATGGTGTCTACATTTCTTTATTGAATTAGTGAAGTGCAAGGTCTTCAAGTTCCTCTGCGTCTATTTCAGCGTCCTTACAAGTTCAAACCTTTCAATGCCACCACGTCCACTTTTCCTTATGAATAGATAAGTAGGTATCTACATATAACTGCAAATGATCCTTTCACAGAAAAAGATCAAAGCAACAAACAGACTCAAAAATATACACAATAGCTATTCATCCAAAATTCCCATTGGGTGGACTTTGTTTAGGACCCGCGGTCGTATGCATGTTCATGGCTTCAATAATTTATCATGGAAACAGTGCATTTTATTTTGACAGCGCGTTAAAAAAGTGAAAACATTATTACTTATAACACTTGATGCAGACAAGTGGAGAAAGTTACCAATCATGATGGTAAATCTATGGAAAATAACCAGAATTATTCTAGAAACCACGAAAAAGTTTTTTTTCGAACGTTCAAAACGTTCGTTTTTTTTCGAGGTATATGATCCTTAAATGACCTCCACACACCACTCAATCAGGTATCGGTCAGCCTCTGCGGGGGAAGGACAGCGGATACAAAGTGCATAGTATCAGAGATGGTAGTCATAAATTATTAACTCATGAAGGAATTTTCGCGGCGCTTCCCCATATTTCCCCATATCCTACATGATTTTACAATGATTCACTCCCTGATAATTTATTTTACAACGTAACCATAACCAAGCAACCAACGTAACCATCCCACATATTCACATTTAGTCTTTTTTATTCCTTCAGTTCGTATTTGGCCTACGTTCCCAATGAAGCATCCTTCAAGTTTCAACAACTCATCCAATACATGTATTTTCACACCTCTTTGTTTTTCTCTTGGACTTTTCATTCCTTCATTCGCAAACTTCTGAAATATAATCCACTAAATGCTGGCCCACTTCATGGCCTTGAAGCGCAAATTCTAACTTTGTAACCTTGAACAGTATTTGAAGAACAATTTCACGATCCATCGTAGACTCTTTCTTGGGATTGCAGTTCTTCGCAATGATGAAAATGAATACCTACCCCGGACGAACGACTTTGCAAAAAATAACAAAATTTCAGGCAAGGCGCATAAACGACCGAGAGAATTTCATTAATATCATGACTCGTAGCGCCTTTTCTCTTAGGAAACATTTTCGTGACTTCCTTTGCGGGTAATTTAATTCTAAAAGCTTTGATATCTCCAGCATGCCATCACGAAATCATGTGAAACACCGCAGAGTTTGAGTTAAGCCGTTGAGAGGGGGCGGAGACGATATTTTTTAAGATCAACCCGAACATACCTAAATATCGGGCATCTTGGTGAAGTTCTCACTCGAGTGGAAGATGTCGCGGCTTTGGTGTCTCCTGTTGTGCGTCGCTTTGGCAGCCGGCTCCACTGCCTTTGAGCCGGTATCCCACCTCCACCACAGTCACAGTCGTCGACCTGACTCAGAGAAGAATTCCAACCACTCAAAGGTACATAAATTGGCTTATTAATAAAAGGCACGTAAACGCTGCCCGCGCTCGCCATTAACCTGTCTTCAACTTCTCGTTCACTCACACCGGAAAGATGACACTGGTCACCATTTTTCCCTGAAGAGCTTTCATGACGGTAATTCCCGCTAGAGAGTGGCATTAAAGCTCACCGTGGCAGCGACTTCGAATTAGGGCAGAAAGGCCCACACAAGATTGTTTAACACTGTATTCGCAAATGTTTACTTGCGAAAGATCCGCAGAGAAAAAATCTTCAAATCATGCGGGTGACTACCGTAAAAGTTATCACCGCGGTTAGTCCCGGTATACTTTAAACAAAAAAAGTTTACTTGTTATTATGTCCACCGAATTGATAAGGGCAGAGTACACCCGTTTTATCTCATTAGTAATTGGAAAGTATTTCTTTATACCTCACATTTTACATAGGGTTCGGATTGGGTTGGCGGCTTTGTCTTAGCCTACCACCCCATGGAACCGGGTTCAATTCGAGCGATGAGAGGGTTTTTCGGAGATAACTCGATGCTTACTTGAGTGCTCTGTGGTGTACGGCACTCCGTCGGTCGGATAGGATGTGAAGCCGCGATCCCCTTGGTGCGTTTCATTTAGAGCAGGAAATGTCGACGCCGGGTTTCTCTTCACTACGCAAATGAGCTAAGCCGGCGCACGCTTCTTCTAATACCCAACAACATATATATTTATTATTTATGTTTTTCTAACCACAAAAGACGTTGCCACACATCATCGCGATTTTCGAGTTTAGATGAGGGAAATGAAATAAGCGTGATCAAGATACTTGTGTGTTTAGATTAAGATAAAATGACAAGATTCTAAGTACATAAGATTAGCACTTCTTGCAACACTTAGAAGACGAGCGCTTTGTAGAGTTATGACAAGGATTTACCAATTCTAATGGTTGTTTTTCGATGCATATTTTATCCATAATATTGAATCCATCAAATCTTAGTTGACTCATTCATATGAAAGCGCATTAATAACATATCCTTTGCACCTCTAAAAGAACAAAAGGCGTTAATGATTGGACATATGCGTATAGAACATGGTGGGTGGATCATTCATCAGAAAAATTTGCCGCAGCTATTTTTCTAAAATTTTACACGATGGCCAGGATTCAGGAAATAGGCTTCAGGCATATTTTCCCCGAAATTCATCATCGATCACCCATCTAACGCCAAAAATTGATACTAATCTAATGGAGAAGAGGAATTTCAGAATTTGCCCTAATTAAGAAGTTTTTAACGAACAGCGTGACTTGAAACAGAGGAACATTATTTTTGGTAAAATGATAAATTTAATTCACATCGAAACTTTTTCTTCCAGTTTTACTTGCAAAGGATTAAGCTATGCCTTGTATGTAATTAAAAACTTAAATTTAGTTTACGATAAAATGGTTAAGTTTACATCCTTTCAGAGCTCAATCGTGTGAAAAAAACTTAAATTATTTTCTACTATTTTTAAGAGTTTCTCTGAATTCAGCTAGTCTTAGTTGTGAAAAATCATCGTATACGGCATATTATTTGAGAGACGCTATTACTATATGCTAAGAAAAAGGTGTATGTAATATGGTTTGGCAATGGAGTTAGCTAGCTCTGGTGGTTCTTGTGGTGGTTGTCCCATCGTGTAAAATTTTAGAAACTTACCTACTTCTCTTCATTAAGTAACTTTAATATCCCGAAATCGGGTTGAGAATGATAATACTCATTTCTAAGGGGAGCCTAACAGGAAAATAAGCAATCACCCACTTCAAATGCCAAAATTGTTCATATTCTTGTATTTAATCTTCATGTCTACACTCAGTTGCTCTTTGAAATCACTGCTAGTCATAAAAACTCACTACGCTATTGTTGTCATTCAATTTTTTATTCCAACTGGGGGAAAGTTGCCACTTTTCAACTGCTTTACCAATGAAGAAGTGATAAAACGAGCCAAGTCAATAAGGCTTCCACGCGAACCATCATATTGTTTTTGGATGTGGATACGCACGGGAATTAACTATAAATAATTATAAAAATAAAATCATGGATGAAATTCACAAAACAAATATGTTTTGCGTTTTCGAAAGTACAATCACCTGTTCCTTAAAATGTAAAAATAATGCATGCCATAAAGGCCCAAACTCCGACTTATGTCGGTAATCTCATAGATGCGCACCTTATGATGGCATTCAATAATTATAGGAGGGTTCTTGGCAGAGCAAAGTTAAGCACAGGGTTGCTCCACTAATTTCCTCTTTGGGGCATTTTCAGCATTCTTCCTATTTTTCTCGGCCAAAAGGCTAGAAATTCGCAGTTACCACAGGCTATTGGTACCCATGAATTAAAATTTCAACGCAAGCTAAAGAGGCATCATTGCCTCCTTAGCAAACTAATTAAAAATTCGCAATTCATATTGATTGGTGATACTAAGCTATAATTTTCAAACTAGTTATAATTTTCAATGTATATAAATGTATTTCTTCCGGATTAATTCCTCTGCGCTTTCCCAGCACGCATTCTAAAACCTGGTTTTGTTCCTCAACACAGGCCGTTTCCTGCTCAATAGAAGGTGATGTCCTCGCAGGTCCCGATTACAGGAGCTATTTGCAGTGCCAAAAGAAAAACGAAAGTCTGGCCGCAGCCCTTTTCACGTGTACTCCAGGATCATACTTCAGCGTGAAAAAAAAGACGTGCCTCCTGCTTCCTGGTGGAGGATTAATACTTCACGAGACACATGATGTGCCCTGCAATGGAATATCTGTACATGCCAACGATATGGACGCTAAGCGATATTTTATATGCGTACAGTCAACCTTCCTCCACATGCAATGTATGTATCCAAAGATTTTTAACGCCAAAACACATGAGTGCATTTCAAAGGAAATACATCCGGACTTCAACAAAATAAAAGACGGAAATGTAGCCCAAAGTGAGAAAATACTGAAGAAAGGGCATCACCATAAACTTGCAAAGATAGATGGATGGTTGAGCAACAGTGGAAAAAGGTACAGACGTGACATATTGGCGCCCAAAGCATGCGCAACGAGTAACAGTGGCAGACTCGAACGCATAGAATTTGAATTGGAATCGAAGAACCTAAAATGTGAGACCTCAGGAAACCACTCAATCAACTTCGACTGCTCCATTTTTTATGAATGCATATTAAATTCAGCAAGAGCGTATACGAGAAAAATGCATTCGTGCCCAGCAGGAACAGGGTTTAGCAAGACATCAAAAAAATGCGTGTCAGAAAGCACGTTAGGAAAAACGTGCGGTGTTGAGAAAGATCCAGTAACATATGACCATTGTAAGTGCGTGGGAAGCACCCCTAGCTATAACTGCAGAGGACACTACGATTGCACATGGAATAGCAACACAAACCGTTATACAAGGAGGATCATTGCCTGCAAGGCAGGTCTATTCAGCTACAAAGAAAAGAAATGCGTTCAAAGAACGGCAACAGATTGCACACCAAGCCTGAAGAAAGCAATTGCAGCAAATTTCATTGAGAAAACGAAGACCACGACCAAAACGCCTGGAACGACGACAAATAAGCATAAAACAACCACAACTCCCACTACAACCAAAAAGCCAACCTCTAGCACCTATAAAACAACTTCAACTACCACTAAAACAACAACAAAGCCTACCACAACAACAACAAAGCCCACTACAACATCAACTAAGCCTACAACGACGACAAAAAAAGCCACCACAACAACGACAAAGCCCACTACAACTACAACTAAACCTACAACAACAACGACAAAGCCCACTACAACATCAACTAAGCCTACCACAACAACAACTAAACCCACCACCACAAAGCCCACTACTACAACAACAAAATACACCACAACCACAACAAAGCCCACCACAACATCAACAAAGTCCACTACAACATCAACAAAGCCTACCACAACAACAACTAAACCCACCACAACGACAACAAAACCTACCACAACAACAACTAAACCTACAACAACAAAACCCACAACAACCACAACAAAGCCCACCACAACATCAACAAAGCCTACAACAACTGCTACTAAAACCACCACAACAACAACTAAACCCACCACAACGACAACAAAACCTACCACAACAACAACTAAACCTACAACAACGACAACAAAATACACCACAACCACAACAAAGCCCACTACAACATCAACTAAGCCTACCACGACCACAACAAAACCTACCACAACAACAACTAAACCTACAACAACAAAACCCACAACAACCACAACAAAGCCCACTACAACAACAAATAAACCTACAACAACGACAACAAAATACACCACAACCACAAAAACGCCCACTACAACAACAACAATAACAAAACCCACTACAACATCAACTAAGCCTACCACGACCACAACAAAGCCCACCACAACAACAACTGAACCAACCACAACAACAACTAAACCCACCACAACGACAACAAAACCAACCACAACCACAACAAAGCCCACCACAACATCAACAAAGCCTACAACAACTGCTACTAAAACCACCACAACAACAACTAAACCCACCACAACGACAACAAAACCTACCACAACAACAACTAAACCTACAACAACAAAACCCACAACAACCACAACAAAGCCCACTACAACAACAAATAAACCTACAACACCTGCTACTAAAACCACCACAACAACAACTAAACCCACCACAACGACAACAAAACCTACCACAACAACAACTAAACCTACAACAACGACAACAAAATACACCACAACCACAACAAAGCCCACTACAACATCAACTAAGCCTACCACGACCACAACAAAGCCCACCATAACAACAACTAAATACACCACAACGACAACAAAATACACCACAACCACAACAAAGCCCCCAACAACGACAACAAAATACACCACAACCACAACAAAGCCCACAACAACGACAACAAAATACACCACAACCACAACAAAGCCCACAACAACGACAACAAAATACACCACAACGAAGCCTACCACAGCATCAACAAAGCCGGCTACAACATCTACTAAGCCTACTACTACAACAACAAATCCCACTACAATGACAACAAAATACACCACAACTACAACAACAACAAAACCCACTACAACATCAACTAAGCCTACCACGACCACAACAAAGCCCACCACAACAACAACTAAACCAACCACAACAACAACTAAACCCACCACAACGACAACAAAACCCACCACAACATTAACTAAGCCTACAACAACGACAACAAAACCTACCACAACAAAGCCCACTACAACAACAACAAAATACACCACAATCACAACAAAGCCTACCACAGCAACAACGAAGTCCACAACAACAAAAAGGCCCACCACAACAACAAAGAAGCCCACCACAACAACAAAGAAGCCCACCACAACAACAAAGAAGCCCACAACAACAACAAAGAAGCCCACCACAACAACAAAGAAGCCCACCACAACAACAAAGAAGCCCACAACAACAACAAAGAAGCCCACCACAACAACCACTAAACCATCAACAACGACAACAGAATGCACCACTACCACAAAAAAGCCTACCATCACAACAAAGCCTACCACGACCACTTCTAAAACAACTGAATACCACTAAGGCTTCAACTGGAATTTTGAACATTCCACAAAAAACATGCTTCAAGTCCATCAACTTATGAAAAGCTGTAACATCAACCGCAGCAATATAGCTCAATGCTCCGACTCCAATCTGCCCCTATAACATTGAATGTAACGCAATTGCCAGTCATGACGTCCATTGCAGTAAATACCACTTCACGGACGACAAAACAATAACGTCGATGCCGTCAGCTTCAACATTATAGACGAAACAAGTAGAAATGGATGACCAGTACACTTGGACGAGGACCAACTTGAGTTCATCTTTGATTCTTCACCCACAAATGTGTCTGAGTCAAATGATTCATATCTAAATACATGTAAATATTTAATGACTGGTCTCAACAGTACGTTAATTTGGGCACCTAGTACGTCCAAAGAGACAATCGTACAATAATTCTCAATTACCCTATCAAATATGTATTTCAATTCTGTATGATTAGAACCTAACGTTGTATCTAAGAATGGATCACTTACAAATTAAACAGATTGGCTTTAGTAAAAAAACCTCAGCAAAAATGATTCCAAGACTATACCACTGATTACCCCCCCCCCCCCTTCTTCACGCATATTCTTCATTTATTCTCTCTTATGTTGTGCAGAACAAGATTTATGCTCAAGAAAGATCGTAATTTTTACAACGAATCAAATTTACGCTGCTAATTAGAACGAAAGAATATTTATTTTCACAACAGATTTTCATTTATGTTTGCTGAACCAAAGTACGCAGAACACATTCCTCATTATAGCATAGTTATCTCCCACATCCGTCACCAAAAACTTTCGGGGAAGGGTTTTCTGCAGAGGGGTTCACTTTGGGGGTACAATCCACACCGCATCTCCCGATTTATATTAATCATCTCTACATTTTCGGGAGTGTGGGGAAATACAAGATTCTCCCACCATTACCTCTCGCAAAAGCCTTGCTTTGGACGATGATGCCATTGTAGCTCCAAGAAGGTTGGTTTGGATGGTGAGCGAGGAGATCATCCCTACATAACCATTACCAGTCAAGCTAAACTCATGCCTTTACAAAAGAGGCGGCCGGGTATGCAGTCTCTTCCATAATTTCAAGGATGTTTTTGGTGAGGGCTCAAGACCAATGTTAATAAATTTCTGTGGTTAAGCATTTGGCAAGAGGTAAGCTTTGTTTGGTGAGTTTCGCTTAGCTTGATTTTTACTTAGCCTGGGGTGGATGAGGTCAAGCACTCCTCTCTTTCCACACTCCAGAGATCTTTTGATAGAGAAATGGTAATATTTGGCTCGCAGGCCGGGATTAGTTAACAAATAATAATTATCCTTTTTCCGCATAGATTCAACCCTTCTCCTTTCCTACCGATTTTACCTTCTTTTTCTCCTTGTTTTTCATACAGGCAATTTCATAGTAATATCAGGAGGGATAACAGTGGTTGGTATAATAAGAAGAACAATTTGAATTTTTAAAATGATGATAAATTGATTATCTAAAATTTTTACATTGGTCTTAAAATTATGATAGCTAGAAGTAGTGGAAGCGATTTGGGCTCTTGGTGCATCGATGGCTAAGGTCATTTCACGCAGATTTTTTAAAAAATAGAATGAGAAATACCTAATTGGAATAAAAGATAGTAAAAAGGGATCGTTGTCACTCTTAAGGCACCTGTAATTTTTCTTATTTGATTGGCGCAAGATACATTATAATTGAAGTCGTGCGATCCGTACCCGAAGTTGTGTTAGTGAAAACGCGATGTATATTAATGCCGCAACGGAACTCGCGAAATTTCCCCGGACATTTCACGAGTATCCTTAATTGCGGACGCCAGCAACTACAAGGAAAAAAGTCCAAAGTAGGCGGCAGTGCCGTGATTTTCCGGAAATATTATAGGGTTAGTTTCTCTCAGTAGTTTTAATTCCCCGAAATAGAGTGGAGATTTTCATCACAGCAGATATTGCTTAAGCCGCGACCAAATACCTCACACGGTTCCAAGGTGCTGTAACCACTCGGTCATCTACTTTAAACAGCGGTAATTCCAAATGATGACAATGATTGGTGATGAGAGCTCTAGACACTTGGTACCTTCTACAGACCTGAGTTAGGGGCATACTGTGGTCAATACCAGAGATGCATTCTCTCAGAAAGCGTTCCTTTCTTCTTTCATGGTTTTCCGTGCTTTTGCTCGAAGATGTCGGGGAGGCAAGACTGGAGTTTATCAGATACATTTTTGGAAAACAAGAAGAGATTATTCACGTTGCTTTATTGTCTCCGTGCATTCACCTGCTCACGATGGCGATAGAGGTCGTCAGGCGACACTCGAGGACCGTGGGATGCGAGCATTTGCGGCCTCAATTGTCTTTGGTAAGGGCCTCGACGTATCGTCCGGTGTCAAGTTGGCCGTCGTGTTCGAATTAAAAACTTACCATGGAAATTGACCAGTCGGCTTTCTTTGGGAGGTTGCCTCGAAAAGTGAAAGCTATCTCATTTTACCACGTTTTACTTCATTGGTTTTCTGGTTAGTTAATGTGTTTGTCCTTCCGGTAAAAACCTTGCCACTCAAATTTCGACCACTTCCTCGTTAGCTAGAGCGCAGACACTTTCAGGATAGCTCAGACCTGGATGACAAGGTTATTGTCTTACACTTTTACTATAATATGGGAGCAGTATCTCGAGAAATATTCATAAAGCAAAATTAAATATGGAGATTATTTCCAAAAAAGGCCACCGAAATCCCATGGAGGCGCTGCAATCATCACAGGTTCAGCGTCCTCTGGATGGCAGTTCTCTACACTACTCCCTCATCGGGGTATCCTGATCGAAACGTGAAGTCATAACGGATTTATACCCTATTTTAAAAAGGTATTCGACTACATCCACCATGTTAAGGATACTCATCGAAATGCCAGTTTGTACTGGCTTCCAATGTCCAGTTCCTATTTTTATGGCCTCGATCAAACTTTTGAATTTTAAAAGTCCCAACTTTGCCCCCTCTTTATTAGCCCCGGTGATAGCCCCCTTCAACCGTCTCACATTCATCAGTTTGAACCAAACTTAAACCTGATTTAGAGACCACAGTGTTTTTTCAGCAGTGTGGGACATGAGTCTCAGGTTGACTTAAGTCTGTAGAGCAGAGCCAGTTTCATGGCTGAAAACATGAAGGGCCAAACTGACCTTCATCTTGTGAAATTGCCAAGGGTTAAGACAGCGGTCGTTAATATTAGGCGCCAGCTTCAACTCCTACTTCTGCTGGATATGGTGTAGGTCACATAATTAACTTGCACTTACAATGTTGCAGGGCAACCCCATATTCTTTCACCACCGCATCTGGCAAGAGAAAATCATGGACCAACAGTGCACTTCGCAAGTTTTTGAGCAGGTGTGGCATATCAGGAAAGAAATAAAGTCTATCATCATCTCTGGCAGGGTGAGGGACATAGCTCACTTCTGAGTATTTCCCCACTCTAACGCCATAGCTGCTCCAGAAGCCCTGATTTTTTGAACCCATATCACTGACAATCCCAACGACAGTGAAGCAGACACCTTCCACTGCCTGCACGCAGTCATTAAAAATCCATGGAGATTATCCGCCTGCGAAGTTTTGTTGGTGAAGTGGTAGCCGATTAACTGCTTCCTATTTCTATTCACTCCACGAATCATTACCACATAAAGCTGAATGCCTAAATCATTAGAATTTGTATCATCAAGTGTGACATGGCCCTCACATGAGGGGCATAAATAATTCCATTCCATTTCCATCTCACCCACCATCAAAATGCAGTTTTTCTCTAAAGACGAGGAAAATGCAGGACCCTGACTTACCAGAAGAGTGAGCACATATTTTAAAATTCCAGGAAATATGTCTATGTTTCTCAGCTTGCGGCAAAGAGTACTTTATAAAGGAAGTGGGTATCCTTTTCGGACAAGCACCTTATACCCTTTCCAACCAACTGCAAACCTTATCTGCAGTGCTTCCTCGATGACCCCTTTGGTACAGGAATTTTTCATCCTGCCGCATAAAAGAATTTTCACCTGAGCTGGCTGGCTGAGAAAGGGGAGTGGAGGAAAACGACTACGAACTTCTTGCAGTTGTGCTCTTGTGGCCTGAAGAGATTTCTCTGTCAGCCACAGTTTTCGCTCCAGTGCTTTTATTTTCATTAACAGCTCTGCCTCCTGAAAATAATCGTAATGATAATCATATTAGTGGGAATATAATAATCATTTATGCATATTATTTATTTATTTCATGTAAGATAATGTTAGCGTAATAACATCAACGGTAAACAATGCACTCAGAGCAACATTCTAGAAAAGACAGAAAGGCTGTGTTGAAGGTTTGAAAGGAATGGCCCAATTAGAAAAAGAATACATACACACTTTCAATATCACCACAGGAGTAAGGTAAGGATTTGGGTGGTCCCCTCTTTTAACTTGGCACTAGAAAAATCTTTGAATGCAACTATATCCGTAGCGAGAGGGGCAAGTATTGAAGGAGAAATAAATATATTGGCATATGCTTATGATAGCCTTAGAAGCAGATAGTTAAACTGACCTGAAATTACTAGCCCAGTCGTTCTGGAAGATGCACTATAAAGAGGATTGCAGTCAAAATGAAGATAAAACGAAAGATGTGCAAAATGGAAGAGTTGCAAAGCCTAATACAAAAAGGCCGCTATATACGGTGAATGATCATGTGATCATGAATGCAAAATAAAGCATGTTCTAATATTCACAGAATAATCATACATTCAGCATGATCATACGCATGATCATTCACCGCGTATAGCACCCTTAACATGGAATGGCCAATTGGTTGACGACGTAGGACTAGAGGGAGGGGTTAACTTGGCGGACGACAGAGGAGTCTGGAAAGAACTTTTCTCAAGGATTAAAGGAAACAGCTAAGTAAGTGGCTTACAATAGGAATATCATCAATGAAAAATGTTAAATATGTCACAATGACCTATAGCAGAATTATTTTAACCATATTCTGAAGTAGAAAATTGAAAATAAGAATTACAATTCTGCAAAATACTTTTGACATTCTGCCATACAATTGCAACCCATAACACTAGGCCCTTTAATGTATCCTATACTTAGGACAAAATGATTTCTATAGTCTCCTAAGAAATACTATCTGTGAAGTAGAGAAAGAAAACTGAAAATTACATTTCATTATGAATCATATTCTGCAAGTTAATCATGAAAATCCATTCATTCAGTTTATTAATGCATGCCTAAAATTAAGAAAATTTATAGCCAATCAGTGATATCCAATCATTATTTTCTATAATCTATTAAAAGAAAAGGTTATACAACAGTAAAAGTAAATTTTGAACCCAATTTGATGCAATACATGTTATATGTTAATGGCATTTGCATTGTGAGGTTTTTGGCTTTTAGGTTGTACTCCACCTTCTCCTTGAAACTCTAATGGAATACCTTCACAGAATATATTCGTCAAAGCCATGGATACTAACATCAACCATTAAGGAACTAATAAATGGTCATGTAGTATCCTACAGGTATAGGCCGGTAAGATAGTGTAGTTGAACTTCCAATGCCAAGGTATTTAACAAAGACAACTTACCCTATCAGTAATTGTACAATCCTGCGCTGGTTCTTCCTGAGTTGCTTCCTCACCAAAATACACTTCTGGAACCTGCTTTAACAGCAACATGAACATGCAGGTGATCATAAAATTAAATTTGCGAATGAATTCTGCAATAAAATGCTAAATGAACAAGAATATGGAAGCAATGGAAAAAGAAATGGCAGACGAGGAGAAAGAAACGCCATCAATGGATTTAGGAGTACAATATCCCTGGTTTAATAAGGAATTAATGTTGAAGGAGTTTTCAATCCACACGAAATCATGATGAGGCAAAATATCAGTTAGAAACTAACTATTCAAAGTAAACCATTTCCTTGACATTTATAACAGCACAGTTAATGAGACCGACTTAAATGAAAGTAACTCTATATTTTAAAGAATTCTAGACAAATCAATATGAATGAGACAAAATATTAACATTAAAACGATTAATGAGAAAACAATGCACAATTTATAGTTCTCCATAGCCATATCTATAGAATATCTCTCAATTGCCAGGCATGAATAGTACCTCCTCGATAAACACCGAAGCAATTACACCAAAATCTAAATAATTAGAAATTTTCACTTCTTATTATGTGGTTGCAAAGCTCTAATACGTACCATAAGTAAAGGTTCGGCCAACGAAGTATCAAGTGCAGAGGAAGCATCAGTAGCCACCACCATTTCAGGAACGTCTACGATTGTCCTCTTCAGAATTCTCTTCTAAGGAGTAACAGGTTTTGGACAAGTAGGCACATTGAACAATGGATGAATTGCATTCTGTTCCAATTTACTTCAGCCATTCGCGCGATTGCTTTCGAATTGCTAATCCTCAAAAAGTTAACACACTCATTGCTATTTGTAATTCATAACTCCGAGGGCCAAGACAAAATGTCGATGTTGATATGTTTGTCGGCTATAACCTGCGATGTGGAAGTTATAATATTATTCCTACAAAACTGGAATTAAAATACGAAGCGAATCAAGAAAAAAAGAGTCGCAAAAGAAACTCGTCGCGATTTTAACAGCATTTAGTTCAGCATTCATACCACTGAAGTGATAGTCACTCTTCCATTGAACTACACACACATAAAGCAATGAGAAGCACCTATCCCTAATATGTATATCCAAAGCTGCAGACTTAGATTCTACGTAAAAATGTAATTGTCTTCATTTGTTCTAAAAGACTGTAAAATTACTTCATACCGACATCAGTACAAACAAATATTTCAATTGTAAACAGAACCAGCAATATTGATAACATCCAAATATGTACCCAGTGTATTCACGGTTTCTCGTGTAATGTGCGGTATATTGTGTCAATCACCGCAATCAAGACTAATATTCATATATTATACATGAAATATCACATGTCAGCTATAAATAGAAAACAACAGCATTTTCAACACTGGTCTCCAGATAGGTACGACGCTGGATTATTTTCACCGGTATACCTATTAGAAAAATTACTGTTTTTGCACATTTGAAACAAAATAACAAAGATAAATGGATCAATACTATCAACATTTTAAGGCAATTGTATTTAATGAGCTATTATGTTTAAAAAAAACTTACCTCACATCGGCGGGAAGACGTGGTTGGCTGCCACTTGTCCCTTCGGCGGCAATCCAGCGGGCTCTGTACACGTGAAATGATATCTCATTATGTCCAAGCCAAACCAGTCGTAAGAAAGGGCGACTCCTGGGGCCGTATTCTGTATTTCGTCGGTGCCGCACCGGTCGGTTTCCCTTTCAAGCCCACCGACTGGACATCAAACCGTACCGACAACGGATTCCGCACCGACGACGACACTTTCAGCGATTCTGTAAGGTCGTCGGTTTCAAACCAGTCGGTACGGTTCCCCTTCCTTCCCAAACAGGGAAAATCCGAATATATCCGAAGTTTCACGTGTCTCCACCAATGAAAGAAGGGTAAAAACAAGTGAAGACTCATTGGCACAGTTTGTTGTCGTCATTCTCAATCTTTTTATTTGCGGAAATTACGACTTATTGCTAGATTAAGATAAACGATATTGGATAAGTTGTTAACAATGCTTATATAATGTGTGGTAGTAATGCTGTACCTACAGAATCGAAGGAAACAATATATTACAACATCACAATAAAGTTTGTATGTGATGGAGATTGTTGTTGCTGGAATGAATTATTGAAACTATCCTTGAGATCGTAGTTTCTTTTTTTAAATATCGGTTCCGTATAATGCTATTTATTCATGATTTGGTAATATAGTTGTCATTAAGTAAGTTCCGTATAAATGTTATCAACGGAAGGTTATGCCATTGGCACCGTAGCAGACGAAAATAGCATACCATGGAACGTGAACGTAGGATTCAAATGCAAATGTAATAATAGAGGAACAAGTTAGGAAATTGTTATAAAAATATGGAGCTGGGTGCAATTAAAAGAAGTGTAATGACGAGGAAGTAAATAAATTGTGATTGGGTGAAATACATATGTATAAGTTGCGCATTCCAAGTGAGAGAAAATGATAATATTGCGGTAAACCTCATACTTATTAACAAATATCTTCTTTTATCGTCAAGGGAATCAATGGCTGACGATGAAATGAAATATAGTTGCCCGTTACAAATGAAAGAAACTGATACCGTTGTGGCAAACTTCATACTTAAATAAAAAGATCTTATTTCTATGCCGAGAGAAACGCCAAATTGATGATTGAGTGAAATAACAGTCGCCTATTCAGAGTGATATAAAGTGATAACATTGCGGCAAAACTCATATTTAATCAAAAATATCTTTTTTATGTCAAAGGAGCAAGTAAATGATGATAGAGAGAAATAAAGCCTATTACAAGCGAGTGAAAGTGCGGTAACATAAATGAGAGAAAGTCATTATATGTTAGCAAACCTCATTTTTATTAACCATTATCTTATATTTCTGTCAAGGTAATTAATATAGATGATGACACAGTGAATTATAGAGGCGTATTCGAAGGGGCAGAAAAAGATAACATTGGAGAAAACCTCATTATTTACTCGGTGATGAGGTAAAAACAAAATAAAACGTACAATGCGCACCGGGGAATTCATGAAACCCACTAGTCGGTGGCCGTACCGACACCTCTTTGCTGTCGGTACGGCTACCGACGATCTCCCGTCCTCTCGTCGGTGCCGCACTGACCGGGTTCGTACAGAATCGCACGACTTCTTACCGGGAGTCGGTGTGACGTCGCACCCGACGAATCGGTGCCGCACCGATCGGTTTGGAGTTACAGAATACGGCCCCTGAGCGGGGGAATACGGATTTGGGCTCTAGTGGACATGTATTTTCCATCATATCTCAATTTTTTTTATCTTAAATAAAAAGCCTGCAATCCACCATTCCTTTTACGATTGGCTCTGAATGCGTATGCAAGGTTGCTTTCATCAAAGAATAAATATGATATCTATTGACTAGTAGTATTCATTTCATAATCTTACAAGCCAACCACGTTTTTCGTTTTTGATACCTAAAATTACATTTTAAAATTTATTCCAACCATCTCATCAAACATATTCGAAATTTTCAATGATTTATGGTTCCGTTAAAAAAATTATGGCGATATATTTTTATATTTTCATCACTTATAGAACTTCATCTATGTTGTACGGTATACTGTACAACATGTACAATAAACTGCATAACATAGATGAGCTATTATAGTATAGCAACCCCAACTATTTTTTTCCATAAATTGCGTTTGCATTTACATATGATTAATATCGAGAATAGCCATCGCTCGGGAGAAGACAGCAAATGAATCGAAAATTTTCAATCTTGAGAAAAATTGATTTTTGATGAGCAATTTCACCAGAAATAAAGTAATGCAAATAAATTACCTAAAGCCATCGTTTTTTTTTAAATACTAACAAATGTCTGCTCTGGTTGCAGACAAAATTCTTTAGTTAGCTTCAAGTCGTGCTGAGGTTGGTTTTACGTTTGGCAACATTTACAAACACAACCTGCATATTTCAAGTGAAGAGTTCTAACCGTTCCCAATAGAATCAATTTGATATACGAATTAATACTTCAAAAGTCCCATTCTTCGAGACCCACAGTAGATTCTCCGCTATATTCTTCGTGGCTGAGTCTCACTTTTTAATGCAGCGTCAGAAGCGAAGTAATAAATTGTCAAAAACCAAGGGCATTTTGAATCTGCAAATGCTCCTCTCTTCATTACGCAAATGGACAGAACGCTACGTCAAAATCACATCATCAATCAAAACTTAAGTCCAAGTTATACTTGAAGTTTTTTGGGCGTTGGGCTCTGCCTTTCTACGTAGTTAAGATCACATGCATTACGCAAGAAATGAAGAATGCTCTTCAGAACTTCATATAAATAAACAAAGATATAGATTTTTAACTTCGAAAACAAAAAACAAATAATAAAAATAACTTTCAAAACAATAACCCATCGAGGATAGAAGAACCACACCCTTGTCACTGAAAAGCACGATAAGCAAGCATATTACTGTAACAATGCAACGTTTATTTTTCATCCATTTTCCCCCAAGATATCATGAATATTTCCAGTAATTCTTTTATTTTGTGACTCTTGGTCTTCCTCCTGCACCTCCACTCAGCAGAATTAAAATACCATACTCTCCATCCCATAGGAAGCACCTCTAAGGTACCATCTGATGGTATCATTTTGTTAATCATATTTTTTTAACATCTTTTTTTGACATTTTAAAGTACCAGGGTCCTTCAATAAGTAATGCCCCTTATTTTTTCTCAGAATGTATTTATTTTAACGAGTCAGAATTTGGTGACAATATGCATCAACATGTTTTGTCCATGCCTTATTTTTCTACGTAGTAACCATTACGTTCCAAGGCCTAGCGTCAACATTTTGTAGGAGCATGCATTCTCTGGTGGCAATAGCTCCTGTCTTGTAGGCGTTGCCAAGCCGAGCGTGGCTGATCATGGAGCTCTGTTTCTGCATCCCCTGAGGCTGTAACATTCTTTACCCATCGCCCAAATTCACTCCTACTAACTGCAGCGTAACCATAAACTGCACACAAACGTTTTTTTCCGTACACAAAAATTCAGTAACAGCACATTGCTTTGGTTAGTGGTAGTTAATAATAATAATAATTAGTAGTAAGTAGTTAGTAATATTTCTGTGACCGTGCGGTGTGTATGTGGCGGTCCTGTTGCATGCCGCATGTTGGTGATTTGTCACCTCCTGCCAAACACCCTAGAGGTGGCTCACAGGGTATTATGTAGGCGGCGATTAAATGCTTTTATTTATCCATGCACTTGTGGTGATCATGGTGATTGGTCACCCCCTGCCAGACACCCTTGGCTCGCATGGAGTTTCAGTAGATATAGAAGAATAAATGAAGTAGTGAAGGTCAGCGAAAGCTCACACCCTGCCAAACACCTTTGAGGAACCCCGTCACCAGAATTCCTGAAACACGTGGACAAGCTAAAAATTGGGGTGGGGGGGAGAAAAAGGAGCTTTTCGCGTTACCACATCCACTCAGAAAATTTCGGCGTTGCCAATTCAGCGGAGGCAGTGGGCGTAAATTTAATCACTTTTCGTAAAATCCTTTTTTCTCATCGTAGAACCTCGATCAAAAGACGCATTTAATCGCTCAACGGCAATGAGTATGATAGGTGTAATTGTTTACCTCCAAGTACTGGCATTAGTAAAGTAAAAATGTACTACGAAAGGTCATATTGGCAGCGGTTACCTCATGCTGTGACGCCCGTCTCCCGAGCATCCGGATTATCTCTGAGAGCCCAAGAAAGGGTTCGAAAAAGGGTCGCCCTTCCGTCCAGTATACCTGACCATTTCTTGGCCCCACAAAACCATCCCATCCTTCTTTACATGTTCCATATATTTCATTCGAGGTCTTCCTTTTCCGTTCTTGCCATACACTTGTCCCTCGACGATTGCCTTCATCAGACCATAATGTCTCAAGATTTGGCCTATAAGGTTGTTGCGTCTTCTTATCAAGGTTTTTCTTCTCCTACTTTTTCTTCTCTCACAAGTCTTCTCTCCCTCCTACTCTTCTTAGGACTTCCTCATCACTAATTCGGTCGATCCATTTGATCCTCATCACCACGGGCGTACCCAGCGGAGGGCAGGGTGGGCCAGCTGCCCCCTCGCCCCCTAGAAGCAAAAATTGCAAAAGTCTTTAAGAAAAATCAGTTCTGAATTGAAACGAAAGAATTCAATAAATTTTCTTTAAACCCACGAAAAATGATATGTATTATCATAAGATGTGTAACTAAAATATAAATATTTTTCAAGGAATTAATCTCATAAACTAATATCACAACTAGGCTTGGCCCCCCTAGACCATAGCTTGCCCCCCCCCCCCTCGTTATGATCCTGGGTACGCCCTTGCTCATCACCCTTCTGTAGCACCACACTTCGAAGGCCTTCACCCATTATCATTCCTCGGCTCTTATTATATTGTTCTACAAATGCTTTAATCATTGCGGATATGTTTAGCTATCTTGCGGAATCATCGGGGACAAAAATTAAAATACAAACATTTCAAAAAGTGTTTTCCGAGGTCCCAATGCTAAAGAGTGAACGAAATGTAGGATAAATTTAGATTAATAGGTATGAATTCTATCCATCGATGTACTTCGAGCAAAAACCTCACATATCACTTTCCAACTAGAATTGAAAATAATTTTTTAATACATTCACTACCGCAACAATATTCAAATCGCAAAAGTCAATAGAATGGTTAGAACATTTTGAAAGACATTAACATGATGCAAGATTTACATATTTTTGGTGAAAAATGTTCATAAATTTGTAAAATTTCATTGCCTATCAACGTGTACTGTTTCAATTTTCAAATACTTGCCCTCTTCACCAAATACCACGAAGGACTTCGCAAGTTATCCGTTGTAAACTCAGTTCATTCACCTTTGCGATAAGGAGGAGAGAAGAACAACCGCAGCACGTATTGTGACGGCGCGCCGTCACAATACGTGCTGCGGTTGGAATGACGAATGGAATTTTCCAGAGATCTGAAAACAAAATATCAAAGGAAGAGCATTAAGGAAGGATTATGATCTGTCTTATATGAGCCTAGGAAACCATAATGCTTCGTCATAATACGAACCGCAAGCATCTACGAAGAAATTGCTGAATCTATACCCCTACCCGTGGAACTTTTCTCCTAGTTTTCTTGGAAGTGATATACCCGTGACTTCCTTCACGAATGATGATAATTCATACGCTTTGACAATAAATAGCATTCCATCACGAAAGAATGTTCATCGCCGAGTACCTCAAAGAAGACATCGAGAGGGGAGGCATTTGTTTCTGGCATCAGCTCGAATGCAACCGAATATCGTGAATTTCAGTCCGCGTCTCAAATGATCACTTGTCCGGATGATGCGGCTTTGGTTTCCCTTGTTCTGCTTGGCTTTGGGAGCCGATCGAATTGCCTTCAAGTTGGCGGAGAGCTCCGACCTCTCTGACGAGCAAGGCCATCTGATAAACCCATATGGAACCTTCAACTCATCAGAGGTAATTGATTAACTATTAACAGCTCATTCATAAAGACACAAGTTGATTGATCATTTTCTAGCATGGAGGTAGTCATGAAATCATCTATCATTACCCTCTGATTAACATTTTGTACTACGATCGTCTTTAATCTCTTCACGTAACTATTAAACAGTGACGATGAAATATATTAAAACTGGAATAGGATATTTTTCTTCCAAGCAAAAAACATACAGAAATTTAACCCCGAATTCCGTCTATTTCCACTCGGGAGAAACGTGGAGGATAAGCGAAAATGTTACCCGAATATTGCGTTATTTGAGCCAGCCCAAAGAAAGATGTTGAATGACATCTAGAACATGCTCGAATAAAAAATATCACGATCCACTAAATTACGGCAGCGATCATTTCGTTGAGAGAATATTGAGAAGAGTGATGCCAAACTGCCATTCCACGCATCCTTTGAACGTATGCAAACACTCATAACAGAGTGCCAAAATGGTTTAGTTCAAAAAAAGAATTTCGGATCCCACGAAAGGCGACGTAAATAAAGAAATTTTAAGAGTAAATGGCAATTCCTTACTTGAATACAAGTTGAAATATCTTTCGTTGTCGTATTTTAGCATGCTTTTAAAAATGTGAAAAACTTCATTTTTCAGAGAATTTTTTTGTAAATTCATGATTTTTCAATATTTTGTTTTCATTTGTGAAGGAAAGCAATTGTGTTTTTATGTTTCGGGGGGGTCCGGACCCCCCGGACCTCCCCTCTCGCTACGCCACTGGTGTCACTAGTAATAATAATAATAATATCCGCTAAAATATTACCTATTCAATAAACGCTACTGCAACAATTTTGCAAAGCTGCGGCATCCAATATAGATGGGCGTAAGACCCAACGACGCTGGCTGTGGTATCCAACGAGTTGGTTGTCACAGCCATCTCTTACCCAGCCATTTAAAATGGCTGCCTCATCCAACTAAATAGATGGCGCCCCAGCATTTATCTAAATTGGGTGTGGGATCCAACTCTTAGATACCACGACCAATTTTTTCTTTCAGTGCACTATTTCAATATGCACAACCTGAATTACGAAGTAAAAAAATTTTAATGCAAAAAATAACTATGGAATGAAGGATAATTAAATGTATCGCCACTTCTGAATGCGACAAAATTTCTGTTCCTTCTATGTATGATCTTTTCTATGGCTCCGGCATGTATTTTATGAAAAGCGATGTTGAATAAGGCGAAGATGATGATGTCAGACGGATAATTGGCTTTCCAATTTTATTATGAAAATTTACTGTAAGAGAAACGTTTATTTCCACTTCCTTGACGCGCTGGCGAATAATAGCGCGTGGTTTTAATTAATTTTTCGCTTAAAGTCAAGTTCACAGTGGACTTAAAATTGATCCATATCTCCAGAAACCCAAGCACTCTTTCTTTACCATACTGTTAGCTGCCTTAGTTAATTACGTAACCACTGAAAAATGAAAAAAAAACTTTCAATAATAATGCTTCCTTTCCGTAGGCAGCTTTATGCAAAGCCTTTATCGAGAAGAAAGTGATACAGCATTGTCATATACCTGGTCTACAATGAATTTAAGTCGTAAGAGAGCCAAAATTCCTTATCTCCGTTGAACGTAAACCGTAAGACGTGTTTCGTAAGAAAGTGATACTCTGTTTCTAAGCATTCTTGTGTGCTTTAATTTTGCGGAGAGTATACATAAAACCTCCAGGATGAATCAAATAGAGCGTCAATAATCTTTTAAATCTCAATAAATACTCCTTGCTGGAGGATTAATCTCACACGAGCGTTGCAATCAGCAGAAACACAAAAATGTATTAATTGGTAATAGTCCCTCGATACTTTCCCGTTTAGGAGTCCGACAGACATTCAACTCCTTCCATGTAGCGGGATGCACTCGGCTGTGGCCCTGGCTCATCGGTTGAAGACTAAGTCGACTGACATGATGAAGACGATATCAGACGAGCAATCAACTCCTCTATATCATCCTGCAAATTGTCTGAATGACACATGTCCTCTTCCACTTTCTTGACGTATTCAACATAGTTTTTCCAGTTCTCCGAAGAAATAGTATCAAAGCTTTCTGCTATCATTTTTTCCACCCTTGGTCATCTTAAAGATTGAATTCCTCATTCCGACGTAATGTTTCACTTGAGCCCAAACCATCTCAATTGGGTTTAACTCGCAATGTTATGATGTTAGTCTTAGTGCAGTACGGCCGTATTCCTTAGCTCCTTAGCATCAACCTTAAATTTTTCAAATTTTCCCCGTACTTAGTTTACTATGAATAAAAGATCTCTTTTCAAGCTTTCCTCATCCTAGCTAATTCCTTCACAAGGCAACCATTCTTTAATGTTTTCTTTCCTCCAGCTTGTAGTAGGCAAGGATTCCAATTTCCTTGAGTGATAAAAGGCAACTATTACTACTATCTACCAATATTATTGATCCTTCGGTTAGGTTTGCAAGAAGTGAGTGCTCAAACCAGCTCTCGCAACACTCGCCATCCATTTCGTCATGCTCATTCATTGAGTTCTTTTTGCGCAGAAACACATGCGATGATCATTTTATAAACCCTTTTTCCGTCCCTGCATGCATAGTTGCTGATCGTCCTCCTCGGGAAGAGGGGGCCTTAAGCCCAGTTCTTATTCAAGCAAGAAAAGCTTTACGCGGAGTTTCTATTTTTTGCCTCGCCAAGTCATGATCATTGTTTGTCCAAAGTTAAGCCAAGTTTAATCTCTGAATACAACGATGATCTGTTGGCGACGATATTTTTGGCTGTCTTAAATAATTGTGCCGCCAACGAATAATGTTATCCTTTTCCATAAGGATGCTTCTTTCCCCATGCGTTCGTACAAGAAGCCTATGTCCAAAAGAAGACGATACATTTTAGTCCTTTTAAAATCTGGGAGATCACTATTCATATTTACTGAGCTTAATATGGATTTCAAAGTCGGAGAAATATTTTTCACGAATAATTCATATACCTTCCTTCTAATTCCCGATCTCACAAAATCGTCGAAAATCACTGTTCTCGAATATTTGTAAGGCCGTCTACTTTATTTTAGTATTTGAAGAAGTTATCAATGGACTACGGAGGCTTTCCTTTCTCACTCTGTGACCAGTGAACTCTGAGCACCCAGTTGCCTCCGAAGTTTCTCGGCTGGCCTCACTAGAGCCGAGAGATTTCCCGAAGTACGAGAAGACGTTGAGCACCCACTCTCTTTCGTAGCTTCTGAGCTTCTCACCTTTTCTCCTCCTCTTTGTATCCGATATAGTAATAGGGCACGTTACAGCTGCGATTGGAGTAAATAACACTCCACAACTCTCAATCTCAGCAGACTCGTTCACTCCAAAAAATGCAACGACAAACTGAACGCCTTCGCAAATTCTCCCCCCCGCCCCTTCGGCAGGGTCGCTTTTCGTGCCGATGTTTTATGGTACCTCATGAACGGAATTTGAGGAAAACCCAGAGCGCCCTTTTGTAAAAGGCATGCACTGGAAGGGGTAGCCCTTCGCACGGATGATGAGATATTCTCTTTCTTGGTTTCTGCGGCGAGACCAAAACACCCAAGGCGAAATTCCATCTTATGTCCAAGCCGTCAAAATTTGCTTGCATCCACGTATCAATGGATTGAAATATAAATATTTTTGTTGCGACGTATGGGTGTTTTCTGCAAAGGATAACAAACGAAGAGGTATATATTACAAAGTATGCATTGACAAAAAACTCCATTTACGCCCGAGAATTTTCCCTCTGCGCGCAACACAACGAAAGAAGCTCGGCCCAGCAGCGCCATTATATTTTTTCTTTGGATGAAAACCCTGTAACTCCCTTCAGAATTTATATAAGCTAATGACTTTTTCACTACAAATAACTTTGCAGTTTTTTTTACAATTTTATACGCAGCAGATGAAGACCTACAGCGTAGGAAATGTAAGTTAGTAAACGACCACTTGTTACCTAGCAAAAATCCCAATCTTCATGTCCTTAAGGATGTTAAGTCGGTATAACAAGACTTTAACTCAATTATTGTAAAATTGGTGATGAGATTCAAAGAGAAAAGAGTATAAACAATTTTTGTAGAAGATTCAATCCAGTATAAGCAATTACGAGAAGAAGTTCAAGTAAAAAAAACACTTTTGCAACGGAAATTAAAGGAAATTTTTTTACAGCCTTTGCTATATTTTTATAGAAAAATTATTAGTTTTTCGATGAGTGCAGCGTCTTTTTCTACATTAGAATACAATGCTAATCTGTGCATAGCGCAATAATAATTTTCATGCCGCTATTGGCAACACTGCACTCCCGGCTTAATCGAGATTAACATGGGAAACGAATCTCCATTACAGTCCATAATGTCACCTGAATGTTGAACGCACTCTAGACTATAGACATCAATCCCAGGTCAGTTTCCAGGACCAAACAGATTTCCGTTTCTCCACCAACAGCATTGAGCATTTTAGAAATTCCATTTTAGATTCCTCGCATTCCACTGGGGGAATGTTTGATTGGGTACTTCTTTCCATTAATTTATTGATTTTTATTTTTTTTATTTACCTAGCATTCGCTCGTTCAGTCTATAAATCATACATGAAATGAAAGAGCAACTCAAAGTGCATTACGTAAAACCCTGCAATTTTCCAATCTGAGCACTATTCGTCACACGTCTGGACGATATGCGAGTTCGTCCCAAATGTTAATTAGTGTCTCTCGAGTAATTGCTGCAACAGCTGCTTCAATCCTGTTTCTTAATTCGGAAAGGTGAGCTGGCAATGGAGGCACGGATGTTGTTGCCATCTGCAGTATCAAAACCAAATTTTTTATGGAACGCACGTTGAACAGTAACTACAGATTCCTTCTTTGCAAACAATAAAACAAAGAAACCTTTCTGCACATTAATAATCATTTTTGCTCCCAGCTCTCTCTAGCGGATGGAAACGGAAACATTGGGTACCCATAAGCACCGTTGAAAACAAACAAAACTGTTTCAGTAGCTCTTTAATTTGATGCTAATTTACAGCTCTAAGTTAAGGGCAATTCACATTATAAAGCGTTAAAAAACCACAATTCGTATTTAAACACACTGCATAAGAAAACTTGACATCCGTTGACTTGAATAAGGCCTCGGAAGGATGACGCTACTCCAGCCACTGATCATTGAAAGTGTCTTCCAGCGAATGAAGTTTGGCTTGGTGGCTTTCCCGTGGAAAATAAGAAACCCCAGAAATCTATAACATATGTACTTATGAAGAGGGCAATTACGTGTGCTATTCCTTTAAACGACGACAAAACGCTGCGGGGAGACGTAACGCCACAATCATCGCCATAAGTAAACACTCTCTTTTTATTTACATGTGCCAAAGATAGGATATAAAGCTCGAAGAAGGATGAATGCAAATCAAAATTGCTATTAAGACCCAATTGGTTAACCGAAATTTATTTTGATTGCAAACAGAACGTGCATACTGAACACACGGGGAATCTCTGAAGTAAAGAGCCATGGAGACGGGAGAAAAATTCAATGTCCGACTTAAACGCATAGCTCATTGTTGGCCGATAGTCTGGGTATCCTAAAAGTACTTCACAAATTAGACTTGTGATATTTATTTGTATATAGTTTGATCTATTATCTATTTCCTCAAAGACTATTGCAGATGACATGCGTGCGTCAAAGAATGAACATGAGAAAATGTAAAATCGTGGTCTGTGACACCTTCGCTTTGAAAATTGGCACATGAGCGTGGCACATAAACGGAACATGATTGCGAGGGAAAAAATGACGGATAGGATAAGGACGAGCATTTGGAGTCAGGCGCGAAAACCTCTCGGCCTAGTGAAGAGCGAAGGCAGTCAACAGGAAGGTAGTATTCATTTCGAAAGTTCCTGCTTTCCGACCTAAAATACGACCTGTGAGCGTGTGAAATATTGGCTTGCGGCGCTCTGATGCAAAATAATCTGATAGATTTCGATTTCCGAACGTACTAATTTCGCCAGGAGAAACAACTTGAGTGAACTGCGAGAGCCACGCAAGAGGTAGGAAACGGTGGGAGTGACCACCAAAGGAATCACTTAAATCGCCTCTTGCCACCAAGAACTTAGTAGGCAATATTATTTTTAGTTCGCTTCTTGATCAGCTGGAAGGAACAGAGTACGGTTTACGTGTGTCTATATCCGATACGTCGAATTATGAAGAGGTGGTGGATGTTCTGCTTCAGTGTGGGATCTCAACAAGCTGTGAAATTGGCACATATACTGCACATATAGTTCAACCAAAGTGGTTCAGTCTGTCATGTACAATACGAAACCTAACACGTCGGAAGCGAACACAACTAAACCATCAGAAAGCAGTATCCTCGCTGGTGCAACTAGGCCCTTACGAGGCTTGGTGCCTTGGAGGGATCAAGATTCGCACTGGATAAGCTGTATTAGCTTATAAAAGCATACTTCACCTCCGACCTTTCCGGAAGTTGAAGCGAGGAACGACGCGCACGTTACTCTCCAGAAAATTTCAAGATTTCTCTTTCCATGGAACTTAATCGACTGATGGGCACAAAAATAGCCTTACCTGGCAATATTTTCTGGAAATGTCATGTGGAAATCGCGTTTTCATACTGCTTCTTATGAAGATACCGATGAAAAGCACACAATGCATGTTGATAGATTTTAGATTAAATAAGTTTTTCATACAAAAACGGATATAATGTTCGTCATGCTTTAAGAATCATATTAATGGGAAAAGCTATGCTCGTAACCGAACTGCTTTTCGAGGTAATTACCAATGAATCATATAATTGAACTCAAGTGACCCAAGTTACATGCAAATGGCACCGCGGAAAACTCAATAGGCTTTAAAACTAATATAATTAAAAATAAAATAATTAAATTCTCATCTTCATCATCATTAGGCAACAATACTAGGATTAGTTTGACGCAGCTCTCCACTCTATTCTCCTATCAGCTAATCTTTTCACTCCTACGTATTTCTTTTATTTCACATCTCTCTTTACTCGTTCCATATATTTTGTTCGAGGTCTTCCTTTTCCATTCTTGCCTTCCACTTGTCCTTCGACGATTGTCTTCATCAGGCCATCATGTCTCAAGATGTGGCCTATAAGGTTGTTCCGTCTTCTTATTAAGGTTTCCATGAGGCTTCTCTTCTCTCCTACCCTTCTTAGGACATCCTCGTTACTAACTCGGTCGATCCATTCGATTTTCATCATTATTCCGTGGCACCACATTTCGAAGGCCTCTATCCTTGCTTTCTCCGCTGCGGTCATTGGCCATGCCTCACTTCCGTATAGGAGCATACTCCAGATTTAGGTTCTTATAAATTGTTTCTTTACTTCCACATTTAAGTTTCTCGCTGTAAGCAGGTCTCTCTTTTGGTGGAATGCTCTCTTTGCCTGGGCTATTCTGCTGATAATTTCTTTCTTACTTCTCCCGTCACTAGTTATCTTGCTTCCCAAATAACAGAATTCATCCACCTCTATCAGTTTTTGCTTCCCTATTTTAATGTTAGTCTTGACTTCTTCTCTTCTGCTGCATACTAAGATCTTGGTTTTCTTCGTGCTTATTTTCAGTTGATATCTACCCATTACCCTACCCATATTAACCAGAATATTTTTCAAATCCTTCTGTTTCTGCTATAACGGCTATGTCATCGGCAAATCTTAGCATGCTAATTTTTTCTCCATGGATAATCACTCCCAATGCCTTTTCTTTGATTTCATTGATGTCTTTCTCAATGTAAACGTTGAAAATTACGGGTGCCTTGTCGCACTCCTTTCCTAATTCTTGCTTCTTCACAGCTGGGCCCTGATTTTATCACCGCTACTTGGTTTTAGTATAAACTGTGGATGATTATTCTGCCAATATATAGAACCCCAATTTCCTTTAGTATTCTAAGCATTGTGCTCCAATCCACGTTGTCAAATGCTTTCTCTAAGTCCACAAACGCAACGAACGTTGGATTGTTCTTTTCCATTCTCTTCTCTATGAGCAGTCTTAGGGCCAATATTGCTTCCTTTGTGACTTTGTTTTTTTCTGAATCCGAATTGGTCCTCATCCAAGTACTCTTCTGCTTTTCGTTCTATTCTTCTATAGACAATCCTTGTCAGTATCTTCGACGCATGTGTAGTAAGGCTTATGGTCCTAAAATCTTCGCAGTTCTCCGCTCTTTTCTTCTTAGGAATAGGGATTATATAGTTCCTCTTGAAGTTCTTTGGTATCTCACCTGTCGAATACATTTCACTAATGATTTTGTACAGCTGGTTCAACGTCTTCTCTCCTGAATTTTTAATTAGCGCTGCAGGAATGTCATCAATGCCAGACGCTTTATGTATCCTGAGGTCTCTTACAGCCGCATCAAATTCCGATCTTAAATTTGGGGCTCCCATGTCATCGGCATCCACTTCCCTATCGTTTTCGATAGCATTCGTTCTTAGGCTACTTCCTTTGTACAAATCTTCCAGATATTCCTTCCATCTCTTCCCTTTTTCTTCGTTTTCAATAATTAGTTCTCCGTTTTTATTCCTAAGGGTATTACATCTTACGCCCCTTTTGTTAAAGTGGTTCCTCACTATCCTATAAGCGGCCTCTATTTTTCCATGTTTAAGATTGTTTTGCACGTCTTCGCAAATACTTTTCATCCACATTTCTCTAGCCTTCCGCGCTTTACGACATATTTCGTTCCTTATTCTCTTGTAACGATTCTGTTCTTCCTCTGTTTTCACAGCCTTGTATTTTCTTCTTTCTTCAATGAGATCTAATACTTCCTGCGTGGTCCATGGCTTTTTCATAACGACTCCTCTTTTACCAAGAACTTCCTCAGCTGCTGCCTGCAGACCACTTCTAATGGTTTTCCAACTCTCTTCCATTGGTTTGTTGGTCGTATCCTCCCCTATTTTATTTTCTACGGCCTCTTTAAAAGCCAGTTGATGCTGAACCTCCCTTAATTTTTCAACCTGCCATATGTTTTTCACGGCCTTCTCCAACTTTTTAAATTTAAGGTGGCATTTCATCATAACTAGGTTATGGTCACTATCGATATCTGTCCCTGGATAGCTTTTGCAGTCCTTCACCTGGTTCCTGAATCTTTGTTTCACTAGAATGTAGTCGATTTGGAATCTTCTAAGGTCTCCTGGCATCATCCACGTGTATCTTCTTCGCAGGGGATTTTTGAATAAAGTGTTGGTAACCACTAGCCTGTGCTCCGTGCAGAATTCAAGTAGCCTTTCTCCTCTTTCATTTCGGTTACCTAACCCATTTTTCCCAGTTATTATTCCGTCTTGACCTTCGCCGACGACGGCGTTCCAGTCACCTAAAATAATAAGATTTTCTTCCCCTCTTACCTGCTTGATAACTTCCGCTATATCTTGGTAGACATCTTCTACTACTTCATCTTCATAATCTGATGTAGGCATGTAAACCTGTACCACTACAGTAGCTACGGGTTTAGTATCTATCTTCACCATTACTATCCTTTCATTAAACTGCAGGTAGCTTTTAACACGCCTTCCGGCGCTCTTTCTAAGCATTATGCCTACTCCAGCATTACCAATTAGCGATCCTGTGTGTATCATTCTGTAGCTTCCACTCCAAAAGTATCCTTCCTGGGGCCACTTCATATCGCTGATGCCTAATACGTCGAGGTTTATTCTTCGCATCTCCACCTTCAAGTTCTCTAGCTTACCGCAGGTGCGAAGTGATCTGACGTTCCATGTTCCTATCCGTAACATTCTGTCACCTTTGACTGATGTACCCTCTCGAGTAGTCCCCGCCCGGAGATCCGAATGGGGGACTTGTTTACCTCCGGAATATTTTACCCGAGAGAATTCCATCATGTCATTATATAAATTGAGTGGAGTAGCTGCGACTCCTCGGGATGATAATGTGGTGGTTTCCCCTTGCCTTCCACATCGCAGTACTACAGTCGTTAAAGTAAATGCTACCACGCCCGTAGTGGAATGTGTCGCTGTACCGACCAGTATGGTCTCCACCTTCGCACATGTGAAGAAGAGCTGCTGCCCTCTCCCCCGGGTGATGAGAGGCATAGTTGTTGGCGGCCCTCAGTCGCCAAGTCACGGTATCTTCACAGGTTTTGGTATCATTTAAATGGTCTACCTTACCCAAGGGTAGCCCAATACCCCCTCAGAGCACCGCCGCTTTTTGTCCACGACTGCTTATTTGACGAGAGAACTCTCTTATCTCGCAGCTAACCTCTATATCTAAAGGTCGACCCACCATCCGCAACCCGGTGGACGCACTCGGTGGCTTTAAGCTCAGCCGCAAGATTTAAATTCTCCACCCTCTTTAATGCCGAATTTTTTTCTTTAATCTCAATGATTGTCGTCCATTTGGGAAAAAATTGCGAGAATCGTGCACAAATAATATTTTTTAATGTCGTAAATCTATTTCTTTAAATTCTTTAGTGTCTCGAACCTTCATAAAAATAAATGTATTCGATTTTTCTTGGGAAGATGCGACAGCAGTTAGTAAGGCACCAGTCATCTAGTACAATGAGGGACATTCAGATTGGTCCACTGGCGGCCGCTCTTTTCCTCGGCCAGCACAAAACGACAAGAAGCTAAAGATGGTGCTTAAATACATGTATTTATTCACGGCGCCAGAGTTGAGCAATACTCCAGAACTAAATTATCATAACAACTGAATCGTTCTCCCACGCTAGCGGATACCAACGACATTTACCTGGTATGCTAGATATAGCACAACGAGAAGCAGAGTAAGCTTGACAGCATGCTATACGAGCGCTCATAAATTAGCGTAATCATAAAAGGCCTTCAAAATGTTCTCCAGCTGCTTTACATATAATGCGTCAAATCGGAAGAATTCGCCCTTAAAAAAAATCACAATCCAAAATTAAAAGACAGAACACAATATCCTGAAAAATCCTCATTGATAGCCATTTCCACTATATTTTCATAACAGTTTTAAGTAAAAAATGATCGTAAATATACTAATATGCTAAAAAATAACATAAGATTTATTCGTACGTAGATAAATTAGTTATTTAAGCATGTACTCTAGTTCCACTCTAGAGTACATTAATAACTTCAATCCGTGGATTCAGAATTAATTCTTTCTTCAACTAGGTCACTTCGAAGGCCAACACATGCCAAACAGAAGATGATGTCCTCCCTGGTCTTGACTACAGGAGCTACTTCCGGTGCCAAAAGGCGAACAAGCATCCCACGCTATTCACCTGCGCTTCAGGATCATACTTCAACAACGTAAAGCAAAAGTGCCAAACTCTTACAGGTGGAGGCATTATTCTTCATGAAAAGCATAACGATTCCTGCAACGGGTTATGTACTTGGCCAAATCATATGGATGAAAGGCAGTATTTCATTTGTGTACATTCCACAACTATTCACATGCAATGCCCACACCGACAGGTATTTCACCAAAAAACAGAGCAATGTAGAGAGAGAGAGACAAAACCGAAATACGACACCTATGACGGAGAAAAGGCAATTCCTAAAGTAGAAACAATTACGATCAAAACAAATATAACTAAGAAAGATCGATTTTGGATAATAAAACAAAACCGGTACAGAAGAGATACTACAGCTCCAAAGGCATGTCAAACGACTGCCACTAAAAATATGCCATCGGGACAAACAACCGAGTATGGAATGCAATTGTCGTTTCTTAAATGTTCCTCATCTGGAAACTATTCCATTAATTTTGACTGCTCGATTTTCTACGAATGTATTCCAACAAAAAATGAGGGACAATATAACAGAAAAATACACCCTTGTCCAGGAGGAAAAGGATTTAGTGCTAAAACGAAAACGTGCATATCACAGAAAACGTTGGGAAAAACATGTGGAGTTGAAAGAATACCAGCTACATACGAGAGATGCAGTTGCGAGGGAATTACGCCGAGCTATAACTGTCGTGGATATTACAGCTGCACATGGAACACACAATACAACCTATACAGGAAAAGAATAATTGCCTGTAATGGCGGCGTATACAGCCTTAAAAATAATTGTTGTGTTCCCGGAGCAGAAACAGATTGCAAGCCAAATCTAAAAAAAGCAATTTTATCGAACATGAAAAAAAAGGAAAATACAAAAACAAGAAAATCCAAAACAAGCACCGCCCCTACGACAGTCAACACCAAAAAAACAACTAGTAGAGCTAGCACGACTACAACCACCACGAAGATGACCACTAAAACACCCACCACAACTAACAAATATGCTACAACCACGACCTCTACTAAATCAACTACTCCTAAAACTGCCTCCACGTCAACTAAACATACATCCACGTCAAAAACAACGAAGCCTACCACTACTACAAAGAAACCTTCAACCACCACCACGACAGCAAAAATCACAACGAAATCAACATCGACTACAACGCCCAAATATTCCACTACGTCTACTACCAAAAAAACAACCTCCACTAAAACATCCACTACCACCAAACCTACCACTACAAAAACGACGACGCCAACATCAACAACTACTACCTATAAGACCTCTACCACTTCCACTAAGTCCACTCCGAAGACAACCACGTCATCAACCACTTCCAAGAAGACAACAACATCCCCGACCACTGCGAAGACAACTACTACGGCGACCAGCACTTCCACCACGACGAAGACGACCACTAAAACACCCACCACAACTAACAAATATGCTACAACCACGACCTCTACTAAATCAACAACTCCTAAAACTACCTCCACGTCAACTAAACCAACATCCACGTCAAAAACAACGAAGTCTACCACTACTACAAAGAAACCTTCAACCACAACCACGACTGCAAAAACCACAACGAAATCAACATCGACTACAACACCCAAATATTCCACTACGCCTACTACCAAAAAAACAACCTCCACTAAAACATCCACTACCACCAAACCTACCACTACAAAAACGACGACGCCAAAATCAACAACTACTACTTCAAAGACCTCTACCACTTCCACTAAGTCCACTCCGAAGACAACCACGTCATCAACCACATCCAAGAAAACTACTAAAGCCCCGACCACAGGAAAGACAACTACTAAGGCTACCAGCACTTCCACCACCACGAAGATGACCACTAAAACCCCCATAACCACGACAAATAAATATGCTACAACCACGACCACTACCAAATCATCGACGCCTAAAACTACTTCCACATCAACTAAACCCACAACCGCACCTACAACAACGAAGTCTAACACTACTACAAAGAAACCTTCAACCACCACCACGACAGCAAAAATCACAACGAAATCAACATCGACTACAACGCCCAAATATTCCACTACGTCTACTACCAAAAAAAAAACCTCCACTAAAACATCCACTACCACCAAACCTACCACTACAAAAACGACGACGCCAACATCAACAACTACTACCTATAAGACCTCTACCACTTCCACTAAGTCCACTCCGAAGACAACCACGTCATCAACCACTTCCAAGAAGACAACAACATCCCCGACCACTGCGAAGACAACTACTACGGCGACCAGCACTTCAACCACGACGAAGACGACCACTAAAACACCCACCACAACTAACAAATATGCTACAACCACGACCTCTACTAAATCAACAACTCCTAAAACTACCTCCACGTCAACTAAACCAACATCCACGTCAAAAACAACGAAGTCTACCACTACTACAAAGAAACCTTCAACCACAACCACGACTGCAAAAACCACAACGAAATCAACATCGACTACAACACCCAAATATTCCACTACGCCTACTACCAAAAAAACAACCTCCACTAAAACATCCACTACCACCAAACCTACCACTACAAAAACGACGACGCCAAAATCAACAACTACTACTTCAAAGACCTCTACCACTTCCACTAAGTCCACTCCGAAGACAACCACGTCATCAACCACATCCAAGAAAACTACTAAAGCCCCGACCACAGGAAAGACAACTACTAAGGCAACCAGCACTTCCACCACCACGAAGATGACCACTAAAACCCCCATAACCACGACAAATAAATATGCTACAACCACGACCACTACCAAATCATCGACGCCTAAAACTACTTCCACATCAACTAAACCCACATCCGCACCTACAACAACGAAGTCTAACACTACTACAAAGAAACCTTCAACCACCACCACGACAGCAAAAATCACAACGAAGTCAACATCGACTACAACGCCCAAATATTCCACTACGTCTACTACCAAAAAAACAACCTCCACTAAAACATCCACTACCACCAAACCTACCACTACAAAAACGACGACGCCAACATCAACAACTACTACCTATAAGACCTCTACCACTTCCACTAAGTCCACTCCGAAGACAACCACGTCATCAACCACTTCCAAGAAGACAACAACATCCCCGACCACTGCGAAGACAACTACTACGGCGACCAGCACTTCCACCACGACGAAGACGACCACTAAAACACCCACCACAACTAACAAATATGCTACAACCACGACCTCTACTAAATCAACAACTCCTAAAACTACCTCCACGTCAACTAAACCAACATCCACGTCAAAAACAACGAAGTCTACCACTACTACAAAGAAACCTTCAACCACAACCACGACTGCAAAAACCACAACGAAATCAACATCGACTACAACACCCAAATATTCCACTACGCCTACTACCAAAAAAACAACCTCCACTAAAACATCCACTACCACCAAACCTACCACTACAAAAACGACGACGCCAAAATCAACAACTACTACTTCAAAGACCTCTACCACTTCCACTAAGTCCACTCCGAAGACAACCACGTCATCAACCACATCCAAGAAAACTACTAAAGCCCCGACCACAGGAAAGACAACTACTAAGGCAACCAGCACTTCCACCACCACGAAGATGACCACTAAAACCCCCATAACCACGACAAATAAATATGCTACAACCACGACCACTACCAAATCATCGACGCCTAAAACTACTTCCACATCAACTAAACCCACATCCGCACCTACAACAACGAAGTCTAACACTACTACAAAGAAACCTTCAACCACCACCACGACAGCAAAAATCACAACGAAGTCAACATCGACTACAACGCCCAAATATTCCACTACGTCTACTACCAAAAAAACAACCTCCACTAAAACATCCACTACCACCAAACCTACCACTACAAAAACGACGACGCCAACATCAACAACTACTACCTATAAGACCTCTACCACTTCCACTAAGTCCACTCCGAAGACAACCACGTCATCAACCACTTCCAAGAAGACAACAACATCCCCGACCACTGCGAAGACAACTACTACGGCGACCAGCACTTCCACCACGACGAAGACGACCACTAAAACACCCACCACAACTAACAAATATGCTACAACCACGACCTCTACTAAATCAACAACTCCTAAAACTACCTCCACGTCAACTAAACCAACATCCACGTCAAAAACAACGAAGTCTACCACTACTACAAAGAAACCTTCAACCACAACCACGACTGCAAAAACCACAACGAAATCAACATCGACTACAACACCCAAATATTCCACTACGCCTACTACCAAAAAAACAACCTCCACTAAAACATCCACTACCACCAAACCTACCACTACAAAAACGACGACGCCAACATCAACAACTACTACCTATAAGACCTCTACCACTTCCACTAAGTCCACTCTGAAGACAACCACGTCATCAACCACTTCCAAGAAGACAACAACATCCCCGACCACTGCGAAGACAACTACTACGGCGACCAGCACTTCCACCACGACGAAGACGACCACTAAAACACCCACCACAACTAACAAATATGCTACAACCACGACCTCTACTAAATCAACAACTCCTAAAACTACCTCCACGTCAACTAAACCAACATCCACGCCAAAAACAACGAAGTCTACCGCTAGTACAAAGAAACCTTCAACCACAAAAAATACGGCAAAAACCACAACGAAATCAACATCGAAGTCCACCCTGAAGACTACCACGTCATCAACTACATCCAAGAAAACTACAAAAACCCCGACCACAGCAAAAACTACTAAGGAAACTACTAAGGCAACGAGCACTTCCACCACAACAAAGACGACTACCAAAAAACCCTCCACCACAACTAATAAATATGCTACAACCACGACCACTACAAAATCAACCTCTCCTAAAATAACGTCCACGTCAACTAAAACAACTTCTACGCCAAAAACAACAAAGTCTACAACTACTACAAAGATACCTTCAACCACAACCAAGAGTGCAAAAACCACAACGAAATCAATATCAACTACAACGCCAAAATATTCCTCTAGTTCTACCACTAAAAAAACAACAACATCCTCTAAAACATCCTCAATCACCAAACCTACAACTACAAAAACCACTACGCCAAAATCAAAAACTACAAGTTCTAAGACCTCTACCTCTTCCACTAAGTCCACTCCGAAAACAACCACGTCATCAACCACATCCAAGAAAACTACAAAAACCCCGACCACAGCAAAGACAACTACTAAGGCATCCAGCACTCCCACCATCACGAAAACGACCACAAAAATACCCACCACCACAACTAATAAATATACTACAACCACGACCACTTCCAAACCAACGACTTCAAAAACGACGTCTCTATCTACTAAACTAACATCCACGTCAAAGACAACGGAGCTTACTACAAAGGAACCTTCAATCTTAACCACGACTGCAAAAACCACAACGAAATCAACATTGAAGTCTACCCTGAAGACTACCACGTCATCAACCACATCCAAGAAAACTACAAAAACCCCGACCACAGCAAAGACAACTGCTAAGAAAACTACTAAGTCATCCAGCACTCCCACCATCACGAAAACGACCACTAAAATACCACATCACCACCACTAATAAATATACTACAACAACGACCACTACCAAATCAACAACTCCTAAAACAACGTCTCTATCTACAAAACCAACATCCACATCAAAGACAACGGAGCTTACTACAAAGGAACCTTCAATCTTAACCACGACTGCAAAAACCACAACGAAATGAACATCAATCGAAATCAACATCACGATAGAAAACGACCAGTAAAACACCCACCACCACAACTAATAAATGTGCAACAACCACGACAACTACCAAATCATCGGCTCCTAAAACTTCGTCCACTAGTCCTCTTTTCCACTAGTCTTCGTTCCACGACGCAATTCTCAGTTTATCATTTGCCTTCAAAAAAAAGCATTACCAACTATCCTTCTTAAAGTTCCGATCGTTTATAAGTAGATACATGCTATAATACACCACCTCGAAAAGTAGGGTTCTTATTAGTCGAACTAGTTCGTTTACTTGAATGAATGATGCCATCCAGCTATGATTTTGGCATGAATCTACATCATGAATAATACGTAAAATACGTGAGTTTTGATGTTTATATCGGTAATAATTCCAGTCACGAAGATTGTGCCAGTAGTGTTAAGAACGGTTTTAACAGCCCAAGTTTTTGGTAATCATTGGTACCTCCCAGAAAAAATCGTGTAGATGAACGAAGCAGTGACTCCTGTACACTAAATTTATCTAATAGTAACTCAAAAATGCTATTATAATATCTTGCTTCGACCTTGCTATAATATTCTTTGGGAGTTTGTTTTGATATCTCAAAATCGTTACCAACATTTGGTAGATGATTGTTTTTCCTAATGGTTTCCAGTGAACAATTAAATACTGTGCCTAAAAGCATTTATGAATTTGCATCAATAATAAACCTGCTTGAAAAATGTGCAATGCGAAGCATTTTCCATTTCAATATTAAGCTAATTTCTCTCATAAAAATGTTTTATGTATTGACTACTTAGTCCTTTTTAAGAGCTATTAAATGAATATTGCTTTTAAATAAAGATTGTTTTATTTATCCGTGTGTTGAATTATTTTATACAAATAAATTAGCTAACATTTTTTCCAAAGATTCCTGTTTCTAAGTAATCTAAGCTATACCCAGGACGAGAATGGTACCAATGTGGTTCAAAAGATTTAGACGTATTGACAACTACAGTCCATTTTTACCTCTTGGTGTTCGTAATACCACATTTCAAACACCCATTTAATGTAAGAAACTCGTAACACCATATTTGCCAATTTGTATAATAATCGTCAAGCGACATCGATTCGCTTTGGTCGGTAAGCGGCCTAACTACGCCGACCCGGTGAGAGGGCTCGGAATCCCTTTGCAAATTTTTTGAAGACTTTGAATTATTGGAGATGTTTTTCCGCAGAGGATAAATATTGCTGAAGCTCAACTCACAAAGAGGTCAGTTTTGTCTCCCATCGCAAAAAAATGTGACCACTGTGGATGAATATCGTCAATTGTCCTTTTGGCTACGTCAATAATGTAATTAGCTTAGTCTCTAGGATTGGACAGAGATGATCCGTCACTCTCGGCAGTAAATAACAGATGGAAATAAATCCTAAATCACATACCACCCATTGCTAACCAAGGGCTACGGACTAAGTTTTCATCGCTCATCCTACATCCATCCAGCTTCACGGTCATTCCGATGCCTCTCAATACACTGCTGTAATCTACGTCTGCACCATATATGCAAGTAATACCGCACAGTGGTCACAAATCGATAAAAGCTGGGCTTAAGTGTTTTCTTCCGACTTATTGCATGGAAGTTTTGAATTGTAGATTCGTATTCTATAGGAATGTTCAACAAAATACGCTACGAAGTTGGAATTTAATTTGATATAAGCTGTCACAGAAACCCGGCAAACATGGGGAATTCAGTGAAAAAATGGCATTATGGTGAAATCTGTTAAGTTCCTCTTCATGGAGGACAACTTTAAGACGATATATGTGGACAAAAATTATTTTTATCCAAAAGAATAAATATAAGCGTAGCGTGATACACACATTTTATTCGGAATTTACCATTGCAAAAATAAGTTTTTCGATTTATTTTCTCACGCAATGAAACTAAACTGGGGGCTTCCCAAAAGAAGTTCGAAAACTTTAAATATGAGGACCACCCTAATATTACATATTTTTCCAACTCTTATCGTTTTTACCCAATTTTACAAATAATATTTACTCTATCGCTTAGAAAGTAACCTGCAGACGCGGAGTATTTTTCATGAATACTAAGGGGAAGTATGTATGCAATGCATATGTACAGAAAACTTTAGCTACTACTTGAAACTCCAACCTCAGCATTGATTTCACAATAAAGATGCAACGCGATCACGCCGGCGGCGCCCGGGTTGATCACATTAGATGTCGCCATGAAATCCAATTTTCAATGGTATTTTTTTAATGTTGATGCTTCCTTTAAAATATTTTATTCGCTCGTAAGTAAACCTTTTAATAAAGTTATTCGTCTATAAATGTTTTAGCTGGGCTAAATTATTTGCCCATTCAGATTCTCTTAATAATAGCTTAATAACATTAGGCAGAAAGAAATAATTGTGGAACGAAAGCAAGTGGTTGAGGAAAAAGTAATTTACAAATATTCATTGCATTCAGGACAGAAAGATTCCCCAAACCCGGGAGTCTTCCTAAAGTCTTCGTCCTCACGCGGCACATTCCGTAGAGGCATAGAGTACGTATATTCTAGAGGGCTCACGGCATAGGAGGAAATCGTATCGACAGTTTTAACTCTCAAAAAGCCGGTAGATGGCCCCGGAGTGGCTAGCAAGAGGCGAGAGGGATCACTTTCAAGGTCTCTTCCTGTCCCTCGCCTATCCCCTTCCCTTCCCGCTCCCTCTCTTCCTTACTCTCCGTCAGTCCGCCAAGCATCGAAGGAAGGGAAGACGATGTTTACATCGGGCTGAGAGTCTGAGCTGAGATGAAAAAACTCAACCGGTTTCGATATTTTCAGGCCTTTATCTAGAGGTTTACAATAACGCTAAAGACCTGAAAATAAGGAAACCGATTGTGTTTTTAATGCATACTGTGTAGAATACAACAACGTTTGCAATGATCATTTTAATTAATAAAAATATATATTACGGACGGAAAAATAAAATTTGTTGTATTCCACACAGTATGCATTAAAAACCCAACCGGTTTCTTTCTTTTCAGGTCTTTAGCGCTATTGTAAACCTCTAGATAAAGACCTGAAAATATCGAAACCGGTTGAGTTTTTTCATTAGTACTGTATTGAATACTAAATGGTTTAGTTTTGAATTTATAATGTCACCATGCCGCGAAGTTAATTCACAAAACATTATTTCAAATGTATATATACGTTCGTGATCGTCTATTTCATCGCCTGTTGTCCTAAAAGTAAAAATGAGCAAAAATTGGTCTCGATAGGCGATGGAAACTCTCAACTAGGAAATTCGTAATAATGGGTTGATCTTTAATAAGAAGGAAACGATCTTTAGAATCGCAATACAAGGAGGGATGTTTTGGAAATAATAAAAGATTTACTTAAGGTATTGAGACCGAATTCTACAGGTTATCTTTGTGGCGGGCATGCAATCCGAGCGAGCAGATGGAGAAATTACTAATATGAAATGACGATTATACCTGTGAAACACTACAGCTGCCCGTTTCTATCACTATTATTATAGGATAAGGACCTTATTTTAGCAACTGCTACATTAGGAGAAGAAAAATGTGATTCAAATGCACATTTACAGCACTATTCATAACATCTTCTCAACCACAATGTCCATCATTTATTAATAATATTTTCACCGTGGGAATAAACTGCCTCACGTTTGTATCCTGCCGTGTTATTCTGCCCTCTACCTTGCTGATAAGGGACATGCAAATATCCTCACTTATCGTCAATTATTATCGATAATATACGGGAACATCGGCGACCAACTCCTTCTCCATCATGTTTAGCATGCTTATTCCAACGCATTCATACCCCCTTTCCAGCCAAGGCCAAGGTCAGCATTCCTTCTGTTTTCTTTTTTTCGCCTCTTTAATGTTCAAGAGGCCTGTTCAGACAATTTCGCCTGTTAAAAAAGACAGAATCCTTCACTTCCATAAGCTTCCAAATTTGTTTACATTAATATCGTCTTTTTCCTTTTCCTTTTCGTCCAAATGATGTGCATCGTGGGACACCCCCGTCCAGTTGCATCAAAATATTTGCATCAAAATTTTTGCCCAAAAATTTTGATGCAAATTTGACCGTGGGACACCGGATTAACCTATGTGGCCTCTGTGTCAGCGCTTGGCGATGCTTTTCTGTCAAGGGCCCTGTGAATGGTTGGTTTCATCCAATTGGATGAAAATTTAGAACCTGCCCTATCCATTTGGACAAAACGGTGTTTTGTACAAATGATAGGACCAAAAGCCAGTTGGATGAAATTTTGACCGTGGGACAGGGTGCGCGTTAGTTGCGTCAAATTTTGATGCAAATTTGACCGTGGGACATCGCACAGTGGGCGGAAATCGGAAAAAGCCGGACGAAATTTCAAAATGATTTTTTTTTTAGTTATAAACTTGAAACTTCGCAGGTATACTCAAAACTGATTAAAATTTAAGGATATGCACTTCATTTAACAAAAATCCTACCCGTTTCTGAGATAAACAGGCTTAAACGTGAGCAAATTTCCATAAAAACGCTCGTCTTCAATTTTCTCTGAAAATCTTCCAAAGTAAGTAGAAGGCGAAGTTATAGGTGGATTCTTGCAGAATAAAAAACCACATAATCTGTTGTCATAGTGTTTTTTCTTTAATTTTCCGTAATCTTAAAGAATATTGTGATAATAAAACTTCTGCCTGTTTGACCAATGACACTCAAGCTGCATGATTCACAATTAACTTTGTAAATGCCGGATTCATAGATGGGTTCTATTTTATCTTTGTTACGACACAAAACTTCACCGAGAGTGCAAGGGTTGTAGAAAGAAACATTGAATTTATTTTTGGGGAATTTGTTTGCAAGCCTGTTGGAAAGGTCTCCCACAAATAATGACCGGCACCAATTTTTAGAATACTCTGTGATAGGGGAAGGGAGCAAAGCTGTGAAATAGCTCGCGTTTTCAACTTTCTCTGCAGGATTTTAGTTAAAGTATTTAAGCTGTAGCCATTTGCCTATCCCTACGCCATACGCCTATCCCTAGACTATTCCTCGTTAAGCGCTCACTCCAACACCGGCTTTTGCTCCTTGCTCAATTCATTACCAGACAATATTGACCCGTTTTTTCTGCCCTCAAACTCATTTATCAAACTTGCCATGTCCCATTCCTCGGCTAATAAATAAACCTCCCTCTCCACCTCCCTTTCCTCGTGCCTTCTATTTTGTTCTTTACTATCTTATGCCTGAACTATTTGTTCAGATTTTTTATGTTAAAATTTCATGTTTGTTACTGCGTCACTATAAATTGGCAGAAATGCTGTATGTGAGCAACTCCTTAAATAAATAAATAAATACATTTGAAATTGCAATTGATTTCATTGTGGAAAGTTCACAATTGAAATTGACTGCATTTAAAGGTAGATTGACCAATCTATGTAAACATAGAATGAAAGGAGGATAACTTTTGGGAGGTTGGATGGCATCAGTAACTCGGAATAATTGTATCACTATAGCAAGGGTTTCTGTCTACACCGAATTCATGTTTGTCACCAACTATGGTTATGGAGAGATCGAGAAAGTTTAGTTGCTTTTTGGATTCTATTTCTACTACGAAGGTAATATTAGGATGTCGAGGATTGGAAAGTTTCAGAATATTATCTAATTGTCTGACACTTCCGGTCCAGCGGCAAATGATGTAGTCAACATAACGGTACCAGAAGATGTTGGATAAGATAGAATGCCCGAATCAAATAATTGGCGTTCTGAATTGTCCGTAAATATTTCGGCTATTACAGGTGAAAGGGGGGACCATATCGCAAGGCCGTCTGTTTGGTGATAAATATTCTTATTGTAAAAAAAAATAATGTTGGATGGCACGCTGTTCCATTAGACAATGAAGTTCACAAGGCACACTGTTTTTAATGTTGTGGTCTCTCAGTAAGTCTCTCATAAGTAACAAGGTTGTTTGTTCAGGTACAGAAGTAAATAGACTTTTTACGTCAAACTAGCTTGGAGTTGGATGGTAAAGTATGAGGTGTTGAAGTTTCTGTGGCAAAATGATGGAGCTATTAATATTATATTTTGGTGAAAAACCAGACAATTGCCTAAAGATGGTATTTAATTTAGGGGCTAACTTATAAAATTAGAGCAGGAAGATAAAGCTTTTTAAACACTTTTTTGGAATCTATCCGTTGGATCACGGGGGAGAATCACGAATGAGGTATCCTCCAACACATCATCACATTTAGCGATGCATAAGACCTTTTTTCTGCTTTGGAAATAATCAAATCTTCTTCGTTTACCTTCTAATCGATTGATGAAAATCAACTTGGTTGTGATTAACTTTCATACGGCGAGATGTACTTGGATTAGCAAAGGTAATATAATCATATATATCGCACAATTTTGTTTTCCTACATTCTCGCGCCGGAGGGCTACTTGTACGTCGACTACGTCGATTTTTTTTACATCAGATGGAAGTTTTTTAACCTTCTAAAAACACATCACTAGTTTTTACACGTCGAGACACAAGTCCCCAACAATGGAGGAAAATGAGGATTACATCTCGAGAAAATCATTGATAGATGACATTTCAGCCACTCAGAGGAAGTATTTCCGGAAAGGCTCGTCAACAGGTCGGTTGCAGTTCGAATTTTGGCCTTAAAACTTTATGTTACATGATCTCTGCATTCTCTTCGGGTTTCCACCGCGTCCGTTGCCTTTTGGCGAAAACAGTTTCGACAAAAGCCAACGGACGCGGTGGAAACTCGGAGAGAATGCAGAGATAATCTGATCAACGCCGCGAAAATTTTCGAACCTACTTTATGTTGCATGATTGAAACAAATTCTGTATTAGTGTTGAAAATCAGTATTTAACCCTTTCATTGCGTAGCATTTTCTCGGAGTTGTTTCACATTGGTGGAGAATTTGTTTTCACTGCATTCACTTTGTTTTTCGAAAATATGATAACAATTTCAATAAAAAAAGGATTTTTATATTCATTTGACTATTTATTAAACAATTTGTTAATGGCATCACAGTGATGCCATCCACACCCATGTGATAAATGCTCCGGTCATTTATGCAACCCCTTACACAAACATTAGGAATCGCGGACAAAATATTTTTACGTAGCAACTAAGAAGCTTAAAATAATTTCTGAAATGATGGCGGAATTGAATTATAAAATAAGATAAATATTTTTTCAGATGCCATCCACTATCCATGCATCAAATTTTGGGCAAATAAAAGTTTTCGAATTTTAATTTTCACATTTCTAAATTTTTAAATTTACTAGTAACTTAGATTTGCATGCAAACATATGAAAGTTTTTTAAAATTTTTTTGACATTTTATTTTGCGTTAATGCTGCAAAAATTAACTAATAATTGTGAAATTCTTTGAAAAAAGGGTTCAAATACAGCCCTGGAACTTCTGCACATCATACACTATCAGAGGTATACTGATTCGCCACTTTTTAGTCGTTCTTAGAACGTGAGGAGCATTATTTCTTCTGTTTGTCCTTAGATTTTCAGTGGTGTGTCTTTTTTGAGTAACTCGATAGATATTTGAACAGACAATTATAATTTTCCATGCGTAAACTCAGTAGGGCAGTCAAGGGAGGGGGGTTATGGGTTACAAACCCCGTTGAGGCGCCAAAAACGGGTAAAATGGCCCCCGCACCATCCGAAAGGGCCCCAAAATCTCCGGTAAAAAACCCCCATTTCATAATCTTTGCCACGCGACTGTATAAACTGTGCCCACAGAGGAGAAATATACAGATTTATTTTCGCACGATTTTGTTTGCATGTCTCCTGCCTCCAACATCAGGATCCTTCGCCCCTGTGTAAATTATAGCATCTTGCACGAGGCCATTAGGCTCAGAGAGCATATATAATATACAGAATAAAAGGGAATATATTCAAATTGGTTAAAAAGTTTATAGAAAAAACTTGAGATCCTAAGTAGTATCAAAATGCCGAAGCTGGGACAAGGTCAAATTAAGCGTTCCCTTTCACTCCCAGTGAATTCCAGACACGTGCCGAGCCCATAGCTTCTCCCACTCGAGTTGGATATGTTCCCATTGGTAGTTAGCAAGATCTCCTCATACGTGAAGGTAACGTGAATCGTATTTCCCCGTCTCGGCATCGGAAATAACCGAAATAATACCTCTAACTACTTTGTTATTGAACATTTTGAAAATAAATGCTTTTCAATGAGAAAACGGGGACAATCCAAAGTCACTTCCGCGTAGCAACCGCGGGGAAAGGCGTCTCGCTGTACAAGTCCCCATTAGACGCACGTACCGAGGTCGCCTCCACCCTAAACATGACCATACGCATTTCAAAACTTGGTTTTCAAACATAGCTACCGTCGACATAAGAAGTCAATAGAAATTGGGAGAACCACCTCAGAGAGTGAATTGGTGGGTGCCAACCTGAGTCCATATTCTTTTGGCAATATTTTTTAGAAGTCCATGCAAATGTAAGATCATTAAAACCGATAAAATTGATCCGAGAGCTTCAAAACACCTTACAAGGGAAATTCTGTCAACTAGCATTAATCCCTGATATTTTTCTCGAAAATACCCTTTTAAGGGTATTTAAGGGTATTCAGGGTAAGGGAAATTTAATTTTGTCCTGACACCCCCTGTGTACCCCTTAAGGGGTCGATCAGGGCGGGGGGTTTTGGCATTTGGCATTTTTGGTAAATTTGAATATTTTTTCATTTTACTGATTTGCCGATACTTCCTGAATGCAAATATTTTTCACTCCATTTGCAAAGTGTACCGTAGGATTCCAAAGCAAATAGTAACCAGTGGTTCTTTCTCTCCAATGGTCATTTGCTTGTTTTTGATGATTGTTTATCACCGTATGCAAGACGATGTCACATCAGCGACGCCTTGGACCACACACTGATGGAGTTCTAGCCTTTACCCATTCATTTATGCTCGGCAATAATAGGAGGTTGGTCCTGGAGGGGATGGTGAAATATCCAACCAATCTCGTTGCACGAAGCGATTGAAAATTAAACTCTTTTCCTTCCGATAAAGTTTGTTTTACCCGATTAATGATCATTCGATTAAATTCATGTGCATTACTCCTATGTATTATTAACGTAACGTTTTATCCGTGGGCCTAACGACCTTGTTTGGATACATAGTAATAGATGGCGTTAGTTGTCACCGAGAAATCCAAATCGCCGTCACTGTTAATTCCATTTATTCCAATGATAAGAATGGAATGTGCCTTAGGAGCTTTGGTTTATAAAAACTCAAGTTAATACAAGTATAACAAATTGGTTAAAGTGAAAATTTCAATATCAAGGCTCCGTGAATAAAACATAGCCTGCAATTAAACGCTGAAGATAAACTATCTAAGTATTATTCATAATAAACTTCATTACAGTAATATGTATTGTAAATTACCTGCATTTCACCGTGATGGAAGTTTGTTTTTCTAAGAAATGCTGATCTATTGGAATAAAATATTGTCGCATCCCTACGACGATCAGGACAGGACCCTGAAAATCGGGGTTGTGGACCGTCCGGGCTACAACCGGAGGAGCTTGGGAGAAATCAGGGTCAAGACGTCAAAGCACTTAACGAATTTATAACCGTCTGAGTTAGTCTCTCTCTCTAGTTCACCGGGAGGCTAGTGCTCCGTAGGTTAAGATTCGGCTTTGGACCAAAAACTGACAATTGTGGAGCAGAATACTCGTCCTTTTACACTTGGAACGCATCCTGTTCTCTCACGAGCCGCAACGAGAGCGACTGGACGTCTACGGACACAACAATATTTACCAAAACAATTCTAATCACAGAGTATTGCAAAGAAGTTTGGAGATAATTATTTAATTTGATTGAAGAAATGGAAACCAAACAGTGCAGATATCAACATATGATTCATGACGGTTTGAAATATATGTACTACAAAAAAATTATGTTACCTGTTCATTGATTAGATGAATAAAAGTCACTTATGTTTTCCATAGTCAGAATCCTTGATAATTACTCAAATATGTTCATTATTCCTACTCCTATGTCTCTAGGGCATGAGCTTTGAACTTTATTGATATTTTTCCTCCAGTTTGAACCATATTTTTCTGACTATTGGAGATAAATAAGTGGTATCCATCTGTGACTCCATCACTCAAATAAAGCTAACACATTCTAAAAATTTTTTGTTTGAAAGACGCATGACGCATCCGGATCACATAAAGGTTAGATCATGGTAAGCTAAGAAATAAAAGCTTTGGGGGGCAAGGGGGGGGGGGAGGGGCTTGGAGCGCCTCCAGTGGGTAAATTAATCGCTATAAATGAATGTGAAAGAGATTTCTTCCCGTAAATTGACGTCTAAAATATATTTGTATGGATTTGTGGGATCATAAGTCATGTTAGGAGCTTGTAGACCTGAGTTCTAAAATTTTACATTATAATGATCGAATTCGGAGCAGGAAACAGCTTTGCCTCAATGGAAACTACTCTCACATGCCATTTTGATGACGCATAACACTTATACAGCTTGTGGAATTAGCTAAATTAAGCTGGAGATACGTAAAAAAAATTGTGATCGAAAATTATCTGTACGAAATATCAAAATAAAAAAATCTCATTAGGATGATGCGCATTAAAATACGTTGATTATGGTAGAAGATTGTACTTACTTTTGTAATGAAAACCATTGACTTTTCGAATAAATAAGTGATTACCAGCATAGATGTATCCTAATGATAATTGAGAAAATACTTCAATTTTTTGACATTGTTGGCAAAATAAAAACAGAATAAGTGAAAGCATGAGAGCTTAGAGAACAATGAGAAACGAGAGGAAATGGGTATCTCCTGTGTCAACCAACGAGTGTGCTTCATGACCAATAAGTTATTTGTAGTGATACGTAAAAATTGCTAATGTGATAAATACGATATTGATGCGATGCACGTGAATAAATGCGACATAGGCGCGATGACTGGACTTTTATGATGTTTAATCAGCAAATTTGTCTTTTCGATGGTAAAATTCGTAAATTTAGTCACGAGCTCTATGGAAATGCTCTGCCGGCTCTTACTGCTAATTGAATGAGACTCAAACTAGACCATACAGGCTACACCACCGCCCCCGCCAGCCCATTTTCGCACGCTTCCGTCTAAAAGGCGCAAAATCGGTGAGTTCACCAATTGGAATATAGAAGCATTTCTCCCTCTTTACCTTTCTTCCTGAGAATGTTTTTTTCAGACTGTCACCTTGACTACGGTTATTAAAAACGCTACCAAAGATCGTTAGCGATCTATACGATGATGACATTTTGTGTTTTGCCTTGTATATCAGAAGGTGCTTGGCTCAATGGAATAGACCCGAATGTGTAGGGTAGACAGAGGTACGTTTGCACATGGGGTAGATTTACGCGGTGCACTTTACCTAACCGAGTTAAAACTATAGCGCGCCATAAGTCATAACATATTAATGTTCTTCCTTAGGGCCGATTCACGAGATTGTTACGTCAATCAAGCATCGGTCTAGCGTTATGTAAGCTTGTCCCAAGAGCGGGCAAGTTAAGTCTCCCGTCTACCCAGCGTAGATAGAATAAATAAAAATGTCTTTCTAACAAGCCATTGTAATACTTATTCTTGTAGTTTTCTTGAGTGCACACTTTTTACTAATATTTTTATAATAATTCAAAAATTATTAAAATCAGTACAACCGTTCTTGATTTAGAACTGGTGTTTTGAAACCGTTCATTGAATATCAGGTGGTACGAAGTTCACCGGGGTGATCTAGTTTAGTTATATCTAGTTCCTTAATTAATTTTTTCCAACACATTATTAATAAAACTATTCCGTATTTTTCAAATAACTGTGTTTCACCGCATTTTGTCGTCATCTACTGGTAATGTATAATGAAAAAAGAAAAAGATAGACGCTACGCAATGCTATAAACTATAATTGAAGGTGCTATAAAATTAAAATGAAAGTGCTATTTACACGTATATCTAGTTATTAGTAATTCTTCTGTTTTATTTTGAGGTGTTGTCAATTTTTTAACATCTTTTCCGACTTTTCGACGCATATTTGTCATCTTCATTGACTTCCCACGTCATAAGTATAAGCACCCGAGCTTGACGCAAATTTGTGAAGTGATGGTTCGTCTAATAAAAAAAATAATACTCATCTTATATGGAGGACACTTGTATTTCAATAATTAAAGGCATAACTGCATAGATAGTTACGGAGTCATGACCCCAGTGATACCCCCTACCCCTAAATCTCACTAGAAAAAGTTGCAGAAATAAGAAAGGAAAGGAAATGGAAAAAATGTCAACTAGAATACCTAAAATAAAGAAGAAGAAATGTACTCTACCGTTTCCATGCGGTGTTTCGTGGAAATGGGTGAAAAGTGTTATTTATGAGTGTTGTAAACGTTGAGATTCAACTTTAAGTTGATTATGAGTGAAATATACGGAATTTCACGACTTGGGAGGAAGAAAAGTATAATTTATTGCTATAATAATCAATGAAATAATTAATGAGATCTGCTTCTTCAAAAGTATATTACAGATCATGGAGGAAAGAATTGGAGTTCTTAAATCTCATTGTTCATTATGATGTTAATTTATTCGCTTCCTTTTGTTATGGAAGGATGGGAATCACCCCCTACTACCACGACCGCCACCTCTTACACGACCGCCACCCCATACCCTCACCAACACGGCAAGCTTTTCCTACTCATTTAAAAGGGTTTATTTCTTTTTCGTTGTGAAATATATGATAATGTATCTAATTTATCAAATATCTGATATTTTTTTCTATCCATTTATTCTGGCAGTGATTATTAAGGAGAAGACTACAAGATGTACTGGAGGTGTTCACCTTCCTCAAGAAGTAAGAGTTGGAGGATGGGTGAAGTATCGGATGGAGAGGGGTTGTTGCCCCTAATTAATTATGATGGGGGAGAGAGAAATCTATACTATCCCCGGATGTTCAGGATGACTGAAGGGGGAGTATGTTTTTACAACTGAAACGGGGATGAAAAGTTTTATGTACGCATATTAATAAAACACATTACAAATGGAATGAAAAATGTATTATTTATTTCTTAATTTATTTACCCAGAACAATAACCTTTAAATATGCTAGAAGTTGCATTAGAATGATGGAGATGATCTTTCGATTTTAAAAACTGAAAAATTCAACACTAATTTGGAATATTAAAATAGAAAGTATTAATGTTAGAGAACAGAAATGTTAATACAAAGTATGGTTTCGTTTATTAGCTTTAAGGATGAACATTTTCTGTAATAGACGTCAAAACGATATATCGTGAAATAGGGGTACCCTTGCACCCTGGCAATGGAGCCTCAAGGGTCTGAGAAAATTTAATTGTTTCATCTGAGAGATAATAAAATGCTAACAGCTATGTCGTTTAAATCATACATTTATCTATTGAAATGTGGAAGATATTAAAGTTAGATGCTGCTGTGACGTCATGTGCCAGCTTCGGCATGCAGCTTTGGAGGCTTACCGGTTGAATACGTAAAAAATAATCAGTGATTCGTATATTACGACAAAGGAGGAACATTTTCTGTACTAACTGTCAAAACGCTAACTCTTCAAACTGGATACCCTAGTACAGTTATTATGGACCCTGAATGAGTATAAGGAAATTTGAAGATTGCATTCGAAGGATAATAAAATGCTAACAGCTATGCAGTTTAAAGCAAAAATTTATCTATTCAAATGTGGAAGATATTTAAGGTAAATGACGCTGTGACGTCATGCACCAGAAACCTCATTCACTTTTTGAGAGTTACGGGTTGAATTCGTAAAAGATAATCAGTGATTCGTGTATAACGTTGAAGGAGAAACATTTTTTGTAATAACTGTCAAAACGCTAACTCTTCAAATTGGATACCCTAGTACCCTTACTTTGGACCCTGAATGAGTCTTAGAAAATTTGATGATTGGATTCGAAGGATGATAAAATGCTTATAGCTATGTCGTTTAAAGCAAAAATTTATCTATTCAAATGTGGAAGATATTCAAGGTAAATGATGCTGTGACGTCATGCGCCAGACTCCCCATTCACTTTTTGAGAGTTACGGGTTGAATTCGTAAAAGATAATCAGTGATTCGTGTATAACGTTGAAGGAGAAACATTTTTTGTAATAACTGTCAAAGCGCTAACTCTTCAAATTGGATACCCTAGTACCCTTACTTTGCGCCCTGAATGAGTCTTAGAAAATTTGATGATTGCATTCAAAGGATGATAAAATGCTTACAGCTATGCCGTTTAAAGCAAAACTTTATCTATTCAAATGTGGAAGATATTTAAGGTTTTATAAGTTTCCCCCAAACGAGAAAAATTTTCGAAGTCCAAACTCCATTTGAAATCGATTTTTGGGCACTTTAAGAGGGAATTATGAAAAATAAATTAATTTATCGTATATAAAGTTGAAAGATGAACAAGTTCGATACTTATTGTCAAAATGCTAACTCTACAAATTAGGGTACATGGTTACCCTGACCCTGAATCCTTGGGAGTCGGAGAAATTTTGATTAGTGTATTCGAAGGACAGTTAAACTAAATCACTTTTGCCGTTTACAGTTTTCATTTATCACTTCAAATAAGAAAGATATTGAGGTTTAAGTTTTATCCTCATGCCCTACCCCCAGAGTGTAGGGGTCACACCCGAAGTGTAAGGTGTTAAACAATACACGCAATGGATGACCAGTTACTTACTGAACAACTTTCCAATTTAAACTATATTTTTATCTCTTCAAATAAAGGAGTTATTGAGCAAAATTCCCGAAATTTTCGGGTTTTTTGGTCATAGGGCCAAAACCGTAGGTCCAATCGGTCTGAAACTTGGGGAAATTACTCACTACGTAGTAGTAGTAGTGAGTACCCCCCGCCCTGATCGACCCCTTAAGGGGTACATAGGGGGTGTCAGGACAAAATTAAATTTCCCTTACACTGAATACCCTTAAATACCCTTAAAAGGGTATTTTCGAGAAAAATATCAGGGATTAATGCTAGTTGACAGAATTTCCCTTGTAAGGTGTTTTGAAGCTCTCGGATCAATTTTATCGGTTTTAATGATCTTACATTTGCATGGACTTCTAAAAAATATTGCCAAAAGAATATGGACTCAGGTTGGCACCCACCAATTCACTCTCTGAGGTGGTTCTCCCAATTTCTATTGACTTCTTATGTCGACGGTAGCTATGTTTGAAAACCAAGTTTTGAAATGCGTATGGTCATGTTTAGGGCGGAGGCGACCTCGGTACGTGCGTCTAATGGGGACTTGTACAGCGAGACGCCTTTCCCCGCGGTTGCTACGCGGAAGTGACTTTGGATTGTCCCCGTTTTCTCATTGAAAAGCATTTATTTTCAAAATGTTCAATAACAAAGTAGTTAGAGGTATTATTTCGGTTATTTCCGATGCCGAGACGGGGAAATACGATTCACGTTACCTTCACGTATGAGGAGATCTTGCTAACTACCAATGGGAACATATCCAACTCGAGTGGGAGAAGCTATGGGCTCGGCACGTGTCTGGAATTCACTGGGAGTGAAAGGGAACGCTTAATTTGACCTTGTCCCAGCTTTGGCATTTTGATACTACTATCCTAAACCTGAAAGTAGTTCTAAGATGTGTTTAGTGCTATAAGTTAGGGCCTGTGTAAAATTTATCAAATTTATAAAAGCAAACTTTTAGGTTACTTCCTGTGATACGCTATGGATGCCAGAGAGCAAATATCTAAATGGGCAGAGTATTTTCCTAATGAATTGATAAAATGGAGGAGACTCATACAATTGGGATTGAACAAGAATTCTTTACTTAGCCAACGAGGTATTCCTTCAGAAGTGACATTAAAAAAATATAATTCACTCTATAATCAATCAATAATTAAAAATAATTCTGAAGAACATAATTTACATTCTGTCATTCTCTACTTAATATATTCACAAAAAATGATGATTTCATTTTTTGAAAAAGAACTTTTGCAAAATTTTTTGAGAAAATATTTAGTTTATCAATTGAGAAAGAAAAAAACATGAATAAAAATTACAGAAACTGATTTTCAATGCAGTGCTTGGATGAGCAATAATAAAAACAATGAAAGGAGACTGGTTACATACAATGGTCATGATGCATCAGGTGAGAGGTGAGATTAAATGAATGGATCTAAACTTGTTTGGAAGAACTGAAAGACGTTGACTTCATTTTGCATTATTATAAATTAGGCTAAAAAAGCAAGAAATACTTAAAGGCATCATGAATGCATCATGAATTAAAAAAATAAACTCATGTGGATATAGTTTTTTTTAATTGAATTGAACGTAGAAGAAATTATTGTTTAAATGAAATTTATATGAAAAATTAAATTGAAAGTAATATTGATTGGTTGTCCTTAAAAGATTATTCCAATGTTATACAAATTTTGGACGGTTATTCATACTTAGCAGAGTTGGTTTACGCAGAAGAAAGATAAAGGTGCTCAGGACAATATTTGTGGAGAAATTTACCTCAGTGAATCTCTCAAAGGTTTTTACATCATCCTGATAATGCAATCAAATTTTAATAGGTTGACACCTTCCTTCTTCTTTGTCTTGACATGTTTCTTCTTCTTTCAGTTGTCTGATGGTATCTCTAGCAATGCCTACATTCCTTCGGCCACCGGAATGTCTTGGGCCTAGGGAGAGAGTGGGTTAGTACATGCAAGGTAAATAAATGATCCTTCCCCCAAGATATAGCACACTCTGCAATGCAACACATGGAAAGTCACTGTGGGAAAGGAGGAAATTCACCCTTTCACATTCAAGTGACACTGTTTCTAACCCGTGCACTGCAATGGTATGCTGTGAATGCCAAACCTTGTTTCAACATAAAATTCTAGATAACGCTCTTTAAAATCCTAGCCTTACTCGACGCAATAATTCAAAACCCTGAGGGCCCAAAAACTAAGCTAGGTGTGAAACTGGGGTCCTCTTGTTTTGAGCCTATGGAGAGAGTACATGCAAGGTAAATTCCTTTCCCCCAAGGAATTGCATAAGCTCCATTGCAGTATACAAGTCATTGTGGCACAAGGAGGAAGTTACTACTTTTTCATCCAAATGACAGTTTCTATTCCATAATGCTGCAATGGTATACAGCCCATGTCGAACCTCAGTTTGACAAAAGGTATAATTGACTCACCTAAAATAACCTAGTCTTACTTGGCACAATGGTTCACGGTCCTAAGGGCCCAATCTAAGCTAAGTCACTCGCATTCTTCTTCCTGTGGTCTTCTTGTCCTGGAGTCTCTCTCTTCTCCTAAATTTGGAGGACTCGGAAATCACACCCATCCTTTTGTTTCTGTACAATCAAAAGGCTCAAAATGTTTGCTCAATCATGCAACCCATCAGATAAAATGCATGCAAGGTTCGCACACTTATTGCTTTTTTTCTTCTATCTTCAAACTCTCATCATTTTGCTTCATCCTCCACGCAATCCTGGAAGAGAGTGGGTAAGTGACATGAATGAAAAATACCAAACTGTAAGTTATCCAAATATGTATCATAAAATCAAAAAAATTATAATACATAGTACACATAAATTTCCTCAATATGGTACCTTTGTGCCAGTTCCCTATGGTAGCTTATTATATGTATACCATTTGTGAATGCATACTGTAACCGTTGAAATTTGGCAGGTTACATAAATTGGTTTTAATGGATGTTTTTGAGGGAAGTAGAGCTTCATTTATTCGTCTTATATAAGTTTGACCGTGTGTGTGTGGGTAGTTCAGTGTGAATGGACTTGTGTGTAATGCATTTCACCTCCCCCCCAATTCCCCACCACCAGATTTTGGGGTTTTCCCATCACGTGACTTTGTGTATGAGCTGGCCCCAAAGAGAGAAGAGTGCACTCCCCCTCACCCACCGAGGAGTGATGGTGCAAGGCTGCCTACGACCACCTGATTCTCCTTCACCTATACATTCACCCTCTCCCCCCAAATAGATAAAGCATACTTTAACTCCCCCCATGGTGACTTACCTCTAGAAATAGGCCTCTTTCTCATTTTCTCCCCACCTTCCTCACCCCCTGATAACCAACCCTCTTTGGGGCATGAAACCCAAGGAGCCACCACTTGAAAGAGATACATCAACCCTGGCCTTATCATGCTGCCAGATTGTCAGGGCAAGCGGCTCATTACATGAGTGGTCTATGGAGAGAGAGGGAGAACCTAGAGGCAATGGAGTTTGGAGCGGAAAGGAGGAAATGAGCGGAAAAAGGGAACAGGAGAATGAATGGTAGATTTCCATCATCAATAAGAAGAAGATCAACCCATGTCATCCCACCGAGTATTCTCTCAGCCCAGGGTGTGTAGAAGGTTTAGCGATGAGATATGAAGTGAAACACTTTGCAATTTTCACATAAAAATTTATTAAACTACAGTCGATATGTTTTGTGGGAGTCTTGATAATTCAGCAGTGCAGCGAAACATGTCGACTGTAGTTTAATAAATGTTTATGTGGAAAGTGCAAAGTGTTTCACTTCAAATCTCATAATGGATCTCACAAAGTATCTGCCTCATCCATTCAATTTAGGCTCAGCGATTCCCGAAAAGGAGCCATTTGAGGAGGTCATCCCTCAGCCGTGAACAAGACGGGAAAACTTGATAAGCCGAACCACAATCCTGAATTGTATCCCCAAGTAAAGAAGAACCTTCACTCAAAGCCCTGATCTAGTGTTGTTAAAGAAATCCAGAATCCCCCCCACCCAAGAACCGAAGAAAGAAGATGCAGGAACCTATGTTGAAGAGCCTTTACCCATGAGTTTTTTTATTGCATTTTTGATTCTATCCTCTTTCCCCCCCCCTCCCCCCTTCCTTGAGTGATTGCGTGCGCTAAAGTATTTTAGGACAGGGTGTACTTTTCTATCTATAATTATGCTTGAGGTTAATGTTTTCTTTTTGTTAACTCATTTTTGGGTGTTCATGCCTTGGTGAGAAACCAGGCCGAAGACTGATTGGAAGGAAACTTCCTGTTTTCTTTTTATTAAGTTGTCTTTGTTTTGTTGTTTTAATCATTTTGGTAATATCCACTGGCCAGTTTGATGTTCAAAGCAGAGAAAGATATTGAACGATTTCATGTGTTGTATGTGTATATTGCCCTTCTTTCTGCATTAAATATTCTGTCGAACTCAGAATCTATGTTATAAGCTCTCATTTTTTGTGTACCCCAATGATCGCAATGAGCCTCCCCACATAATAATAGGGTAGTTTCCTTCATCAAAGAAAACACAAGGCATGGATTCCGATTTGTTACCCATGATTAGTGCGTTCATAATATAAAAATTATTTGGTTTTAGAAATTCCAGTTTAGACGAATGGCAATGGTCAATTTGAACAGTGGTCCGAAATCGGAAAAAGCCGGACAAAAGTCCAAAATAGCTTTTTTTGAGATAGGGATCTGAAACTTGGCACAAATACTCAAAAATGATGGTTGATTATGGATTTGTATGCCATTTTCCATAATTTTGATCCGTTGTTGAGATACAGCAGCTCAAACATGACCAATTTTAAAAAACTCGCGCGAACTCGCTTTTCTCCGAAAATCTTTGAACTTAAGCAGGTGGTGTTGCAGTTGTATGATTTTTATGGAATAAAAAACACAATATTCCTTTGAGAAGATGCTTTGGCCATATGTTTCATGATTTTTGCAGATTTTGGTTCACATTTACATAGTTTTACAACACAAAATGGCGTACCCATTTTTCGCGTGAAATTTCAAATAAAGTAGACATCATCTTTCGTTTACGAAATATGGTAATCGGGAAATTTACATCACAGTGTGAAGTAGACATTTATTAAGAATACTGCGAAGAAATCTTGGAAAAAAGTTTGCGACCACGGAAATGAGAGCGATTTTTCGATCGCGCATCAAGTCTGAGCTACGCCACGCGGGACTTTGAGGCTTGGTAACTGCGGGCGATTTATCAAGTTTTTTTCATAATTGCTTCTTAAAAATCGCCATTTGAAGCATGGCACATAGTCAGTATTGACCTTAAACACTATTACCAAGATAATGGATCGATCGATTAACCGTGTAACGCATTACTCTAGTGAAGATGGTAAGGATTAGATTTATGTCCGTACCATTCTACGTTCCCGAAGTATGCTTCGGATATTGAAGTATTGTTAAGAGATTCAGTTGGCATGCGAAATAAAGAGAGAAGTAAACAGCTTCTGGGAAGGGCAACGACCTATATTCTTTGTCCTTTGACAAAGAATATAGGTCGCAGGAGCAGTTGATTCGCACTCCAATATCCTCGATACTGTGTGGTTTAGCAAGGATTGTAGGCTAACTTCGCACTCGTTCTCTGTTATGCGTACATCTTGTGGGTATGCAGCTATTTTTTCTGTTAACACCCGTGCGTAGCTGGGGTACAAAAAATGTTTGTGACTGCGAGCGGATGATTTTAACACATTATATTGACTTTTGGTCAGCCCAATGGTGATGATAAGAGATAATGCCTCCTCTGAAGACATTTGTTTTTGCGCCTCATCACTCTTCCTCCACTTACTAAGAACTTTCTTAGCTCTTGTTGGAGTTGTTGTAGTAACTTCCGTTATTAAATCCGCGGCTGCAGTATTTCCTTCCTCCCTTATACCAAGAGTGGTGGCTAATGCCAGCTTAGCTACTGAAGAAGTACTTTTTATGTTCTGAACTTTTCTTCTCATAGATCTGTAACACGAAGAAGTAAAGTCTTTCTCGGGCCGCCCTAATAACCCTAACAAAGCAATAATAGTAGGATATAGAGTGGTACATAGAATGCATTACATATGGAATAAGTATAGATATTCAGAAATTAAAGTTACTTTAAAAGTCCAAAACTTAACGTAAATATAATATATACCTGTTGCCTTTGAGGAACCAGGAAAGTATTGACGGACAGATTCAGGGATAATTATTGGCTCCGCGAGCCTTTCCTTACTTCGCAATGAAAATCGTTTATTATTACGGCAACATTTGTTCCATAATTTTTCGTAATATAGCCAAAGAAAACCTAAGCCAACCTAAGAAATTCTCGGAGACCATCAACAGCTTCCTCATAGCTCTGGACATTCAGTCTCCGCGACAAAAAATCCAGTAAAAGTATTTTTTTCTCGCCTGATGTTTTACGCTTCATTTCTAATATTTTATTATGCAACTCAGAACGATTTATTTGATATGAATCCATTGCTACCCTAGAAAACAAATCAAAATTATAATTGCCATGATGATAATCTAAAAGTGATATAACACATTGTTTAAGAAGTAGGCAAACACACGTATATTTGGTATGGAAATTGTTACAACTTACCTTAAAAATTTTCAAGCTGGAAAATCACAGTTCCGTCCAACTCCGAGAATAGATAGCAATTATTAGTGATAATTCAATAAAGGTCGAACTAAATCACTGGGCTAGATGAATTTCAGAATTGCACTAGAGCACGACACGTCACTAGGGCAACAAACACGACCTTTCTTCACCGATTCCAAAATAAAACTGCAAGTTGATGTACGTCTTTGCTTTGAAATTCACCCCACCAATGAATTTACTATATAACCTAACACACAAACAGACTTCCGAGTCACTTTTTTGCTTTTCAATACTATTGCCTTTTCCTAGGATCCCCAATTGTAAAAAAATACCACACACAGGAAGTACACACGATGAGAATTTCAACGCACTGCCTGAAAGTACACCACATAGCTTGAATAACTCTAGTGGACTGAAGCTCGTGGTTTAGAAGGTCCCTCAAGAGACGAGAAAATATTTCGAAGGGGTCCTGGTATACGCTGACTGTTTATATGGAATCCTATGTTCGTAGATTGCTGTCCAGAAAAAATAAAAAAATAAATGCAGAGCGAAGCACATGGCCCCTTCGCTTAGGACGCTAAGGACTAAAGAGGCGGACCAAACACACTTGGGACTCGAGGTGACGACAAACAAGGAGGAGACAGAGAGAAGGCATTGAGCTTAGAAGATACCGTATCTCAAGCTAAAGTAGCTGACCTAGCTAAAGATTTAAGAGATCTGCTAGATTTTGGATGCTGTTCAAGAAGAGGACTCAGACATCAGTGACGACAGTTCATTCGGGGATTGAAAGTTGAATTACCGATAATCAAAAAAGACAATGTAAAATCTCATAAAAAAAGCGAAGTAAAAGGTGAATTCCGAAGTATGTATCCTCTTTATATTCCTGTTTATAACTCCGCATTAAATTAATTCGTAAGATTTAGAGCTAATGATTGGTAATCCATTAATGCTACATTGTTTTTTTTATTGAAATATTCCACTACGAGTTTAAAAAACAGGTTCCAAACTTTAAAAACGCAAGTGTTTGATTTCATAATGATTTTTGCATTTATCAAACGTGTTTCTTGTATGCTGTATAACGATGGATGAAAAGTGAAATTTGACAAAATAAATTTAACTCTTTATTTACCATTTTAATATAATATTTAATTATGAATTCAAGGATAAAACATTATCTTTTCATTCTCCTTCAAACATTCTCCTAGTGTATGGTGACATCAAAAAGTAAAAACCAGTGTAGAAGGACCCTTTACATACCTTTGCCTTAAAGGCCTTGCGTGGTCATAAAACGCCACTATCCGCGCGACCCTCCTCGGCGATGATTGAAAAGGGAGGGTAGCTACTGGTAAGGACAAAGAATATAGAAGAAGAATCTTTGCCCTTCCCAGAAGCTGTTTACTTCTCTCTTTATTTCGCATGCCAACTGAATCTCTTAACAATACTTCAATATCCGAAGCATACTTCGGGAACGTAGAATGGTACGGACATAAATCTAATCCTTACCATCTTCACTAGAGTAATGCGTTACACGGTTAATCGATCGATCCATTATCTTGGTAATAGTGTTTAAGGTCAATACTGACTATGTGCCATGCTTCAAATGGCGATTTTTAAGAAGCAATTATGAAAAAAACTTGATAAATCGCCCGCAGTTACCAAGCCTCAAAGTCCCGCGTGGCGTAGCTCAGACTTGATGCGCGATCGAAAAATCGCTCTCATTTCCGTGGTCGCAAACTTTTTTCCAAGATTTCTTCGCAGTATTCTTAATAAATGTCTACTTCACACTGTGATGTAAATTTCCCGATTACCATATTTCGTAAACGAAAGATGATGTCTACTTTATTTGAAATTTCACGCGAAAAATGGGTACGCCATTTTGTGTTGTAAAACTATGTAAATGTGAACCAAAATCTGCAAAAATCATGAAACATATGGCCAAAGCATCTTCTCAAAGGAATATTGTGTTTTTTATTCCATAAAAATCATACAACTGCAACACCACCTGCTTAAGTTCAAAGATTTTCGGAGAAAAGCGAGTTCGCGCGAGTTTTTTAAAATTGGTCATGTTTGAGCTGCTGTATCTCAACAACGGATCAAAATTATGGAAAATGGCATACAAATCCATAATCAACCATCATTTTTGAGTATTTGTGCCAAGTTTCAGATCCCTATCTCAAAAAAAGCTATTTTGGACTTTTGTCCGGCTTTTTCCGATTTCGGACCACTGTGCGCATTTGAAAAAGGCCAGATTGGTGCCAATGCGATGCCACTCGATGTGACGTCACCTAGTTTCTATACGAGTAGATAGGAGTTTTACATCGTTTGAGATTACCAATGCATGCATGAGGCACAGAGCTCAGGGAAACATCTCTTAATAATCACCTATTAAAACTGCCTGCGGCCAGAAAGCGTCACAGCAGCGCACATATCCTCGCCAAACGGTCACCTCACACGTCGACAGCGGGAACCATAATGACGTCACACGGGGTTTTCCCAGCATTCATACTTAGCCGTCGCGTTTTCGCGCTCTTGAAATTTCTCACTTTTCAATCAATCGCGAAAAATATATATAGTAATTTAAAAATCTAAAAGGGTGAAACACGTACTCCAGGAGTGATAACCTTTCGATTTAGGCAATAAAAAAATAGGCAATAAGGAACCACCCTATTCTCCCTTCCCCTCTTTTCCTCCCTTCTCTTTCTCCCCTCTCTCCAATAAACCAACCAACCCCCACCTCCTTATGTCACAATATGTATTTAGTCCCCATATGTATGCATGCATGCTATTTTATTCCATTGATGTTTGTGCAATTATATAGTTCATCAGAGCTATCTTAAAGAGACCCAATTATCATTGAGTCAGTAACCCTTTACTTTTCACCATCACTTTCAACTCTTATCTCATGTGGTGTCTCTATAACTCTATAACTCACTCATCTAAGAGAGACCTTATGCTACCTCCATACCTTGGTTCATATCATGATCATGAGCTTTTCTTTGAATGAACTCTGTGGGGAAAATACAAAATATTGACATTTTTTGAAAAAATTTTAACGCGAGGAGATTTGCCACTGGCTGAACTTATGGTGCATATTCTTTTTTTTGTAAAAGTTAGCAAATGGGAATATGATAAATTTTTTCATGCCTTGTTTTTTGGAGAATTCAATAAATCATCTTATGATATACAAGGAGCCACATTTAAAGTAAAACTCATAAAATATATACAAAGTCAAGATTGCAGGTGTTCGAGATATGGTGCAACATTAGAATGATGAAGATACAATCTATTGACCTAATAACTAACATTAAGAGCTAAGACAAGATGGAGTCTTCTAGAAACCATAAAAAGACTGGAAAATTTAGTTGGCCACATCATGAGGCATGATGTCCTCATTAAGACAACTGTGAAGAACAATTGGAGGGCAAGAAACGAGCATAATTTTCATGTAATCTCTTTTTGATGCATTTTGCAAAATGAATGGAATGAAAAATTTGCCAGGATGGACTGGTCAAGTCGACTGGTCGGTAATCGCGGAGGGCCCCAAGCTTAGGGGGCCAGCCACAACACTCGCGTACATAGTTAAGCGTATTGAAGGCATAAAAAATAACACGGTGTAAGAGACAGAAACAGCAAACTCATCTTCCGGTCCCACCCTTTTCACGCCCCCAACCCATCACCTTCACACTCCATATTTTTCCCGAGTCATGCGTTTCTGTCACTGCGAAGAGTCGAGTCTCTTTGCGCTCGTCTTCCATCCTCCCGTGGGAAACTGCAGAGCTTGGCGAAGGAATAAGACGATGGCTGAGGATGGAGAATGAGGGGAGGAGGGGAGGTCAGCGGAGGGGGGCTGTTGAGAGGCGTTCGTCGGTAGTCGGACGCGTGGCGGCGGAGTATGTAACCGAGGACAATAATAAAATCATCTCTCCGTAGTCTATGAGTTTCCTTTCAAAAATCCCTGCCAATTGATCGGCGACACCCTTTAGAGCATCGGGGGTCTTACACTGGTGTCAAGAAGTGGGATAATTGGCATATTTTTGGAAGGACTCATTGATTACGATGGCGGCGAGAGTGAGCCTGGGAGGCCAGGAGATGGATTTGCAGCAGGCCATCACAGAGATGAGCAAGAAATTACGCGAGCTCGAAGCGGACAACGAGAGACTTCGGCGGACGGGGACAGCTGCTGGGGAGGAACGCGGGCGGAAAAACTTCGGCCTGCTTTCGGCGACTGAAGCGTTCTCGGGAAGACCGGAAGAGTCCGTAACGGCCTTTTTAGACAAAGTGGAACGCGCAGCCGATTTGGGGGGCCTCTCTGACGCCGACAAACTTAATGCAACGATCCTGAAGTTGAACGGGGAAGCGGCCGAATTTTATCATATCAAGGAAGAGTGCCGAGGGGCCGCGACGTTCGAGGAACTAAAAGCGCAGCTCTTGCAGCGGTACCGAACGAAACGGAGTACCCGTTTTTTTTTGGGAGCTGTTAACCAACATAAGAAGGGGCGCTGGAGAAGACGTGGAAGCCTTCGCAGACAGGGTGCGAAAAATCAACAGCCAGACGTATTACGTGGCCGGGCCCGCGGAGCATGCCGCCGCGACGCGCTATGAGGCAGATCAGCGCGCCCTTGACGCCTTCCTTAACGGTCTCTCAGGGGAAGTGGGCAGACAGTGCCGGCTGACGTCGCCTCAAAATTTTGACGAGGCGGTCGAGGCCGCCATTAGGATCGAGGAGGTGGAGAGGCGCCCCTTGAGAGAGGAGCCTGCGAGCCGCCATGTCTTCCGGGCTCCAAGGGAAGGTAAATGCTTTAACTGTGGCGAGATGGGGCACATGGCGAGGGAGTGCCGAAATCGGAGGCGCTGCTTCAACTGCGGTGAGGGCCACATCGCCCGGGAATGCAGACGGAGGCAGCAGACTACGGAGTTAAACGACGGCGGGGCCGGCAACGCCGCCAATTCCGGCCCCTCCTAGATGTCTTTCTTCCGAGGGTGGAGAAAAGAGGCGGACCTATGGATTTGGTGGCGGTGGTGAGCATCGGGGGAAGAAGGGCCAGGTTCCTGTGTGACACCGGCGCTCAGGTATCCCTCGTATGCAGTGATGTGTGTGGGGATGAGGGTATTAAACGGTCCCCTTATCGCGTGAAGGGCATTACTGGTGATGTGGTGAAAAGTTTTGGGGAAAAGGTTATTGAATTTTTTGTAAACGGTGTTCAATATAAGTGTTGCATGCAGGTTGTGAGTGAACTAGGGGATTACGAGGGGATATTAGGTTTAGATTTCCTAGAAAAGTTAGGTTGCTGTATAAACATTAAACAGGGGACACTCTCCGTAGGGAATGAGACCTGGGGTTTGAGGGGCAACCACGGGGAACAAGCGAATGTAGGAATAATGAAAGAAATCCGAAAGCGGAGTGACACGGGGTTTTTAATCCGGTCAATAGAGACAGAAACAATGCCGGGTAGATGTGAAAAACTAATGAGTGTCAATGTACCTGACCTACAAATCCCTATCGGCGCTGATATCCTTATCGAACCAAACTTTGAGGATCTGGAGGGCTGTGTAGTGGCTAGAAGTATGTCAAGAGTGAATGAAAACCGTGAAGTAATTGTTCAAGTAGCTAACTTCAACGAAGGAGAGGTAACGCTAAGGAAGGGAACAATTTTAGCTTCCGCTACACAATGGGAAGATAGAGGGGCGGAAGAGGAAGCTGATTGGGGTCCGCGAGTGCATGCGGTGCGGCGTTGCGAGGGCGAAGTCTGTTTTGCGGATAAACTTGTGCATTTAAACTGCGGGGAACGTGACGCTCTATTGCCAATTCTTGAGGAATATAAGGATCTGTTTTCCGGTAAGGGTCTTCCACCGCCGACAAAATTGGTGACACATCATATTCCAACGTCTAGCGAAAGGCCAATCTATAGGAAGGCATACCGCACGCCATTCCACCAGAAAGAAATAGTCGATAGGCTAGTGAGGGAGCAGTTAGAGGCGGTTGTCATAGTGCCTAGTACCAGCCCCTGGGCCGCCCCAATTGTTGTTGTCCCTAAGAAATCGACTGATGGGAAAGATTCGTATAGGTTTTGCGTAGATTACAGGGCATTAAACGCCATTACGACTCCTGATGTTTATCCCCTGCCGAATATAGTCGAGACCTTGGACTATTTAGGGAATTGCCGATACTTTACTACGATGGACTTAACAAGCGGTTACCATCAAATTCCCATGGACAGAGAGTCACAACCAAAAACGGCATTTAATACGGAGAGCGGGCATTGGGAATATACGCGAATGCCGTTTGGGCTACGCAATGACCCCGCCAGTTTCCAGCGGCTTATGGACAGCGTTCTGCGCGGGCTGAAACCGGCGCATTGTCTCGTCTATTTAGATGACGTGGTAGTGTTTAGCTCCACAATTGAAGAACATGCAGAACGACTGAGGGGCGTTTTGGAGAGACTGAGAATCGCAGGTTTGACTCTGAAATATGATAAATGCCACTTTGCCCACGACAAGGTTGTCGCGGGTTCAGCGACATCCGGAGGTGGGAGGGAGACCCACCCCGGCCCACGGGATCGGGTTATCATGGTGGAAGGAAAGACTCGTTGAGGTAAAGCTTAAAACACCCGGGGGGTGCGTTTATTGGTTACTTTCCCCTACAAGATTGAGTGCAAAGGTGGGTGGCGAGGTCCGCGGTGCGGCTACTGCTTCCGCGGGGCTTGGGCTGGATCGGTCCGGAACGGCCTCTCTGGGGATCGCCGGGGATCCACGACAGCTCTGGCGGGGGTTCCGGCGTTGGCGGCGGGTCCACGAGCCGCAGGCGGAATGGCGGCGTCAGCGGTCACCGGTCAAGTGCTCCGTCTCAGCTCCGATCCTCTGACTCCACGGGCGGCTTCCGGCTGAGGTAGGGGACGAAACCTTTTAGGTTAGGAAGACCGACGAGGGAGTCAATCGGCTTCTTGCCCTAAGGTTCCCTCCACAAGGAAGAAAGGCCGACGAGGGGGTCAATCGGCCACTTCCGTAAGGTTCCGTCAAAAAGGGAAGAAGACCGACGAGGGTGTCAATCGACTTCTTGCCCTAAGGTTCCTTCCTAAAGGGAGGAAGACCGACGAGGGTGTCAATCGGCTTCCTTTCCCTAAGGCTCCCTCCTCCGCACTGCTTTCCCTGGTCTCGGGCTCCTCCTTATATACCCCTGCCTGGCCGCCCTCCGTCCAATGAGGGTGCTCCGCTGGGACACGTGGTGACGCGTTCGATGAGGAGGTGGTGTGAGGGCAGGTGTGCATTTAGACGCGGGAGTGGGGGAAGCGCGTGGTGTAAGGGGAAGGCAGCGGGCCGGAGTGGGGAAGGTGTGAGAGGAGATGAGGGGAAGATGTGTGGTGTGAGGGGAGGTCACGTGGTGCCGCGTTCTTCGCTGTGGCGCGTGCTTCAAGTGGGTTTTGCCCATGTTCTAATGCAGCACAACAAGGTGAATTACTTGGGTCATGTCATAACGAAGGACAGAGTTTTTCCCGATCCATCGAAGCTTTCGGCAGTAAATGAATATCCCACGCCAAGTTGCACGAAGGAACTACAGTCCTTCCTAGGTTTAGCCAATTACTACCGGAGGTTCGTGAAGGACTATGCCAGTATAGCAAAGCCCCTGACGAGACTGCTGAAAAAGGGGGCAACTTTTAGCTGGTCAGACGATTGCGAAGTGGCGATGAGGGAGCTTAAGTCAGCGCTTACTAAAAGCCCTATTCTAGTGTACCCAGATTTCAGAAAAACTTTCATCCTTTCTACGGATGCCTCAAATTATGCCTTAGGCGCGGTTCTATCGCAGGAGATAAACGGAGAAGAGCATCCCGTCGCTTATGCCTCTAGACAATTGAACAGCGCCGAAACAAATTACTCAACCACGGAGAAGGAACTCCTTGGGGCCGTATGGGCTACGGGACAATTCAGATGTTATTTATTTGGTCGAAATTTTAAAATCATTACAGACCACGCGGCCCTCAAATTGCTATTGAGTCTTAAGGACCCTAACAGCCGCTTGGTAAGGTGGACGTTGAAATTGAGCGAGTTCGACTATGAAATTATACACAAACCAGGGAAGCTTCATTCAAACGCCGACGCACTCAGTCGGAAGGTACGAACGGTTGAACGAGGGCTATGTGACGAAATAATTGACTATCAGAACGACGACGCCGAATGCAAACGGTTGCGAACGCAGATAGGATTCTTTGTGAAAGGGGGCGTTCTCTATAAGAAAACCAAAGATGGTGAGAAAATAGTGGCCCCGAGAAATTGAGGAAAGGTATAATTAAAAACTTCCATGATCATCCATTGTCGGGGCATCTAGGGGTCCGGCCTACACTCGAGAGAGTTCGGGCATCATATTGGTGTCGAAATTTAGCGAAGGACATTAAAGAAGCTCTTAGAGACTGCGTCGCATGCCACCGTCGAAGCCCTTACGGGAGAACAAGGGCACCCATTCAGGAATTACCCTCTTCCGATAGACCATTCGATTTCATTTCTTTGGACACCGTCGGGCCCCTTCCATGTAGTGAGTATGGTAACAAATACATTCTATCTATTATTGATAATTTTTCCCGTTACCTAGAAATGATTCCTTTACCGGACCAAAAGGCGGAGACGATCGCCTCGGCATTCGTGAGAAGGTGGATTCTAAGGTTTGGGGTACCGGTCAAGGTTCTCACGGATCAGGGTGCAAACTATATGTCCGATTTCTTTAAAAAGGTGTGCGAACTAATGAAAATTTCCAGACTTCGCTCTTCTCCTTACCATCCAGAATCGAACGGGAAAGTGGAGAGGGTACATAGAACAATTGCTGGTATACTTAGCCACTACGTTAACGACAAAAACTCGGACTGGGACACCTGGGTCCCGTACGCTGTTCTCTGCTATAATACAAAAATTCATCGCAGTAAGGTGAGGTGGGGTAAGTGCGACTGCGGGGCATTGCTTTACTTTAAATTTAGGAACTCGGGTCATTATATTTAGTTTAGATGGGGGGTCGCACTTTCCCCGTCGTAACCATCCATTCCTACCTTCCGGGGCAAAAGCGACCCCGTTGCCTGGGGTAAGTGCGACCCCCTGACGCACTTACCCCAGGCTACGAGGTTGAAGTATGGATTGAATTTTTAGTTTCTGACTAACAGTTCTTGCGTTAAACTTTCTTAAATGTTGCAAAACACCGAAGTTTATAAAACTAGGTCTTTTAATTAGAGCCCTCTCATCAACTTTTATTTTGAAGGTTTATCTGATAAAGATAGCTTACTTCAGTTTGTTGATTGATTATGATAGGGCATTGGATATCATGTCTTCTGACGAGGAGGATGTAGACGACATGGTATTAATGCCTGAAACAAGATAGCATGAGTCAAAAAAGCTTAACAAATTCGGTGACTAACATTCAAAGTGAAGATTGGATTCTGGCTAGATTCAGCAGAAAAAAGTCAGTTGCTCACTATGTAGGGAAAATTCTGGATATTAATCAATAAGGTGATGCCGTGGTTTTCTTTTTTTTAGGACATTTTTTGGAACTGAATTAAGTTTCACCTGTCTACGGAATGAGGATTCCAGCGAAATACCTAGGGAAGATCTCTTCTTTTTCTTCTTCATCATCATAGCGTTTGTCCCGCGCTATTGCAGGGTCCGCTGTTCTGCGAAGTCTTCTCCACTTGGCTCGATCCAGGGCGTCTACTGGCGTGGCGTTGATGGTCTTCATGTCCGCCTTAATTTTGTCAAGCCAGCGCATCTTTGGTCGTCCTCGTGGTCGGCATCCTTCAGTACTCAGCCGCATTACTGTTTTGGCCACGGAGTTCTCATCACTACGCACCACATGCCCATACCACCGCAGTCGAGCCTCCCGCATCTTGTCTGTGATCGGAGCAACTCCCATTCTTTTCCGAATGTCTTCATACTGATGTGATCCAGGCGGGAGATACCTAGGATCCATCGCAGCATTCTCATTTCCATGACATGCATGGCCTGTTCTTGATTTGCTGTGGCTGGCCAACATTCTGTTCCATATAGGGCCACTGGGCGGACTACGGTCTTGTATACTTTGGCCCTGAATCGTTCGGGCATTCGAGAGTCGCACAATACGCCAGTCACTTGGCGCCATTTCAGCCATGTTGCATTAATTCGAGCTCGTATGTTGGCGGTTGTGCTTCCATCGTTGCTGATGACAGAGCCCAAATATTTAAACTTCTCGACCTTTTCAAGGTCCTCGCCGTCGATGCTGATCGTACCATCGGTTTGAGGTCCACACTCCATGTACTCAGTCTTCTTGGTGTTTAATCGCAACCCATAGTTGTCGAGTCGTACCTTCCATGGTTGAGTTCGCTGCTGTAATTAGGGTCTGGTTGTCCCGGCAAGGAAGACATCATCAGCGAACAGTAGTGACCAAGGATGTGATTCTTGGAGACAGGCCGTGAGTGTGTCCATGCACAGGATGAAAAGGAACGGAGAGAGGGCCGATCCTTGGTGGACACCAACAGTGAATGGGAAAGGCGGTGATATTCCTGATGGGCAACGGAAGGAGCTGGTGACGTTGGTGTAGAGAAGCTTCACCCATGACACGTAGACTTCAGGGACGTCGTGAGATCTGAGGGCATGCCAGATAAGGTCGTGTGGCACGCGATCGAAGGCCTTCTCCAGATCAAGGAAAGACATACCTGTATGCACTGGCTTGTTCTTCTCTCGGTGCCTCTCCAAGAGCAGCCTAGCTGCGTGTATTGCGTCTGTTGTGCCACTCCCCTTTACAAATCCGCACTGGTTGGGTGTGATGTGAACAATGTGTCTGAGCCTAGCATCAATCACTCTGTCGAATATTTTCATGGCTTGGCATAAAAGCCGGATCGGGCGGTAGTTGGAGCATTCTGCGACGTCGCCTTTACCCTTCCAGATGGGCACAGACACAGGGAAGATGTTGTAAAAATATTACCGAAGCCCTCTGTCGGCCGTCGAGGAAAGTTAACGTTTTGCCTATCTTTCTCGGGGTAAAACTTAAAATAAACAAATAAATATTTAATGTTCAATTGGTTGAAGACCATAAGTTTTTCTTCATTTTGCTTTTTTATATTAATAACGTAAATTACATTAGAGAAGAAATTCTTTGTTCATTACAATCTAGTTTGTATTCAGATTTGTTGTCATATGCAAGATTTATAATTTTTTTATTTTATTTATTTATTCAGCTTTTATGCACACTAGATATTTTAAATACACTTTTGAATTAATGTGTAACAGTTGAATACTGTTACTATCATTAAAAAAACACAATAAACAACAATTCCATACCGTGCCATAATTAACCAAAAAACGCGAAAAAAAATCTACTTACATTACCTAAGATAAAAGTTGATTTCTCAGGAATGGTTAAACATAATTTGGTACTTTAAAAAGCAATGTACAGCTGAATTTCTGAGAAAATCGCACTTATCCCATGTGCCGCGTAATGTATAAATATATTGCACATCAGCCATGGGACGCACTTGCCCCATGTACGGGGTAAGTGCGATCCCTCTACAAGATTGTAAGTAAAAATTTATAAAAATTACCACTTTATAGAGAGAGGATTTTTAATCTAATTATCATTTTCAGTGATTCACATACATATTATACATTGAATCTCCTGTTTTTAGCTAGCCTAGAAAATTTTCCTAAGCTAGTTAAAGTTGATGTATGCTATTTAGGGGTCGCACTTACCCCACCTTACCTTACAGGCTTCTCGCCTCATGAAATCGTTTTCGGGCACGTCATGCGATCTCCCTTTGAGTACTTTGAACCGACATTGGGTCAGTTTGACAATAAGTATCTTCAGGGATTGAAAGAGAAATTGGAGACATTACGGAGTAGATGTGAGATCAATGACGCGCGCGCTCGCCAGGAGAGGGCGGCGGTTTTTAACAGGGGGACGAAGGACGTGGCATATGAGTGTGGTCAATACGTCTACCTGAGTGACCCGTGCACGAAGACAGGTGGAGCGAAAAAATTCCATTACCCGTGGAAAGGGCCCTACCTAGTGACGGAAGTGATTCCCCCGTGCAACGTGCGAATTCAACTCCCCTACAGATCTCTTTTGGTGCACAAAAATCGCTTAAAGTTGCATTTAGGTAATTTGCCAACTCTAGGTTTTCCCCCGTGTGGAGAACGTCGTCGAGGAAGACCACGGAAACACCCCCCACCAAATCAGCGGAAATTGTGCGTGGCCCATCAAGCCCAATTGGAGACACTCCCTTTTCCCATATTCCCCCTCGCCCTGGTGTCATGTCCCCCCGATCCCATATATTGGCCGAGTCGGAGAACGAAGAACGGTGGGAGGAAATGAGTCAGGTGCCGACATCGTCATCGGAGGGCGGGGTTTGATCACTTGAATCAAAGTTTTTTCTCAATTAGAAAATTCTATGTTTTCAATAATTGCAATATTTACAAAATACTCAGTGTAAAAAGATTATATAAAAAATAAATAAAGGTGTCAGAAGATAAAAGAGAATCTCATTCTTTTTTGAACGGGTTATTTGAAAAGGTTACTATAGCAGTTTTTTGTGCAGTTTCAAAGAGCAAATTCACTAAAAATATGATAGAACCATAATATATACATTATTAAATTTTGTAAGCAGTGAAACTTTCTCTTTTCTGAGTATTTTCTCCTCCGTAATACCTATTTTATTAACTTGTATTATGTAATTTATCTTTACATTGCAGAAGAATAAATTAGAAGAACGTAAAATTTGTAGTATACATATAACTGAAACATCGGTAACACTATGTCGTCACATTGTCAGAATGTCACATACAATACATCTCACAAGGGGAATACACGACCTTCGCATCGCCGATCGAGCTCAAATTTTGCGAATCGGTAGTTTATGGGTACAAATGTAATATGCCGAAGCGAGACGACGCACTTCTCGTAAAATTCCGAGAAAAAAGCAATTAAAAATCGTTAAAAATGAAGATACGCTATATAACCTGTTTTGACCGCCCGTATTAAACAATAGAGCGACAGCCGTGTGTGCGGACGTGTGTGCGGATCGCTCCGTTGAATTCATTTTCGGCCGAGTTTACAGAAGGCGAGAGTTTTCCTGCCCGGCGTTTGCCTCGGCATTCGCCCGGGCTCGAGCTCGGGAAGAACCGATTGTGTTCTGTTTTTTATTCTCGCGATCGCGAAGCGCTGAAAAGCGCTAAGTTTTCGAAGTGAAAAGCATCTGTACGAGCGCGGAAACGCGAACGACAATTTATCACGATGCCGAAGGAAAGAATTAATACTATTAAGATGAACTTTAACGCGACAACGGACATCACCAGTTACGAGGTGATGACGTTCATGTCCGAAGAGTTACAGCTACAGGAGGAAGACCTCATAGGTCTTCAATTCGGCCCATTCAGGAGGACAGCCTTCCTGAAAGTCCGAAGTGAGGAGATTTTGCAGAGGATCCTGATGGACAACCCGGGAGAGCTGCCCTTCCCCTCGAAGAGGCAGAAAAGAGGAGTGGCAACGATGGAGCCTGCAGCCAAGAGTGCAGCGTATGTTCGGGTATGCATGCTCCCCTTTGAAGTTACAGAGCGCGAGGTGTGTGAGGTGATGAAGGATTACGGGAAAATATTATCGTACTTAGAGGCGAAATGGGGGGGGGAACATAAGTTTAAATTAAGAAACGGCAATCGAACCGTTAAGATGATAGTGGAAAAAAATATTCCCAGCTACCTCAACATAGCAGGTGAGCGGGCGATTATCCACTACGAAGGGCAGATAATTACCTGTTCCAGGTGCGGGGGTACAGATCACCTTAGGGTTAACTGTCCCAACCTAATTACTCCGATAAAACGGGGATATAGTGAAGCAGTTAAAGCGATAACAGAACAGGATTTAATGGACATAGAGGGGAGTCACGCGCAGTTAAAGGAATTAGGGGAAAAGGAAGGTGACGACCTAGAGACGAATGACTCAGTAGTGGCTGAAACTGGGTCAAGGGAGGGGAGGACTGGTGAAGAAAGTGGAAATAAGGGAGGGAGTGAAGGAAAAAAGAAGAATAGACGAGGTGTGCGCGGTGCGAGGGAAGGAAGGGAAAGGTCGTCCACGGGCAACAGTGAATCAGCTGAGAGCTCAGACGATGAACGTGTGCGGGATAGTGAAAAAGCCCAATCTGTGAAAAAATTCAAAGCGGAGAATAAGCAAATAATACTCAAATCGAACAACAGTGAAAAGCAGGTCCCTGTAAACCGCGTGGCAGATAAACAAAGTGAGGGGGAGGAGTTAATAGTGTTGAGTGAAGCGGAAAAAAGGCCCAAAAAAATAGAATGGGGGTTGAGTGAGGGAAACAACAAGGGAATGGATGCGGAAGTCCTTGCTGGGCCGCCCGCAGCCGATGACCCGGCGGATAAGCCAAGGATGGTCGATTTCAGTCAAGGAGAGCGACCCGAAAGTATGAGTGAGGAAATAGGGGAGGAAAGTAAAAGCGAGGAGGATCGGGGTAAGGTAACGGGAACAAAGAAGAGGGCTAGGCGGAAGGGGAGGGACAATGCTTCTACGTCTTTTACGAAAGAATATTTTAGGAAAGACTACAGCGCAGAAGTCACGGGAGTGAAGAAAACGGCACTACTAAATAAAAAAAACTTAAAAATGACATGTAAAATAGCAACTCTAAATGTATGCGGAATAACCTCGAAAAGAAAAATCGAACAAGTCTTTCTATGTTTTCAACAAAACAATATCGATGTCCTATTGTTACAAGAGGTGATACCATCAGAATATTGGTTGAGAAAGGACATTAAGGTGCTAATAAACTCGCAAGGTAAACGCGGCACAGGCCTTATGTTTAAAAAAAATCTGTGTTTAAAAAATGATTTTTATAGCCCTGATGGCCGCATTCTAATAGCTGACTTTTACATGTTTAAGATTATAAATGTGTATGCCCCATCTGGGAATAAACTGGCGGCAGAAAGGAGAGTATTCTATAATGAAATATTATGTCATTATATGTATCATTTTCAGGAAAAGTGTATATTAGGTGGTGACTTCAATGCTATAGTAGATGTTAAAGATAGCCTGAACAACCTGGATAGAGTTATCTACCCAGTGAAAACGGACTTGAAAAAATTGTTAACTGTCTTCGATGCTCTAGATGTAAATGACCTAGTTTTAGAGGAATATAGAGTCAAGTATACACTAATAACTAACAACTACGCGACGAGAATAGATCGTTTTTATATAAAAAATAAATCAAACATCAAAATAACAGGTCAAGAGTCATTCCCTGTCGCATATAGTGATCACAATATTTTAATATTGTCCTTGAACAGTAATGATAGAACGAACAACATAAAGGGGAAACATAAAGCTAGAGTCAATGTTAATCTTTTTAGCAATGAGGAAATAGGGCTTGAATTTAAGCAAAAATGGACTGAGTGGAGGAATAGATATAAAAATTTCAATCCCGAAAATAAATGGGAAGTATTAAAAATTAAGGCAAAGGAATATTTCATAGCCAAGGAAAAAAAGATATTATGGGATTTAAATACAAAGATAAAATTCTATAGGGAGGCATTAAAGGATGTTCTGATGTCCTCCACTGACACAGGCGAAATATTCAAAATAAAACAAAAGATCCAAAATCTAGAAAAAGAGAAAACGGATTTTAAGACATTCAAAAATTGTAACGACTATGTGGAAGGGGAATTGTCTTCGCTTTTCCACCTGGTAATTGGGAAAAAGAAAGCAAAGGAAACCAAGATAGAATGTATCGAAAGCGAAGATGGAAATCGGGTATTGACAGAGGGGAATGAAATAAAACAGTTTATTTGCAAATACTTTAAAGAAAATCTGGAACCGGCACAGACGGTCAATCAAGGGAACTTTACAACTAAATTGCAATTAACAGAGGAAGGAAAAGAAAAAGTAAGTGAAAACTTGAGGAAATGAGTAGAGCAATCAGGGAACTAAAGAAAGGAAAGGCTGCGGGAAACGATGATCTGGGTTCAGAATTTTACTTAAGCTTCAGCGATTTGATTTCTCCGGAGTTGTTTGATTGTTTTTTGTTTTGTTTGTCACATGGGAAGCTTACAAATTCGCAAAGGGAGGGAAAAGTTATCCTCATTCCCAAAATTGCAGTGTCAAAACAAATAACGGACTACCGTCCAATAACTATTCTAAACACGGACTATAAAATTTTCGCGAAAATTATAAAGAATAAACTAATGAATGTGGCCGAAGAGATAATACACCCATTGCAGTATGCAATTAGTAAGAAAGGAAAGAATATAAACACGGCTACTAGGGTAATAAGAGATATAGTAGCTGCAAAAGACAGTCTAAGTGTGCCAAACTTACAACTCTTGGCAGTGGACTTTGAGAAGGCTTTCGACAAAGTCAACCTTTGTTTTTTAAACTCAGTAATGGAGAAGATGGGATTCCCCAAAAGGACAATAGATGTAATAAACACTTTATATAATGACCCATATGTAAAAATAGAATTGTGTAAAAATGAGTACACCGAATGGATACCATTGGGTAAGTCCTTAAGACAGGGATGTCCCCTCTCAATGATTCTTTTCTGTATACAACTGAACCCCCTCCTAGATATGGTAGAGGACAGGAATGTTGGACTAGAAATGGACTCCGTTAAGATCCCATGCATAGCTTATGCGGATGATGTGACGATCATCCTAAAAGACGAAAAAGAACACAATCTGGTCCACAGTATTCTTACATCGTTCTCCGACATCAGCGGCATGTCTGTTAATAGGAAGAAAACCTGCTATCTGAACTTAATCAGTAAAGATAACTTTAAAACGGATTTGTGGGAAAACAAGGAATCAGTAAGAATAATGGGGATTCAGTGGGAAAGAAATATAGTTAGATCTGTGGAAAACAATTGGGAGAAATTGAAAAATGCGATGGTGGGAGCATGTATAAAATCGCATGAGCGAAAATTGAACCTAATCCAAAGAGTACTCATTTTGAACAATTGTATTTTAAGTAAAATGTGGTATGTGGGCCACGTACTGCCACCACCAAACCACCTTGCTGCAAAAATGTCAGATCCTCAAATATTTTCATATGGAAAAGTTATGTTTTTAAACTGGCCAGACATCAGACGATACTTAAATGGGGACAAGGTGGTATTGGTCACACCGATTTCTACAGCAAGGCAGCAGCCTTATTTTACAATGGTATGTTTAAGACTTTAGAAGTTGCAAGTCCTTGGGAAAAAGCCTTAACAAAAATGGCAATTAACAATCTAGGGAATACACCGATTTTTAAAAGTTATATTAAAGATGCCGTGAGTTTTCTCGAGAAGACAGAAGTGGAAAAATTAAAGAATGTTAAATCCATATATACCGTCCTAGTGGAAAGAATTGTTAATACAAAATCGTTGAGCCTACATCCCACCAAAGGTACTTTAAACTGTAAAAGAGTGTGGAAAAATATTAAAAATGTAAACATCAGTGTGAATAACAAATTACTAATTTTTAATGTGGTTAATAATTTATGTACAACAAAGGAAAAGCTAAAGAAAATCGGTATGGTCACCTCAGATCTTTGTGAATGCTGTAAGATCACTGAAAATTTACAACACAAATTTTTCACTTGTGTAAAAATAAGAAATAAATGGTGTAATGTCAAAACTATGTTTAGGAAGCTAAATAATTTTGGAGAAAAAGATATAGGTGATCTAAATATTTTATGCTTGGACTACACCCTTTTTCCAAGCTTTAAGATGGACGCTATGGGCCTAATATCGGCGTCCTTTATAAATCAGATTTTAAAAAACGAAGATACCTTTAACAAAAGCTTTGAGAATATGGATTTAAACCAATTAGGCCAGGAGGCAAGAAATCTTCTTAAAGGGTTTTCATTTTCCTAAAGTGTATTTTAAACACAAATGACTTCCTCTGTAACCTAACAATAAAAAAAGGAAAATACTTATTGTAACATTGTAATATAGTGTATAATACAATTGTAAAAACTTTTCTGTTGCATATCTACAGGCATTATAAACATGGGTGTGTGGAAGTATTTCATGTATATATATATATTTTTTTAGGTTTATTTGGTTGTATATCGGGATGTATGTGCATAGAAAGTGATCGCTAATGAAAAGAAGATCTAATAATCAAAGGTACGTTGTACCAAGTGAATTCAAGTGCAAATCATACGTCCACGGTGGCCTGGTGGATAGAAGCCAGACCAATGTGAAGGAGAGTAGTGTGGTGTGGATCGGGCGTTCGATTCCCCAGGCCCCCAAATCGCCGGAACAAAGTAAGAGCTTGTGAAAGTCTCCAGCAATCGGTATTTTTTACATAATGTAACCATGTGTTTTATGTACCAGTTTTGATTTGCATTGTATTTTCTTACTGACAATAAATATGATTTTATAAAAAAAAAAACAGCCCAGTGGATACGGTGTCCGATTGTGGAGGTGAAGGTAGCGAGAACGATGCTCGCTCAGGGAACATTTTTTTTGTGTTACTTTTTAAGAATTTTATTGTTTAAATTTTTAAAGTTCGTTTTCTTATCTTCGTTACTACTATGGAATATATATTTTAAAAGAGTTTTTAAAAATATTTAAATCAGGAATGGATCAGCTTGGGATTAGGAACTGAGGATGAAGGGTGGATAGAAACCCGGCGTCGTCATTAGCCTACTCTTAACGAAAGGCACCAAGGGGACCACGGCTTAACGTCCCATCCGACGGACGGTGTACTGCACAACTAGTGTAATCCACATTACACGCAGGGATTGAATTTAGGAATGCCCCTTGATTCTTTACCGAGATTTGGATGTGGAAGGCCAGTACACTGCCTCACCACTCCAGTTAATCCTTTATTTGCAATTTTCAGGATGGAACTCATCATAAAGACATGCAAAGCAAAGTGATTTGCGGCTCCACGAACAAGCAGAAAAGGCTGATCTATCGGAATGTTGAACGCGTGGTTCGCAGCTAATATAATTTTTATCGATGAGCAGCTACCAGCAATAGTGCCACGCACACGTTAACTCATCCGTAGGAATATCCAAGGATAGAGTCTCTATATTCAAAAGAAGTGTGTACCCCTAACGTATCAAAGCGATTAAACCAAAGGAAAATATCACTTGACCCACTGTATCTTATGTACATTCACTCCAAGATGGCTCTCTGCCTAACAATCTACTATTTATCTCTCCTCACCATAGTATCAAATCAGCAAAAAAAATCAAAACAAAAACAAACATGCTCACAGACAAATAAAACACAACAAATAAACTCAAAAACAGAAAACAAACCAAACACATACAAAAGTGATTCCGGTCATAAATACACATGCATCACCCCTTTCCGCACATGCCCGTCGGCCGCGAAAAAGGGAAAAAATTTGCAAAACTTTCCCCAATTATTCGATTCTTCTATTACAGGTTAATAAAGTACCCACATAGCATTATATGTTTCCGGGAAAATTATTGAACATGCATGTTTGCTTCGAAGCTCGCTGGCACGAGACAATTTTTCGTAAATGTAAATGAAACATCCAAATCTCGGTAAAGAATTAAGGGGCATTCCTAAATTCAATCCCTGCGTGTAATGTGGATTACACTAGTTGTGCAGTACACCGTCCGTCGGATGGGACGTTAAGCCGTGGTCCCCTTGGCGCCTTTCGTTAAGAGTAGGCTAATGCCGACGCCGGGTTTCTATCCACCCTTCATCCTCAGTTCCTAATCCCAAGCTGATCCATTCCTGATTTAAATATTTTTAAAAGCTCTTTTAAAAATATATTCCATAGTAGTAACGAAGATAAGAAAACGAACTTTAAAAATTTAAACAATAAAACTCTTAAAAAGTAACACAAAAAAATGTTCCCTGAGCGAGCATCGTTCTCGCTACCTTCACCTCCACAATCGGACACCGTATCCACTGGGCTGTCGCTCAATTATATAAAATGGGCGTTCAAAACAGGTTATATAGCGTATCTTCATTTTTAACGATTTTTAATTGCTTTTTTCTCGGAATTTTACGATAAGTGCGTCGTCTCGCTTCGGCATATTACATTTGTACCCATAAACTACCGATTCGCAAAATTTGAGCTCGATCGGCGATGCGAAGGTCGTGTATTCCCCTTGTCAGGTAAAAAAGAAATACAGTAAAACTTTGATTTTATGCAGTTGGAGGGACCGAAATATGGGCACTGTGTAAAATCAAAGTGTGTAAAATCAAGAGTTGGCACTGAGGAGGAGTATAGATTTCAGGATAACACTTGCTCATTATTTTTAGAATGCTTAGTCATACACTTGTACGGTTCTGGTTCAAGCCAGAAACGGAACCAGAAAAAGTCTCATAGGGTGAGGTGTTACGGTAAAAGAACATGAAATCCTTTTCAATCGCATCAGATATATGTTTCCCAGATTCAATTACTCATTTGGAGGCAAGAAAAGAAGCATAATAATCTTATTTACTCACAAGCAACACCACAGATGGCATGTTACCTTAAGAGAAGCAACATTGCATTCCTGAACAATGTTACCCATGGTTATATTGCTAGCATTTCTGGCACTAAGATTACTTCTATTACCCGGGAGAAATTTCGGAATGGTGATACTAAATGCTCGCAGAGAAGCTAATTTTCGAAAATATTCTCAATTAAAATTAGTTTTCAGGAAATCTGTTTAACTACCTGCAGACAAACAAAGATTGGAAATTGAAGAAATGAGGTATCTGAGGATAGTCACCCAAATTAACCCCATTAACAGGGAGCAAAATTTCGCTAATACATCACAAAGGCTTTACACCCTGTGGGCCTGGGTTCAAGTCCTGGCAGTAGCAGAAACTTATCAGAGATGGTCCTATCCCTACTTGAGTGTAATGTGGAGGGCACTTCCAGTGCACCACTCTGTCCAGCAAATAGGTCCCATTCGAGCCTATCATTACAACTTGGCTAACGCCAACATAGGGTTCCTATCCCACCAGCCCTTACTTCATGGCGCTAATGACCCCAGCTGTCGGTTACCTCCTTCCAAATAGTATACCATAGATAATACGGAGCACACAGGACCAGGGATATTCCGAAATTTAGATTTTTCCGGTGTTTAGATCACTTTATTTAAAGTGAGCTATTGAAATAACCGCGCAACTTCCGTCATGCCGCCGGTGATGAATAAAAAAATGATTAATAGTTCGGAACAATTTTCCCTCCTTATAATTTTTACGCATTAAAAAAGCATTTTACTATGAAATTTTAGCATTAGTAGAATGAATCTACCGGGAATAGCTTCTCTGTCGGCATTTTTCCGCGAATTCAGCGCCGGGACCTTCGACTTACAAGCCGTGTGACTCATCTTCACGTAATTTTTTGCTTCCCCATATCTGATCACAACACTGGACACTTTTGGTATTTCGATTTAATGGCGCTAAGCCATTCCTAAGTTGAAAGGGACTGCCTTATCACTCACGTCTTGAATTTGACTTCAATGATTACATGACGATTGACGACGCGAGTTATTCTCCGAGGGCATTAACTCCCGTTCCGTTAAAAATAAACGCTTGCCACGTAGCGGAGTTAAGCTTATGGTTATTCAAGTTCCAATCATGTTTCATTTAAACCCACTGACAAGGAGATACAAGTTGAGTCAGTTCTGATAAGTGCGCCGCGCAAGCAACTTTCCCTCGCCTCCATTCGTCCCGCAGATGTGGGGTTAGCCCGCAGAATGAGACAAAGCATGCTGCTTTTACCATCGTGTTGAATCACCATCGACTTATGTCCATACTAGAAGTACGTCTATCTTTTTTGGATCTCCTTGGAAGCCAAAATTTTGGCACGGGAGGATTTTTTACGGCTCATTTTGCCGTTATATTTCGCTGGGGCGACGGAAAACATAGCGTTGGCAAAATTCTAGAAAAACTTCCATTAGGGATGGATATTACGTAGTTCATAATTCCGGATTAAGGACCATCTACTGTTATTACAATAAATATATAATAAACAGCGTCCATCAATAAGTGGAATAATAAACGAAAGATGATAATGTTTATATCTCCGGCGAGCATCTGTCTTCATCAAAAGTAGTTCCGCATACACGGCGATTGCCGTATGCTTTAGGTTTCGATATCCTTCTACGGCAAATTTTAACTAAGAGCGATATTCGCGTTCGTAAAGGAGCCTGAAATATTACTGAGAGGGCGTAAGGGGAAGCAATAATTAGATTCGCGATGTTTTAAATTTCACGCTCAACAGCGCGACGTCATTACAACCGTTCCTGTATTCATTTTTGCAACTCATTGAGACGAATAAATAACCTAACTTCATATTGCTCCAGTCGGGATTTTCAAAACAAGTCAAAAGACAACTGCGTAAAATCAAGATTAGCGGCCTCTTCAGGGCTGGGGTTATGCTGCGCAAAATCGAAAAACTGCGTAAAATCAAGAAAAGATATAAAATCGAAGTTTCACTGTAGTGCATTAGAAGTGAGTTTGTCAGGATTATCACCGAAAGACTCATTTGAGGACCATGATTTCTTATTCTTCCTTGCCAAGGAACTCATGCAGTAAGTTCATTGCTCAAGAATTATTCTCGAAGAAATTGACAATTTAAAACGAAGAGATTTGTCACTTGGTGACCTTATGATACTTCTTTTTGTGTAAAAGTTGGCAAATAGACATATAGCATTGTTTTCCGGATAATCCTCCGATAATTTATCTTACAATATTGAATTCGAGATATATTTCCAATATGGCTAGCAGGCCACTTGGAGTTGCTCGTGAAGGATAGTTATCAGAGAAGTGGGAAACTTTGAACTCGGAATTCATGGTGACTAGGAAAGAAGAAGCGATATACAAAGTGATGGTATTCATATGTAACAGCAACCAATGGAAAGAACAATTTCCGTAAACTACAGCCAGTGGCGTCCGGGGGGTCCAGCCCCCCCAATCGAAATATAAAAACACTATTATTTTCCTTCATAAAAGAGAACAAAATATTGAAAAATCATGAATTTACAATAGATTTCTTTGACAAATGAAGTTTTTTCGATTATGAAAAAGTGTTAAAATTAGTTTAAAACCCTCTAATTAGAACCCTGCTTTTTTAAAAATTTTCCCCTTGGTTTTGGAGCCCTTCTGAACGAAATTCCTGGCTATGCCACTGACTACAGCTTTTACCCTGCTCGACAACATTGATCTTTATGTGTACCCCAACGTGTTTTAGACCAAAAACATCGCGTGAATGCATACCTCAGCAAAAAAGTTTTCATGGAGAGGACTAATAGTAAAGCGTTGAATCATTTGAGCTATATTTGGCATTGAGAGTGTCAAGAGGTGTGCCTACCCGGCAGGATGTCCAACCACAGAAGTTCTATACCGTGACATAACAAAGGGTAATGAGAAAACGATGTAAAGGACGCGTCGGGCACAACCCGAAGTGGCACTACGGACTTAAGGAGCATGAGATGGACCAACGTACAAACTTTGGTTGCAATCTGTGGAGTCGTATGGAAATGTATAGTGGATAGACAAACAGACATCCTGCTATTTTTAAGGGATTATTCGGAAAGGTTATTACGGAGGTATTTTTAGATTCCAGTGCAGTTTCATTGAACGGATTCCCTAAATAGATAATAGAAACATAACACATTATTAAATTGCATAAGCTGTGTAATGTTCACTTTTCATAGTATTTTATCTCACGAAATATTTATTTTTATTAACTATTATCTAGTTTTTAAGAGCCAGAAAATGCATTTCCCGGTATGCAATTTCTAAAAATTTTCCGGGGTTGGACCCCCGCATTCTCCCGTGATATGGACCCTATATCATGAGCCGCACCTAGCTAGGATCAGGTGCCCTAGAGCACCCGATCACCTCAGCCCGCCCAGAACTTTTTTTCTCTCCTCCTTATCACACATTTGACTTAGCCGGGATTGGTGTAACTGGTGATTGGTGACTGTGATTGGTGACTTGGTGTAACTGGTAGCACGCCTGACCGGCAATCGGGAGATCCGGGTTCGAATCCCGGCTAAGTCAAATATTTTTTCATGGCGAACTTCATCCTTTGGTGTATTTAACTTTGCACCCGTGCGCGTGACTGCGTACAAAGTCACTTGTTCCTTCAGTGCTTTGAAAATCGTCGCCGCAGACCAGCGGAAAATAGGGTTTTTCTCCCCGACAGTGGCTTAGTAAGCACGACCCTCGCCACATGTGCCACAGTGTGGACTTGTGACGTCAACATCTTGTTCGCTAAAACCCATCCCGAAGTTCGCTCTGAGAAGATGGCTTGGTGGTGTAACTGGTAGCACGCCTGACCGGCAATCGGGAGATCCGGGTTCGAATCCCGGCTAAGTCAAATATTTTTTCATGGCGAACTTCATCCTTTGGTGTATTTAACTTTGCACCCGTGCGCGTGACTGCGTACAAAGTCACTTGTTCCTTCAGTGCTTTGAATATCTATGCTGATGAAGGAAAATGGGGAGGTACTTACTGGAAGTTTCTTCAAGGGTGCCCTCGTCCTGCCGTAAGGGCTACGTTGATTACAAGGAACACAGCTAGCAATCATCTCTCTCACATCTTTATCAAGGGAGGGCCACCAGTACATCTGTCGTATTCGTCTAATAGTCGGCTTTACTCCTAGGTGTCCTGACAGAGCGTGGTCGTGATGTTGGCGGAACACAATTTCCCGTCGGCTCACAGGAACCACCACCTTTAATCCCTCACTTGTCGATCGGAACAGCAGTCCATTTTTCTCTTCAAAACTCTCGCACGACTTCCACTCCTGGCATTCCATATCCTCGGCTTGGTACTTCTTCCAATCTTCCTCATCCATTACCTCCACCACTCGTATCTTTCGGCTTAACCCGTCGGCGTTAAGGTGGAGTTTTCCTGGCTTGTGAATAACCTCATACTCATATTCGGCTAATTTCAGCGCCCATCTGGTTAATCTACTACTGGGATCGCGAAGACTAAAAAGCCATCGGAGGGCGGCGTGATCCGTGATTATTTTGAATGGGCGACCCCACACATAAGGGCGAAAATACTGAACCGCGAATACGACCGCGCACAGCTCCTTCTCCGTGATCGTGTAGTTTATTTCCGCTGCTTGAAGTTGCCGCGATGCATACGCGATGGGATGCTCCTCGCCGTCTATCTCTTGCGACAACACCGCGCCCACCGCAAAGCTGCTGGCGTCAGTGGAGATAACGAATGGCCTTGCGAAGTCAGGATAAGCGAGCACCGGAGTGCTTACCAAGGCCGCCTTCAAGGATTCCATCGCCGCGTCACAGTCAGGAGTCCATATGAATTTAGTTCCCTTCTTGAGGAGCCGCGTTAGCGGTCTTGCGACCACAGCGTAATTATTTATGAAGCGCCTATAATAATTGGCGAGTCCCAAGAACGATTGCACTTCCTTGGTATTACTAGGTGAAGGAAAATTCATAACCGCGTTTATTTTCTCAGAGTCCGGACGAACACCCTCCCGGTCGATCACATGTCCCAAATACCTTACCCTTTCTCTAGCAAAGTGACACTTTTCAATTTTTAACGAAAAACCTGACTCTTGCAGCCGATCGAACACGCTTCTCAGCCTTTCAACATGCTCATCCATGGAGGAACTAAATACAATGACGTCATCCAAATAGACGAGACACTGTGTGGGCTTTAGTCCTCTCAAAACGCCGTCCATCATGCGTTGAAACGTGCTAGGGGCGTTGCGTAATCCGAAAGGCATGCGGTTGTATTCAAAATGTCCGCCCTCTACATTAAAGGCAGTCTTCTCTCTGGAGTCAGGATTCATAGGGATCTGATAATAACCACTCGTTAGATCTAACGTGGAAAAGTAACGGCTCCTCCCTAAATAGTCTAACGTTTCTGTTATATTGGGCAGGGGATACACGTCTAGGGTAGTCACTGCATTAAGGCCACGGAAGTCAACACAAAATCTATAAGATGGGGTGCCGTCAGCTGATTTTTTTGGCACAATGACGACTGGTGAAGCCCAGGGGCTACTGCTAGGAACAATTATCCCGGCCCGTAACTGCTCGTCCACAAGGGTTTGAATCACTTCCTTCTGGTGATATGGCACTCTATAGGGGCGGCGATAAATGGGTGGAGAGTTGCCCGTGGGGATTCTGTGAGAGGTAATTGTTGTGGCCGGAGGTATTTTTCCTTCAGTGAATAAACTCTGGTACTCCTTCAACAGGGGTAGCAACGCCTTCCTTTCCGGTTCATCCAGATCCGCTAACTTCTCCCGGAAATCTATCTTTCGCTCTTCGGTAGTCGTTGCTCGGACGTGCCTTATGCCTGTAAAGTTACCTTTAAAATTTTTCTCCACTTCATGGAGAGTTGCCACTTTTGTTCCCCGTCTCAAAACAACCTCATCCAGCCCGAAATTCCCTACTTTTACCATAACCTCCCGTCCTCTCTCAAACTTACACACACCCCGCGCTACAGCACAACTGTGTGCGTCCGTTATCACCTCTGGCTCTGTAATGTATTCTCCTTCAAGAGGGGCGTCATCTGATAGTCTGCAACACACTAATTTTTCGCTCCTGGGCGGAATCACTGTCTCATCAGTTAATTTAATAGGAACTTCAACGTCCACTCCAACGACCCTTGCACTCTTTTTTTCCTCTCCTCGCATCCCTCATGCGCGCTGCACTTGCCTCTCAACGAAACGTAAACGTCACCTAATTTCATCGTCTTTTTACTCACATCAATTAGTCCACCGTATTTTTCCAAGAAATCTAACCCTAAAAGCCCCTGATATTCTCCCACCGAATCTACCACTATCATATCTATACTATAAGAACACTTTCCCAGCACTAATTTCACCGTTTCTACACCATGGTTATACACAGTCTCCCCCGAAATGCCCTTTATATGATATGGGGATCTTCTAATTCGTTCGCCCCAGTTCACGCCAGTCGCTACCAAGGAAACTTGGGCACCGGTATCCACCAAAAATCTGCAGTCTTTTCCCACGACGCTAACTGCCACCACTAAATCCTCTGTCCGCTTAGCGGCCTCTAACCGTGGAAGGAACAGGGTTACAGGGGTCCGGCCTGGGTGGCGCCTTCGGACCCGCCGCCATTTAAAGGCTTCTCTGCGGGTTTCCGCTGGCACTGATAAGCGATACGGCCGGAAGCTCCGCAAGCATAACACCTCCGGCGGGGGCACCTTCGCGCGAGATGGTCTGGAGAGTCGCACTCATAGCACCTCCGCCCCGCCTCCGCTGGGGAACGGAAACCACGGCGGACCGGCGAGGGGGCTCGCGGACTGCGATCAGCTTCGCGGATCCGAATAGCCGTCTCAAGGGCCGCGTCGAACGACGCCGGCACGGCCAAGCGGCACAGACGACCGAGCTCACCGGGAAGACCACGAAGGAATGCGTCCAGGGCCCTTTGGTCGGCTTCATGCTTTATCGCGGCAGCCATGTCAGCGTGGGTCGGAAGTTCATACGTGTGAGAGGTAATCGATCTCACCCGGTCCGCGAAGGACTCTAAGTCCTCTCCCTGCCCTAGTCTCACCGATCCTAACTGCTCGCGATAGAATCGAGCCGTTAATTTCAGGCGATATCGATCAAGGAGGTACTTCTTAAAAACTGAAAAATCAGCCGCCTGGTAGCACTCCTCCTTGATACGACAGAACTCTGCTACGCCACCGCCCAAACGCACTCTCGCTGCCTTCAGGGTCTCTTCGCTGGTCCAGCCACTCAATTCTGCCACGCTTTCCACTCGCTCGATGAAAGCTACAACACTCTCCCCGGGGCGGCCAGTGAATACATCGATGCCGCTGATGAGCGAGAATTTGTTTCCCCGCGACGGAGCAGAGCTCTGAGTCGCGCTGCAGAGTCGTTCCTTTAGCTCCTCGTTTTCCTTAGCCAGGATGCTGATCTTCTCCCCGAAGTCATCTATGACACTCTGCAGCGGCACTTCATGCCCCCCAAAACTCACGCGACTCGCCATTCTTGCTGCTTCCTCGCGATATCTACGATCTCCGGTTTGATCGCGCGTCTGACACCACTGTAAAGTCTCTCGGGTCCGCCGGAGGTCGCCGAGGAAGGGAATTAAGGAATTAATAACCAATTCCCGGTCCTTTCCATAACTCCTCTTTATTCGAGTTAAGATACAACCATTCCACAAGACGTCTACAAACCAACTCCACACACCGTGTCTCCTTCCCACCGACGCATCAGCCAGCTTGCAGTTCCCACCGCTCTTCTCACCGGATGCAGGGAGGGGTGGGAGGAAGGCATTAGGTATCTGCTTACTCTACAGGTAAGTATGGTGGGAATGCAAGTCAGCGTGAGACTCACATAGCTATGAAGAGATTAGCGGATAGGAGAGAGAAATGGAGAGCTGCGTCAAACCAATCTTAGGATTGCTGACTAATGATGATGATGAATAGATAAGTTACTCGAACATAAAATATCGTCGTTAGCAATATCATGACCTTCTTGGACAGCCAGTCGTGCTGTCAGCCATTCAGTGGCTGTCAGTACGACTTCAGAAATGATAGATCAAACTAAATACAGCACGCGCTATTTCTTCACAGCGTTCTCAAATCTGCTGAATCGAAAAGACAAGTCAACGCATTATTTATTGGTTTCATGAAAGCCTTCGACACGTAACATCACAACAAACTTTTCTACAAATTACAACCATGCGGGCTAAATGAAAAATTAGTATGCTGGACAGGCGACATTCTGAGTGATCGTAAGCAAAAAGTAGTCCTTGATGGAATTAGCTCTAATGTAATTAAAGTAACACTAGGTGTCCCACAAGGAAACGTAATCGGCCCCCTTTAGTTCATTGCATACAGAAATGACCTATACAATCGAAATAGCAGTAAAATGCGTTATTTTCATACGACGCTGTCATCTATCGCAAAATTTGAGATCATCATGCTTTAAAATCCTATCTTCGAAATTTAAATACTGTTCATGTTCGGAGCCAAGAGTGGAGACTCGAACTTAGTCTGAGAAAATGCCCGGCGGTACATTTCTTGCGGAGTTCGTCCGACTATCCCTATACGCTATCGGTTTCAAAAGTATGTAGACACCCAGGAGTCCCACTTAACTGATGGAGCCGGGTCGGTGAAAACTTGTGAGGTTGGCACATAAAGCGACCTGCATCCCTCACTCGTATGCCGCCAAGAGCCGACGAGGACGGGGCGGAGATGGACGCGGCCTAGCCACCGAAGCTGGAGTCAAACTGCAGGAGCATGAGCTCAATCAGAATTAAGATTAGCGGATGGAATGAACTGGGCCAACTCAAGTCCAGGCTCACGTTGGGTCGTCGGAGTGTTTTCTTTCGGGATCCGTGGCGAGGTTTTTCCGAACTTATGATTCAAATTTGGACTCACCGTTTATCTCTTAAGAATACGTCGCTCCGTGGCCGAGTAGGTCTATACTGTGTGCAGTAGTTGCGGTGAAGGAGTAGGTGGGTTGGAAATCGAAATCATAATACTTTTTTCAATTTTTAAAAGAAACATCCTGAGCATCAACATAATCTATGCTGATGACTCAAGAAAAAACTTTTTAACGACCGAGATAATTTAACTAAAAGTAGCATCCGAGCTACCCGCATTACAAAACGTTTAATATCAAATTAACTATGGAGCGGTAGTGCAGGAAAAAACTAAAATTCCAAAACGCGTACTCCAGCGAAAGCAATTAATACAAATTAATAGGCACTTTCAGTGTAATTCGCCCAGCTGTGGCATAAGCGTGGAAAAGAATCAACCGAAAGTCAGTCTATAGAATATGAAATCAAGTTCACACACTCTTAATGCTCTTACTTAATACACTTAACTATTAATCCACTCTGTACAAACGCACGAATGTGTGAATGATGAAGAGTTGTGAGTATTATAGCAGCAGTGTTGTAGCTACTCCTACTCTTTTGCTTCATGAAGACTCGGGTACTAAACTCGATTGATTATGTAGCATACAATCTAAATTACTTAAAACTCTTCATAATTCACACATTCGCGCTTTTCTCCCATGTTTTTTTCCGTTCTTCATTCCTTAGGACAACTTTTAGACAACTGCCTTTATGGTGACCTTGTGGCATTTTTTAGTGTTCCCCCCCCCAAAAATTTCTGGTACCCCCCCAGGTTTTTCGCGCAAAGGATTTTCGCGCAAAGGCCCTTAGATAATGGCTCGGAGACTCCTGTCTCCGGAAACTCCTGTCTCCAGAAAATCCTGCCTCCAGAAAACCCTGCATCCAGAAACCCAGCACCCAGAAACTCAGCCCCGAACCCAGCCTACCTGCAATGCAAGACTTATATAGGACTACTGCGGAGGAATACTTACTTATTGGCAAGCAAGGGGAAATGGGTGCTAAGTCCCTAGTATGCAGTTTGGAGTGAGAAGTTTGACCATAGTCCTACCACGACTCTCTCTCCCTTCAACACCTCACCCCACTTTGTCTTTCCCCTCCATGTGTTCCAATGAATATCCCTCTAAGTCGACTTATGTCTCCAACCCAGCAGTTTGAGCGGGAAAACTCCGGCCCTGCATGCTGTTCACTCCAACCCAATGAACCCATTTTGTGGAGCAGCCTGTCAACAGGGGCAGTTACGTAGCTGATTTAACATAGTTATTTTCTACCCCTCCGCTCCTTGGAAAAACCCCTCCCCTCAATCCTCTCTCGTGATGGAATAGCCAAGCTCTCTTCTGCTTGGGCCTTCTTGCTGGACGCACCGCTAGTGGGACATGGCCGATTTTAGAAAAATTATACTGCTGGTATTTAGTTTGGTAATGTTTCCTATGGGATCATTAGTTATCATCGTTGTTTTCTGTAATAAAGCTGATTTTGAATACTCTACTTCGAATAGATATTGAACGAAAATAACTCGTAAATTATTTTTGGCAATTTTTTTCTTGTGTGCTGATTTCTTGTTTGTGGAGTCTTTCCCTGATCCAGCTTGTGACCGACGGTTGGAGTTTCCCTATGTCTGGGCTTACGTCAACAATCTCCTAGATTAACGAAGTAATGCCACAACCTTTTGAAATAGGAACCTACTTTGTTCCAAATGATTGTGGCTCCTTCATTCTAGGGCTAGCCATGAATATCTTTGCGCACTTACCCCTACTATTCGAACCAAAGTTAAAAATGAACGCGAGAAAAAATAAGAAAAGTAATGCTACCAAAATCATATGAAAATATTAAAGGCTATGGTTTTTATAAGCGTTCAAACTGGAGTCTCTATAATTTTGGTACGGAGAGAAAGAAGATCGTCCCAGCATTATTTCCTTCGTTTCATAGGCGCTAACATCTCCCGCCATATGAAAGTATTTTCTCTCTCATTCATTAAAACCCTTTTAAAAGAATCACAAGGCTTTTGAACCAAAAGAGTAATGGTTTCTGAAGCACTGTATGACAAAATTCGTGAGAAGAATATTTCTGAAATTGGCAGTTGAGAAATACCAAAGTAGAAAACAATATCATTCCAGTGAAGCATTTCCCACTAACTCTGACATGAATATATTTGAATAAATGGAGTCAGTGGCGTAGCCAGGCATTTTGTTTCGGGGGAGGGGGGAATCCAAAAACAAGGGGTCCGGAGAATAATTTTTCAAGAACAGGGTACCGAGTGAAGGGTTTTAACTAATTTTAACATTTTTCATAATCAAAAAATTAATTTGTCAAAGAAATATTTCGTAAATTCATGATTTTTCAATACTACATCCTTTATTATTTAATTTGTATAGTTATAATGATTAAAAAGGGCAATCTTTTTATATAATGGTATAATAATTTATAACTTGCGACTTTCCCCTGCTCCATGGTTAAATTATTTTTTTATGTCTCAATATTTCGGGGGTAGCGGGGGGGGGGTGTCCGGCCCACCTAAATCCACCTCTCAACGCCACTGAATTTAATAGTTATTAACCTATCTTCCGATATGAAGTGGAGTTTAAAAAAACTCTGTAACGCCGTTCCTGTGTCTATTTCCGCAATAAACTAAACGACTGATCTGAAGATTTATGCGGGATTTTCGACGAGACAGTCGTCATCAGACATAAAAAACGCGGTGGTATCCCAGACAACATGATAGTATCAACTATTCATCCTGGGTTCATCGCGGAGGCCTTCTCAAGAAAACCGGTATATTATAAAAAAATTTAATACATGTGGCTTTGGAAAATCAGCTAAAACCTTTAGACTTAACATTAATACACGGTGAGTGAACATATTGTTTTTATTATTAGTACTGTCATCAAGAGCGATCTTTCGCCGACTCGTAGGGATAGAAAATCATTTTAGCTCATTCATTTCCCCATCATTAAAATAAAAACAACATTGAACATTACACATCATGCTTCACAATCAGTATCCGGCGTAAAAGGATGGAGGATGCGAATGGTTTTTACCACTCAAAGAACATGATAATCTTTAAAAAGCATATTTTTCTATCCATCGTATCCTACATTGAACTGGGTTCAACACAAAACAATGGAATTTAGCATATGACGAAAGGCCATACTTCCGATACTACCGCGGGCCAGCAGAGGGCATATCTGGCGCCGCAACTATACTTTCGTTCACCTTGGCAACAAGTAGGTAAAACCCTGGTAAAACGTAGCCGTACGGTGACATTTTTCCAATTGGATTTTCCAAGCGATAGAGAGCGGATGCGAAAGCATATTGTGGTGTTATTAACGAAGTTTAAACGCACTGGTTATAGTTTAAAACAGCTACAGTGAATTATACATCAATCACTTGAGTAGCAGAGAAAGAAAATAGTCATCTCGCAGGGATTTGCAGTGAGCTACAGCCGGCGGAGTTCCAACTTCGACCAGCAGAGGTCGAAAATAGCTCCTGAAAATAAGATATTGTATTTATTTCCTGCTACTGAATCTCATAATCGATTCCATTCAGTGGATTTGGAGTTGATACCAAAGAGCAGATCTCGCCATCTATATTTTCCGCCACGTACATCATGGAACGGATTTTAAAGAGAGTTGCATCGAGCATCTCTGGAAGTGTGATGGGCAACAGCCTGGAGGAGAGGCTGGATTATGAGTATATTGTCCACCTGGAGCACATTCAACCGAACTTGAATGGGATGCCCAACGAGTTTCTAAATCAGGCTGAAAAATGGTTGATTTACCTGGTCCGAGTGACTACCAAAAGCCTGGAAGAAAAGGAGAGGCAAAACATCCACCTGTTCGTTCTCCTCAATGCCATGACATCCGGAAATCTCACGGGTATACACAAAAACACGAATCCCCCAAAGCCAGGGGAACCAATGCCTCCGCGTCCGAGAATGCACTTCGACGACTCCGAGGAGGAATCGCTGGTCGCGGAGGTCATTGGAGAAGACCTGAGCGACGCTTTGTGCTCAGAACTCAACGGAGAGGAAGGTGATAGTGCGAATTCGGCAAAAAGAGGGCGTGGACAAGATCATCCAGTGACACAAACTCCTGTCATCGCTAGTGACATCTCGCCTGGTGACACAAATCGTCCTTTCATGCCGGCTGAAAAGAAAAGGGAAGGACACGACCATGGAAGGGGTAACACCGACGTTCGTCCAGATGCCGAAGGTGAGGTAATAAATTCAATCCATTCCAAACCTGAGAACCGTGGCACATTTAATCATTCTGTCGTGCCAACTAAACAGAATACAGAGGGCAGAAACGAGGGAATTGGTCGAAAAACTGCGAACCTTAAAGCAAAAGGTGATTTGATAAAGGCAAAAGGCAGACGCGAGGAAACAGATTACTCTATTACTCGTGTCAGTGTTGAATTTGAGGTGGCAAATTCTCAGCTTTCCCCACCAAAAAATCCTGGCGCTTCATATCGTTCTTGCGTACCAGCTAAACGGAAGGCAGAAAGCTGGGATGAAGAAAAGGGTTACAAAAATGGAAACCTCAACGCCAAACGTTTCGCAATAAATGCACGCCATATTGAATCGAAACAAGCTGATGGCATTAAAAGGTCATATGGGAAGAGAATAGCCGGAGAGAACGTCAGAATGGCATGCAGGTATACACACTTCCATGGCGAAGGAAATGTCGTTTATCCTATCGACGTCGACGCATTTATTCCGGCAACTGTCGAGTCCTTCCATTCGAGAGTAAAGGACTTAAGAGGAAAAATGCAATTGGTGGCGAGAGTCGTACCTTTCATGGGAACGGTAACGCTATTAATGCACGCCACTTCTCATCAGAGCAAGTTTATGATTTGGAGAATTCTGATGTGCCGCCTAAGAAGAAAAAATGGTGCCATAACACACAAATGGGATGCAATGACACTTTCGGCGGTGGTGAAGGTTATTTATCAAAGCCAATGTACATTCCAATAGAACGTGTTGATGCCCACAATAATCCTAATACGTTGGCTGAAGACGAGACACAGGAATTAGATACTTAGTACAATGGACTGCGAGAGCCCTAATCTTGATACCGAAGGTGACGCTATTAACCCAAGTAACATACCATCTCAGCATTCGCAAGAGGAGAAAATAGTGGGCAGTAACAAACTAATTGGATGCAATCATGCCCACTGCCCTGATGAAGGGGATTTTTCAAATCCAATTTGTATCCCATCAGAACGCGTTGACGGTAACAACTATCCTTATATGCTGCCTGAAGACGATAGACAGGAATGGGGCAATAGAATGGACCGCGAGAACCCATACCATCATACCGAAGGTGATGTTAAAAACGAAAAATACCTTCCGTCACAACAACCTAGTGCCTTCCAGCATCCTTATGAGCCAGCTGACCAGATGGAATTTTGTACCCGTGGAATGGACGCGATGAATGCTCGCTTCCAAGCTGAATACGATTTTGGGTATCTATGCCAACATGAGCCCACAGAAGAATGGGAAGAACGGGAAGGTGCGATGCCTGGTGACAGATTTGCAGCTGATCCACCAGCACCGATATATCCGCGGTCCGCTATCTACCGAAGACATTCATCCGAAAATGTAAGTACATAATTCAAATCGAATTAGAATAATTTTGCCGAGGGTAGAGGATTTCCTTTCTCTGAGAAACATACGAAATATGTACAAGAGCGGGCATCGATTTCTGTGCGTGACACCAGCTTTGAAAAGGCGAAAACATCCCGCGGTAGACCTGAATAACTCATAGCCAAGTACACAAAAATTGAAAAAAGAGATGAACTGCTAAAATCCTTGATGGCGAAATAATTCAAACAAATTCACATGCTCACTTAAACGACTTAATCGCACAACAAATTATTAGTCTTAACATTCTCCCTTCTTCCGGTGAGTCAAAGACCATTGCAAGTCAAATTTGAATCCTAATAAATGGTAATGTGCTTTATCGTTACTGATTCTTACGGTATATTTTTTCAAGACGATAAAAGTTACAAAAATAGCGAAAATTTTAAATTTTAACAAATAGCTCGTCTACCATTATTTTTACATTTGTTGTGACAACTTATTAAATATGGAGGGATCCAAATTTTTCCGCTTTCAATTACGTCACCCACTTCTCGAGCTCTTCGCGACGAAAATTTGATGGTCATCACCCTCTCGCACAAAAGTTGATGAGGTTAACAGCACAATCCAAGCTCGTCGCCGCTTCTAAGCCACTCATTGATCTTGTGCATTTCTCTCGGGTGGTTTGCATTCTCGCTAGCAATCAGCGGCAGATCCAGAGAAAGAGTATACAATATGCACTTAATTAACTTAAATTTTGTTCAGTTGTCGAATATATACAGGAGAGAATAGCCACTAAAACGCAAATTACTAAAAAAGCACAAAAATGTTTGTTTAAAAAGTTAAATCTTTGAAAAAATATTATTTGGACAACGTTAATGTGTTGTTACAAGCTTCCAAATCCTCAAAATTTTCGTTACCTCTCCGACCCCCCTAGTGCTGAGAGGTGACCCCCAGGAGCACGTCTAGCCCTCTTGTCCCTATCCTGGATCCGCCACTACTACCGATAACTCCCCTTAATATATGGTTCTCCTTAAAACGAATAAATGAACAAGAAAATACAATGGAGTCACCAACTCGTGGAAACTGGGTGACAAATTTCGTGTTTTCTTACATTTAACTTAAAGGAGAAAAAAATACATGGGAAGGATGCTTTTGGTCGAAGCTTACCTAAATTTTCTATAAAAAATTCTTTCAATGAGTTGCGACTTCCTGTGTGAACGACACCATTCAAAAGTCAATTCTCTTAGTATTAGAGATCAGCTAAACATTATCCATAACATTATGTTTTCTTTTTTCACAGACGAATCGTATGGATTACGGCAATGCATGGGAAGGTGGAGAAAGAAGACATCATTCCCACACCATTGTCGTTCATCCATGGAGGAAGGAAACCAGTACCAACGCAGAACTGGATATCTGGCAGGAATGGTAGCTGGTGATACTCAACTGCGAGGAAGACAGCCGAGAGGTACATCAGATATGTCTTCCGATATTGGTAGTAATTGTTTTTATTATTTGGATCAAAATAATATTTTTACATAAGTGACTGTGCGTCATTTACAAAAATGTGTACAAAAAATTACAACTGGCAGGAAAGAAAGAATATAAGTTTGAAAAAATACAAATTACTGCCGAGAATAATTAAGTATAATCTTGGAATATTAAAATGTATCAAAATTTTTAAATTTTTATCCAAGTAGTTCAAGGTTCTCATGGTTACATAATAGGGTAGTTTCCTTCATCAAAGAAAACGAAAGTCATTGATTGCGATTCGTTACCCACCATTACTGTATTCATAATATACAAATTATTTCATTTTAGAAATATCGGTTTAGACGAATGGCAATGGTTCATTTTTATCCTCATTTGAAAACGGCCAGATTGGCGCCCATGCGATGCCACTCCACGTGACGTCACAGGGACCTAGTTTCTATACGAGAAGATAGGAGTTATACGTCGTCTGAGGTTACCAATGCATGCATGAGGCGCAGAGCTCAGGGAAACATGTCTTAATAATCACTTATTAAAACTAGCTAAGGTCGGAAAGTTTTCTTCATTTGATAAGGCATAAATAATCCTTATTTAAGCCAAGCGCTACCAGCCAGCAGGGTACTCAGCTACCCGCTAGCATCCTGCGTCGTATCAGCGCTCAACTCGCCTCAAGGTCACCTCACAAGGCGGCAGCGGGAACCAGAAATACGCCACACGGAGAGATTTCCCGACATTCATACTTACGCGTCGCGTTTTAGCGAGATAGAAAATTTTCACTTTTCATTTAATCGCGAAAAATGGATATCGTCATTTAAATATCTAAAATCATGAAATACGTACTCCAGGAGTAATAATCTTTCGATTTAGGCAATTAAAAAATAATAGGAAACCACCCTATTATATTTTTGGTAACAAATGGAATGTTCAAAAGCGGATCAAGTGAAAGCGGATGGCACACACTGGTAAAAAGTGTTATAAAACAAAAGAAAAGGTAATGAAACCTGGCGCTGCCATTGATTGCATTGTAAAATATGAGGTTAGTGGACAAGTCAGACATGATGATTGGGTCCGTTGAATGCCTATTAGAAATTCATTGGAATGGTATAAAAAGTTGTTTTTCCATTGGCAGATTAGATTTGTGTATGTTGAAAATTCTTTTTATCTGTATCAAATACAGACGGGCAAAAAACCTCCTATGAAAAAGTTTGTCAAAGAAGTCGTGAGACAGAAAAATATGGTGTCAGTGTAAAACACACATCTTCTGGTAGGGCAAGTTTGGAAGGCGTTGAAAACAATCCGGAAAGACCATGGCTCAATACGTCACCAAGTAAAGAATGTGGAATTTATATTTGGAGCCAGAAGATAAATAAGAATGTCAAAAAATGACAGGGTAGGTATATATTCGTTTAAATATGATGACAATAATTTACGAATCAACTGATTCCAATGGATTCCCCCACTCCCGATCACCCACGGCGGCTGAAAGCGGCCATAGCCGGTCAAGCGAGAAAGCGGCCGCCGCGGCGGTCTGAAAGCGGCCTACGATCGTTGCCCGAACCAGACCTACACCCTACAAAAACATGACGGCCAATTATCGTCTGCTGATCATTTCGATTAAAGAATCTACTTTACAATGGATGTTAAGGGAGACGAGCTCACGCAAACCTTTTTAAAATGTACAGCAACAAAGCGGAAAGCTAATATAATACTACCACTTAATAGCCACCATGTTAAATAAATTATTAAGTTGACTGAACTAATAAGAACAATATAGCGGTATACATGCACCTTGTTTCTACGAATATATAATAATATTTTTCACGTTTTGCTCTTGGTATACTTTTGGGAACCAATGCATCGTTAATAGGTAAAACCATAGAAAACGTACTTTCATGCCACTATTTGCCGTGGCGTTTATGAAACGGGGAAAGCAGGCTTTAGCCTAAAGTGCCGTCTATGAATTCCAACCTTAGAACACAGTTAAAGGTGGTACGTTTTCCTGTCTTTTTTTAATTTATGTTGACTCCTAATTCACCATAGTGCTGAATATAATATAATAATTTCGTTCCCAGTTTCGCCCTTGCAACTATCCCTTTTCTCCGCTTGGTTAAATAATTTCATTCCTTAAGATACACCTTAACTCGAGCATTTAATTTGGATGTTATTTCATATGTTTATGCTACATAGGCAAAGTAACGTATGCTCCCGACGGAATCTTCCATGGCCACCTTTGAAGGAGGCCATGGCTCTTCGCCAAGTGGCGCCTCTACTGGCCACATCTCTGAACTGGCTTCAAAATAGGAACATGTTCAGGGGAGCCGGGCAAGATATTGAGAAAAAAACGAACAACGAATTAAAGATTGGGTGGCCAAATAAACAAAAGACCGTGTTGTCAGCTGTACAAATGGGAGCATAAAATTTGGAAAGTGAAATCGCATATTAATTCATTGTCGGTACTCCTTTTACAGCGTGATGAGTGACGCTCACAAGATGGATTCTTCCGGAAGCCCTACGGAGAGCACAGAGGATAAAATTTCAAGATTTTTCAATGCTCTTCGACGTAAGTGGATCTGATAATTTCGTTACAGCTGCCCTATTTTGAAATGAATAACCTGAATTGCGTTCTCTACACCTTTTTCAATCAGTCGATTACCAAGATCAAAGTTCATCGCCTTTAAGGACTAGTGGGGATGGAATGGAGAAGCCGGAACCCAAGACTGAAAACATTCTTCGTAATACACTCATCGATCAGTTGATATACAGGCCAGAAGAGCACAAAGTTCCTATACGTCTCCGCCTCCTGACATAGGGGTTGAAAAAATCAGTCTTATAACTCATACCAGTGGCGGCGCGTGCGTATACGCATGTTAGCAAGTGCACACCCAAAGATGAATGAATAATAAAAGAAAACTATTCTTTTGCAATGAGAAGGATAAAAATCCTGTCTGCATATGCAAGAAACACGAAGCTCCGAACGCTACAGCTATCTCCTTTTCGAATTCACCGCTCTACAAGTGTGCGATCCCGTGGCATCGCGCCGGGCGCATTTTCGGTTTATGCGATCGCTTGAGGGTGCTCTGGCGGGACGAAGTATGCGGGGGGGTATGTACAGTTCAAATGGGTGATGGGAGCAGACTCAAAAGGATGCGAGTGCGCACGCGCATATTTTTGGTGAGTGACTCGCAGGTAGTGTAGTGGTGTAGCCGCCACCTACACTACCTGCGCCCAGGATCCTAGTCCGTGTACAGAGTCATCTGTATGGCCGTTTTCTACACTACTTCCTCATAGGGTGTAAGGAAGGGAGAATGAATTTCACCCACCGTCACTTGTAAAGGTGTGTTTATAATAATTATTTTCATGCATGCTAATATTTTTTCTGTTCATGCAATTTTAAGGGTAGAATATACCAGTGGTTTTGCTTGCTATGTATTCTATTACGACGAAATATGATGCTCATGGATTAGTATTAACATAACATAATTAAATCATCCTATATCTGCTCTAATGCACACCCTAGATCAATTACCACCAGCCGCCACTGCCTCATACTGTTTTTAAGCCGAAGAAAGAAAAAATATTTATCGGCAACTTAAAAGGTAAATATATTTTTTATTATGTCTAACAGCCCAATGGAGTATGTAATGTAAGCACAAGGCATTAAATCGTTCGTTTGCTGTATTTCTCCAGGTCGAGAACCAAAATTCGTTCCATACGAGCCTTACAAAGGGGCTGTGAACCCAATTGTGCCACCGGAGAAAAAGAGGGTGATAAAGAAATGTGGAGGAGGAACTGTCGCGAGCAGAAAGTCCTCTAGTGTTTCCAGCCTTTGTAATGAAGCTTCTCAAATGTCTTCCAAAGGTCGTGAAGCCGACGATGATAATGAAGTTAGTGAGTCACTCCCAAAGTCCATTCTAACCTTAGAAGGCCTCAGTGGTACTTATCACATACTTACGTATAATACATAACTTTGGAAGGACACTTTCGGTGATAAATGAAAATAAATGCCAAGAGAGGCCATGCAAACGAAGACACAAAACTAGCACATACTCAGGGAGATTAAAATTTTCGACCGTTTCTCAGTCTTCAATGGGAAGAAGACTTGAAGTCCTATATAGTCCCACTAGTCTCCTTCACGAGGAAGACTGAACGGTCGAAATTTTGAATCTGCCCGTTTATTTTTTTGTGTCTTCGTTTTTGTGGCCATTTTTTTCAACTTAAAGTGTAAAACTCCATGCTGAAGTGATGTCAGGATAAAGGAGGGGATAATAGGATGGTGTAACATGCAGAAAATAAATTCACTCAAAGTTTTACGCCGACAGATTTTCTCTTTCGTATGTGGTGGGCCAAGTTGCGGATTGCATGGCGCCACCCTGTGTGGCAACCCACCAGTGGGCCATGCTTAACTTCCAGTCACACCTCATATTTCGCCATGTATAATATAGACAAACCAATAGGGTGGTTTCCTATTATTTTTTTATTGCCTAAATCGAAAGATTATTACTACTGGAGTAAGCATTCCACGCTCTTACATTTTTAAATGACAATATCTATTTTTTGCGATTCAATGAAAAGAGAAAATTTTCAAGCGCACGAAAATGCGACGGCTAAGTATGAATGCTGGGAAAAGCTCGTATGACATAATTCTGGTTCCGGGTGCCGTCGTGTGAGGCCACCTTGGCGCGAGGCCCTGAGTGCCGCTACAATGCATTCTGCCAGCAGGTGGCAGAGTACCCTGCTAGCAGGTAGCGCTTGGCCTAAATAAGGATTATTAATACCCTATCAAACAAAGGAAACAATTTTAATACCTGATTATTAACAGATGTTTCCCTGAGCTCTGTGCCTCATGCATGCATGCATTGGTAATCACAGACGTTGTAAAACTCCTATCCACTCCTAGGTCCCTGTGACGTCACGTGGAGTGGCATCGCATGGCTGCCAATATGGCCTCTTTCAAGTGTGGTTGAAATTGACCATTTCCATTCGTCTAAACCGTTATTTATAAAACCAAATAATTTGTATATTATGAATACATCAATGGTGGTTAACGAATCACAATCAATGCCTTTAGTTTTTTTAAATTAAGGAAACTACCCTATTCTCTCACTTGTCATTCCATTAAAAAGATGGAATGGCAAGTGAGAGAGCAAAATGTAGAGCAAATGAGCTGGCAAAATGTAGAGAAATAGTAAATATGCCATCACACAGGGAGGACATGCAGGCACACATGTTATCTGCAGTGTGATTGTTAAGGATAATAAAGGAAGGTAATATACAATACAGGTGGTTAAAGGGTCATTCCACACCTGCACCTCGATTATGTAAGTGTGACAGCGACGACGGCGATAGATGACCATCATGTTCTCCTATCACGCTCCGCTGTATCACGCGATCATGTAAGCCACCGTCATCGTGCGCATAATACAGGTACGAGCGCGTGAGGTTGGTATCATTGAGAAATCTGAAGAGCCAATGAAATCCTTCGACACATCTCTGTCCGAGAATACGTCGTCTGCGGAGAGTTTGAAATAACAATAACAAACAACTAAAGCATTATATGGAGGCAGTTCAAAGCTAAGTACTTCGCTTCGCGAATGGATAATATTATAATTAAGTACTCTTATTATGGTAAAGTTATGGGGAGAGTGTAGTATTACTTTTCGATGTGTGATAACGTAATCTATTATGCTAATGCTCGCCGAGAGATGCTGCAGTCATTAATTTGCTATATCGTAGAGAATGGTAGAAAAGTCTTGACCTTGGATTGAAACTAATTAATGTTGAAATGATAATGGAAGTGTAATCGCGCTAGCGATTTGAATGTAAGTAGTTAATAGTTGATTTACGATGATTAAAAATCGAAAAGGAGTTTAACGATGTCGATATGTTGGAGAACGTACTTGGCGAATGTTGATAATTTAACTTCGATATAAAGTAATTGACGTTTGAATCACGGATGTACTTCAATTAGCAGAACTTTCCAATTTGCTGTGTGAAAATAAAGCTGCTCAATCGAATTCACCACCATGCGCATATAACAATTGAACAACGTGGACAACTATAAAGTCAACAGAGCACTCCAGTTGAAATAATTAAGAATTATATTGGTTTTTAATCGATTATAGGGCATTTTAAATTAAATAAACAACAATTTTTTGCTCATATATGCATTTAGTGCTCGTTTTTGTGTCAGCATATGCTTGTCACCATGGTTTTCGAACGTGATAGGCCGATGACGCTCGCAGCGTGATAAAGAGAGCGATCACGGTTTCATAATCGCTGCTATCACCTTCCGTCGTGGGAATCGCGTTGCCCCTGGCAGCGACATCGCTCTCACCCTTTTCACAGTTACATAATCAGGGTGCAGATCACCCTATATGTTATCCAAATGGAACTCACCAAATGGCTCATAAATTCACTAGGTAATTCATTTTGTTATGAATAGAGGTCAGGTTACCTGGAGCCATGTATCTCCCAAGTGTCTATAATGGGCAATTGAAATTTGGGAATTATCCCTTCAGTTCTGCAGCACAAAATGCTCAATGTACTTCTGATGAATATTTCTCGGGTTCCCTGCCAGGTTAATGCTTTTATATAAGCCGACGTTTCGACAGACGACTGAAGTCTACCGTCTTCAAGGCCGTGCTACTCTATGGATGTCCAATTTCACACTGAACCGGATCGACCGTTTACCGAGGACAACAATGTGGCTCAGGTGTCGTCCGATTGGCTGTAGGCCTTTTGAAATTCTTCACGTTCAACCCTTATGTTTTTTATACAGCTGATTACAGGTCTCCATGTATTGCTAAGATGAAAGCCGGTGTCCCGATTGAAATTTTTGAGATTGAGGCGGTTCTCTATTGCTTAATTATGCGGTCCCAGTAACACTGTGCGTGGCAAAGGGTTTTTGTATCTTCTCATCTAATAGCGTGGTCTTCGTTAATGCTGTGTTCCACCACGGTCGACTTTTCTGGTTGCGCTAATCTGAAAAATTCTTCGGTGTTCTTTTAGCCTCGTCTCAATAGGGTGGTTTCCTATTATTTTTTTATTGCCTATATCGGAAGATTATTACTCCTGGAGTACGTATTTCACGCTTTTAGATTTTTAAATGACGATATCTATTTTTCGCGATTAAATGAAAAGTGAAAATTTTCAAGCGCGCGAAAACGCGACGGGTAAGGAAATCTCTCCGTGTGACGTATTTCTGGTTCCCCCTCCCGCCTTGTGAGGTGATCTTGATCGAGGCTCTGAGCGCTGATAGGACGCAGGATGCTAGAGGGTAGCTGAGTATCTTGCTGTCTGGTAGCGCTTGGCTTAAAAAATGTTTATTAATACCTTATCAAACGAAGAAAACTTTCCGACCTTAGCCAGTTTTAATAGGTGATTATTAAGACATGTTTCTCTGAGCTCTGTGCCTCATGCATGCATTGGTAATCTCAGACTATGTATAACTCCTATCTTCTCCTATAGAAACTAGGTCCCTGTGACGTCACGTGGAGTGGCATCGCATGGGCGCCAATCTGGCCCTTTTCAAATGAGGATAAAAATGGACCATTGCCATTCGTCTAAACCGGTATTTCTAAAACGAAATAATTTGTATATTATGAATACAGTAATTGTGGGTAACGAATCGCAATCAATGCCTTTCGGTTTCTTTGATGAAGGAAACTACCCTATTGTTCGGCCTGTCTCCCCCACATATATTTTACCACATTCACAAGGTATTCCATAAACCCACGGTCTTCAGGCCAGTCGGATCTTTCACCCTCACCAAGCGGTGCCTTAATTTAGGTGGTGGCAGATGGCTGGTTTTGATGTTAAACTGTCATAGAATGCTGTGGATCTTATCAGGTATGGTTGACCCATAGGGGATTAAGACTTTGGACAAGAGCTTAGAGGGTTCTAGGTGAACCCTCTCGGGATACAACCACCGGGGCCCGGAACCAAGCCTGGGGCTTATACGCCAGGAATCCCGGGGAGGGGGCGGGAGAGGAAGGAAAAAGGAGAGAGGCGCCGTCGCGATCGGAGCCCGCCGACGCCTCCAGGGAAAGGAAAGGGATGGAATGGCGGGGAATAGGGTTAAAACACTCCAGTGCTATAGAAGCAAAGGAGGCCCTACCTAGCGAAACCATGCGTACGCAATTTCTTTACCACCATCCCGGGGAGATTTTTCTATGAGGAAGAAAAATCCCAATGAGAGGGCAGTGGGAATAAGACTTTGGACAGCGGTTTTTCAGGCGGCTCTTCCGGGCAACTCTTTTCTTTTATGTTGAATCTACTAAGGGCCTTAAAAATTTCTTGTTTTCCATTGCCATTCCGTAAAAATGTTTGTTTTAGGTGGTCTAACTCGGCTGAGATGCTTACGTTATCTGATATTAACTTGGCTCGATGGACCAAGGTAGATAATACAACGGCCTTCTGCGATGGATGGTGGTGGCTCTGTCCGTTGAGATACAGGTAAGTATGCGTTGGCTTCCTAAAAACGGAATGACCTAGGCTTCCATCTTCTTTCCTACGTATTAAGATGTCCAGGAAAGGAAGTTGGCCGTTCTCTTCTACCTCCATGGAAAAGGTGATGCTCGGGTATTGCTTGTTCATATGTTTTGAATATTCCTGTAATGCAGCCGTACCATGTGGCCAAACTGAAAAGGAATCGTCCACATATCTGAAAAAACATTTTGGACGGCAGGGAGCGGTATCGGGGGCTTTTCTCTCAAAATGAAGAAATTCCATGAAGAAATTAGCTATCACCTGAAATAATGACAAACCCATTGCGACCCCATCCATTTGCTCGTAAAAAATCTCCTCAAAAGAAAAATAGGGAGAAGTGAGCACATGATGATAAAGTTTGACCATCTTCGAATCAAATTTTCTCTCTCAATTTACTTGTTCATTTATTATCGCACTGTTCCATAGTACCTAATTTAATAAAAATCAGGTGGAAATGTTCCTTAATAAACCCAGGAAACAAAAATCACCATGCAATACTTTTTTATGGCACTGCAGAGGCCATACTCACATTTCCATCTCGCATTAACTTTATAGACTCCTTGATGCTAAAACTTTACATTCCATTTCGAATCGTTCCAAAATGTATGAATTTTTATGAGTTCCTCTAAAATCCAAGGGCCCTTTTGATGTGGGATCCCTGGTGAAAATGAGCTGTTCACGAACCGTTCCAGAAGTGTTCACAACCTGTTCATGAACTGTTGGTGAACCGTTCACGGACTGCATTTTCGCCCAAATGAAGCGTTACGAGCCGTTCAAATAAGCCGTTCTTGAGGCGTTTCTCAGCTGTCCATGAAGCGTTTTCCAACCGTAGAGGAATCTTTCAACTAGGTGTTCATAATCTGTCCCCGAAGTGTTCATGAACTGTCAGGGAACCGTTCACAGACTGTATTTTGGCCCATTTAAATGTCACAAACCATTCAAATAAGCTGTTCATGGGGTATTTCCCTGCTGTTCATGAGGTGTTTTCAGATGTTCATGAAGCATTCATTTAACTGTACACAGGGGTGCCGACTTACAAAAAATATTGGGGGGGCCCAAACTGGGGATCTTGCCCCAGAAAATTTTATAAGTAGTGAGTTTAAAGGTTTTTAAGCATTTTAGAAAAGACATATGATCAACTTTAAAATCCTGATTACTCGAATCTCGATATCTGGACACTCTGGGGAAAATCGACAAGCCTGACACATTTTTTCCTCACACCCATAGCGAATTATTGAGGGGGCTCGGGCCCCATGGAGTCAGCGCCGCTGACTGTACAGGAAGCATTTACAATAATACCAATGATGTTTTACTTCTCGGAGTATAGGTCTGAGAATAATATACAATTTGTTTGCCAACATTTTAATGTATTCCTTATATCTTACTCAGGGATATGAATGATAATGGTCACATTTACGTCAGGAGCACGCTGATTTGCTCGGTTTGAATTTCATTGTTGGAAGAGCCGTTTGAATGATGGGGCTAAAGGATAGCCGTCCTGCCTATTGTAGTTATTTTCATGATTTGCCATTTCTAACACCTCCCTTATCAGCCGAGGGAAATATTTATTCTCTCTTGTGATGAATTTTGATTCTTGGAACAGAGTGACGTGCCCAGGGTCCAACCATGCGTGCTCAGCAACCGCAGAAAGGCGGAAAATTTTCTTTTCGGTAGCCGTACGATGTTCATGTATTCTGCATTTGAGGGATCAGGATGTTTGCCCAATGTATGATTGATCACAAGAACAAATTATGTCATAAACTCCTTCATAGATATCAGGTGGGTGACGATCTTCTTCACTCTGGAGGAGGTCAGAGGTCTTCTTTAAGCTTTTAAATCTCGTCAAAACATTGTGTTTGGCGAGAACTCTAGCGATTCTCTTTGAAGATCCTGTGATGTATGGCAAGAGAGCGTGTGCCTTTGCCTTTTGCTGGCCTTCCCTTGCAGTCTCGAAGGCCACACCTCGTTTCTCTTCTTCCTTACGCGCGATTTTCCAAATCAGTTCCCTATCATAGCCATTCCCTTGGAGTGTGGTGAGGAGGTGTAGTTTTTCTCTTGCGATCGAATCGGCATCCGAGATGGCATTCGCCCTATGATATAGGGTTTTGATGACTGATGCTTTTTGCCTGGGATGATGGTGTAATTTGGCATAATAGCGATTGGTATATGTTTCCTCACGATGAACTGGATGTCCTAATGTGCCATGAGATTTCTTTTTGACGAGAACGTCCAAGAAGGGAAGTTGGTTATTTTCTTCCATTTCCATAGTGAACTGAATGGAACTATTTTGGCTACTAAGGTGCTCAAGATATCTTTTCAGTTCATCAGTCCCGTGAGGCCATATGACGAAGGTGTCGTCGACATATCTCACCATGTGTTTTGCCTTCGTAAGGAGAAAATCCAGTGCTTTTCCTTCAAATACTTCCATGTAGAGATCCGCAATGAGAGGTGATAAAGGGGAGCCCATGGATGCCCCTTTGTCCGTTTGTTTACATAATTTCCTACTCCAAGAGAAATAGCAAATACAAAGGCAAAACTCTACCATTTTACGAATGTCTTTCGGAAGGCCTTTTTCCTTCAGAGTCTTAATGACTTCGATGGCATCTTCAATAGGTCTTTTAGTGAACACGGACACCACGTCAAAACTAACAAGGAGATCATCTTCCAAAATCTTGGCTTCCTTTATAATTTTGATGAAATGGGAGGAGTGTATTGGCGCTTGAATTCTTCAAGCGGGTTCAATTAGGCGGAGGGAACATAGTTGTGTCACGTGTAGTCGAGTCATATGTCCATAAGTCGTTATATCTTTAAAAATTCCTCTAGTGTAACTTATAAATGGGAAGAATCATTCATTTGAAGCGTCAATAACATATTACTCTTGAAAAGGATTCCATTTACCAGAAACTTCTTTTTTTGGGTCAATAATAACATTGACACTTTATTGGACTAAGGTTTAAAAATAATTCACGAATGCAACGGTATTGCGGTTATTTTTCAACGTTTAAAATCCATTAGCGTTATGAAAAGCGGCTCTCTAAATTTGGATGCAGATTGGATAAATATATAAAGATATACCACATACACAACATACGTCCTTAAAGCAGTACGAAAAATAGTAATTTCTAACAATTCCCCAAATTTCATTGATCTTTCAGAAATAGTTTTCAGGATGTTGCGTTTAGCAAAATAGCCCTAATAATAAATACGATAAAAACGATAATAAGATGATAATTTCTTTCAGTTTTAGCAATTCGATGTATAATAGAAAAACGAAGAATCGCTAGGCATCGAATGAGAGCCAGCAAGTACAGTTCAATAGTTCAGTTTCCATAGTGCAGTTTCAACGCTGCTATGATGAACCTAATCAACAGATTTCATCAGTCTAACGTCAGTAATTTATACTTATTTATTTAAAGTCTATATACGCTTATTTATATATTGTTGTTAGTACACTTATTAGTTATTTACCCTTATTTATACATTTTGTTAGTCTATCACCCTTTTTATAGCTTTGCTCTTTCGTGGGGATCATATTGCGGAGAATTTATATTTTTGCAAGTTAGTTTCGTCTTTGCTCTCTTGTTGATTATTATCGTTAATCTATTTGTCCCACGTTAAGTTATATCCTAATTTAGTTAATTAGTCTTCTTTGGAACTATATAGTTTTCCAGTTTTAAACCCATTAATCGATTTAATCCATATCCAGGTAACTACATTCCCTTATTTACGTTAAAAAGAGACAAGTTAGTAAGTTTATCGGTTTGTTTTACTCTCTCTCAAATAACTATTAAGCGTAAATATCTATTAAAAAGAGACAAGCTAGTAAGTTTATCGGTTTGTTTTACTCTCTCAATATCTATTAAGCGTATCTCCCGTCAGGTAAGCTTTTCTGAAATCCAAAGTTGCGATAGTGATAGGATGCCTTCGAATAGGTCACCCGTTGCCGGAGTTGAAAACGCCGGTGAATGCGAGGCTCTCGGAGGCCGCATTACCGCGTTGGAGACGATGGTGCGGGAACTTCGGGCCCAGTTTGAAAGGGTGGCTGATACCGCTGAGGGGAATGGTCCGAGGGGTGGTTCTTCGAAAGGTCGCCGTGCCACAGGGGCTGCCCGGGTTCGCCCGATTGCAAATAGCGGCTGGTCGATCGAGAGCCTTCCTCGAGGTCCATCTCTCGATGACGGGGTCGCGTCACCCCGTAAATCTGAGTTTTGGAGGGTCGTGTCTCGGAGGGACGGTGGTAGTGTCACTCTAAGACGGGGTTTGGGGGATGCTGAGGCAAATCCCGTCCCCGTCTCGAACAGATACCAGTTGCTGACGGATGGAAACTCCGAGGTGCCTGACGTGCCTACTCCTACCCCGAAACCGGCACCTAGGAAGGGGCGTCAGAGTGGGAAGGGGGGGATCATAGTGTTAGGGAGTAGCAATGTCCGTCGTGTGATGGACTCGTTAAGGGAGAGGGCAGACCGCGAGGGTGTAAGCGACCGTGTAACATCATGGTGCATCCCTGGTGGCGGTGTTCCTCAGGTGACGCAGGCGGTTGGTGCGGCGGTACGGGGCACGAAGTGCTCCAGACTGCGGGTTGTGGCTCATGTCGGCGTCAATGATGCCACCTTCCGTGGATCTGAGGAAATTCTAGATTCCCTCCGGGATCTGAATGCCGAAGTGAAGCGGCTGGGTGGGACCATTGGGGTCGGCATAGAGCTTTCGTTTTGTAGTCTTGTCCTGAGGATCGATCGTGGTTCTCTGGTTTGGAGCTGAGTGAAAGGCATAAACCAGAGGCTGCGTCGTTTCTGCACGGACATCGGAGCCTCCTTCGTGGACCTTAGGCCGGCAATCCGATCGTGTCGGATCCCTCTGAACCGTTCGGGAGTCCATTACACGGCCGAGTCGGCTAGTCGTGTAGCGAGTAGCATATTTGAGCACTGTAGGTATTTTTTAGAGTAGAGAGTAGGGCAGAGTGTAGATATATTAGTGGGTTGAAAAAGAAAGGGGTAAGTTCAATACTTTTCACAGACAAAAATTCTTCCAGAAATGAGAATAGAGAAGTAGAAAGAAAAATCAGCGTTTCAGGTATTACATTTAAGCACGAGAAGCGTCAGTCGAGCAATACGTTCAAAGGCAGTCAAGGCTCAAGTCATTTTGATAGTGAGACAATAAGACATGCATTTCCATTTATCAGCGGTATAGAGCCTGTGAATAGTCTATTCGACAAAAGCAAATCAGAATTATTCCCGAATCGCAATAATACTACTTCCGAAGTTTTAATCGTGGCTGTGGTTAATTGCCGTAGTTTAAGAAATAAGATTCCCGAATTCCACCATTTAATTCATAGTACGAAGTGTAACGTCATTTTTGGAACAGAAAGTTGGCTAACAGAGGATGATTCAGACAATGAGATCTTCCCAAAATCGTTCACTGTTTATCGGAAAGATAGAATTAATCGAGTTGGGGGCGGAGTTTTTATAGCTGTAAAGAATTCAATCGTCAGCCAAGCGATAACCGTAACTGAGACCAGCGTTGAATCTGTGTGGTGTTTAATTAAATGTCCAAAATTCAAAACTATTTTATTATGTTCGTATTACAGACCACCTAACTCAGATTAAACGTCAATGTTGGATTTTCAAAATCAAATAAACAACGTAGCATCCAAGTATCCTGAAAGAAACTTGATTGTGGGTGGAAATTTCAACGTACCTTCTATAGATAGAGAGACTTATAGCTTCATTCCTAGTGGGAGGGATAAAGTGATCTGCGAGGCTTTATTACACACTTTTACTTCTAATTCATTGTTTCAAATAGCATCCGAACCAAACAGAGGAGAAAATATTCTTGATTTATTAGCGACAAATATACCACATCAGGTAATAAACGTTGGCGCTGTCGAAGGAATAAGTGACCTAAGGGTAGTAACTGCAAAGTTTTCTCTAAATACCGCAGTAAACTTTAAAAAAGAGCGTAAAGTTTTCATTTTTAAAAGAGCTGATTTTGATGGGTTTAAGAGTCATCTGAAAAATGCTTTCCCCGAGTTTCAAGAATCAGTATTAAAGTTAAATGTAGAGAATACTTGGAAAGCTTTTCTTTCGCTCGTAACTTCGGGAATAAATAGCTACATCCCTAGTAAAATAGTAAAAGAAGGCAGCGAACCGAGATGGTACGACGCGGAAGTGAGAAAATCATTGAGGCGACAGAGAGCGTGTCATGCTAAAATGAAAAAAAGTCAGCACGGATTTATCCGCTAATGAACGCGAGCTAATAATTAAAAAATATAGGTTTTTTTAAAGCCGCCACGAAGGAAGCGTTCAGGAATACGTTCACGAATTTTAAAAGAAAAGCACTAGTAGAGCAGTTACAGGATAACCCAAAAGCATTTTGGTCATATGTTAGGGAAGTTCAAGGTAAACGATCTACCGTATATTCGCTGAGAAACGACAATGGAGATGTGTTGACAAGCAGTTACGATAAAGAAAATTTATTAAATTCCTACTTTAAGAGCGTGTTCACGGAGCCTTCCGAAAACTCACCCGAGACCGATGACAATCCCTGTATACATAAGATGCCAGATATTGACATTAGAACGCTCGGAATAGAAAATATATTGAAATCGCTTAGTCCAAATAAATCACCTGGTCCAGACGAAATCCCTTCTCGCGTATATAAAGAACTAGCCTCAGAAATTGCCCATTACTTGCAGTTAATATTCAGTAAATCCATCAAGCAACACGAAGTACCTAATGACTGGAAAATCGCTAATGTAACGTTCTATATTTAAAAATGGAGACAAGGAACAGCCATCTAACTACAGGCCGATATCTTTAACGTCCATCTCTTGCAAAGTCCTTGAACACATCGTAGTCAGCTAGGTAATGAAACACCTAGACGCGCAAAACTTATTAATGGGAACTCAACATGGATTCAGGAAAAGCAGATCGTGCGAAACTCAGTTAGCGCTTTTCGCCCACGATTTCGCCCAGTCTCCGGGGAAGACAACATTCCAGTAGACGCGATTTTCTTGATTTCAAAAAGGCATTTGATAAAGTACCCCACGGAAAGTTAATAATAAAACTGAAATCTTATGGTCTAGACGAAGATGTCATTTCCTGGATTAGAGAATTTTTGAGCGACCGCGTCCAAAGAGTAGTATTAGACGTTGCAGTCTCCAATGAGGTTAGAGTCACTTCTGGCGTTCCTCAGGGTAGTGTCATTGGCCCACTCCTATTCCTTCTTTATATAAACGACATTGGCGAAGTAGTGCAGAGTAAGTTACGATTATTTGCAGACGACGCTGTAGTTTACAGAGAAATCCGTTCCAGCAAAGATATAGATGAACTAACGAATGACCTTGCTGCTATCCAAGCTTGGTGCGATACTTGGCAGTTAGAATTAAATTTGGAAAAATGCGTCGTAATGAATTTCTGGAAGAAGAATAACTCCCTACAGCGTAACTATATCATTCGGGGCACCCAGTTAAAGGCAGTTGAATCCGTGAAATATCTAGGGGTTAGACTCAATAATTATCTATCGTGGAATAAACATATTCGAGAAATAACCGGTCAAGCTAATCGTAAAATGGGTTTTGTTAAAAGGATATTAGGAAAGTGCGACGACAAAGTGAGAGAAATTAGCTACTTTTCCCTCGTTAGGCCACATCTGGAATACGCTGCTAGTGTTTGGGACCCTCATGATAAAGGCTTAATAACAGAGTTAGAACGTGTGCAAAGAAGAGCTGCCAGGTATGTGAAAGGTCGTTACGATAGTCTTGTTAGTGTAACTGACCTCTTAGATAAACTCGGATGGGAATCTCTGTCGGACCGTAGATTGAAAAATAGACTAAACCTTTTAGATAAATTCAAGAGCAGTGTCTTTTCTGACGAAGTTAACCATATCTTGCGGACGCCAACGTTCTACGGAAGATCAGATCATATAAATAAAATAAGAGAGATGGATTGCAAAACAGACAGATTCCGAATGTCATTTTTTCCACGATCAATAAGAGATTATAACGGCAGCAATAGAAATCGTAAATAGATTGCATGACTTTTAGTGTAGCCTACTAACCTATGTAAAACTTTATGCATGTTTCTGAATTTCTATTCTATATTCTATTTCTAACAGCATATAATAGTATAGTTTGTTATTATACGGGACGTTTTTTGGACGGTGTGGTGTGCATGTGGGAGTCCAAATGCATGCTGCATGCATCACCCCCTGCCAAACACCCTAGAGGTGGCTCGCAGGGTATTATTTTTTATTTTTTTATTCCCAAACCTCCGAATACAGCTCTCATAAGCCATTTTAAATCGGGGTATTCAACAAAGTCAACAATGAAACATACACGAACAACCATGCCCTGGATAAGGGAAACTTACCCAGGCGGGACTCGAACCCGCGACCTCATGTTCGGCAGGCGAATACTTTACCCCGCCGCCACCGAGGCCGGCGAAGATGTAGATGTAGAATAGTAATCAAGATATGCCAATTTGCATTTTTGCTACCATACTCGCATAGAAGTTTCGACTATCCTGACATGTGTATTGAAATGTTCGCAATTCCATTAATATAACTTCCATTCAATGGCCATTCCCTTCATTCTGTCTTCCCCACTTTACCCGTCGATTCGAAACTGCATAAGTTACAGCAGCTCCATGCATTTAAAGAATATGCAGGTTCCATATATATCGACTGTGAGACGACACACAAATAATATATCCATTTGGCATTATAAGGAATACAAACATATACCCAATCACCAAGTTTCATCGCTCCATCGGTAATCCTCATCAGATTATGCTATTTAGCGTTTTTGGTATAATAATCGAATCGAACTATCGATTATTATTACACTTGTCCTGTAATATCCGCAAACCTAATGACTTAAATTCCAGTCTATGGTCATCCACTACATAATTAGTGGTAACGTATGCCCGTGGAATGAAATCCTAAATGTTATATCCATTCGATACATTTTAAGAAAACGCAGATTCGATGTATATCGAATGTGAGACTATATACAGTTGATATTCCCAGTGTACATCATGACGATTACCAAGATGTACCCATTTACCAAATTTCGTCGGTGTAACGGAAATACTAATCAAGTTAAGCCAATTTACTTATTTGGTATAATAATCGAATCGAACTTTCGATTATACTGACACCTGTACAGTTATATGCGCAATGCTATTGATTCAAATTTCATTCTATGGTCATCCACCACATATTTCCTACTCAACTTTCCCCGTGGATGTTAAATCCTATGTGGTATAGCAATTCGATATATTTTTAGAAAATGAAGATTCGATATATATCGAATGTGAGACTACATACAGTTCATACTCCCAGTGTACATCATGAGGAATACCAAGATGTACTCATTTACCAAATTTCGTTGGTGTAACGAAAATTCTTATCAAGTTATGCCAAGTAACTTATTTTGTATAATATTCGAATCGAACTTTCGATTGTACTGACACCGTTACGCTGGATTACGCAATTCCATTGGTTTAAAATCCATTAGGTGGTCATTCTACATGCTATGCTGGCACATCTATCCCCAGCGATGAATATTCCAAGTACTTATTACCATTCGATAAAATACAATAAAACTTAGATTTGATATATATCGAAAGTTATTCCACCAGCAGTAGTCTGTTTAACATTGCTCAATGAAGAATACCAAGATGTACCATTCCTCCAAATTTCATTGGTCTATCCGAAACACTAAGCAAGTTGTGCTAATTCGCGTTTTTCAATGGCAGTATAGGTCAGCGGAACAGGCAATGGCCGCCCTTACATTAAATTCATATACATATCCATGTGGCATAAGATAATAATTTGAAAACAAAAGAGCAATGCATTTCGAAGAATGGACCGCGATGGTTGATTGGGTATCGTTCCATACTTATCATATTTCTCCCGTCTACTGCCACGCTCCCTCCTATAAGGCGATGCGCGTATTTCTTACCGAGTCCGATCTCGGACGTTTGCCGGGGAGCAAAGGCGGCGAATGCCGGGGACTCAAAAAAATAATTTGGGAAAATTTCGAAATTAAATAATTAATTTACTATTACGAAACATAATTAAAAAATAAAAACTAAAGTATACCGTCCCTACGGTACGCTTTAAAAATTATTTTCGCGAGCTGAATAGCTTAAGCTTGAATCGCCAGCTCTCAAATCGAAATCACATAAGGTCCCGTGTAAATCGATATCTCGAAAACGGTTCGACGTAGGCGCTTTTTTCGCATGTCAAAAAAATCGGCCAAAAAACTAATGTTTCCCATTTGGATCTCGGCCACGTGCGGCGATTTTAAGTGGGTCATATCGGGAATTTATTTTTTTTTCCATAAGAGCCCATGTTAAAGTAGATCGATATATATCGAAAAGTATCGCACTTTTTGGCATTTTCAGATTTTTCCCCTCGATAAATATTTTTTTAGTTTTACCTCAAAAAATTTCAGCTCGATCGGCCTGGTAGTTTGGGCTGCGAATTTGTGTCAATCACACAATCAATGAATCAAATTCCCACTATATCTCTACTACTATATTGGCAATATCTACTTTTTCTCTACGTTTATGTAAAAAATGGGATGAAAACAGTTTCCGCCATTTTGATATATATCTATGGTTATTGATGAAACAAAATCTTTAAACACCCCTTAAATGGAGGAAAAGTGTCAATTAATATGGTATAACAGTTTTGTCCATAAATCTATTCATGAAACCACGGCACGAGGATAAAGTTGGCAGTTTTCAGAAAAAATCGAGGTTGGTCGTTTTTCGCTGAATTTGTTCAACTTTGACCTCACATATACTGTAAAGGTGAAAATACAGGAAAGAAATAATCTGGAAAGTTATGCACAATTTATTTGAGAATATGTATGCGAAGTGAATAAACTTTAAAAGAGATGCCAAATTACATTAACAATACTGATGGTCATCAAAAGAAAAAGTAAGCCGAACGCTCAAATTTCAGCATTATTTTGATTTTTTCAAAATTCACGGTAAACCACGAGGAAAACGAAAATCAATTTAAGAATGTGCATTTTTTTCTTTTCAATGATATATGTAACCATTATCACGAATTTAAATATATACAAGAAAAAAGTTCTGCAGGCATTAATAACGAACCACACATGTATTTTTTATGGAAATGATTCAGGACCCATTCCAGGGTCACATGGACCCTTCGAAAAACTATCCTCACCTTTTTAACTTTTCGTAGACTTACACAAATACTATATATCTAAAATTATTCAATTCGGTCCATCCGTTTTCGAGTTCTAGCGAGACTAACAAACAGTAATTCGTTTTTATTAGTATGTAGATAATGTTTAACAATTTATTTCGTCCATATAAATCAGCTGGCTAATTAAAACTGTCCAGCAGAGAAATATATAAAAGGTAAAATATTCGGATACATTTCTATTTTTTAAATTTATTTTGATTTCGATCTTTATATTAGAGAATCTGTAGTTAAAAAAGTATTTTTATCAGTAGCTGTCAAATGTTAATGGAAGTAGTCAATACTCATTTTTTTTGCTTCCCTTCTACGTGATTTTGTGTTCAGGGATAATATATACTCAAAATTTAAATAATTACAACTTTATTACTTCTATTCTACCCCAAGGGTCGAGAAACATGGTAGCCTCATCACCTCTTAAAGAGTTAATTGTTCCTGTTGCCGAAGTACTGAAAAGACTACTATACGAGTATTACACTTTTGAGCGACAAAAAAACGCCTCAAGTGAACAATTAATCCTGCACCATCAAAAAAGTGAATTTGCTGTTGGCATTGAAGTTTTAGCCTACTCCCTTGGTTTGACGAAGTCGAAAGTTGCAAAGCCTTAAGAAGGATATCTCTTCTGCTTCAGTTAACGTAACTGATATTTTCGAGAACCTAAAAAATAATCGACACGAAGCCGAACTTGAGTTCAACAGTCTGTACGAAAACTCACTTAAAGTAGCAGATGAGCTGGGGCTTTAAATATCAACACAAAGAACACGCATACGTCAAAGAAACGGAATCAACGCGCACGCAGAAAATCCTGAAGAGTATTTCAGGAGGTCAGTCTTCCTACCTTTTATGAATCATTTTATTTCAGAGAGAGATTAAAGATAGACGGCAGAGGTTACTGTGGAGTCTCTCCTTTTGAAGGCCTCACTAAGAGCCCTGGTGTATCATTTAACAAACATCTTACTTGGAAGCAACGAGTACAACAACCAAAAATAACACTTTTATTTACGAAAATTCAACCGTTGACCCAGTAAGGTCACAATCAATGTCATAAGGGTGGCAAAAAGAATAGCATACCAACAAAGGTGTCGATCCATGGGTTTTAAAGGGTGCCTAAGTCAATGATATTATACGATACTAATCCCCGTATTATCCACTGATTGACCTCCAAGGTTAATAAGGAGGTCAAAGATCATTAGAGGTAAATGTGGGACCATCATCACAACCAACGTATCGAACCGTAGGTTTTAAAGGGTGCCAAAGTCGATTTTGCAGTTCATAGATCCATATCGTTGATTTTTTGACCCCCGAAGTCATAATGGGGGTGAAAGGTCATAGAGTTAACGTCGTCACGACAACCAACGACTGGAACCATAGGTTTCAAAGGGTGCCCAGGTCAGTTTTGCAGTTCCTTGATCCGTATTGCCGATTTTTGGAACTTCGAGGGTCGAAATGGAGGTCAAAGGTCATAGAGTTAACCCTCGAGACATCATGACAACCAACGAGTGGAACCATAGGTTTTACACGGTATCCGCATTCGGGATGCAATTGTACGTATAAGCTTGTTAAGGTTTATATTTTGTTTTTCTCTATTTTTTCATCTATTGAGCCTTGCCGTAGTGTTTTTTTTTTCTTCGTACCTCAGTCAAATGATTTTTACTGATTTGTCGTGCACTTGTTAATTATCTCATGGGCCAAATGTCCCACGATCACAAATTAATTGAAATTGAAGGTTTCATTCCCACCAACCTATCAAGATTCGCGATTCGTCAAATGCTGCTACGGGCGTAAAGAAAGCGTTACACGGATGTTAAACGAATTGGGTTGGGAGCCGCTGGAGAGATTGTAGGCTGCACGTTAAGCTTACATTGCTTGAGCAATTGAGAATGGATATTTTTAAGAGTGACACGGAGATCACCATATTAGAGCCCCACTCCATTTTCAGGTCTGACAGAAGCGATAAATTGAGAGAGATAATAGGCGAACGGATAAGTGAGGGAATTCGTTTTTCCACCGCATGAAAAAGGACTTTAATAAATACTAGGCTTAATTTCGTTAGAACATTTGCTTTTCATACGAATACGACGGGTTTCCTGACATCCCCCGCCACACGCCTATTGAGGCTGCTTGCGGGGTAGTATGCAGATGACTATCATTTATCTTTTACTAACGTTTTTTTTATGCTGGCGCTTGGGAGCGCTCACTGTTTTTCTTTTTTTTTTGTATCACACCTTAGACCATATAAGTATCACACCCGTAGACAGCCGCGGAGGACGCTGTCGGAGGATAAGTGAGGGAGGCTGCCACCCCCTCCAACCGCTGAGGGGGGATAGTCGAGGTTTATCAGTTGGTCGGTCACGCACTGGGATTTTGGTTGGAGTTGGGCAGATCCTCATAGCGTCCGGTGAGGCCGGTTAGGATTTTGTGGTTGAGGTTTTCAGTTAGCGTATTCGGCGGTAACCCGAGAATTGTTTCGTTCGTTCCCTTAATCTATCTATCATTACTATTTTTTCATATCAACTCTTTGCTTCAAATAGCATCCGCACCTAACAGAGGAGAAAATATTCTTGAAATTTTAAAAAAGAATGGAAAGTTTTCATCTTTAAAAGAGCTGATTGTGATGGGTTTAAGATTCATCTGATAAATGCTTTCCCCGCGTTTCAAGAATCAATATTAAGGTTAAATGTAAAGGGTAGTTGGAAAGCTTTTTTTTCGCTCGTAATTTCGGGAATAAATAGTTACATCCCTAGAAAAATAAGAAAAGAAGGCAGCGAACCGAGATGGTACGACGCGGAGGTGAGAAAATCATTGAGGCGACAGAGAGCGTGTCATGCTAAAATGAAAAAAGTCAGCACGGAGTCATCCGATAATGAACGCGAGTTAATAATTAAAAAATATAGGTTTTTTAAAGCCGCAACGAAGAAAGGGCTCAGGAATGCATTCACTAATTCTAAAAGAAAAACATTAGTAGAGCAGTTGCGGGATAACCCAAAACTATTTTGGTCTTATGTTTGGGAAGTTCAAGAGAAACAAACTACCGTATGTTCGTTGAGAAAAGATAATGGAGATTTGTGGACAAAAAGTTCCAATTAAGCCAATTTATTAAATTCCTCCTTTTAGAGCGTGTTCATATAGCCTTCTGAGAACTCATCCGAGACAGTTGACGATCTCTGCATACGAAAGATGCCGCTTATAGACATTAGTACGCACGGAATAGAAAATATATTGAAATCGCTGAGTCCAAATAAATCAATTGATCCAGACGAAATCCCTTCTCGCGTACATAGAGTACTAGCCTCAACAATTGACCCCTTGCTGCATTTCATATTCAGTAAATCCATCAAGCAACACAAAGTACCTAATGACTGGAATATATCTATAGATAGACGCGATTTTTCTCGATTTCAAAAAAGCATTTGATAAAGTACCCCACGGAAAGTTAATAATAAAACTGAAATTTTATGTCTTAGATGAAAATGTCATTTCCTGGATAAGAGAAATTTTGAGCGACCGCATCCAAAGAGTAGTATTAGACGGTGCAGTCTCCAATGAGATTAGAGTCACTTCTGGCGTTCCTCAGGGTAGTGTCATTGACCCACTCCTATTCCTTCTTTACATAAACGACATTGGTGAAATAGTACACAGTAAACTACGGTTATTTGCAGACGACGCTGTAGTTTACAGGGAAATTCGGTCCAGTAAAGATAGGCATAAACTAACGAACGACCTAGATGCTATCCAAGCGTGGGGCGATGCATGGCAGTTACAATTAAATTTTTAAAATTTAGTAGTAATGAATTTCTGGAAAAAGAATAAATCCCCAAAACATAGCTATATTATTCGGGGTACCCTATTAGAGACTGTGGAATCCGTGAAATATCTAGGAGTTAGACTCGATAATGATCTATCGTGAAATAACCGGTCAAGCTAATCGTAAAATGCGATTTGTTAAAAGAATATTGGGAAAGTGCGACGAAAAAGTGAGAGAAATTAGCTACTTCTCCCTCTTTAGACACCATTTGGAATACGCTGCCTAAGGTCCCACATGACAAAGGCTTTAACAGAGTTGGAACGTATGAAAAGAAGAGCTGCCAGGTACGTGAAAGGTCGTTACGATAGTCTTGTTAGTGTAACTGACCTCTTAGATAAACTCGGATGGGAATCTCTGCCGGACGGGAGATTGAAAAATAGACCAAACCTTTTAGATAAATTCAATAGCAGTGTTTTTTCTAACGAAGTTAGCCATATCTTACGGTCGCCAACATACTACGGAAGACCAGGTCATTTAAATAAAATAAGAGAGATAGATTGTAGAACAGACATTCAGAATGTCTTTTTTTCCACGATCAATAAGAGATTATAGCGGCAGCGATAGAACTCATAAATAAATTGCATGACTTGTAGTGTAGCCTACTAACCTATGTAAAACTCAATGCATGTTTCTTAATTTTATTATTATTTCTAACAGCATATGCTAGTATAATTTGTTATTATGCGTGACGTTTTTTGTACTGTGTGGTGTGCATGTGGGAGTCCAATTGCATGCTTCATGCTGGTGATTGATATCCCCTTGCCAAACATCCTAGAGGTGGCTAGCAGGGTATTATGTTGATCTAGATGTACGGTTATGAGCATTAGCAAAAACGGGAGTCTTACCTTTTCAAGTAAGAAATACACTCAATGTAGGGAGCACTCAAATTCGGTGAATGAAAAATCAACAGAAAATCATGGAAATACCTCTTTGAAGTTTTCTTATAGAGTGATCTAGGGTGTGTGCACTAGTCGAACAAAGCTAACAAAGCTCTGCGTTGGGCAATGGGAAATATAAAGGGCAGCAGGATGGTCACAAAGAAATGACCATTGACGTGTTGGTTTGGCCTAATATAAAGTAGGTAGTGATAGCTTGGGTCCCATTTGAGGAATGACGAGTTAATAAGCTGGACTTTAACTTTAATGAATTCTCCTCTGTCGTTTATGCACTTATTAAGAACACATTTAGCTAGAATTTTAATTAAACAAATAGGAAATTGGTATAGGTGGAGATTATTAAGACAAGTAAATCACCCTGCAAAGCTACGACGTTTTTTGTACTGTGTGGTGGGCATGTGGGAGTCCCAATTGCATGCTGCATGCTGGTGATTGATCACCCCCTGCCAAACACCCTATAGGTGGCTCGCAGGGTATTATGTAGATGTAGATTTTTTGTAATTCCTGCCAACCTTCCTAAATTGGTCAAACACGACGTAACATTTTCAATGGTTACAAAGAACACCTCTAATACTACAAAAACAGTAAACCTGAAAAATCCAGCATTGCACAACACCTATCAGACACAGACACGAAATTACCGAAAGAAAACTTAACTCTACTAAAACAAACATCACATCACCTACTTTACGCCTACTAGAGCATTTACATTCATAAAAACAAATAGAAACTCCTAAAAAGTGACGCAAGACCCATCCCTAATCTTCCCTATTACAATAAGAACATTACGCTCGCAGCAATTTTCCAATCCTCAACGGTCGTCCTTACGTCACGTTCCCCCCCCCCCCCCTCCGTCAAAAGTTAACTTTTCCCCCTCACCCCCCTTAACCTCCATCCGCTAACTCCCCCCTTTCCGCCCCCTACACGCCTTGCGTCCAACCCCAATGTCCCCCCCACTCCTCTTCCACCCTTGACCCCACAACCGGCCCCCCCATCTCTAGCTATATATTTCAGCGGTGTCTATTGTTTCTGCATCACTCAACTTTTGTTGAAGTGAAGTTCAAATCCTCAGCTGCGTTGAGAAGGGAATCTTGAATTCCGAAACCGGTACGCTTCTCCCGTCCAGGTGGCATTTCCATCGATCTAGTTCGAGCAATTCTCCCTGAGTATTGCCCACGGAGTAAGTGCTGTGTGTGCGAGTGATTATTTTACGGGAGCAGCCTGAGCAAGGCCACCCCAAAACCCTCGCGAAGGTTCCTTCAAAGTTGAACGAGTGTTTGTGAAGGGTTTCCGGTAGAGAGGTTGGGGTTGGTCACTGCTGAGAATCTTCCCGTTCCAGCATACCAACACAGTGTTTTGCTTGTACCTGCGACGAGGTCCCCTGTTAAGGCCAATGGAGTTTTTTTCATTTCCCAGTTTACGTTGAGGCCGTAGAGGTCACCCTTTTTACTTACAGATTGAATGTGCCGCCTTGTCAGAAAGGTAATCAGTCACTTGGTGATGAACAATTTTCTCAAAGGCTTAAGGTAAGGTAGGGGAGACCGGGGCACGTTGGCCCGATTTTTTTTTCATTTTTAAATATTTTTTATTTGGGCATAGTTAACTTTATGAAATTATTGCTAAATTATAGAACAGTCTTTCTAAATCTGGATGGCAATAAATAAACTTGAATATATGAGTTATAAATTTAAAAAAATAAATAAATACTGGGCATATGACAGGTGGGCTAATCTGCCCCTACATCGGGGCAAGTTGGCCCAACGGCTGGGGCACGTTGGCCCATGTATTTTTTGATAAGCTGAACTAGTATGATTTTAGGAAACCAAAATAATACGAATAGTAATCAAGAAATATATTTCAGTTTATGTAACCATTTTACTAAAACAACGGGAAAGCTTTAAAATATTAGGATTTCTGGCGTGCTAATACAAACCAGTTGACTTTTGTGACTGTCCAGATACAAAGGATCAGCACAATTATTGCTCTTGTGAAATAGTACGCGGATTTCATTGTTCGCACTTGTCTAATGAGCACAACGCTTGCAATTTGTGCACTAAATACATTGTGCTCCAGGCTGACCGTCGAAAAAGGCACACTTTAGGCACAGTGAATCTTCATCTTCCTATATTGGACGCGCGTATTTTATTTTTTTTAGCTCCAGTTGACATGCGTTACATTGTGATACTATATTACGTTCAAATAGATGTCTGTCTTCACCACTGCGCTTATATTTTAGTAGCCTCAGTGAATTTAATTGAGTATTTGTGTCTAATCAGTTCAGACGCAACCCAACGCTCCCAAAAACGACTAATCGCAGATCCAGCGGAACCTCTGGAGTTGACTATTGATGCAAGCTTACCCGCGAATCTAACAGAAAATAATCCTTGTAAGTGAGAAAAGGGTAATCCAGCTTTCGAGCTCAATTTAAATTGTAATTCAATTCTTCCTACTGAAGAGGTAATCAAATGCGTAAGTCCACTAGACTATTTTATATTTTTCTCGGATAAACTGCTTAAGCACATTCGCATAAACGGTGACATATATGCTAACCATAAAAATGTAAATCTAGCTTTGGAGAAGGAGGAACGTATGACATGATAAAGTCAGGTAATATGACATGTAATGATAATGTCATGCTACGATAAATTCCCTAATAAACGTATGTGTTGGTCCAAAAAGGTAACAAAACAAAACCAACGTACCCCGTCGTCGCTGGGCCAACCTGCCCCATCGCCATGTTTACAATAAATTCTATTCGTTACAAAACTCACTGAAGCAGTTTAGATTGTATGCCACACAGAAGTTGTCCTCAAACTATGAACTTTAATTATAGTACTCAACTATTGGGCCCAAATTGATCAAAAATTAAATAACACACATGTAACCTGGGAGTAGAATTTTACTTAAACACGCGCAAATACAATTAATCGCTATAACTTGTCAAAAACTGCTCCGCCAGTCAAAATGGTGTTGTGGAGAAAGGGGAAGTGTGCTACCAACCTTCTGATAGATTCCTGGCACGATTCAGTGTCTATTGTATGAATTAACTCGACTGGGCCATCCTGCCCCTATGGCCAACGTGCCCCGGTCTCCCCTACATAAAATCGACATTGGGCTGAAATCAGAAGGGGAGGAGGGCTTTCGGACTCTGTTGACGGGTCTCGCGATTGCGTTTTCCATATTCTAGGAAAAACCAAGTTAGATACAGAATATTTCAAGCAGTTACGATGACAATTTTTCGGGGTATTTACGAATGAAGTAATGCGAAATTCCATCGACCCCGGATGAGTGGGATAGGGAAACGGCCAGTGGCGTAGCGAGGAGGGTCCGGACACCTCAACACCCCCTCCCCCCCCCCCCCCCCCCCCCGAAATATAGAAACAGAATTGATATCGTTTAATAAAATAAAACAGAATATTACCTTCATAATAACGGGGCTGAACTACATGGATTTACGACGATTTGGAGTACAAGTCCAAAGAAGAGCAATCATTCACATTTTCACATTCCGAAAAGAGGTAGCGGCAAATGCGGAAGTTCAAAACGATAGGTTCGGTACGGCAAACAAATTGCGAGCATAAAGGAATTTGGTTTGTGAATAGAAAATTATTTTCTCAGGGTCGCCTACAAAAATGTCAATTCTGGTAGAGTTCGAAATGTGCTGCCACCGAAGAATGATAAAGAGAAAGTGGTTCGCTTGAGCAAGAAATTAGGAATTGGTCAGAAGAGTGAAGGAAAAGAGAAGTATTTCAAAAATCAATCGAAGAAAATGGAACAACGAAATCTGTCTCGTTACGACGTCATGACGTCTACGTAATGCTGTTCTCTCAAGCCAATAACACACTAAAGAATATTAACATCTGTTACACTGAGGCCAAAAGAAAGACAGCGTAAGCCAAGAAAACTTTTCAATTTAAGATAAATCTCTTCGTAATGTTAAGGGTTATTGTACTGTTAATGACAGAAAATTAATTGAGAAATTACCGCAGGGAGCCCAATAGGAAAGAGAACTAAGGCAAAAAATCGAAATAAGAAAGCAACGCTAGTCGGTTGCCTACTCGTGCAACACAACTTCGTACAGAAAATTACAAAAGGGCATAATCAAGGCAAAAGACAAATGATGAGCTATAAATTCATACGAATAAGTATTGGCGAAGAAATGGAATGCACCTTTTAAGATGACATGAAATATGCATAAAAGGTTGAAAATGAAGTAATGTTGTAAATTATGACTGCAGCGACGAGGAAAAACCAACCCACGATAAAATACATAAACTACTAACGGTAAATTCTAATGCTTACATATAAACTCCAATGCCTAATTACAACGTAATGCTAAGTTATATTTAAAACTCTATCAAATTTCGCGTACCCAATATCAACGCCAATTTCAATAACCATTGCTTTAAGTTAGAAGTGATTCCTAAGTATGTCAATCTGTGCTGTAAATCACCCTTTAGGCAGTAGAGTTTTATAGTAAAGTGTTGAAATTACCATATGTAGTTTATATTTTCTCGTAGACATATCGCATTTTCACCTAGTCAAACCTGAAACGATTACATGCGAGGGAGGATACGAGGTACTAACATCATCTCCAGGAAAGAGATCCTGCAGCATCAACAGAAATGTCTGTGGAATATAGAATGTTCTTCAATTTATGCATGAACAGTTAAGGTTGCCCAGGTTTCGCTAGAAAGCACGCCCCCCTTGGCCTTGGAGTAAGCGTGCACCCTCCCCCTCCTACTCTCATTCCCTTCCCCCTTGAGAGTTCAGTGGATAGAATACCACAGGGATATTAAGGCGCCGCTGCTCAAAGGGTACCGGCCGAAGAGCATTCGACTGCAGCAACGAGGGCAACTTGTGGAACAAGAGCGACATAAACAAACCCGTCTTTCGAACCGCAAAAGCTTTTCAAAAGACTAAATAACCACGTCGATAATTCTGATGGTCAGCTTCTCTCGTCCGTAAAATTCCGGAAGCAAAGGTGTGAGCAAGCAAGCTGCTATCATTTTATCGTATTTTCAACCAAATTTGTTCAGAAAATTGAGTTTTATTTTGTGATTGTGGAGGTAATGCTTATTAAAAACTCCAAATCAGGAAGTATGAGACACAATAATTCCAACTCAGAATACCTTCAGAAAACAATAAAGTGACAATAGATACTGTAAACTTACCAAGAATGACTAAAAGCTTAAAAAAGTTGCCGTATACATTATTAAGCTGTTACATGCAAATACTTATAGCAAGGATCTCTTAAATATACGGAATCCTCAATTGACTCAATATCTAAATTCATTGGGAGGAATTGAATGATTGAGTTAGTAGCCATTGCCATAAGTCCAACCATACTGTAGATACTATCGCAAGGAAATATCAAAAGCTGTTGGCGTTGCAAATAATGGAGCTCACTTCAACATAATCTCCGACAGTTTCTACAAGAAAAACTATTAAGACAATTTTATTAGGTTTAAATGTTGTCGAAAGCTGTAGAACCAATAATAAGTAGCATCGGAACGTAAACGTCTTAATATTCCAAAGGAACCAATCTACTGATTCAACAAGTGCCTACATACTCCGAATATCATTCGGCTAGCGTACTCAAAAGACGTTGATCTGCATAACGAATTCACTAGAGTAGTTAAATTTTAGAAGCCGTTTTTGAAACAAGTTAACTATGCAAAGGAAAATCCGTCGCCTATATCTTAAGAATTGCATCAAAAAACTTAAACGCAGAAATTTCCACTCATCTTTTCCGGTATTTTCCGTGGAATTCAAATTTTTAAGAACTCCATTCACGGCGGGACAAGCCAAACAAAAAAAATTCCCTAGACTCAAGTATATAACACCGTGAAAAAATATTCTATTTCAAGTTTAAGACTCAGGATTAGCAATGGCAAAAATTTGGCGTATAACATCATGAAATTTTGTGCAATATTGAAAATTGAAACTAACTTACCATTCATTCCTCAGGATCACTCTCCAATGTACAAGAATTCCAAAAAATATCACTCGTATAACTGACACACCACAACTTTCACGTGGACTGGATATACTGGAAATAATATGAGATAGACACATGTTAACATAATGCTGTTATCATGCACGAACAGAGAGCACGAAATGCATAAAATTTGAATACTGAAATATTATCGCAGCACCATCCGGTAAATAAGATGACGGAAAAGTTTTGGTAAGAAACGGAGTTGGTGAATAATGTTAATTAATACACTAATATATTCGATAATCCTTTCTTTATGATTGCAAAGGCCATGTAAGTTAACGGCCGGGAAGAGAAAATTTAAGAAAAAATACCGAAAGGTCTTGGCTGGTTGTATTCCGAGGAAATTCGCGAATATTTGCGATAAAGATGAGCAATTACAATCACTTGCCGACTTCAACAAAGGAGAGGCGTCTATTTAAACTACCAAAACGAAATTTTAAGGAATATATCTTGAAGGATCTACGAGTAATACCATGCCACTGATAACAGCAAGGCCAGGCAATCTGCGGTGAAATGACACAGCCTTACAAATATTCAACTATCTGGGTGACAAAGTCCCGAAAATTCTTTCAAAATATTCTTGCGGCAAGAGCTAACACGACGTGAAAACTCTATTACCGTCGCCTCTAGCCAACGATGGGAGACAAATCATTATATTTTAGCTGTTCTCAAAACACTTAAAAAATCACTCAAGAAGCACGCACGAACGACCTTGAAGCACTCCGTCGACAATACACAAATACTCAAGTCAGATAAAATGAAGCAGTATACACCTTAGTGACTACATTATCACAAAATGACCACTGGATTGTTGTAATGGACAATTTTCCATCATCAGATACGTGGGATATGCAGGAAGCATTACTGAAACTAGATTACTAGGCATCGTGCTCAGCGATGAACAATTTAGACGTATTCCATACCACAATAGCAATCGGACCGCGACGAGGATAGCAATAAGGCACGAATTAGAAAAATATCCGCACCATTCTCGCAGCTTTAGCAGGAACAATGAAAGGATATTAATCACTGACGAAGATATCACGAAAATAATTACTTCAAATCTTTAGATTCTTGGCTAAGGTTAATACATGTTCTCAAGTGGAACAAAGCTAAATAAAGCGATTATCTCACGTATAATTATCGGCATTAATCACATCGAATTCAATGATATCTCAAACACTTAAATAAAATAGTAATGGCGTAATATGAAATAGGGAAGCGGACACTTAAACATGGCTTGGTTACTCACCTCTTAACTCGAAGACGACTATCACCAAACTGAGACGGGTCGAGGCTCCCGAAGATTCGAAGATTGAACAGGCACCTGATTGGATAAAACCTATGACGTCACGAAAATAAGGCCGATGTATTTTCGTAAATATATTAAAATAGCCTATTAGTTTTACATTAATTATTATGAAAGTTAATGAAATTAATTTTCAAATGCAATATTTTATATATGAATTCATTTAAAATAATTTAGTTATCCTAAGAGCTCGCATCATTTCCTTGTGTAGCGTAATAAGTTCGATAGTTTCAGTGATTGGGCGCTTTTGACTCACCAACGGTTTCAGTGCTCTATTCAACCAGACGTCCCCTGATTCCATTATTAATCCCCCCACCTCCTAACTTTGGCGGAATTTCTTGTCTTGCTAACCGTAAAAAGACTGTGACTCACTCTCAAGTGCCTTTCAAAAACCACTTCCAATCTGTTAGTGTCGCAGTGACTACACCAACGGACCACCAACATCGGCTTCACAAGGGGCGCGCTTGATAAATTTGAAAGGAGTGAGGTAATGTGTGGACGGGGAGCAGCGGATCGAGGATCATCGAGGGAGACTTCGCCGAGAGGATCACCGAGGAGCAGCTCATCGAGGGACAGCGGCACGGAGGCGAGCGTACCGTCGACCACCCGCGTCAAGGAGATAGGACAACACCCGCCTAGGAGGTTCCGTCCGAGGAAGCGCTTGCCGCAACCGAGGACAGCCGCCAAGGCGTGCCAAGGAGGGAGAGTCCATCTCGGGCTAACCCACCTACCACCAATCTCCATTGCTTAAGGCTCTTTTAAGGGCCACAGTCGGTCCGACCGACTAACCTTCTTCCACAGGGGACAAGAGCGAGGACCGACCGAGGAAAGAGGACAACACCGCCACCAAGGGAAACAGCCTGAGGAAGCGCTAGTCGCGACCGAAGGCTACGAGCCAAGGACCGGACAGGGAAGGAAGACCACCAGACTAGGAAGGAAGGAAGTCCACCACCAGGAGGAGGGAGGCAGCCTATTCTCCACTGCTTAAGGTCCTTTTAAGGGCCTATACGGTCGGTCCGACCGACTAACCTTCTTCCACAGGGGACAAGAGCCAGAACCAACCAAGGAAGGAGGACAACAGCGCCACCAAGGGAAACCGCCTGAGGAAGCGCTAGTCGCGACCGAAGGCTAGGAGCCAAGGGCCGGACCAGGAAGGCAGACCACCAACCTAAGGACAGGACTAGGAAGGAAGGAAGTCCACCACCAGGAGGAGGGAGTCACCACCAGCCTATTCTCCCCGGCTACTTGGTCCTCTTCGGGGCCATTTTCTCTCCTGTCTCTTTTAGGCCAGTGCAAGGAACTTTCTGCGGGCCCTACGGGTAACCCAAAGGTTGCACCCTTGTGACTGCAGGGGCATTCCCCCGCCCGGGGGAACTAGTATCTGCCCAAGTGAAGTCTGCTAGTGGAGAGGGTTCGGTCCTCCAATCGCCGGCTGGTACACGCAAAACCTCTCATCCGATCTACCCCGACGCACTCGTCGGCCATAGAGTGAGAGTCCCTGACTCCCGAGGCATTGCACGCTAACGCACTCGTTGGCAGCCGAAGGAAACTCCCCATCACAAACACATACGGCGCCCACGTAACGTGCGGTGGGTTCTCCAGCCGTGGGGCAGCTCATCGTCGGGGCTTCTCTGCTTGTCTGCGGGCAAGTAGTCCAATAGGTACACAGGGGTTGGGGAGGACAACACAGCGCTAGGCGGCCCTCCCCCGTCAGGGGAGGTCCTGACACCAGGGCCTTAAGCCACAAAGTTCTTGGCAGCCTTTCCAAAAGGACCCGAAGAGGGCCTTTTCCGTACTTACACTTTCGCTCCGAATTTTCATTTCGCAAAGGCATCAGCGCCTAAGTTTTTCAAGGCATCAGCGCCTGAGAATAGGGGCCTGATTTGAGAGGCATCAGCGCCTCTCAGATCTAAGCGGGACTTGGCATAAGAGCCACCCCGCTTTTCTTTCAAAGGCCAGAGACTTAGTTTCACAAGGCATCAGCGCCTAACTTTTCAAGGCATCAGCGCCTGAGAATAGGGGCCTGATTTGAGAGGCATCAGCGCCTCTCAGATCTAAGCGGGACTTGGCATAAGAGCCACCCCGCTTTTCTTTCAAAGGCCAGAGACTTAGTTTTCACAAGGCATCAGCGCCTAACTTTTTCAAGGCATCAGCGCCTGAGAATAGGGGCCTGATTTGAGAGGCATCAGCGCCTCTCAGATCTTAGCGGGACTTGGCATAAGAGCCACCCCGCTTTTCTTTCAAAGGCCAGATACTTAGTTTTTCACAAGGCATCAGCGCCTAACTTTTTCAAGGCATCAGCGCCTGAGAATAGGGGCCTGATTTGAGGGGCATCAGCGCCTCTCAGATCTTAGCGGGACTTGGCATAAGAGCCACCCCGCTTTTCTTTCAAAGGCCAGATCCGAGGCATTAGAGCCTAATCTTCAGCGGCACCAGCGCCGCTTAGCTTTCTAGGCATCAGCGCCTAAGTTCTTAGCTTTCAAGGCATCAGCGCCTAAGTTCTTAGCTTTCAAGGCATCAGCGCCTATAGGGGCCTGATTTGAGAGGCATCAGCGCCCCTCAGATTTGAGCGGGACTTGGCATAAGAGCCACCCCGCTCTTGCTTCAGAGGCCAAAACTTAGTTTCTCGCTAGGCATCAGCGCCTAAGCTCCAAGGCATCAGCGCCTATAGGGGCCTGATTTGAGAGGCATCAGCGCCTCTCAGATCCGAGCGGGACTTGGCATAAGAGCCACCCCGCTCTTGCTTCAGAGGCCTAAAACTTAGTTTTTCGCTAGGCATCAGCGCCTAAGCTTCAAGGCATCAGCGCCTATAGGGGCCTGATTTGAGAGGCGTCAGAGCCTCTCAGATCCAAGCGGGACTTGGCATAAGAGCCACCCCGCTTTCGCTTTAAAGGCCATACACATAGCTTTGCAAGGCATCAGCGCTTCTTGAACTTGGGCATCAGCGCCAAACTTCTCTAAGGCATCTGCGCCTAAAGGGGCCTCGCTTGGGCATCAGCGCCTACTAAGACTTGGCAAACAATTAAAAAGAGGCCTCCTTCAGTCGATTAACGGCAGCGGTGCTCGTACTCTTGGTGCTTCACACGACCGTAGTTGACCAGCTCGCATAACGAGAAGGCCTTCGGTTGTGCTGCGTCACGGCCAACTATATTTTGGGTTGCTCCGCATCACGGATGCCAGGCTCCGCGTCACGGGGCCTGGTAAGGCGGCGGCGGCGCGATGGAACGAGTTGTCTCGCAACGGCTCATACGCCCATTCTCATGCCCATTACCTTGCCTCTATAACCTAAGGTCTCGCGGATCTCCCACGGCAACGGCCCTACCACGGATCCCAGGATCCCCCGATGCGAAGCCGGATGGAACGGGAGACCGGATCTCTTCTCCGCCGTCAGCGGGGCCTGAGGCCGAGTCCCCTGCATCCCCGGACTCTGTTGGGCCGTCTGCCCGGCCTAGTCCGAGGACTGTTAGCCCGGTCCCCGTCCCGCCGTCAGCGGTCGGGGCCGCTACCTCCCCAGCCGCGTCATTCTCTTTGACATCCTTCCCCAACATCTCCACGAGATCGCTCATCTCACCCTCTGCCTTCCAGCCAATCACCCCGGCGGCAACCTCTACCCCCACCATCGTAGCCACCCCGGTGGCTACAATACCATCCCTGATGGCACTCCAAGTGCCCACCCCACCCCAGATCCTGAGCAACACATTCAGCCTCGTAAGGAGGAGGCAGCCATCCGGTGCCCAAACTCGCTCCATCCCACCTACTACGGCACCCCCCACCGTGAGACCATCCCAGACCCAATCCCCTGCAGCCCCCTCCACCCGCACCTTCCCAGTTCACATCGCCCGTCTTCCACGGTCCTGCAACCAGCGCAGCTTTTTCCAAGCTTGGCGCCAGGCCTATCCGGACCTTGCAGGAGCCCGGATATTCGTCAACACGGAACGGCGCACCGCAAATGTGAACGTTGACCGTAGAGGAGTGGAGATCCTGAGGCAGGAATACAGCAGATTGGACCATGTCTTAGGGGAACCGCTCCGATACGATCTCCCCCCTGAACGGCGCCCGGTCGCGCCCCCTCCCTTGCCCGCCGGTGATCTGTTTGACTTTGTCATTTTAGGAGTGGACTACGCCACGAGGGTGGACCACCTGGTGGAGCGCCTCCTGGAGCTGAACATCCCGGTAAAGGAGGCCTGGAGGATCTACACACGGAGGAGGAGGAAGACGACCGTCGTGAGAGTCCTCGTCCCAAGAGCCAGTGTAGCGGAGTGTGGGAGGACCTTGGGGAAAGGTTTCTCCCTAGACGGCCGCTTGTATCGGTGCGAGCCGGCCCGCCCACCACGAACCAGGAAGGTCACCCGCACCCAGGAGCGGCCCCCGCCGCATGGTGCCACTCGTGTCCAGGGGCGGCACCCTCCGCCTCGGGACACACACGAGCGCGCTGTCTCTCCGGCACGCCATGAGCGCCCGGCGGAACAGCGCCAAGTCCAAACCCCTGAGGTCGATTTCTTCTCTGATCTCTTGCAGGCACAACCAGGGGACCAGCCAGCGACGAGGAACCAGGTGATCCGCTTCATGGCGCAGGTCATCCGGGACACCGTTCACCACAGCGTCGCAGAGGAGGTCGCAGACGTCATGAGGGTAGCAGCGAGGACCATCTTCGGATGGAGAACCTACGCGGGAGCAGCGAGCAGAGTTTAAACCAATCATGGCTGAGTCCCCAAAAGTGTCGTTCCTGAATATTAACGGAGCTGTGACCCAAAAACGGTCACTGCTCCGGGAACACATAAGGAGCAGGAAGGTCGCCATCATGGGGCTGGTGGAGACCTTCCTTAAACCCTCCATTAAAATTAAAATCTCTGGCTTCCAGGAGTTCTCCGTGCCGAGGACAAAACCACGATCCGGTGGAGTCGCCATATTGATCCGCTCCGACCTTGCGGCCAAACATCTGGACATCCCGGAGAACTGCCTGCCAGAGGGGAACGACGCTGTGATGGCGAGTGTGCGGCTCGGACAGAAAGAAGTGCAGATCTGCGTAGTCTACAGCAGACCACGAGCGCCGCTACCGATGAAGCTCCTGGACTTCATCGTGGACAGCAAGAAGCCCACAATACTCCTCGGGGACTTCAACGCTCGTCATCACGCCTTCAGGGACCACGCCACCACAGCGAAGGGCCGCCATCTCCTTTCCTTCCTCCTCCGCAGCCCCTTGGTGCGGCTGGACATCCCTTCCCCCACGTCCATAGGAAGAGGAGCCTCCAACCCCGACCACGCAATCGTCACGAGTGACCTTATGCCTCAGTGCGGACAGGTCAACGTAGACGATTGCATTACATCTGATCACCTCCCGTTCTCCTTTTCTTTCAGGTGGGTGAGACAACGAGGGACCTGCATCATCGAGAGGCCGGACTGGAAGAAAGTGGACTGGGAAGCTTTCAACAGGACTGTGCAAGCCAAAACAGAAGGCATTGGAGAACTACACAACGTGCCGGAAGTAGACGCTGCAATAGAAACTGTGGAGAAAGCATTCGCCGAAGCAGCCAAAGCAATCCCAGTGAAGAAAATTGACACCGCCTGCCCACCGCTCGCCCCACACATAGTGAAGCTCATCAAAGGAAAGAGGGCGCTCTACCGAGAATGGATCCGGAACAGAGACCCGGTAGTAAAACAAGAGTGGAACAGGCAAAACGCTATCATACGCAGGAGTGCGATCGAGACGAAAGAAAAAGCCTGGGAAAGGGCCTGCAAAAACCTCGACTACCGGGACGGTGGCGCGTTCTGGAGGAAATTCAAGATGCTGACAGGACAGTTTACCCAGGCGCACACCTCACTGAAGGGTCCCGACGACAACCCCATAGCAGAGCCATCTGAGAAGGCAGAGGAATTCCGGAGAGTACTGCAAGAAGTCTACTCGCCGATGAAAGACCCCCTGTTCAACAAAAAGAACATGGAAACCTGTTCCTTCCACGCCAGATGGAAGAAGGGGCGATTCCTGCCACGGGAAGAATTACCTGAGGAGAGGGAAAGGACGGGCATCCTCAGAAGTATCACCGAGGAGGACATGGCATCTGCTAAACCGAGGAAAAACAAGGCACCCGGCGAAGATGGTATAAAAACCATACACCTCTCGCACTCACCAGCGTGCCTACAACCTCTAAAGAACATCTTCAACACAGCGCTGGCACTGGGATACTACCCCAAGGCTTGGAAGAAAATGACTATGATCATGATACCCAAGCCAGGCAAAGACAGCTCCAAAGCGGAGAATTACCGGCCGATAAGCCTGACCAGCACCATTGGGAAATGGTTTGAGAGGATCATCGTGCAGCGCCTGACCAAACTACTGGAGGAAAACGGAGCACTACCACAACTCCAGTACGGATTCAGACCACACCGGTGCACCACGGACCCCCTCACTCTCCTCACCAGCACAGCAGCAGAAGGGATCAACAGGAACAGATACACAGCAGCACTGTTCCTGGACATAGAAAGGGCTTTCGACAGCGTATGGCACGACGGGCTTATGTACAAGCTTCAGAAGCTGCCCGGGATGGAGCAGGACCTCCTGAGGCTGATACACTGTTTCATCAGAAACAGAAGCGCGAAGGTCAGAGTCGGGCCCCAGCTCTCCTCCGCTTTCCCCCTACAAGCCGGCGTACCTCAGGGAACCGTGCTATCCCCCCTACTCTTCTCGCTGTACTGCCACGACATACCCACGGACAGGAAACAGAGAAAAACCGTGGAAGTAATACAGTATGCCGACGACACTGCCCTATGGAGCACAGCCCTGACACCGCGGACGGCGGTAAACAACATGCAGACCATGCTGTCACGCCTGGAAAAATGGTTCAAGGACTGGAGAGTGAGGCCAAATCCGAAGAAGACGCAGCTAATCATCATCAAGCCCTTAGGGAAGAAATTCTACCAACAACACCAGGTGACCCTATGGAACCAAAGGGTCTCCCAGTCCACCACAGCCACCTACCTAGGAGTCCTAATTGATCAGAACCTCACTTTCAGGAAACATGTCGCAGACACCATGGCGAGATGCAACAGAAGGAGTAACCTCATCCGCGCAGTCAGAGCAAGGGGGCGCGGAGTATCAGAGAGGTGCGGCCTGCTCCTATACAAATCTTTCATTAGACCAGTTATGGAGTACGCCGCACTTGCTGTGCTCCCGTACAACAATTCCCTTCAGAGATACGCCTCGTTTGAAAGGCGTGTCCTACGTCAAACCTTCTTGTTGCACCCTCGCACCAGCAGGAAGCACGTCTACGAAGTCACTAATATCGAGCCTCTCCTCCACAGATTATGCCGGCTAAGGAGTAACGCCGCTGGGAGGATCGCAGAGCACAATCCACGACTTTTCGGCGACATTATGCTTCCTGGGAACGGAGTCGTCACCAGGTCCATCAAGCAGAAGCTATACTCCGCTCCCAGATTCATCAGCGACCACCTTCACCTATTCCTGCCCGACGTTCAACTGCCTCCGTCATCGTCCATATCACCAGTGATTCCCGCCCCCGAGACGTTGACAATCACCCCAGGACTCCCTCTGCGACCCAAGAAACGGAGGCCAAAGAAGAACATCAGAACACTGAACCCCCAACCCAGTGAGGAAGACAGTGTCCTAGTGCCCCCGCCCCCCCCAGTGCTCCCCAAGTGATACCAGTGATGGAGTAGAGACAATCTACCCTTTATTTATTTATTTATTTATTTATTTATTTATTTATCTATTTATTACTATTTATTTGGACCCCCAGTGAATTCAGAGCAAAGACTATATTTGTTAATTATATATATATATATATTTCTGTTATCATATTAACGTATTTTATCCTTGGCACGTTGATACTTCATAGTTTATTGTACCGTGGTGGCCTGACGGCGGTTTTACGGGTTTCCCGCCGTCCTTAGGGCAAATGCCGGGCCTATACCACTCCCGTACCAGTGTTCAACCCCAGTAGTGCTGAAGAGACGAAAGTCTAAACGGCTGCACGAGAATTTTTGTATATATTGTTATTGTTGCTGTCATATTTTATGTATTGTTATTCTCGTGCAATAAACATTGTTGAACTGGTAATGTGTGCATGAGAGGTTAGAGTAGGATGATTACCTGTTGCAAACAGCGGCTTGCTGGGATATTCTCGTGACTTACCGTTATTTAGTGAGTGAGTAAATCATTATTATTTTGTGTGCTTTTATTGATGTCATAACCTGTATTCCATTTCTTAGTGCGCCAATTGTCGGCAAAACGCTATCATAATGAAAAATATATGCTCGGTTTTTAGCATTTTATGATTCATTTGCATTGGTTAGCTATCCACTTGACAGTTCCTCAAGGAGTGATACTGGTAAAAATGATATTATTTCAAACTTTGATATTCTCCGATAGATTGTCAGGAAAAAACCGTCTTAGTATTATTTTAATCTCTCTCATTCTCTTATTATTTGTATCTATCTTTTAGTTTCTGTATCTTATCTACATTTCCGCAGCATACTTCTTTGTTACCGTTTTTCTGGGTAATGATCCTATAGTAACTGCATTGGATCTGTTTTACTGCTTATAGAGAATATGAGTACGGGGCGACGGGGAATTTGGTACGGACGTGCTTGAGGAGCAGAAATACACGAGAGAGATCATGATTACGTGAAAGTTAATGTGCAAGTCCTATGACTTAATTCGTCGTCATAGATTAGCAATCCGAAGATGAGTTTGGCGCAGCTCTCCACTCAATTCTCCTATTATATATTTACGTCTATCCGAGCTAACCTTCGGTCTGAAGCATTGAGTGAGCGATGACATTAATTATGTTTTTGCTAACCTCCCGAAATATAGTTCTAAACCCAATCCCAAATTTTCAATGGCGAACTACGTGCCGTCGCTATAGTAATGGGCACCCTGATTATAATTCCTTGAATTTATCAGGTTGCATTGGATGGTTTATCTGCATTGTTTTTCACTAGTCAGTGACAAAAGAGTTTTTAGTATTTTTTTAGATTTCTCGGATTACCTCCCTGTTTCACAGAAAGATTTAATTTATATCCAACAAATGTGGTCAGTAATTAACATTCTCTGTTGCCGATTTTTGTATTTAATCGTCTCATTATCAGTGATGAAGATGAATATGATAATTTAAAGCTTACAATTTGTTCAAACCATAAGATTCATAAAATTATTATCTGCTAAAAAAACTTCCAAAAACCTTTCTCATGTTGTTCTCTGTTTTGTTATTTTTCAGTAACGCTGAACTAAACGTATTTTTGGGTGTTAATCGCATTGTTTGTCGGGGTTGCTGTCACGGATATGAGGAAGAAGTGAGAAGAAATTTGGTGCGAGAAGAACATATGGTACGAGCACGCCGGTGGAGAAAAACCTCACTGGAATAAAATTCACTAACTCTTGGTTAACTATGTGGTATTCCATTATTTCCTGGATATAGACAGTTACTGGAATAATCCTGAATGCGTGAGTGAAAAAAATTAATTCAATTAATTTACATTCAAGTTAAATTGGAGTCTATACAGGGCTATCAATTCTTACCCAGGCTCTACGTCGTCTCACTCTCACAAATCTGAAGACTAGATTCTCCAAAAAAAAAAAAACAGTTGACTCACCTCCTGTTCCGTAACTTTTCATTCTTTTCTCAATAGACCACTATTTCTCATCTGCGGCCCTCTACATACTGTTTGATGATTATTCTGAAATTAGTGGGTACCGTTGCATAGCTCAGTGGATATAAGGACAGGGAAAAGGGTAACTGTATGCGAACACCCCTGCTGAGGATTCCCCATAGGGGAGTGAATTTATCCTTAATTAAAGTCTATTTATGACTATTTCCCTTGCTAACTTTCGCCATTTCCCTCATTAGTACTGAGGCTGGGATATCAAAGTTGACATCATATTATTGGAACTGCGCACCTCTTGTATATAATAGAAGAAGAAGATCGAAAATTTGATTACATTCGCTTTGACACATGTGCTCCGCCGATGCAAACCATGGCAGTAAGAAGCGACTATCAGACCTATCTTCTTCCGTCCGCGACCTTCAATTCTCAGGGCATTTATGAGGAGCCGTTTGGGTCGCCACCTCCAAACTACTTACTTCCTCACTCCTACCATAACCGACGACCTCAAATTTGAATAAATGTCCTTGTCTCCAGCGAAAAATCCACAACCCTCTTTCTCCAGCTGATTGCATTCGTTAAAAGTACAGTTGTACGTCGCTATACAATCAGAATTGTTTAGGGATAAAGTCAACATTATCAAAAAATTTGGATATACCTTAAACGTTAAAACACTTTCGGTAAAAAATTTGAATCCACTATGGTCCTGTCGTTAAATAATTAAAAGTGGTATATAAAACCATTTTAATGAACTTTTTACGCAATATTTAAAGAATTTCTATACATGTATGTATGTACTTTTTAGTCACTTCATGTTATGCTCCGCCAGATAGGAATCCACAGTATCAACGACAAGTGTTATGACATCCGGCTTATTAATGATCTACTGTACTTCATATCCTTCCAGTGGCGCAGCGAGGGAGAAGTTTCCCCCTCCCCTCCCCCCCCCCAGAGCTCACAGAACTTTTTAAGTTAATTCTATTTTGCTTAATTGGATTAATATTGCTTCTAGAATAGAGCATTAGAAGTGAGAAAACCCATGCTCATGTATTTAAGGCTTTCTAGGATGTGGCATAAACAATATGTTTATCAATGGTATAAATTGTAATTTCGATTTTATGGCTTCCAACTGCTCTTTATACGGACTGTCTATAAAGTGAGTACACGATGGAAATGAATATACATTAATTGGTGCATGAATTTATTGCTTATTGTTTGAATCAAACATAACCTTATATTTATATGCGTAAGTATACTTGATTTTCGTCAAATGTGAATCCATATTTTCGACGTCCGTATTAATTACGTACTCTACTGCAATGCTAAAGTCTTTTTCGCAAAAAATAATCATTTGACTAATAATGGATTAAAACGATCAATGACTTATTCTTTAAATCACAGAGCGAACCACGAACCAATTCTGAAATTCAAATTAAAAGACTTAAGATCATTTAGATTATTTTCATTAGGTAGACACAACCATCTTACCTGCTACCCGATAAATTCAAGAGGTGTTTTGGCTTGTATTAAATTGTGACTCAGCTAAAGTTAAGTTAGGGAATTTTAAGTTGTAGTGAACCAACAAAACCCTCTTTAACAATTTCATTCTATTGCTAGTTCAGAGCGAGAAGGAGAATACGCCGAAATGATACGCAAAACATTTCATGCGGGCCTATGTTTACCGTTAGAGATCCCTTAATGATATGCATCTAGGAAAAGTCTCTTTGAAATTGTGGACGTTTTATAAAAATTTTGTCGATGTGGATGCATGTGGAGATGACCGCTTATTCTATGTATTTTATAGAGAATTGGCTGCACGTATGATCGACGGAATAAGGATTGGTAGAATGACGGTGACGTAACCACTTTGGTCCCAACATACGCCGAGCGTCAATGGTAATTCGGTATTGCATCACGTATCATTGCATCATTGCATCCTTCCATGCGATTCCAGCGAGAGAGTGGATTGTTTATGTGCATTTAGGTGTCAAATACTACCATTCAAAGTTAGCTTAATGGCCTTTCATCGGTGATTCGACTCAAAAATATTTTAATATATAGTATTTGATTTTTATGTGTTCCTTATCTTTCCCCGGGCTCATTTCGTTTGAAATTCCCTCTTCACGTTAAATATTCGACAGGTACATGTGCTTATTAAAGAGATTTCTAGCTATCCGACCTCTTCCAATTCTTACTCTAAAACGGGAAGGCAGCATACTTAAAGAATGGAGGAATTAAAGTATACGTAAAGGATGAGGAACGACGAAGTGCTTGAAATGGTGGGTTAGGAGAGAGAGAGCTTCTGAATGAGATGCGGAATAGACAGAGGGTATGGATGGGGGGAGTACTTTGCGAAGATTGGATGTTGGAAACAATGTTAGAGGGTAGAATGTGAGGGAGAGGAAGGGAATTTGACCATCACAATGATTATTATGATGGGGCGATTCACGATAATGCTTTCCGCAGATGAAATGAGGGCATCAGGCGACTTCGATAACTTCGATATTCATGTCATTTTCTACAGCTCAGAAATTGATGTCTAACTTTCGGCTATTTAAAATCTCAAAGAAGAGGTAAAATTTCATTTTAAAAAGCTATATGTAATGCAGAGATATCGCTCTCTCTATTTAAATACAATGAAATGTACCAAATAAATTATATATTGCTCGTGAGGAGATGATGAAGACAACCGTTTCGCAGTTCTCATATTTATTCGCGTGTTCATCTTTACTCTTTCCACCGTAGAAACTAATCTTATGATTAATTTTTTTTAAATTCATGAATGCAGTCGAATAAACAATAAGAAAAACGATACATGACGCCACCCTACAGAGCTTCGGCAGAATTTCACACAAATGCTTAAAGTTCAGCTTTCTTCCTTTTTTGCGGCGATAGCAGGTGATTTTTATGTCCGGGATGTACTAATGCCACACAGTGAAGATGAAGAATTCTAAATGCACCCGGTGTCATTAATGAGGTCAATATAATTGTGTTCTCCCAATCAACTGCATTGACAAATATGATAATTACGAGTACTTTTAAAAGGTGAAAATTATAGCTACTTATTTGTTGTTTCCTTGGATCTGGAGCACTTGACTCTTTACAGGAGAATGAAGCCAAATCCTGAGATCCTAGTATCATTATTCCTCTTCTGTAACTCTCATGGTAACACAAAAAACTGCACGATGTAACAGCACAATCACCACAAGATGCTTCCACACCATCCAACAATATATCACGCACTTAACCAGTGATTTCCAAATTCAGGTATTTCCGTACTCCATACAAACCAATGCACTTCACAGTGCCTAACGAACGATTGTCGTGTTTTAGATGCACACACTGCGTCCTTCTTGTTACTGGGAATTTAAAATAATAATCACTTCACAAGACGGAAAAATCACACCACTCAGAAATGATTTCCAACAACATCGTCACATGGTTACCTAGCGACTGAACTATTTTCTGAGTGGCTTTGCACCGATCCGAAATTTTATCCACCATCAACTCTGAACTGCGTCATGCTTAAGGCCTGAAGACACGACCTCTTTCTACGGATAAGGCAGTTCACAACATTTTTAGTCCCTAAGCAAGAAAGCAAATACTGGCAATCCGTTTGAGCAGGAGCAATGCGTCGTGTTAATCGCACGTGTAAATGGTAGCGATTATTCATGATGGTTTCGTACGGAATTCGCGGTAATTCTTCCCTTGGAGAGTATTTCAAATTATAATATGGAGCGAGGGATAAAAGACCAGCCCTCACCGCGGCATACGATAGAGTGAACTCAAAATTGAAGGCATACGGTGAAACGGGGACTCATAAATCCATACGGTGGAATAACGAGCGCCATCTTTCGCCATTAGCTGAAGCAGAGTCACTCATGAGACGTAAAGTAAGGGAGGCAGTGCACCAGCTGTTATTTCCACTTAAAATAAAGGAAAGACAGGAATTTAACCGCGCGTGCAAATGCGATTACTCATCAAGCTTTATTCGTTGCCCCTCCATAACTAACTTCTTCTTGACCTAGGGTGGGCATTCAAAGACACTTGGTTCGATAGTAAAAAACTAAACAAAAAATGAAAGTATGGAGCTTACGGGGTAGAGTTTGCTCTAATTATTATGAGACGGGACGTGGCCCATCTTTCTCAAGGGAGTCGCTGGAGAAAGTTTTCCTCTAGCAGCTACACGTCTGCTGAGATGACCACTAGCCCAGAGGCAACCATCCTTCGATCCTGCATTTTTCGGCATTAAGATGCATTCCATAATGTCGGCCAGTAGCCTATGATGAAATTAACTTTAAGTATTATTCAGGCGCAACTCACAGCCGATTTACTGAATTTTTTTGTTTCCCAAATGGCGCGAATTGACCACAAAATAACAATGCATACAACGCGCATGCCTCACCGGTATCCCAAAGCATATTTTTTTGGAAAATTAATCCGCGTTCTAGTTTGATTTGAATTTAGAACAAATTATGCTTCAATACAGTATTTTAGATAATTGCGCAATAGACCATGGTTTTATTTTTTACACAGTATGAATAATAAGTTCATTATGATTTTGGAAAAGAGTGATCAACAAGAGCCTCTATTTTACTATCATCGATTTCCTCCCTACATTATCAGTGCCAAATCATATTTTGTGATACATATTTAATGAATCACTCTTTCTACTCCCCTTCGCATATTTCTATCGATGCCAATTTTTGTTTATATTGCGAATTGTAAAGCATCGAATTACATGTACGATAAATGTGAAGAGAATCTGTATTTTTTCATCATTGGTAATCTAAGGAAGAACCACCAAAAAGATAAAATGTTGAGCCCTTATAACAGAGGGTCATATCAGGGGGGATGCGAGATTTTTCTCTAGGGGGCACAAGGGTCTGATGAGTCTTCTCATATTTGAGATTAAAAACAAAATACAACAATTGCCGTAGAGAATATTCTCTTAGTTTTGTTATGAAGGTTATTAATATAAAATTAAATAGAGGCTCCGAAATACACATGAGAAAGCGAACGTAATGCTAACCGTATTACAAATCTTGTATATTTTTTGATCGTCTGGGGGTGAGCCTCTACCACCTCCTAAATCCGCCTATGGTTCATATTATCAGGGGCGCAGCCAGGAATTAAGGCTGGAGGGGGTTTCGGTGCACTAATACAGGGGTGTGTGGAGGTGTGGAATACTCACCAGGATAAGCTATAGGTGCGAGATTATTAAATTGCGGAATTTTAAGATAAACGGTTCAAAACGGTGAGTTTTACGGATTTGTGAGGGATATTTTATTAATCCTTACACTATTCTATTCTCTTAGTCATATCAATCCAATTAAGTAAAATGGCTTAAACTTAAAAATTTCTCTAAACTCTAGGGGGGGGGGGGGATTTTAACCCCCAAAACCCCCCTCGCTGCGCCACTGCATATTGTCGCATTGTTAAAAAGCAGATGACGCCTCGGAAGCGAATATCTCTCGCAATGGGGATAGGGGCCAGTCTTCAGCTATAGCTATATGTTACTAAGCGGAAACATCCTTCAAATACTTGAAGACATGCTTGTTTCCGAGAATTTGAGTCGAGTCTCGGTTAATTAATTATCATTCTAGAGACCAATTTGACACTATCTCACCGGCGGTACTTCGTAGAGATAAGTGCATGTCCTAAATATCAACTCAATAAGCCATCCCTCTTAGGATTGAGGATATCAACAGATCTTATCTACTTGTGATATCTTAAAAAAACTGTTTTTATTTTAAGTATTTCCTCCATGATTCCACAGTCCACATCCTTAACTATTGCCTATAAAATCATTCGCCTTGACCGGGATTCGAACCCGGATCCCCCGATTTCCGGTCGAGTGTTTTAGCCAGTTAAGCTACCGAGGCGTCATTACTCCCTGTGGATATTTTCGGACACTGCCGGACAAGGTGTTGCTGGACTGCTGAGCATATGGTGCCACAAGCAGTCCAAATCGTGCGCACAGCGCCACAGTCATCTTTCGCACGATTGTGCATTGCGGGTGACTCCCGTAAAAGTTTTCACCGCGGCTAGTCCCGGTATACTTTAAACTATTGCCTATAACTTTTTTGCCTCTTTTAGGTATGGCTCATTCAGGGCCCTGCGTTACTAGAATTCTTTTGTCCATGAGACTCACAATTAGGGCTCTTTGACGTCCGGTAAATCTCTTAAAAGCCTTAAAAATTTAGTCGTCGATTGGTTATTTATAAATAACACTAGCGATGCAAATATACTAAATAACTTCTCCGTTGTCTGAGACGAATTTATAAATAATTCTTTATTCCTTCCGTTTTTATTAATCCAAAAATTGAATTGAATTTGTGTGATAAAAGTTTAAATCACAATTGCGATTATTTCCTCGACTGGTTTTTTCATACGATCAATTTTTATGTGATCTCTATCAATATTTTTTGGTGTCCTATATTTTTCGCTGATATTGGACAACCAGTATGCAATTTCTCCGATGGCTATTGTGACGGTCCATTCCACCTCGCCGCTATCTGTGGTGGCCGCGGCGAAGGCGGGGGAACCGACAACACTTGTGGAGGGTCCTCGGCAACAGGGTGGGACGTTTCGTCCCCACGGCGACCTACAACCCGCCCCTATATTGACAAACCCCGAACCATTCCTCCTTTTTGGTGGGTCGTTTTCTCATTTATCGAAGGATTTGAGATCGGGAAGTGGGTTAGGAACGATTCAAGGGGGAGGTAATCAGGAACAACGCAGCCCCAGCTCCCCAGCTGACGCCCCAAATAACCACACGTACTCGAGTTTAGTTCAATTTCACACATATATATTGCACTGGTTAAATTTACAATTCCAATAAAAATAACCCTTGGCACAAAAAATACAAGAATAATCCTAGTGAGGGATGTGATGGGTGATCAATATTACGGATGATGTACGTGAAACATAAATGAATTAAATTTTAGCAACACACAATGATTTAACAATGAATTTACAATAATCGTGGATCAATTACCCTTCTAGCGTAAGTGAATATTAGGCAGATATGAGTTCATTAGAGCACTGAATTGATTATGAATTGCTGAAGGCGATGGAGTCCTTTGAATTACTTAGCGATTGTGGTGAGAAAAGGGAAGTTGTCTAATTGTCCAGTTATACAGTGGGAAGTAATCACTGGGGATACTTGGAGGGCGATTATACGGCGTTTAATGGGGGGGGGGTTTATATGGCAGGGCGACACAAGTTTGTGTGGCCGATACACACCCACTGCCTCGTCGCTCGTAACTTCTCGCTCCTCCTCTGCAGGCTTAAGTTGGGCAGGATTGGTGCTTTAACGCTGGATGCCTCCGTCTCCGTCGTTCCTCCTGCTCGCGAAGGATGCTGTGGCATTCACGCCCGCGGAGCGAAATTTCGACAGATGGCAAGTCCCGCCTCGACTAGGCAGTCCTTGCACTCCGGTTAGCACGGCGTTCTCCAATTTGCACCTCAATATGCCCTTTGCCTGGCCCAGCTTTCCCAGCGATGCTCAGCGATGGTTGTCCAAGTCTCACTCGTAAGACAAATTGCTGAACACTTTTCGTAAAGTAACTGACAACTTATTAGACAACTTTCACCAAATCAATCCCCGGACTCCGCAGTACCTCACAACCAGCTAACGCGGCTCCCAAGAAGGAAGACCCCTCCTATCACTCCCTTCCACCCGCCTTATATTCACCACTTGCGGGGTGGAGAGGGTCACATGACGTTGCACAAAAGGACTTATATAAAACAACTCGGCCGGGTCAAGTGGCCGTTACATCATTATATAACCACTTGGTCATTCGACCCAAGATCACCAGAATACCCATTCACACACACACGCATGCCTGGGGGCTGGAACGCTAAGGGTGGTGGGGAAGGGGAAAAGAAAGGAGAAAGACCAAGCTTTGGAAGATTACGCGAGCCCAGGGCGGCCGCCGCCCAACCTCCGGAACAAGACCGTGACGGGCGTGACCGTCACACTATCAATCAGTGAGCGATGATGCCAAGTTGTATTTTTTCTCAATTCAGGTTATCGCAAATATTTCAATACATAACTGGGGTTAACTAAGTTTTCGCTGCAAATGCCGACCGTAGATTTAAAAAAATAAGACTCACTTTATAAATTTACAGAGGTAATTTTGAGTAAATCTTTCTAATTCAGGTTCAAAATTTTTGCGATGAAATGTAATAAAAAATCCCCTTTGGTAAAATCCTTGTATATCTATCTCATAAATGTGGCTAAAGGTGCTGTCGCTGCTTGAGTCCGTAATACTAGACCGAAAAGACTGTCGACGAATTTCATACACTGTCCAACAGCACAGCTATCAGTCTTGGCGAAACAAATTCTGTTTGGGACTAGAGCCAACGCCAACGTGGCAACCAAGTCGAGTTTGAGTGGGGATCAAGACTAAAGTGTCATTCTGGAATGCGGCCCTCATTCTCATTACAATCAAAACGATACGCTGGATATATTTTCCATGTTATTCTAAAATGTTAATGTTCGTATTCTGACGCAGTATCGAGCAGAGCGAGCATGCTGTTGTCTTCACTCGTCGCCCCCTGGATATAAACGAAACATTGGAAGTAAAACTGGATGTAAACATAATAAATTTACTCATTTCTTGGCAGTTGGAGTCACTACTGCTTCTCCAATGGACTTTCCACAAATTCTGCAGCATATCAACAGCATTCAGTGAGTATTATACGACTTTATAGTGATATAATGGGAATCCTACATGTATACGTTGTATTACGTTAACAAACCAATGTAATTGCAAGATGCAGATCAGAGCGGTTACAGTATGGCATTGCAATGAATGCGATCGGTACTCCGGATTGCCTTTTTCTATTATTTGTGAGATTATATCTAGACTGTTATTTTCTCATCGATTTTTGATTATATATATTATTACAAACAGCAATTACAGGCCCTTTAATGAAGATACAATTCTTAGCCTACGTTTCGAAATTAAATCGTCCTCAGGCCTACATAGAGAATATTGGTAGTTGCAATAAAACCTTCATAAATTATTCAATATAAGCACAAACGAGGAGTGTTATGATGTATAAATAATTATCACCACCTTAAAAAGTAATGGAAGGATGAAAATAATGGTTTTTTACGCATTTCTTCCATATTGACAACCAGCTTTTTATCATGATTAATTCCAAAATGAAAACCAATAGCATCTTTGCCATTCATGACTTGGAGACCAAGTAAAAGAGATATCCGTGCATTAGTACAGGACCGTGTAATCAGTGATATTCAATTGTTATTAGAAAAAAATCACTCTTTACAGATCATCAACATGAGCATAGACCTTAATTAACAGTGAAAAATGAGTGTACTAAAGTTAATGACGCCATAATCACATGTAATATAATAAATTGAATAGCTCTAAAATGTTTTTTCATTCTAGGAACAAGTCCTGAGCGTGGTATACTTCAAACACCTATCAGATTGGAGAAATGAAGTTGAAAAACTATGGAAAATATTTGGGCGACATGAATGTAAGATCTTGCTTCATTGCCAATACTCCATTGTTACACTCATATCCTCGTAATTTCAATGACATTTGGTGGCAGCTTATTCTCCTCAGAGAATTCGCTAAGTTCTCTTGCTTTGACTGCCAACCTAACCGCTATTCACATAAATTTCCATGAGAACAAATTCCCTTCTGTTTCTAAACCTGGATGTGGAGGATCTGGAAAGCTAAAGGTCCGTGGGTTCGATTCCCGGAGCAGGGGAATTTTTTCTCATGACAATTTATGTGAATTTTGTCGTCGTTCACATGGCAGGATCGAAATAATTATTAGCGTAGCACAGTGGGCGTAAATCGAAAAAAGCTTGACAAAAAGTTTAATATTCATAATTTTTTTGGTAAGCAAAAATTGTACAGTCCGATAGAATATTGTCCAAGGATCAAGGAACTATGGCTATTTAAATATTTGGTTCGCCCATTAAATCATTAGAAGCCGTTAAAGACGAGAAAAAATTATAAAAAATTTCAAGTCCTAATTTCAGCAAAAATCGAGTTTTTACTTTCGCTCGTGAGCCGTTAATATGGTTTTTCATAAATTTCAAAACATATTTTCTGAAAAAGTAAATTGTTCCCTAGAATTATACGGGATAGTTTATTTATTTTTATCAATTTTTCATATAATAATTAAACATTCAAAAGTGCATTGTTTTTGGACTATTTTTGAGATAAAGTGGAAAAAAACTTTATAGGGGTCGACGAGACTCGATCGTAAAATTCATAAGGAAAGAAAGACCTGAATCTTGGCTATATGATCCAAAAGAAAAATCTTGCATCAACTTGCTACCTTCTTTAAAAGATGGGATAAGTATAAAAAGTCAACGCAGCCGCCCGGCCCGGCCGCTGAATATCCTGATTTGGTTTTTGCTCCAGTTTAAAGCAAATAATGTTTCCACCGCTATTATTTTTACCCCAATTGTTAGGAAAGATGTGGAATTTAAAAGTAAAGGCAATTTTTTTCCAAAAAACTTTCGTACTCTCTTGTGGCACATTGAAAGTGGAAAATTCGCCGCTGCCGCCGGTCACCCATGAGCCCGATGAGGACGTGTGACCGAACGTCGGCAGAGTGCTTTGTTCCCTTATTCGTACTTTTTCTCACATGCACATACCCAGGAAATTTCCCGCACTTCAGGTCCCTTCAAACCAGAAATCCCTCCGACCTTGAGGAGAGGGAAAATAATCGAAGCAGGCGCGGTCAGTGCACACGACCGACAGACCGCAATTATCCCTTGGGGCGGTAATCCGCTTCCACTACTATCAGTTCACTAAGTAACACCTTTTGACTTCTCCAGTATATTTTTCCTTCAAAATGTGGGGCTCGCGAATTTGGTGTTTGGGACTAGGTTGTTTCTTTGAAAAGTCGCCGCCAATTGTTTTACCTCATCGGTTAATGCCCTCCAAATGATCGCTTCTCTGGAACACGCTAGTGAACGAGTTAGCTGGCGATTTACGAGGCGGTTTTCCCAAAAATGCGCACGTTCTATTGGCTTAGAAAATGTCTTGCTTCCTCAGTTTTACTCATACGGTGAGTCTAACTTAGCTGGTGAGTTTTGCATCATCGACGTCTTTTAGCCACAGTGACTACTGACAGAGGAGTTCTCCTCGGTGAACCCACCGATTGGTTACCGGTTGTCGAAGTTACTCTAATACAGAGAGGTCGTACATGACGGAGAGATTATATTAACATCGGTCACAGGTATAATTAACAGCACTAGTTGTTGAAAGATTTACTTTCGATAAGGCAACGTTAGAAAATGTATTTATTTTAAAATGCAGTCGCCTATCTGCCCTTCAACACGTCACTAGGGTGTTTGGCAGGGGGTGACAAGGCATCGGCTTTCAGCATGCAACATGATCCCCGGTTATTCGTACGTAAGCGGTGTCTTAATGTTGGACTAGGTGAGGTGATCTATCGTAGACATTAAATAGTGGATTCCTGGCTGGCAGTGTGTATCACTCTAAGACGATAGCAACTTTTCCCAGCCAAATGGTTGTCTCCTGGGAATTACAGGCGCACTCACATAGTTTTAAGAATATATAAATCACTTTATTCCGTCATGACATTGTTGAAAGGTTTGAAAGAGGGGGGGGGGGTTAATTAGGGTTAGGGGGTGGTAAGGACGCATTTTGGCGGTTGGTGTTTGGGATGTGGTCCGGGTGGTACCCAGGGGCGGTCTGGCCAGTTCGGCTTTTCGCCGAGGGCCCTCACAACGCTCGCTTCTATTGTGAGGTATACATGAAGGGCGTAATTAGAAATGAAGCAGATTACTTGAACTTCAGTGTTAATTAGTTATTAAATTATAAGTTTCCATTAGTTGCTTCAATATAAGAACTTAAATGGGTGAGTCTCCAGGACGGGAGGGAGGTTAAACGCCCCTAACTAGCTGCACTTGCAACTGACTACATATGCACCACCCGTACACCCCAAGCACCAACTTCCAAAATGCGTCCTCCCTACCTCCCTTCCCCAATTAACCCCCACCCTCTTTCAAAGCCTCCATCTATGCCATGACGGAATAAAGTGATGTATATATTTTCGAAACCAACTGTACCTGAAATTCCCAGGTGACAGCCATCTGGCAGGGAAAAGTTGCTATCATCTTAAAGTGATGCATAACATTGCCTGCCAGAATTCAGCTATTTAACGTCTACGATAGATTACCTGACTTAGTCCAAGAGTATGACACCGCGTACCTACGAATAACCAGGGATCATGTTGCATGCTGAAAGCCGATGCCTTGTCACCCCCGGCCAAACACCCTTCTGACGTCTCGAACCTTTTTCCATTGAAAAACCTTGAGCAATACAGAGCTATTAGAAGGTTATAGACTGCCCGATCATAAAACCTCGAAATATCGCAGATATTTATTAAATTATGTATGTTAAGTTCTCAACACGTACTCCCTGCCTCGCTCACTTCAAGGCTCACGTTCCCTGCCTTCTCTCTCTCTCGCTTCTTCCTTCCCTCCCCTTGCATCCAAGATCGTTTTCAATAACACCCACGAGTCTCACTTAACTGAAGGGGCCAGGTGAGTGAAAACTGGGACGCATGAAGCAAGCCTGCCTTCGCTGCACCAAGTGCCGAAGAGGACGGAAGCGGACGCGCCTGAGCTACTGACGCTGGAGTCAAACTCCAGGAGCAAAAACCCAATCCCATTTAATATTAGCGGATGGAATGCACTGAGGTAACCCACGTCCACATTCACGTTGGGCCTAGACAGGTTTTTCTCTCGGGCTCCTTGGCGAGGTTCATCCTCTCCGCAGATTTTATTGCAGACTAATTTTTGAAGCGAAAATTTCCCATTGCGCGTCACGCACTTTGTTTCAGAGGGGTAAAAAAAACTCTGAACTCGCGTGATCGTCGCCTCAAAACCGTCATCGCCTCGCTGTTAATGAAGGAGAGGAAAATAAAGAGAGAAAGATTTTTGAATTTGATCGTTCCACAACCCTGAAAATATATTCTAAAGCAAAAAGGGTCGCTACGTTTAGTTTTGGCAATATTTGGTCGTTTTCGTTCAAAACAATAGTTATAAAAATTATTTCCTTGAATTTCGGCTAGTAACTTGGCTTTTCCGAGATTATATTCCTAATCAAGTTCCCGGCATACCGTTTTTAGTATTCAGTTGAAACTTGCAGGCAACGTATATTGTACATTTTTACCATACTGGTCAACTTTAATATGCTTTCAACTCAGTTTGAACGTTGTCATGTTTGTTTATATATGTTTTGGACGCCAAAAATGGTATTTCGTAAGGTACAAATCAATCGCCTGCTAACCATCTTATCTTCCTGTATGGGTCCATATACGCTGCGTATGAAATTTGAAAAAAACTGTAATAATGTATTTTTAGTGATAAAGTTATGACTTTATATTGAGTACGAAAGGAATTAAGAATTTTTAATTTTATCAAATATTTTTACCGCTCCATTATTTAAGCCGCTTGCTATTTCGCGGCCTTTTTTTGTGGATTTTTTATTCAACTGTCGGCTTCCAGTTCTCAACACCATCCTAAAAACTGCATGGAAAGTTTTTGATGCCTAATTTCTTATAAAGGCAAACCTTTTTATGTTTTTAGCTGAGTTTCGACGTTGCTATATTCAGTTAATTATCTTTGGGCCTAAATTGCCTATTTTTATATGGTGGGAAACAGTCGTCTACCAACTGTAGTATCATACGATACAGGTCCATATATGCTGCGTATGAAATTTGGATAAAACTATAAAATTATTGGAAGTAAGGAAATAAAACTTTGTAAGGTTCATTGTTATCAATTATGGGCACGACCCGGGTTTCGTAACTTGCTTACATCGTCAGGTGACTGATCTTGCATGCATCATACATTTATACACAAAGTACACAAGTGACAGTGAGGACATCTATCGGAAAGGAAAAGGACTGGTTGAAAGGGCGGGGGTGAGGGTTAAACACGGAATGGAATAGCGATTGTAATAGTCTATTGTGATTTAGAAAACTCAATATACCAAGCTAATCCTCTCTTTCATCCTCAACACCGCTACCCTCTTAAGCTCTCGTCTACTCACCCACTTTAACCCCGCCCTCCCCTGGCTGGTCAGATACCTATCCTCACAGGAAAAACCCTTGTCCCAAATCAAGGCTGCCCCTTTCCCCCCTAACCCCCCCTCTCACTATTCCATTCCGTATTTCACCCTCACCCCCGCCCTATATACTTATAACTTTTTATAACTTATTTTTTGTTCGGGGCATGGCACCAACCTCTGCTGAATTACTTATTATTTATCAATAAAAAATCTTGAGCACAAAAGAAACTTTGTGGTTGGGAAATTAGTTTAGAGCTCATATTGACATTTGGTAGTGACAAAGTACCAATTTAAGCAAACAAACAAAGGGGCATCCATTAATTACGCGAGGCGTTTACGGGGGGGAAGGGTGTCAATGTAATTCTCACCCAATCTCACGTGGGGGAGAGGGGAGATCCTGGTAAGTAATACATGATAATTTTTTCCTCGAGAAATGGTGCAAAACTATGATAAAACTAGGTTGAATTGAGCAAAACGTATTTCTCAATTAAAAATAATTAAATAAAATGGGTATTTTTAATAAATCCAACACAATATAGCATAGATTAACGTATTTATACCAAATAAACGCAATTCGAACAATCTCACGTGAGATTAGTTGGAGGGTCCGGTAGGGCCAAATCTCACGATATCTCAATATGGGGGAGGGGGGGGTGTCTAAAAATCGTCAAAATCACCTCGCGTGATTAATGGACGGCTCCCAAATGCTTATTATGAGTGCAAGTAAGATTGTAAATATTTACCTCTCAAGGCTTGGGAAACTCATGACATTTAAAAGAATAAAAGACTCAATAATAGAGAAGAGATTTAAAAAATATATATGTCTTACACACATGCAACGAACTAAGAAGAGCAGTATTACTTATATTTGATTTTCTAATACATAGTCTATATTTTCCTGGAGTTGCTGGGTGGTAATGCCATTTCTGCTAAGTAACAATAAAAATGAATTTGACTGCTTGCCTAGCATTCCATTAAATAAGCGTGGTGAGTATACGTTATTCAAACTCAGAAGATGGATATGAATAATAATTTCCCACATCTCAGAATGCTAGAAGTGGCATAGCCAGGAATGTTGTTCGGGGGGAGGCGGGAATCCGATACAAGGGGGTCGAGGGGATAATTTTTGAAGAACAGGGTACTGAGTGATATGTTTTAACTAATTTTAACACTTTTTATCATTTAAAAACTCATTTATCTTGTGAAAAAATAATGATTTTTCAATATTATGTCCTTTAATATTTAATTTGTTTTTTTATTCATAGAAAAGTGCAATCATTTTTAACAAAGGTGGGTATAACAAATTTTGCCTTATCACCGCTCCATGCTTAATTTATTTTTTATGTCCCACTCTTCCGGCCCCCCCGAATCCTCCTCTCTACGCCACTCAATGTACTAGTTAGAAACCCATCTTCCGAAAAAAAGTGGAGTTTGATTTTAACTCTGAAAGCGCCGTTCCTGTATCCACTTTCGCGATAAACTAAACGACTGGTCACCAGATTTTTGCGGGATTTCAGACGACATCGGCCTCATCAGGCATTAAAAAACACGGTGGTATGCCGGAAAACCTGATTGTATCAACTATTAATCGCAGCATAACCGCGGAAGCCTTTGTAAGAAATCTACTATATCAAAAAATAAATAAATACATGTGGCTTTTGGCGAATCAGCTAATACCTTTAGTATTAACATTAATGCACGGTGAAGTAAAATATTGTTTTTATTTATTTATATTATTGTCATCAACAGCGGTTTTTCGCCGAATCGTAGTTATACAAAATCATTTTAGCTCATTCCCTCGTCATTAAAATATAAACAACATTGAACATGATTCTAACATCAGTAACCGCCCAGTAAACACAATGAGTTGCAGCAACGTTGCAGTCAGGTTGCAGAGGTTGCAGGGCTGTTGAGGCCTCTTTGCAACGTCCTGGCAACGTTGCAGACAGGTTGCACGAGGTTGCAGAGCTACTAAGGTCTCTTTGCAACGTTGCAGACAGGTTGCTTTGCAACGTCCTTACAACAATTTTCCCTCATTCATTAAAATATGAAAATATGGAGTTAAAAGAATAGGTAATAGTTCTTGCGCTAAAATGAGGCCAAAGCTTTAAAGTTTTTAATTTTTGCTGCCGATTTCTCTCTACGTGTCGAAAAACTATGAATGTGTTGAGCTTTACTCAGAAAATGTACGCACATTTCAGCTCCTTTCGTTTTGGTTGCTGTAGCAAATGTTCCATACGTGGAACGTTTGTATTATCGCCGAGGCTTGAAAAACGCTTTGCCGGACAAGTGGAATAAAAATTAGTGGAATTTTATTTCGCGATGCGAACTTTTAAATGCGAAGGTTATACCGTTTCAAAATACCGATACCTAAAATCGCGTTATGCTTGAGTGTTGTCATCTATATTCATCTTTCGTTATAATAGGGAAATTGCATACTTTTTATAAACAGTATGCTGATATACTACAGTAAACACATAGTACCGCAATATACTTTTTTCCGCTTAAAATTCTCTTTATACACTAGAAAATGACTCCCAAAAGTCTCCCGAGTTTCGCGGGCTAAAAAATACCGCCCCCACTAATCTTTGGCCGTGACGTCATAGTTCAGTAGGAGTCCAAGATCCAAGCCCAAACTGCAGGTTTGGAAGAGCCACGTTGCGTTTAAAGGAGAACATGGGTGAAATAAGGAAAAATTACAAGTGGTGCATTGTTCCTCTGTGCAATAACACCCCAGAAAAAATTTTCGTCTGCATTCCCACGGAGGAAATTAGAAGAAAAGTCTCGATGCATGCCGTCTGTCGGGATGAGCGTTACGGAAAAATAAGAGTATAATAAACGGAATGATAAACCCGTGTGCTATTTGAGCGAAGATAACTTTAATATAAATAATATTTCCATATTTCATTGACTGAATAACTTGAAACTGAGATTTTTCATTAATTCGGCCGCCGTAGAATAAAAACTCAACTTCACAACAAAAATCCCAGATAGCATGCTAAACTTGCTGCAAGCTTGCTGCAAGCTTGTCATGACAAAGTTGCAAGTTTGCAGCAAGCTTGTCATGACAAGCCTGCAAGCTTGCGGCAAGCTTGAATCAAACCTCCTAGTTACGCTTTTTCAAACTTGCAGCAAACTTGTCGCAACAAACCTGCGGCAAACTTGTCGCATCAAACCTGCTGCAAACTTGTCACATCACACCTGCTGAAAACGTGTAGTGTCACCTGCTACATACTAGGAAAACTAGTTCCACACCTACCATTTCTGTAGTGACACTTGCTGAGGAAAAACTGCCTTAAAATTTCTGCTAAATAAAATGCTCTCCTAAATAATGATCAATTTACAACAACAAAATTGAAAATTTTCTACTCTATCAATTGTTAGTCATTTCACATGCACAGAATTTGGCTGCTAAATTTATTTAATAAAATGGACAACAAATAAATGCTGAAGAGTTTATTTTTCTCATTAATTATGTACATGTTGAGGCAGTGGTGGGCATACCAAAGATAGATGTCTAGTCATCGATAGTTAATCATTATTAATGAAGTGAGTGAAATACTTACAAACTGAATAGGAAGCATCTAAGACAGATACACTTAAAAAAATGTATGACCCCCTAGGCCACACATGGTAATAACTAAATTACAGAAATCTTCAAAAGGTAAAAACATATTGCTCGAATTTTATCAAAACATTCACAAGTATGCTGATTGACTTTGAGGATTTAAAATTAAAACTTCATTCTTTTGAATTCCTGTTAAGTTATGGGAGTACAAGGCTGTGCATGGAACTTACATGGTTACATACTTATAGATCGTTACTGATGAACTTATTAAGCAAAATTATTGTCTTCATCAGCCTGATCCTCGGTCTGTTTATCTTGCCAATCCCTGAAGAGAAAATAGTAATTACTCCATGTGAAATGATATATCATGTATCATTTGCTTAAATCAGGGAGGTAAATTGAGAAATTATTAACTAATATTCCAAAAAGAATAAGCAATCAGATTCAATAAATAATATGTCCATATTGTACCCCCACATTCTCACAATGGCGGTAAATGATTCAACTTCCATCGAATGGAATTAATGTGGCAGGGAAATGAGAAGCGACTACTTACATTCTTATTTTCCTGACTTTAGCCTGGTTGAGCCAATTACTCAGACACCCTATCAGCACCACATCTGATGCATCAGAGTATACCCTTCTGCATACACCTATGAAATTATAAAAAACATACTTAATGCAGTATGTTAAAAGTTCATTTCAACGATCAATTATTATAATAATCTTAGAATATCTTATTGGATGCACTCACGAAAAATAACAGGACACACTGAAGTGCTATAAAATGATTTCTTAACCGAATTCTTCTGAAGTTTGCCCGTAAGGGAATACAGCTCTGCTACATTATCATTCTAAGACGACGCAACATATTTTGTAGAAGTGTTCATTCATTTCTTCTACCAACTGCTACCAAACATTGCATCTAGAGATAAAAAAGATCAGATCAATTAAGAGTTAACAGCTTATTCAAGAATAACAAAAATCATGTTTATAGCCAGAAGAAAAATTCACCAAAAAAATTAACACAATTGTCATGGTTAGTATGCACATGTAGTATGTGTGCACAAGTGCATATGAAATAACAAAAATCCAATCATACCATAATTGTTTAATATTTCATAGGACAATAATCCATACGCACTTCAAAATTATGATGTACTTGAGTATTTTTATAGCACTTTGAATTCCAAACACCGAGTGTCTGGCGAGCTCCAGATTTACATCAATTTTGAAACTTTCTTACAAAACCTTAATTGTTCTTTCATTAAACAATCATACATTTTTTGAATCAGGAAGGTAGCACACAAATTATCATGTATCACTTACCAACTTTGGCCCAAATGAGGTTTCTTCACTTATCCTACGGCAGAGTTTGATGAAATCCTCATCTGCTGTCAATGGCAATCGGCTGAAATACATCTCCTTCACAGCAGAATCCTTTTGCTTTGGGTCACAAGCCAATAAAGCATCTACTTTCCTCTCCAAGTGAGAAAACCCAGGTGCCATTTCTCCCATCCACATGAGGAGCTGGCCATTCTTTAGTTTTAATTTACTGCAGCCTGTAAATATGAAATTGTCATAAATACAATAATACCAATTGATTTGCTTATATTATACTACCTTAGCACACTTGGTACTTAATCATCATAAATCCTGCCTAAATGCTTATCAAACAGGTGCTAACCATAGATTTTAATACACCACTAATTTTTCTGTCAACAAACACGAGTAATTGATTACTTTACATCTCAAAAATTTTAAGAATTGCAATCTTATTGCACAGAAACAGCTTAGAAATGTGTTACTTATGCCCTTGAGTGCAACATGCCTGTTAAGAATGTACTGGCAGAAATGTACGATATATACATGGGCATTTGTAAAAAAATGAACTAAAGCATAAATCAATGCCTAAATTATAATGATTAGAGGGAGTTCAACTGATGGCTATGTTTAGAACAGCTAATTAACTGCTATTATTCTTCGACATATTCCCAATAGTTATTCATTTTCAAGAAAAATCCTTCATAAACGAGTTTACTGAGGTTGAGACTAATACTTTAACGTCATGAAGAACTGCTAACAAAGTGGATTCTACTGCGAGAACCCTGATATTTCAACTTAAACCGTCTGAATGGAGTCTTTTCACTATGCCAGCGAAAGCAAAGATCATGCTAAATTGCAATTACACTGAGAATAAAATAATGAATAATCTTAAATAATTATTGGATAGTAATTGGCGGTTCATTAATCATACATAGTATCGAATAGAAAAAAATGTTCCATTTACTCACATTTACATGATCAGCACAGCAGAGATGAGTAGATGCTGACAGAGGCAACTTCTTAAATCTCTTCGTGCCGCTAAAAGCCACTGCTTCCGAGAATTCAGTAATCTTCCAATCCCCTTTTGCCAGTATTCACTACGAAACACGGATTATTTTCTTCTTCCATAGCATACTTCAACGTAAATTTGCTTGTAAAACAAGATTTTACTTCACAGCCTTCACAGCTAAATTCACAATCACAAAATAACGGCAACCGTTAGGTCACGTGGTACATAAGACTGCCACCGGGCGTTTTGGCGCGAGTTCAAAATACGATTTTTAATCCAAAATATTAAAATAAGTTCGTAATATAATGGGAAAAGTTTTATACTTGAGTTTTTTTATGAGTATGAAGATAATTATATCAAATAACATTATATTGTTATATTACTATAATTCTCATTAAGTACATATTATTAAAATCTTACAACCAAGCCAAATAGGCTGGAAAGAGGCATGAAAAATTCAACCTTGAGATGGCAAGGAAAAGTCAAGCTTCACGTTAGCTAACATGCTATGTGTGGGTAGTAGCAGGTTTGATATGGCAAGTTTGCTGCAGGTGTGATATGGCAAGTTTGCTGCAAGTGCGATATGGCAAGTTTGCTGCAGGTTTGATATGGAAAGTTTGCTGCAGGTGTGATATGGCAAGTTTGCTGCAGGAATGATATGACAAATCTGCTATGGGTGCAATATGGCATGTATTCTGCAGGTGTGATGTACAAGTCTACGGCTTGTATGTGTTCACATAACTTGTAAGCTTTATTCAAGCTTGTACATAGCTTTCATGCCAGAATAGGTTTGTCACAGCAAGTTTGCTGCAAACTTGCCACGACAAGGCTTGCCGTGACAAGCTAAGGACAAGCCTATGACAAGTTTGCTGCAAGCTTGCATGCTATCTGGGATCGAGATAGGTGTTTCTCGATGGTTACGATGGACTCAAATTATTTATGGCACTTGTTCAATTTCAGTTACGGAAGGACATAGAAAATTCCATGCTGTTTAAAATCAAGGGAGGAAATATGAAAATATAGAGCAACGTTGATCCTCATGCATTCGAGTGCCAGCCATGAAGACAGCGTTTTCTTCTACTGTCGGCGTCAAAATGATGTGCCGCTGTACTTTGCAAATTTATATCCTGGCATCACTGCACGCTATAATAATGAACTATACGTCATTTTAAAGGAAATTTTATCCCAAATTCTGATTTATTTTATTACAAAAAAATTAAAAAACATAGACACGGCCAGTGCAATAAATGACTCCGCGCACCGAAAAATTAGCCGTTTTGTCAACTTCATGAAATTTGCAACTCAACCTAAGGAAAACTACTACGTCTACAGCATTCATCTTCCACATTAATTTACACTCATCAGTGCGGATTAATAAAATGGCTTTTGGGTATTTTTAGAACTTATATTTTGTTATAAATTAATGAAAATATTTAAACATTATCTTGTCCCATAGTTTACCCCGAAAGATAAAGGAAGTTGTAGATGGAAAAAGAATGGAATCCAGAGGTGGTTACAAAAAATGAATCGCAGCATTCTTTGATTTTATTCTACGCCGGCTTGCTTTTCAGAAAAAGTTGAGTCATAAGAGGAATGTTCCGCGGCCCTTGATTTGGAAACTGTGGAGATAGAGGAAGACGTGGATCAGCAATTTCCATTTAGTTGGCTGTCAGGATAAACCAAGGATCCATTTAAAGGTTGTCAGGCCATCGTATAAAGTTAGGACTGATGTGCACCACAGGGGAAATGGGGTGTTTGAGGGAAAGTCAAACCCAAAGTTGCCCAAAGAATGTGCAGTTCTATGTTGCTCTTTCCCCAGTTAAAACCAAATAGAAATTGGATTGGGATGATATTTTCACCACGGGTTCCAGTGATAGTGAGAGTGCAGGTGATTGTCGTTGTTGGTCGGGTTCGATCATGAGCAATTAAAAGAATGCAATTATCCATAGATGTTTATTCGGCGAGCTCATACAGTAGACTACAGTAGACTGCACAGAATAAGTGTGTGTGGCCAACCCACAGGTGAATAGTGAGGTGGCGCTGATGCCATCTCACGGCCACTTTTGCAACTACATCAACATCTCCCCTTTTTTAAGAGTTGAATTAATTATTTCACTTATGTTAGCTGAATCTGAACAAAATAAATACCCATCTCAAAACAATGTAATAACAATTAATATGAATTAACAATATGTTCAACAAAATATATACATGATGATAAGTAAATACATGATTCAACACTCTAACCAAATTATTACCCATCTCAAAACAATGTAATAACAAATAATATGAATTAACAATATGTTCAACAAAATATATACATGATGATAAGTAAATACATGATTCAACACTCTTGAATGTACCGCTGAGGCTTTCTTATCACACGACCACTCTTTGTCGTGTGGTTGCCCGAGCTCTGAATGGTCTCATCTAATTTATTTGTTTCAGGCACTTTAATTACTGATGTGTCTTGGTCAGTCAATGAATTTCGGGAAATATGGACCCTATTTCTTGTGAAACTGGTACCATTACGGTCCACTACTTCATAAGAACGCGGCTTACCATTCACCGCAACCACTTTTCCTGGTAACCATATACTATCAGGCCTTTTTTTAAATAAAACCGGATCACCAGGTTTAAATGGTGACATTTCTTTGGTGTGTTTGTCATAATGGGTGCGGCCCAATGGATGCTACTTTCGCTACCAGACGCTACAGACGGAAGTGCTCCGGAGCACCGGTCCATAGGCGCTACGTTCGCTACGAGAATTTCTTTACGGACCGGTCAGGAGCGAAGTCAAGATGGCAGAAATGAACGAGGACGGACAAACTGGGATTATGAAATCGAAGATATGGTTTTAATTGCGAATTGAGGTGATTATGGTCATTGAATGTTAAAAAATATGTTCGAATATCATTAAAATGAATTTTATTTTCCAATATCGAGGTTCCACAAAGTAAAGCAAGAAACTTTGGACCGTATTTCTCACACCTATCCTCGGCTACCCCTTCTAAATGAAACTCATTACCCTAGTAAAGGAAAAAGTAGGTACTCTACCGTTTTCTCAGTTGAAACATATTAACTTATTATGGCTAATGACTATTAAAAAACATTAATCAATTTCATGTATATCCTATTTTTCTTCAGATTTTAATTTATGGCACGAGTTGATTTGTCGATATATGTTCTTACAATCCTTTCTTATATTACATGCCCCTTTTAATAATTTTTTGTTGCCTTTTGTATGTAAAGGCTGCTTCCAGAGACATTTGAATTCATTTTGGAGGAGATACGAGAATGTTTGCGGATAGATATAGTTCTTGCTATATATTTATTTAAATCACAATTAAATTTACATCTATTTACTAAGTGCGTACACTCCGTTACTTCGTAGTCACAATTATAGGAGAAAGGTGTCCACATTCAGCGTCCAACATCTGCAACGTGAGTAAACTCTCCATTGCCTCAGTGCATTCCCTTCGAATTTCCGCCAAAAATTGACTCGCTCCTCCGCTGACCACAGTTTTTAGGGGAGCGTCTGGAGCTGGTCTGGAGCTGGTCTGGAGCGAGGCGGGAAACGGGTGTATGACGTTTGCCGTGACGTCACAGCCTAACCTGTAGCGCTCCGTAGCGAATAACGGACCGCTTGGTGGCGCTCCGAAGCATTGGTAGCGTTCAACGGACCGCACCCAACATAGAGGTAACCTCTATGGCACCCAATATCTCTTTTGAGCCATCTGGCGTCGAGACCATTTACTTAAAGTATCACTGGTCACACAAGGTTTTAAATTGGCATTATGAGTAGGTTTTCTTGACCGCAACTGCCGTGAAAATAGCATTTGTGCAGGGGAAGGCAGGTATGGCTTCGGGGTGTTCCTGTACTCCAGCAAACCCAAATACATATCACCACCTGATTCGGCAGATTTTTTAAAAATATGTTTAACAATCTTTACTCCAATTTCCGCCTGACCATTCGATTGAGACCATTTGGAGCTAACTATTACATGTTCAAATTCATACTGTGACGCAAATCTCTTAAAATCTTTAGAAGAAAATTGAGTAGGTACCATTGTCAGTTACCAAAATAGCAGGTATTCCAAACCTTGAAAAAATGCATTTGCATTAGTTGATAATAGACTGACTTGTCACATTACTAAGTTTAGCAACTTCAATATATTTTGAGTAGTAATCCATTACCACCAAATACATTTTACCATTCCATTGAAATAAATCAGCACCTAGTTTATACCAGGGACTTTATGCCATAACAATGGTTCTTTCGGATTAGCAGGTTTAAACTGTAAACAAGTTGTACATTTACTAATTACATTACACAAATCATTATTAATCCCCGGCCAAAACAATGCACTTATTGCTCTAATTTTTGCTGTTACAAGTCCTACATGGCCTTCATGAAGCCTTTCAATCATATCCCTTTGCAGGGCTTTAGGAACAACAATACTATTATTTTTTTAAATTACATCATTAATCACAGTCAATTCATCCCTGAAATTCTAAAATGGCCTTACTACAAGACTAACTTCATTTTTACTTCTAGGCCACCCATTAATGATGTACATTTTCACCTCAGATAAGCATTTATCCTGCTCAGTTTCCAATTTAAATTTTTCCCACAAGGGTTTTGACATAGGTAGGTTTTCAGTTACCAGTTTGGCTTGACATATTACTTCCTCATTGAGACTTTCTAAATTTGCATCCACGCCATCGGAAATGTAAGCTCTAGAAAGTGTATCTGCAATATACAGTTATTTCCCAGGCTTATACATAACTTGTAAATTATCAGCTTGAATTGCTAACATCATACGTTGCAAGCGTGCCGGGACTTAATTTAATGGCTTTTTAAAGAGCGTCTCCAAAGGACGATGATCAGTTTCCACAAGAACTTGCCTACCATACACATACTGTCTAAAACGAAGGCACCCAAACACAATACCTAACATTTCCTTTTCAAGCTGACAATAACGAACTTCTGTCGAAGTAAGTGCTCTTGATGCAAATGCTACTGGTTTTCCTTCCTGTAAAACCTCTGCACCAAGGCCTGTGGAAGAACTATCCACTGAGAGAATAACATCCTTATTTGCATCAAAGTACTGTAATACAGGGGCAGTGATTAGCTTTTGCTTTAGTTTTTGAAAAGCCTGCTCTTGACGATCTGTCCACAAAAACATAGCGTTCTTTTTCAGCAACTCTCTTAATGGTTCTGTTAGGGTGGAATAGTTATATATATGCCTTGAAACATAGTTGGTCATACCCAGAAATCTTTCAATTCCTTTCTTATCAGTGGGAGGATTCATTTCAGTCATGGATCTCACACGCAAGGGATCTAGACTTACACCCTTTTCGGAAAAAATATGGCCTAAAAAGGAACCTTCATTTGTGAAAAACTGGCATTTATCTAAATTAAATTTTATTCCATTTTTCTGGGCAACTTGAAGAACTTTTATCACTCTTAGGTAAAGTTCGTCTACACTAGAACCCCAAATACAAATGTCATCTAAATAAGTACAAGCACTTCCATATTTTCAAATATTTGTGCCATTAATCGATGAAACAATTCAGGGGCACTGGAAACACCAAATGGCATTCTACGAAAGACAAAACGCCCAAACGGGGTAATAATGGTGCACAACTCACTACTTCTTTCATCCAGCTTCATCATCCAAAACCCACTTGAAGCATCAAGAATAGTGAAAACCTTAGCACCACACATTCTATATTTTATTTCATCAAATGTTGGCAATTGAAATTTAGGAACAATTATACATCTATTTAATTCACGAGGGTCAATGTAAATTCTAATTTTATTACTCCTCTTCCTGACAATGACAATATTGTTGACCCATTTAGTCGGCTTGGTAATTGGTTCAATCACTCCTGCCGCTACCATGCGCTGGAGTTCATTTTTTAATTCTGAGTGGAGACTTAAAGGAATCCTACGGGCTGCTTGAACAACAGGTCTACTATTTTCCTTAACTTCAATCGACACGACACCAGGCAGAGTGCCTACACTACCATCAAACAATTCTGAAAACTGGGAATTAATTTTAGAGATGAGTGTCTGTCGAACATCTTCACTTACAACAGTACATACCACACTCAAGTCCCCTTCAATTGACGAATTATTTACTTAAATTAGATTTAATTTTATGCTGGATTTCAGACCAATTATTGGAGCACAATCAATACCAAGAATTACAAACTGTAATGTATTTATAACACCAGTCCTATCCCTTAAATTTATAGGACAACAACCAACAACTGGTACACTTGAGTGATCTAATTGTAATATCTTTTTAGTACAAGGTTTAATTATTTTCTCATTCAACCCAACTCTTCTAAAATCTTTTATACTCAAAATGTTACATTGAGCTCCAGAATCAATTTTAAACTTAACCTCTTCTTGATGTACAATGTAACTTTTCAAAAGTTCATTTTTGAATGGACAATTACTTCCATCCTCAGCCACAAGAGCAATTCCCAAAAAAAACTCATCACTTTCTTGAGCTTCATGAACTCTACTCACACAATTATTAGACGTATTACAATTTTTCATTTTAAAATTTAAGTTATTATTCTTCCTTGATCTGTTCTTTAAACACTTATTGGCAAAATGATTCAACTTTGAACACAACCGACACCGTTTTCCATATGCCGGACATTTATTTATTCCGTGCGAACCGCCACAGTACTTACAGTTCACTATCCTTTTAGTACCAGGATTACCGTCAATTAGCATTCTGCGATTCCTCACAGCCAACAAGACTTCTTCCCCTTTGTCCACTTGATCCATGGTCACCACGTCCAGTCTGGAGGCCTCGACGTTCTTGAGGAACTTCATCACGTAATCTAGAGTAAGACGCTTGTCGTCCTCTGAAATTAATCTGGTCTTCAGGTCGGAATATTTGGAATCCAACCCAGAAATTATCTTACTCTTAGTCAGCTCCTCACGTAGCGATCCTAATTCGCATTGCAGACTAATGTTAATTACTGCCGTGAAATAGTCCTCGAACCTCTCATCTGACATCTGTTTTCGGCAGAAGAAATTGTGCCGCAGCACCGTCAGGCTCTTTTTTGGAGAGAAGTACTCTTCAAAGCGACTTATGACTACGTCCACTTTCGTACTCTCGCTGGCAGTCAAATTGAACGAGTTGAAAACCGAGATGCACTTTTCACCGATGTAGTTCAACAAAATGTTTACTTGACGTTCCTCACTTTCTTTGTCAAGTGCATGCGCTTTTAAATAGATTTTAAATCTTTGTATCCAGAGTTGGAAATTATTTCTCACGTTCCCTTCTAAATTCAAAGGTTTTAACTCGGACATTTTTGCGTCCATTTTACGGTGACGTTCCACGAATTACGCACACGCGACGAAATTAATTATGCATGAACTCGCACTAACACTTCTGACACCATGTCGTTGTTGGTCGGGTTCGATCATGAGCAATTAAAAGAATGCAATTATCCATAGATGTTTATTCGGCGAGCTCATACAGTAGACCAGGGCTTTGGCACAGGGCGGGCGAACTGTTGACAGCGTGCGACACAACAGTCTGACGGGCGTTTTCTTGAACTAACGCTATCGTTTCGTAAGATTATTTTTGATTAATAAATATTATTGCGTAAAAAATTATTTCATAACTTGTGTAATATCACTCAGTTGGTATCTTTAATAATAAATACGAAATATGAAATATGTGTGCTTCCTCTGTCTCACCCATTGACCAATCATGAATCGGCCAATGAAATTTCGTCTCCTCATTTCGAAAGTTTTGATCGTTAGGAAAACATCTACTTACTGTGGACCGGTTAGATCTTGTGTTCTCGCGATGTACGGTTTTAGGCGTTGTTTGTATATAGTTGTTGATTCTATTTTAACTTAATTCTCTCTACATCAAGTTTTCAAGCCTGCGTGTGGTGTGTGAAGTGGTTGACAACGTTATATTTTCGAAAAAGTCACGTATATTCAGCCCATTAACGCTTGTATAGTGATCTTGATTTTGCTTACGAATTTTTGTTTTTCAACAATCTCATATTCAGTGCAGTGAAGTGGCCACTGGTAAAGGAATTTTCTTTGTGGTGTTCTTATCCCGTAATTTGTGATGACACTGAGGAATTATAGTTCGCTGTGTGTGTGGGTACGAGGACTTATGCGTACACAAGTGAGGCATAGAGAGATTCTTGTCAGGCTTTCGCCATCCTGTGTATAGTGTTTATTTATATACTAATTCAATTCATTGTATTTGGCAGGTGAGTGACTTTTATGTGAACTTTTATGAAATAAATGGGCATTTGCTTTGCACATGTTGTGATTTTATTTAAATGATATCCCGCATAGTATCCCTACCGCATGCAACACGCAAAGCAAGAATAAAAGTGGAATGGGGACTGGAGGGGAGGGGGTACGGTAGGGGAGGGTGCTAGTTTACGGAAAACGCCCGCAGAATGCGCTGTAGTGGCCCCAGCCGCGTCGTCCGCTACGCTACGCTGTCTACACTTTTTAACATTGTGTGTCACGACTGTGCAGTAGACTACAGTAGACTGCACAGAATAAGTGTGTGTGGCCAACCCACAGGTGAATAGTGAGGTGACGCTAATGCCATCTCACGGCCACTTTGGCAACTACATCAACAGTGATCATGGTCATCGTCGAAGGTCATCCCTCTAGGATTTCCGATACGGAATTTTTAAGTGACAACCGATCGCAATGACGATGAGCTCGCCTTAAGAGTAGGTTTCAGATATATCGTGAGAAAAGCTCCCAAAATGTATTAAAGACTCTGTTTGGAAAACATTCACATTTTAATGCTAATTTAGGAAGGATTTCATTACAAAAGTAACTTATTAACACCTGAAGACGTTGTGTTTATTATATTGATCGAAGTGCGATTGACCGATTCTTTCTGCAGAATAGGAAGTGGCTTCGGGGTTTTGAGTCACAAGATGGTAGATTGTGTTGGAAGTTCGTCTATATTATCGCTACAAAATTGAAACATTAATAGCCTGGCTTCCTCAGAGCTTCCTGTCGCCCTCCAGGCAAGGTATTTTTAAGTTGAAAGTATCATCGACAGCTTCGAGGTGGAAATAAGTTCACCATAAGACTCTACCGGACTGCCAAAAGAATACACATTTCACGTGAGTATACGCTTTCGCCAATATTATACGCAAGTCTCACTTTGTTATGAACTATAAAGCATTTCAGATGCACATCAGCTACCTTTCCATTTCTCGGCATCGACTTTCCGCGCCGACGAAGTCTACAGTTTCACTAAAATACCCTGTTATCATGATGGAATCAGTAACAGGAAGCTAGCTAGGATCAGCCTAAGAATAACCATATTCCTTCATCTTTACGCAATCTATCGCTTTCAATGGAGGAGAAATAGATCAAATAATAGCCCTGAAGTCACAATGAACAACTCCGATACGTCTGCACTTCAATAAACGAATCATAACCAAGCCGTCGCATGTATTCAATTCAAGTACTATGGCCGTGCCGCCGCGCCTCCTCGTACTGAACTATGACGTCACTTTTCTACCAGCCAATCATCGGGCGTTTTCGCTTCTCACTTGCATTTGAAAATTCTCGTGAACTTTAATGCATTAAATATCGCAAACCACGTCATAAAATAATTAAAAAAAACTTTCACCGAGGTATGCAAACATATATTTTCATATAATTTTGGGGCTATTGAATATATCTGAAATATATGCAAGTTCCCTATTACTATTTAAATTATCCCGGTAATGTGTAGTTCATCTTTGACTCAACTGTTTTTGGTTTAACGTAGCTATTTTGTTTTTTCGCTGTTCCTCTTCCGGTTGCGACCTTCAAAGCTGCTGTGTCTCGTGTGAAGTTGTGTTCGTCGAGTCCTGAAACAACTAATTACCGCAATTACCTCTATCTCCTGATTACTGACCGCCTTCTCTTGGATTTTGATTTCTGGACGTGATATTGTATCTGTTTGCTGTATTATTTTGAACCACGCCTGTCTGGATTACGATTTTTGGTGTCACTCGGTGAGTGGAGTGTTCACTGCGACTTCTGGCCAGAAATATTGCTGTTTCTACCCTTGGGCTTGATCTTCCAATCGATAATGAAGGTAAGTTTTTTCGTAATAGGTAATGTTTAGGTTATTGGTAGACATGCAGTCACTTATTTTATATATTTTGGGGCGCTTATTTACCTTTACGTGCATACGGTCGGTTCCCGGTACAACTATCAGGCCCAGGACATATTTACGTTGATACAAAATGCCAAAAGCTTCTTATAAAAAGCTCACCGATTTAAGTGCGCAACAATATCGGCGTAGATTTCAGCCTCCAGCTCCTCGTACGCCTCAAAGTGATTTAACGGAGTGTAATGAATGTATACCATCTACAGTCGTCGTTCCAGAAAATTCAGACCACCAAGGTCCATCGAATGCTACCATAGATGTTATAGCAAGTGATGAGGAGCTCAATGTCTCAAGTCTTAGTGGTGACACGAGTCCTTCAGGCCTATTCTGTAACAGATAGCAGCTCCGCTATCACGACGAAGATGCTATTTCTGGCGCAATATTACGCCCCCCCGATTCACTATCTCAAAATAGCGGCCCCTAAGAGGAATTTGGGGTCGCTTTACAGCATCGGCAATAACGCCAGCATTTGGCTCGCGTTATTCCGATAGCGGCCCCTACCAGTGGCGGAGTTTTGTACACGTCCAATCATATTTCTCGATTCTTTGCAATAAACAAATGAGACACTCCGAAAACGCAGCAGGATACTCGGCAGCCCGGGAAGAAGTTAAAAATACGATGTGGCTTGTGTTTGGAGATTTTGCTCTTTTTCTATCGGATATTTTCTAGCCTAAGTAAATAAGCGTCTATATTCAAGGGTTCAACAGTCGTCGACGGAATAATATCGCCAATTTTTAAGCTTAATATATCGGAATTTAAAAGTATAATTGTCTTGAAGAGGACTTCGTCCGCTACGCACTATTCGTTCACCTACGCCTATAATGATTATACTCTTATGATTAGTGGTGACGAAATTATTTTTACTAGTACGTTCATCTTCAGCCACGGCTTGTTTACATCGTTTGCCTCATTGCTCGCCGTAATTACACGATGTCCACAGTTGTCCACAAGGGTAATAATTTAATTATAAAACATGTTTGTCACTTGAAATCACATTTTAGGCCATTTTAAATACATTCGTTGAGGAAAACAGCTGTTTTATAGATTACGCGGATGTCATGGAAGGAATCATCGCGAGTGTTGTGATTGTAAACTCGTGTGACATACTTTACGGTTTCTAATACCAATTTCTCGAGCAATGATTATGGAAGTGTTATCATGTTTGCATTTTGATAGCATTTCCATGTTACTTCAAACAACTTAGCGTTGATATGACTCGGACTAAATATACTGCGGTACAATGTAAATTTGTGATATGCCGCCGGAGGAATGATGTTGAAATGAAATGTATGCAGTTTTATGATGAATAATTCATTAAATGTTTCCTTGTTTCGAGCAATCATTCTGTTTATTTGCCCCTTTCTTCCGTTGGAAATCACGGTACGTACTTATTAGTATGCATTGTCAATTGCAGCGGTGCTGTCTGTGCTGTGTGATAGAATGCTCGCAAGGGCATTTATGAAGGTAGGAGAGATTTTTTCATGCTAAACCCCATTCTCTGCTGATGAGCTTGATCATAAATACTGTAAGAAATTTTCTTCGTCTGCAATGCGCGGAACTGTTTTCGACCGTCATTTGTATCTTGCTCTCCGAGATCTTGGATTTGCAGGTAATATCATAAAACCTAAAATTAGCTTCCGCTGACCGCTAGATAACGATGGAATAATTTAAAAAAAGATATTTTAATCATTATTATGTCTAATAATTAGATATTTATAATTAACTTAATGAGTTACTCGACTTGTATTATTTGCCCTACACTAAGTTTCATACCGACTACAGATTTAACGGGGGCGATATATTACGCCCCCAAAATCGGCGTAATATAACGCGATGCAATTTGCTGAATCAAAATCGATGCCATTTGAAAGAGGGAAATAGCGGCGGCGCAATAAAGCGCCCCCAAGATACAGAATTGCCCTGCTTATGATTCTGACATTAATCCGACCGAAGTAGAATCTCTAGCGGATGAATTAAGAGTGTGGAGCGACAAAGTACCGCAGCATAAGATTACGGAATTGCTGAAACTGTTAAAGAAATATTATTGTTTTGCTGCACTTCCTACGGATGCGAGAGCTCTCCGTAAAACACCACGCACATTAGCCATCAGAAAAGTAACCAATGGCGAATATTTTCATTTTGGTGTTCTGAATGCCTTAAGAAATATACTCGTTGGAGATACGATTGTCGAGGGCAGTGTAATAGAGCTCCAAGTAAATGTTGACGGACAGCCACTTTCAAAGAGTTCCCGCAGCCAGTTCTGGCCAATTCTGTGTCGGTGATGTCTATGGAAAAGCCCTTTCCTTTTACTGTCGGCATTTTTTGGGGATACTCGAAGCCGAGTTCCCTTTATGAGTACCTTCATGATGTGGTGGAAGAATAGGGTAGTTTCCTTCATCAAAGAAAACGAAAGGCATTGATTGCGATTCGTTACCCACCATTAGTGTATTCATAATACACAAATTATTTGGTTTTTGAAATACCGGTTTAGACGAATGGCAAGGGTCAAATTTTATCCTCATTTGAGAAAAGGCCAGATTGGCGCCCATGCGATTCCACTCCGCATGACGTCACAGGGACCTAGTTTCTACACGAGAGGATAGGAGTTATACATCGTCTGAGGTTACCAATGCATGCATGAGGCACAGAGCTCAGGGAAACATGTCTTAATAATCACCTATTAAAACTGGCTAAGTTCGGAAAGTTTTCTTCGTTTGATAAGGTATTAATAAACCTTTTTTAAGCCAAGCGCTACCATTCAGCAAGGTACTCAGCTATCCGCTAGCATCCTGCGACGTATCAGCGCTAAGCCTCGCCTCAAGGTCACCTCACCGGGCGGGAGGGGGAACCAGAAATACGACGTACGGAGATATATCCCGGCATTCATACTTAAGCGTCGCGTTTTCGCGCGCTTGAAAATTTTCACTTTTCATTTAATCGCGAAAAATAGATGTTGTCATTTAAAAATCTAAAAGCGTGAAATACGTACTCCAGAAGTAATAATCTTTCGATTAAAGCAATAAAAAAATAATAGGAAACCACCCTATTGAAGGCATTGGTCGACCAAGGGGCCTGCATTGGAAATGTAATGTATTTCTTCAAAATTCATTCTTTCGTGTGCGATGCACCCGCCAGATCGTTTTTGAAGCAAGTTAAGGGCCATAATTCATACTATGGTTGTGAAAAATGCGTTGTTGAGGGACAGTATGTAGAGGGGAGGATGGTATTTCTTGATACTAACTGCACCAAGAAAACAGATCACTCATTTCGAGAGAAATCGCATGAGGAATCCCATACTGGTGTCTCGCCCTTGGAAAAACTCCCAATAAATTTTGTATCAGATTTCCCGTATGACTATATGCACTTGGTTTGCTTGGGTGTAGTCAGAATAGTTTTCCATATCTTTCTCAGTGGTCACAAAAATGTTAGACTTATGGCTTCCAAATTGAAGGAGATCGATGTTATTCAGATGCACGTAGCAAAATACACATGCTACGAGTTTCAGCGAAAACCCAGAATGCTGCGTGATATTTGTCACTGGAAAGCAACTGAATTTCGGTTATTTATAGTGTACACAGCCCCGCTAATTATGAAAGTAGTGAATGAGGAAGTCGCTACTCATCTTCTTTGTCTTTATGCTAGTGTTCGCATTCTGTGTTCCCAGAAGTACCTTGAGGATAAGGACTTGCTGGATTTTGCTCGGAAGAGTTTGAGGTACTTTGTGGAGGCCTTTCCTGAATTTTATGGTGTTCACAATTGTACATATAATGTTCATGGCATCATTCATTTAGTCGATGATGCTATTAAGTTTGGCCCATTGGATAAGTTCAGCTGTTTTAGCTATGAAAATCACCTCCAGAAGCTGAAAAGAATGGCGCTAAACACACGACTTCCCTTACAGTCAGTTGCCCGCCGGATTACAGGAAGTATGGACCAATACAGTCATGTGCATCACTGTGTAAAGGAAAAAAAAGATTCGGAGAAGAAACTTAGTGCTGTTCCTTTACATATTAACTGCTCTTCTCCACTGTACAACTATGTTCACACTAAATTTGGACGGATTGGAAATGGTGCAGACAGTTGTGTTATTCTTAAATCCGGTGAAAATTTTTCTCATTGAGATAATAGCAACAGTGGATGATGGTGTTTGTTTTGTAGGCAGGAAATATCTTTTTAAAGGCTCATTTTTTACAAAACCACTAAATTCCGACTTAATCTATATTATATACAACCCGATGTGTGACAGAAGGCGAGGAACGGCGAAGCCGTTCCGAGGAGGCGACGGCTCGGGGGGACACAGGTAAACCTTGGGCGGCGAAGCCGACCACGGGCGATGAACGGCGAACCGTTCCGAGAAGTCGATGGCTCGGGGGGACCCAGGAAAACCTTGGGCGGCGAAGCCGCCCCATCACGAGGAAGAGCAATGCCGTTACCAGGAGTCGAGCCTCGGGGGGACTCAGGTAACCCTTGGGCGGCGAAGCCGCCCTCCAACGACGACCGGCGAAGCCGTTCCGAGGTACAAGAGGGTCTCCGTCACAGGGCTACCTCGATACCTGGGCGGCGAAGCCGACCCCTGACGAGGAACGGCGAAGCCGTTCCGAGACGCCGCGGGTGGGACGGCGAAGCCGTCCGGTGGAGGCGACGGCTCGGGGGGACACTGGTAAACCTTGGGCGGCGAAGCCGACCTCGGGCGAGGAACGGCGAAGCCGTTCCGAGAAGTCGATGGCTCGGGGGGACACAGGAAAACCTTGGGCGGCGAAGCCGCCCCATCACGAGGAAGAGCGATGCCGTTACCAGGAGTCGAGCCTCGGGGGGACTCGGGTAACCCTTGGGCGGCGAAGCCGCCCTCCCACGATGACCGGCGAAGCCGTTCCGAGGTACAAGAGGGTCTCCGTCACAGGGCTACCTCGATATCTGGGCGGCGAAGCCGACCCCTGACGAGGAACGGCGAAGCCGTTCCGAGACGCCGCGGGTGGGACGGCGAAGCCGTCCGGTGGAGGCGACGGCTCGGGGGGACACAGGTAAACCTTGGGCGGCGAAGCCGACCACGGGCGAGGAACGGCGAAGCCGTTCCGAGAAGTCGATGGCTCGGGGGGACATAGGAAAACCTTGGGCGGCGAAGCCGCCCCATCAAGAGGAAGGGCGATGCCGTTACCAGGAGTCGACGCCTCGGGGGGACTCGGGTAACCCATGTGCGGCGAAGCCGCCCTCCCACGGTGAACGGCGAAGCCGTTCCGAGGAACAAGCGGGTCTCCGTCACAGGGCTACCTCGATATCTGGGCGGCGAAGCCGACCCCTGACGAGGAACGGCGAAGCCGTTCCGAGACGCCGCGGGTGGGACGGCGAAGCCGTCCGGTGGGGGCAGCCGGCGAAGCCGGATGCGGGGGGGTTTTAGGGGGCATAGCCCCCTAACGAGCGCGCGCAGCGCGGCGAGTCTATATTATATACAACCCGATGTGTGACAGATAGCTCACTGACTCATTCACGTATACAAATTCCCGACCACTTCCGGACGTGATGGGAAGACGAAATTTTTACAGGTCGTGGAGAAAAAATATTCATCGGAGGGAAAAGTCCGAAAACTCGAAAAAGTCGATCGGTTTTCGAGATATATCGATCCGAATTAACATTGGAGCCTTATGGGACTAAAACATATTCCATTTTTTGCCTACTTAAAAATGTCACGGGAACCTGAAATGTCACTCACGGAAACTAGATTTTTTGGCCGATTTTTTGATGTGAAACATTTTGCCGTATTTTGATTGATAGTATTTTTTATAATTTTTTTAAATTTCCAATGCTTTTCTTATGGGCCTATCTTTGGATTTTTTTTAAACCAACTTTAAATCGTTGTAGGAATAAGTCCTTCACGTATGAGATACTAGATTTTTGGTTGATTTTGTAGTGTCGTTTTCTTTGCAATATTTTGATTTAAAGTATTTTTTTTAACTTTTTCAAATTTTCAATGCTTTTCTTATGGGCCGAATTTCGGAATTTTTTTCACCAATTTGCAATAATCGTAGGACAAATTCACTTTAATGCAAGATACTAGATTTTTTATTCAATTTTTCGGCTATCTTCATGTATCCAAAGGACGAAAGAATTTCGAGTTATTAACGATTATGTATTTCCATTGAAATTGCGACTCCTACAACGTTTGGTAACTTACAATACATCCGCCGTGAAGTTTGCATTCCCTCAACACACGATTTTAAATTTTTCGGAATTTTTTTCTGCCACTTCCCGACGACATACGGCCACGAAATTAACGTGAGTGACGTCTTTTTGTTGCCCCTACGTGCCGCTACCCGGAGAACGCAGAATACTTAATTTAAACGGATGACACCGTCGAAAAAGCATGCTTACACTACAGCTACAGAGCCGAAATTTTTATCCAAGGTAAACGATGCCGCGTTATACAGAACAAGCACTTTAGGTCCCCCGAAAACCCCCTGTGAACCCCCCAAAAAAATAAAAATTACCTAATAAGTCGTATATTTCGTGTACCATTCATCCAAGGTGTATCGTTTTTATTGATTCCGAATGGGAATTGTGTCGGCTATATTTACGCGTCATGTTCAATTATCCTGCCCCAATTACTCACCCGCAATAAAACTTCAAATTTTTAAATGTACATTTCTTAACAAAATAGTAGAGTAATAAATGGGGCTCATGGACATGGACACCTAAAGGCGAATTTTTTAAAACACTTCCTCATAAGGTACGGCTACGAAATTCACAGGAGTTATGCCTTATTAAAGCGCCTATGCACCGCTATGTGGAGAACACAGAATTGGAAATCTAAATATTAATAATACGGTAAAATTCATTGTTTCCCTACAGCTAGATCGCTGGAATTTTTATTGTAGGTAGACAAAGACCTTTTATGCAAGAAAATTCCTCTAAATTTTACGTGGCTTCCTTAAAGACCAGGGAAAAAATTATTTTTTTTCTGTAAATAGCATGTTCTTTGGTGTTTTAACATATTTAAGCAGTAATTCCCTTCTCCTATGACTCATCGCTAAGTAATTTCTTACGATGATTGTGACCGTAGTCAGTACACTCACAAAAAAACCCTGGAAACTCCCAGGACCGCCTTAAAAACATCGTTATAAATTAAAAAGATGCCACAATCACGGCTAGCATGCGTCTACATCCTCCAATTTTATCCCCCGGCAGCGTTCGTAAACGATAGGGGATAGCCGGTAGTTCTCACTGCTTGGTAAGGAGTGAAAACCCGGGCGGCGAAGCTCCCCCAGCTCCAGGAACGTCGGACGCACTCCGAGGAGTCAGAGGCGAGGAAAAACTCCGAGAACCCTCGGGCGGCGAATCCGCCCCGACACGCGGAGCACCCGAACGTGTGTCTTACGAGGGGGGAGGGCGACGATACCCCCTGGGCGGCGAAGCCGCCCACGGGCGAGGAACGGCGAAGCCGTTCCGAGGAGTCGATGGCCCGGGGGACCATTTATGAGGACTACGTGCAGCAGCCGCGGGGGGTTCTTCATCCGCAAGGCGGCGAAGCCGCCCCACAACGAGGAACGGTGAAGTCGTTCCGAGGAGTAACTGGCGTAGGCGAGGGGGAGCTTCAGTAACCCTTGGGCGGCGAAGCCGCCCTGACGTTAAAGCGGCGCAGCCGCTGTGGGCTCCCTCCGCCTCTGGGCGGCGAAGCCGCCCCTTAAACGAATGACGGTGAAACAGTTCCAAAATGCCCTTGCCCTCTGGGCGGCTTTGCCGACCCCTGACAAGGAACGGCGAAGCCGTTCCGAGTATAAAGCGGGGTAGCCCCGGGGGGGCACACTCAACCCCTGGGCAGCGAAGCCGCCTCTCAACGAGGAACGGCGTAGCCGTTCCGAGGCATGAGTGGAGCGCTTCCCTACCCCCTGGCCGGCGAAGCCGGCCACTAGCTGAGGTGAGATTATGCGAACTAAAATTCTTCGAAGAATCACAAATCTAGACGGCGAAGCCGGACCCGGGGTTTTTAAGGGGCGGAGCCCCTTAACGAGCGCGCGCAGCGCAGCGAGTCTATATTATATACAACCCGATGTGTGACAGATAGCTCACTGACTCATTCACGTATACAAATTCCCGACCACTTCCGGACGTGATGGGAAGACGAAATTTTTACAGGTCGTGGAGAAAAAATATTCATCGGAGGGAAAAGTCCGAAAACTCGAAAAAGTCGATCGGTTTTCGAGATATATCGATCCGAATTAACATTGGAGCCTTATGGGACTAAAACATATTCCATTTTTTGCCTACTTTAAAATGTCACGGGAACATGAAATGTCACTCACGGAAACTAGATTTTTTGGCCGATTTTTTGATGTGAAACATTTTGCCGTATTTTGATTGAAAGTATTTTTTATAATTTTTTTAAATTTCCAATGCTTTTCTTATGGGCCTATCTTTGGATTTTTTTTAAACCAACTTTAAATCGTTGTAGGAATAAGTCCTTCACGTATGAGATACTAGATTTTTTGGTTGATTTTGTAGTGTCGTTTTCTTTGCAATATTTTGATTTAAAGTATTTTTTTTAACTTTTTCAAATTTTCAATGCTTTTCTTATGGGCCGAATTTCGGAATTTTTTTCACCAATTTGCAATAATCGTAGGACAAATTCACTTTAATGCAAGATACTAGATTTTTTATTCAATTTTTCGGCTATCTTCATGTATCCAAAGGACGAAAGAATTTCGAGTTATTAACGATTATGTATTTCCATTGAAATTGCGACTCCTACAACGTTTGGTAACTTACAATACATCCGCCGTGAAGTTTGCATTCCCTCAACACACGATTTTAAATTTTTCGGAATTTTTTTCTGCCACTTCCCGACGACATACGGCCACGAAATTAACGTGAGTGACGTCTTTTTGTTGCCCCTACGTGCCGCTACCCGGAGAACGCAGAATACTTAATTTAAACGGATGACACCGTCGAAAAAGCATGCTTACACTACAGCTACAGAGCCGAAATTTTTATCCAAGGTAAACGATGCCGCGTTATACAGAACAAGCACTTTAGGTCCCCCGAAAACCCCCTGTGAACCCCCCAAAAAAATAAAAATTACCTAATAAGTCGTATATTTCGTGTACCATTCATCCAAGGTGTATCGTTTTTATTGATTCCGAATGGGAATTGTGTCGGCTATATTTACGCGTCATGTTCAATTATCCTGCCCCAATTACTCACCCGCAATAAAACTTCAAATTTTTAAATGTACATTTCTTAACAAAATAGTAGAGTAATAAATGGGGCTCATGGACATGGACACCTAAAGGCGAATTTTTTTAAACACTTCCTCATAAGGTACGGCTACGAAATTCACAGGAGTTATGCCTTATTAAAGCGCCTATGCACCGCTATGTGGAGAACACAGAATTGGAAATCTAAATATTAATAATACGGTAAAATTCATTGTTTCCCTACAGCTAGATCGCTGGAATTTTTATTGTAGGTAGACAAAGACCTTTTATGCAAGAAAATTCCTCTAAATTTTACGTGGCTTCCTTAAAGACCAGGGAAAAAATTATTTTTTTTCTGTAAATAGCATGTTCTTTGGTGTTTTAACATATTTAAGCAGTAATTCCCTTCTCCTATGACTCATCGCTAAGTAATTTCTTACGATGATTGTGACCGTAGTCAGTACACTCACAAAAAAACCCTGGAAACTCCCAGGACCGCCTTAAAAACATCGTTATAAATTAAAAAGATGCCACAATCACGGCTAGCATGCGTCTACATCCTCCAATTTTATCCCCCGGCAGCGTTCGTAAACGATAGGGGATAGCCGGTAGTTCTCACTGCTTGGTAAGGAGTGAAAACCCGGGCGGCGAAGCTCCCCCAGCTCCAGGAACGTCGGACGCACTCCGAGGAGTCAGAGGCGAGGAAAAACTCCGAGAACCCTCGGGCGGCGAATCCGCCCCGACACGCGGAGCACCCGAACGTGTGTCTTACGAGGGGGGAGGGCGACGATACCCCCTGGGCGGCGAAGCCGCCCACGGGCGAGGAACGGCGAAGCCGTTCCGAGGAGTCGATGGCCCGGGGGACCATTTATGAGGACTACGTGCAGCAGCCGCGGGGGGTTCTTCATCCGCAAGGCGGCGAAGCCGCCCCACAACGAGGAACGGTGAAGTCGTTCCGAGGAGTAACTGGCGTAGGCGAGGGGGAGCTTCAGTAACCCTTGGGCGGCGAAGCCGCCCTGACGTTAAAGCGGCGCAGCCGCTGTGGGCTCCCTCCGCCTCTGGGCGGCGAAGCCGCCCCTTAAACGAATGACGGTGAAACAGTTCCAAAATGCCCTTGCCCTCTGGGCGGCTTTGCCGACCCCTGACAAGGAACGGCGAAGCCGTTCCGAGTATAAAGCGGGGTAGCCCCGGGGGGGCACACTCAACCCCTGGGCAGCGAAGCCGCCTCTCAACGAGGAACGGTGTAGCCGTTCCGAGGCATGAGTGGAGCGCTTCCCTACCCCCTGGCCGGCGAAGCCGGCCACTAGCTGAGGTGAGATTATGCGAACTAAAATTCTTCGAAGAATCACAAATCTAGACGGCGAAGCCGGACCCGGGGTTTTTAAGGGGCGGAGCCCCTTAACGAGCGCGCGCAGCGCAGCGAGTCTATATTATATACAACCCGATGTGTGACAGATAGCTCACTGACTCATTCACGTATACAAATTCCCGACCACTTCCGGACGTGATGGGAAGACGAAATTTTTACAGGTCGTGGAGAAAAAATATTCATCGGAGGGAAAAGTCCGAAAACTCGAAAAAGTCGATCGGTTTTCGAGATATATCGATCCGAATTAACATTGGAGCCTTATGGGACTAAAACATATTCCATTTTTTGCCTACTTAAAAATGTCACGGGAACATGAAATGTCACTCACGGAAACTAGATTTTTTGGCCGATTTTTTGATGTGAAACATTTTGCCGTATTTTGATTGAAAGTATTTTTTATAATTTTTTTAAATTTCCAATGCTTTTCTTATGGGCCTATCTTTGGATTTTTTTTAAACCAACTTTAAATCGTTGTAGGAATAAGTCCTTCACGTATGAGATACTAGATTTTTTGGTTGATTTTGTAGTGTCGTTTTCTTTGCAATATTTTGATTTAAAGTATTTTTTTTAACTTTTTCAAATTTTCAATGCTTTTCTTATGGGCCGAATTTCGGAATTTTTTTCACCAATTTGCAATAATCGTAGGACAAATTCACTTTAATGCAAGATACTAGATTTTTTATTCAATTTTTCGGCTATCTTCATGTATCCAAAGGACGAAAGAATTTCGAGTTATTAACGATTATGTATTTCCATTGAAATTGCGACTCCTACAACGTTTGGTAACTTACAATACATCCGCCGTGAAGTTTGCATTCCCTCAACACACGATTTTAAATTTTTCGGAATTTTTTTCTGCCACTTCCCGACGACATACGGCCACGAAATTAACGTGAGTGACGTCTTTTTGTTGCCCCTACGTGCCGCTACCCGGAGAACGCAGAATACTTAATTTAAACGGATGACACCGTCGAAAAAGCATGCTTACACTACAGCTACAGAGCCGAAATTTTTATCCAAGGTAAACGATGCCGCGTTATACAGAACAAGCACTTTAGGTCCCCAGAAAACCCCCTGTGAACCCCCCAAAAAAATAAAAATTACCTAATAAGTCGTATATTTCGTGTACCATTCATCCAAGGTGTATCGTTTTTATTGATTCCGAATGGGAATTGTGTCGGCTATATTTACGCGTCATGTTCAATTATCCTGCCCCAATTACTCACCCGCAATAAAACTTCAAATTTTTAAATGTACATTTCTTAACAAAATAGTAGAGTAATAAATGGGGCTCATGGACATGGACACCTAAAGGCGAATTTTTTAAAACACTTCCTCATAAGGTACGGCTACGAAATTCACAGGAGTTATGCCTTATTAAAGCGCCTATGCACCGCTATGTGGAGAACACAGAATTGGAAATCTAAATATTAATAATACGGTAAAATTCATTGTTTCCCTACAGCTAGATCGCTGGAATTTTTATTGTAGGTAGACAAAGACCTTTTATGCAAGAAAATTCCTCTAAATTTTACGTGGCTTCCTTAAAGACCAGGGAAAAAATTATTTTTTTTCTGTAAATAGCATGTTCTTTGGTGTTTTAACATATTTAAGCAGTAATTCCCTTCTCCTATGACTCATCGCTAAGTAATTTCTTACGATGATTGTGACCGTAGTCAGTACACTCACAAAAAAAACCCTGGAAACTCCCAGGACCGCCTTAAAAACATCGTTATAAATTAAAAAGATGCCACAATCACGGCTAGCATGCGTCTACATCCTCCAATTTTATCCCCCGGCAGCGTTCGTAAACGATAGGGGATAGCCGGTAGTTCTCACTGCTTGGTAAGGAGTGAAAACCCGGGCGGCGAAGCTCCCCCAGCTCCAGGAACGTCGGACGCACTCCGAGGAGTCAGAGGCGAGGAAAAACTCCGAGAACCCTCGGGCGGCGAATCCGCCCCGACACGCGGAGCACCCGAACGTGTGTCTTACGAGGGGGGAGGGCGACGATACCCCCTGGGCGGCGAAGCCGCCCACGGGCGAGGAACGGCGAAGCCGTTCCGAGGAGTCGATGGCCCGGGGGACCATTTATGAGGACTACGTGCAGCAGCCGCGGGGGGTTCTTCATCCGCAAGGCGGCGAAGCCGCCCCACAACGAGGAACGGTGAAGTCGTTCCGAGGAGTAACTGGCGTAGGCGAGGGGGAGCTTCAGTAACCCTTGGGCGGCGAAGCCGCCCTGACGTTAAAGCGGCGCAGCCGCTGTGGGCTCCCTCCGCCTCTGGGCGGCGAAGCCGCCCCTTAAACGAATGACGGTGAAACAGTTCCAAAATGCCCTTGCCCTCTGGGCGGCTTTGCCGACCCCTGACAAGGAACGGCGAAGCCGTTCCGAGTATAAAGCGGGGTAGCCCCGGGGGGGCACACTCAACCCCTGGGCAGCGAAGCCGCCTCTCAACGAGGAACGGCGTAGCCGTTCCGAGGCATGAGTGGAGCGCTTCCCTACCCCCTGGCCGGCGAAGCCGGCCACTAGCTGAGGTGAGATTATGCGAACTAAAATTCTTCGAAGAATCACAAATCTAGACGGCGAAGCCGGACCCGGGGTTTTTAAGGGGCGGAGCCCCTTAACGAGCGCGCGCAGCGCAGCGAGTCTATATTATATACAACCCGATGTGTGACAGATAGCTCACTGACTCATTCACGTATACAAATTCCCGACCACTTCCGGACGTGATGGGAAGACGAAATTTTTACAGGTCGTGGAGAAAAAATATTCATCGGAGGGAAAAGTCCGAAAACTCGAAAAAGTCGATCGGTTTTCGAGATATATCGATCCGAATTAACATTGGAGCCTTATGGGACTAAAACATATTCCATTTTTTGCCTACTTAAAAATGTCACGGGAACATGAAATGTCACTCACGGAAACTAGATTTTTTGGCCGATTTTTTGATGTGAAACATTTTGCCGTATTTTGATTGAAAGTATTTTTTATAATTTTTTTAAATTTCCAATGCTTTTCTTATGGGCCTATCTTTGGATTTTTTTTAAACCAACTTTAAATCGTTGTAGGAATAAGTCCTTCACGTATGAGATACTAGATTTTTTGGTTGATTTTGTAGTGTCGTTTTCTTTGCAATATTTTGATTTAAAGTATTTTTTTTAACTTTTTCAAATTTTCAATGCTTTTCTTATGGGCCGAATTTCGGAATTTTTTTCACCAATTTGCAATAATCGTAGGACAAATTCACTTAAATGCAAGATACTAGATTTTTTATTCAATTTTTCGGCTATCTTCATGTATCCAAAGGACGAAAGAATTTCGAGTTATTAACGATTATGTATTTCCATTGAAATTGCGACTCCTACAACGTTTGGTAACTTACAATACATCCGCCGTGAAGTTTGCATTCCCTCAACACACGATTTTAAATTTTTCGGAATTTTTTTCTGCCACTTCCCGACGACATACGGCCACGAAATTAACGTGAGTGACGTCTTTTTGTTGCCCCTACGTGCCGCTACCCGGAGAACGCAGAATACTTAATTTAAACGGATGACACCGTCGAAAAAGCATGCTTACACTACAGCTACAGAGCCGAAATTTTTATCCAAGGTAAACGATGCCGCGTTATACAGAACAAGCACTTTAGGTCCCCCGAAAACCCCCTGTGAACCCCCCAAAAAAATAAAAATTACCTAATAAGTCGTATATTTCGTGTACCATTCATCCAAGGTGTATCGTTTTTATTGATTCCGAATGGGAATTGTGTCGGCTATATTTACGCGTCATGTTCAATTATCCTGCCCCAATTACTCACCCGCAATAAAACTTCAAATTTTTAAATGTACATTTCTTAACAAAATAGTAGAGTAATAAATGGGGCTCATGGACATGGACACCTAAAGGCGAATTTTTTAAAACACTTCCTCATAAGGTACGGCTACGAAATTCACAGGAGTTATGCCTTATTAAAGCGCCTATGCACCGCTATGTGGAGAACACAGAATTGGAAATCTAAATATTAATAATACGGTAAAATTCATTGTTTCCCTACAGCTAGATCGCTGGAATTTTTATTGTAGGTAGACAAAGACCTTTTATGCAAGAAAATTCCTCTAAATTTTACGTGGCTTCCTTAAAGACCAGGGAAAAAATTATTTTTTTTCTGTAAATAGCATGTTCTTTGGTGTTTTAACATATTTAAGCAGTAATTCCCTTCTCCTATGACTCATCGCTAAGTAATTTCTTACGATGATTGTGACCGTAGTCAGTACACTCACAAAAAAACCCTGGAAACTCCCAGGACCGCCTTAAAAACATCGTTATAAATTAAAAAGATGCCACAATCACGGCTAGCATGCGTCTACATCCTCCAATTTTATCCCCCGGCAGCGTTCGTAAACGATAGGGGATAGCCGGTAGTTCTCACTGCTTGGTAAGGAGTGAAAACCCGGGCGGCGAAGCTCCCCCAGCTCCAGGAACGTCGGACGCACTCCGAGGAGTCAGAGGCGAGGAAAAACTCCGAGAACCCTCGGGCGGCGAATCCGCCCCGACACGCGGAGCACCCGAACGTGTGTCTTACGAGGGGGGAGGGCGACGATACCCCCTGGGCGGCGAAGCCGCCCACGGGCGAGGAACGGCGAAGCCGTTCCGAGGAGTCGATGGCCCGGGGGACCATTTATGAGGACTACGTGCAGCAGCCGCGGGGGGTTCTTCATCCGCAAGGCGGCGAAGCCGCCCCACAACGAGGAACGGTGAAGTCGTTCCGAGGAGTAACTGGCGTAGGCGAGGGGGAGCTTCAGTAACCCTTGGGCGGCGAAGCCGCCCTGACGTTAAAGCGGCGCAGCCGCTGTGGGCTCCCTCCGCCTCTGGGCGGCGAAGCCGCCCCTTAAACGAATGACGGTGAAACAGTTCCAAAATGCCCTTGCCCTCTGGGCGGCTTTGCCGACCCCTGACAAGGAACGGCGAAGCCGTTCCGAGTATAAAGCGGGGTAGCCCCGGGGGGGCACACTCAACCCCTGGGCAGCGAAGCCGCCTCTCAACGAGGAACGGCGTAGCCGTTCCGAGGCATGAGTGGAGCGCTTCCCTACCCCCTGGCCGGCGAAGCCGGCCACTAGCTGAGGTGAGATTATGCGAACTAAAATTCTTCGAAGAATCACAAATCTAGACGGCGAAGCCGGACCCGGGGTTTTTAAGGGGCGGAGCCCCTTAACGAGCGCGCGCAGCGCAGCGAGTCTATATTATATACAACCCGATGTGTGACAGATAGCTCACTGACTCATTCACGTATACAAATTCCCGACCACTTCCGGACGTGATGGGAAGACGAAATTTTTACAGGTCGTGGAGAAAAAATATTCATCGGAGGGAAAAGTCCGAAAACTCGAAAAAGTCGATCGGTTTTCGAGATATATCGATCCGAATTAACATTGGAGCCTTATGGGACTAAAACATATTCCATTTTTTGCCTACTTAAAAATGTCACGGGAACATGAAATGTCACTCACGGAAACTAGATTTTTTGGCCGATTTTTTGATGTGAAACATTTTGCCGTATTTTGATTGAAAGTATTTTTTATAATTTTTTTAAATTTCCAATGCTTTTCTTATGGGCCTATCTTTGGATTTTTTTTAAACCAACTTTAAATCGTTGTAGGAATAAGTCCTTCACGTATGAGATACTAGATTTTTTGGTTGATTTTGTAGTGTCGTTTTCTTTGCAATATTTTGATTTAAAGTATTTTTTTTAACTTTTTCAAATTTTCAATGCTTTTCTTATGGGCCGAATTTCGGAATTTTTTTCACCAATTTGCAATAATCGTAGGACAAATTCACTTTAATGCAAGATACTAGATTTTTTATTCAATTTTTCGGCTATCTTCATGTATCCAAAGGACGAAAGAATTTCGAGTTATTAACGATTATGTATTTCCATTGAAATTGCGACTCCTACAACGTTTGGTAACTTACAATACATCCGCCGTGAAGTTTGCATTCCCTCAACACACGATTTTAAATTTTTCGGAATTTTTTTCTGCCACTTCCCGACGACATACGGCCACGAAATTAACGTGAGTGACGTCTTTTTGTTGCCCCTACGTGCCGCTACCCGGAGAACGCAGAATACTTAATTTAAACGGATGACACCGTCGAAAAAGCATGCTTACACTACAGCTACAGAGCCGAAATTTTTATCCAAGGTAAACGATGCCGCGTTATACAGAACAAGCACTTTAGGTCCCCCGAAAACCCCCTGTGAACCCCCCAAAAAAATAAAAATTACCTAATAAGTCGTATATTTCGTGTACCATTCATCCAAGGTGTATCGTTTTTATTGATTCCGAATGGGAATTGTGTCGGCTATATTTACGCGTCATGTTCAATTATCCTGCCCCAATTACTCACCCGCAATAAAACTTCAAATTTTTAAATGTACATTTCTTAACAAAATAGTAGAGTAATAAATGGGGCTCATGGACATGGACACCTAAAGGCGAATTTTTTAAAACACTTCCTCATAAGGTACGGCTACGAAATTCACAGGAGTTATGCCTTATTAAAGCGCCTATGCACCGCTATGTGGAGAACACAGAATTGGAAATCTAAATATTAATAATACGGTAAAATTCATTGTTTCCCTACAGCTAGATCGCTGGAATTTTTATTGTAGGTAGACAAAGACCTTTTATGCAAGAAAATTCCTCTAAATTTTACGTGGCTTCCTTAAAGACCAGGGAAAAAATTATTTTTTTTCTGTAAATAGCATGTTCTTTGGTGTTTTAACATATTTAAGCAGTAATTCCCTTCTCCTATGACTCATCGCTAAGTAATTTCTTACGATGATTGTGACCGTAGTCAGTACACTCACAAAAAAACCCTGGAAACTCCCAGGACCGCCTTAAAAACATCGTTATAAATTAAAAAGATGCCACAATCACGGCTAGCATGCGTCTACATCCTCCAATTTTATCCCCCGGCAGCGTTCGTAAACGATAGGGGATAGCCGGTAGTTCTCACTGCTTGGTAAGGAGTGAAAACCCGGGCGGCGAAGCTCCCCCAGCTCCAGGAACGTCGGACGCACTCCGAGGAGTCAGAGGCGAGGAAAAACTCCGAGAACCCTCGGGCGGCGAATCCGCCCCGACACGCGGAGCACCCGAACGTGTGTCTTACGAGGGGGGAGGGCGACGATACCCCCTGGGCGGCGAAGCCGCCCACGGGCGAGGAACGGCGAAGCCGTTCCGAGGAGTCGATGGCCCGGGGGACCATTTATGAGGACTACGTGCAGCAGCCGCGGGGGGTTCTTCATCCGCAAGGCGGCGAAGCCGCCCCACAACGAGGAACGGTGAAGTCGTTCCGAGGAGTAACTGGCGTAGGCGAGGGGGAGCTTCAGTAACCCTTGGGCGGCGAAGCCGCCCTGACGTTAAAGCGGCGCAGCCGCTGTGGGCTCCCTCCGCCTCTGGGCGGCGAAGCCGCCCCTTAAACGAATGACGGTGAAACAGTTCCAAAATGCCCTTGCCCTCTGGGCGGCTTTGCCGACCCCTGACAAGGAACGGCGAAGCCGTTCCGAGTATAAAGCGGGGTAGCCCCGGGGGGGCACACTCAACCCCTGGGCAGCGAAGCCGCCTCTCAACGAGGAACGGCGTAGCCGTTCCGAGGCATGAGTGGAGCGCTTCCCTACCCCCTGGCCGGCGAAGCCGGCCACTAGCTGAGGTGAGATTATGCGAACTAAAATTCTTCGAAGAATCACAAATCTAGACGGCGAAGCCGGACCCGGGGTTTTTAAGGGGCGGAGCCCCTTAACGAGCGCGCGCAGCGCAGCGAGTCTATATTATATACAACCCGATGTGTGACAGATAGCTCACTGACCACTGACTGATTCACGTATACAAATTCCCGACCACTTCCGGACGTGATGGGAAGACGAAATTTTTACAGGTCGTGGAGAAAAAATATTCATCGGAGGGAAAAGTCCGAAAACTCGAAAAAGTCGATCGGTTTTCGAGATATATCGATCCGAATTAACATTGGAGCCTTATGGGACTAAAACATATTCCATTTTTTGCCTACTTAAAAATGTCACGGGAACATGAAATGTCACTGACGGAAACTAGATTTTTTGGCCGATTTTTTGATGTGAAACATTTTGCCGTATTTTGATTAAAAGTATTTTTTATAATTTTTTTAAATTTCCAATGCTTTTCTTATGGGCCTATCTTTGGATTTTTTTTAAACCAACTTTAAATCGTTGTAGGAATAAGTCCTTCACGTATGAGATACTAGATTTTTCGGTTGATTTTGTAGTGTCGTTTTCTTTGCAATATTTTGATTTAAAGTATTTTTTTTAACTTTTTCAAATTTTCAACTTTTTAACTTTTTCATTTTTTCCGAATTTTTTACCACTTCCCGACGTGGTACGGACACCAAATTCAGGTGATTGACGTCATTCTTGTGCCACTACGCGCCGCTACCAGGAGAACGCAGAATATTTAATTTTAACGGGTGACACCGTCGAAAAAGCATGCTTACACTACAGCTACAGAGCCGAAATGTTTATCCAAGGTAAACGATGCCGCGTTATACAGAACAAGCACTTTAGGTCCCCCGAAAACCCCCTGTGACCCCCCTAAAAAAATAAAAATTACATAATAAGTCGTATATTTCGTGTACCATTCATCCCAGTTGTATCGTTTTTATTGATTCCGAATGGGAATTGTGTCGGCTATATTTACGCGTCATGTTCCATTATCCTGCCGCAATTACACACCCGCAATAAAACTTCAAATTTTTAAATGTACATTTCTTAACAAAATAGTAGAGTAAAAAAGGGGTTCCAGGACAAGGACACCTAAAACCGATTTTTTTTAACCACTTCCCCATAAGGTACGGCTACGAAATTCACATTAGTTATGCCTTATTACAGCGCCTATGCACCGCTATGTGGAGAACACAGAATTGGTAATCTAAATGTGAGTAATACGGGAAAATTCATGATTCCCCTACAGTAAGATCGCTGGAATTTGTACTGTAGGTACACAAAGACCTTTTATGCAAGAAAACCCCTCGATATTTCACGTGGCTTCCAAGAAGACCAGGGAAAAAATAATTTTTTTTCTGTGAATAGCATGTTCTTCGGTGTTTTCGCATATTTTAGCAGTAATTCCCTTCTCCTACGACTCACGCTAAGGAATTTATTTGGATGATTGCGACCGTTGTCAGTATACTCATAAAAACACCTAAAAACCCCCCGGACCCCCTTCAAAACATCGTCATAAGCTAAAATGACACAATCACGGCTAGCATGCGTCTACATTCAGCCACATTATCCCCCGGCAGCCTTTGTAAACGATCGGGGAAAGCTGGTAGTACGCATTGCTCTGTGAGGAGTGAAAACCCTGGCGGCGAAGCTGCCCCCGCCCCAGGAACGACGGAGACATTCCAAGGAGTCAGAGGCGCGGAAAACCTCCGAGAACCCTCGGGCGGCAAATCCGCTCCAACACGTGGAGCAGCCGAATGGGTGTCTTACGAGGGGGGAGGGCGCCGATAACCCTTGGGCGGCGAAGCCGCCCAAAGACGAGGAACGGCGAAGCCGTTCCGAGGAGTCGACGGTTCGGGGGGACACAAAAAACCTTGGGCGGCGAAGCCGCCCCATCACGCGGAAGGGCGATGTCGTTCCCAGGAGTCGACGCCTCGGGGGGACACGGGTAAACCTTGGGCAGCGAAGGCGTCCAATCACCAGGAAGCTTACGGGGGGAGGGCGCCGATAACCCTGGGGCGGCGAGGCCGCCCACACGCGAGGAACGGCGCAGCCGTTCCGAGGAGGCGATGGCTCGGGGAAATAGATAAACCTTGGGAGGCGAAGCCGCCCCATTACGACGAGATAACCCTTGGGCGGTGAAGCCGCCCACAGGCGAGGAACGGCGCAGCCGTTCCGAGTTGTCGAAGGCGCGGGGGAGCACCGGTAAACCTTGGGCGGCGAAGCCGCCCCGCCACGAGGAAGGGCAATGCCGTTCCCAGGAGTCCCCTTGGGCGGCGAAGCCGCCCTAACACGATGAACGGCGAAGCCGTTCCGAGGCTCTAGCTGGTGTCTGTAGGAGGGCTGCCTCAACATATGGGCGGCAAAGCCGACCCCCAACGAGGAACGGCGAAGCCGTTCCGAGGAGCCCCGGGTGGGACGGCGAAGCCGTCCGGTGGGGGCGGCGAGGAACGGCGCAGCCGTTCCCAGTTGTCGCAGTCTCGGGGGAACATCGGTAAACCTTGGGCGGCGAAGCCGCCCCGGCACGGGGAAGGGCGATGCCGTTCCCAGGAGTCCCCTTGGGCGGCGAAGCCGCCCTAACACGATGAACGGCGAAGCCGTTCCGAGGCTCTAGCTGGTGTCTGTAGGAGGGCTGCCTCAACATATGGGCGGCAAAGCCGACCCCCAACGAGGAACGGCGAAGCCGTTCCGAGGAGCCCCGGGTGGGACGGCGAAGCCGTCCGGTGGGGGCGGCGAGGAACGGCGCAGCCGTTCCCAGTTGTCGCAGTCTCGGGGGAACATCGGTAAACCTTGGGCGGCGAAGCCGCCCCGGCACGGGGAAGGGCGATGCCGTTCCCAGGAGTCCACGCCTAGGGAGGACTCGGGTAACCCTTGTGCGGTGAAGCCGCCCTCACACGATAAACGGCGAAGCCGTTCCGAGGGACCAGCTGCTGTCTGTCGGAGGGCTGCCTAAATATATGGGCGGCGAACACGACCCCTCGGCGAGGAACGGCGAAGCCGTTCCGAGTAGTCGCGGGGTGGACGGCGAAGCCGCTCGGCGGGGGCAGCCGGTGAAGCCGGATGCGGGGGGTTTTAGGGGGCGTAGCCCCCTAACGAGCGCGCGCAGCGCGGCGAGTCTATATTATATACAACCCGATGTGTGACAGATAGCTCACTGACCACTGACTGATTCACGTATACAAATTCCCGACCACTTCCGGACGTGCTGGGAGGACGAAAATTTACGGGTCGTGGAGAAAAAATATTCATCGGGGGGAAAAGTCCGAAAACTCGAAAAAGTCGATCGGTTTTCGAGATATATCGATCCGAATTAACATTGGAGCCTTATGGGACTAAAACATATTCCATTATTTGCCTACTTAAAAATGTCACGGGAACATGAAATTTCACTGACGAAAACTAGATTTTTTGGTCGATTTTTTGATGCGAAACATTTTGCCATATTTTGATTAAAAGTATTTTTTATAATTTTTTAAATTTCCAATGCTTTTCTTATGGGCCTATCTTTGGATTTTTTTAAAACCAACTTATAATTTTTGTAGGAAAAATTCCTTAACGTATGAGATACTAGATTTTTCGGTTGATGTTTTAGTATCATTTTCTTTGCAATATTTTGATTTAAAGTATTTTTTTTTACTTTTTCAAATTTTCAATGCTTTTCTTATGGGCCGAATTTCGGAATTTTTTTCACCAATTTGCAATAATTGTAGGACAAATTCACTTAAATGCAAGATACTAGATTTTTTATTCAATTTTTCGGCTATCTTCATGTATCCTTAAGACGAACGAATTTCGAGTTATTAACGATTATGTATTTCCATTGAAATTGCGACTCCTACAACGTTTGGTAACTTACAACACATCCGCCGTGAAGTTTGCATTCCCTCAACACACGATTTTAAATTTTTTCCGAATTTTTTTTTACCACTTCCCGACGTGGTACGGACACCAAATTCAGGTGATTGACGTCATTCTTGTGCCACTACGCGCCGCTACCAGGAGAACGCAGAATATTTAATTTTAACGGGTGACACCGTCGAAAAAGCATGCTTACACTACAGCTACAGAGCCGAAATGTTTATCCAAGGTAAACGATGCCGCGTTATACAGAACAAGCACTTTAGGTCCCCCGAAAACCCCCTGTGACCCCCCTAAAAAAATAAAAATTACATAATAAGTCGTATATTTCGTGTACCATTCATCCCAGTTGTATCGTTTTTATTGATTCCGAATGGGAATTGTGTCGGCTATATTTACGCGTCATGTTCCATTATCCTGCCGCAATTACACACCCGCAATAAAACTTCAAATTTTTAAATGTACATTTCTTAACAAAATAGTAGAGTAAAAAAGGGGTTCCAGGACAAGGACACCTAAAACCGATTTTTTTTAACCACTTCCCCATAAGGTACGGCTACGAAATTCACATTAGTTATGCCTTATTACAGCGCCTATGCACCGCTATGTGGAGAACACAGAATTGGTAATCTAAATGTGAGTAATACGGGAAAATTCATGATTCCCCTACAGTAAGATCGCTGGAATTTGTACTGTAGGTACACAAAGACCTTTTATGCAAGAAAACCCCTCGATATTTCACGTGGCTTCCAAGAAGACCAGGGAAAAAATAATTTTTTTTCTGTGAATAGCATGTTCTTCGGTGTTTTCGCATATTTTAGCAGTAATTCCCTTCTCCTACGACTCACGCTAAGGAATTTATTTGGATGATTGCGACCGTTGTCAGTATACTCATAAAAACACCTAAAAACCCCCCGGACCCCCTTCAAAACATCGTCATAAGCTAAAATGACACAATCACGGCTAGCATGCGTCTACATTCAGCCACATTATCCCCCGGCAGCCTTTGTAAACGATCGGGGAAAGCTGGTAGTACGCATTGCTCTGTGAGGAGTGAAAACCCTGGCGGCGAAGCTGCCCCCGCCCCAGGAACGACGGAGACATTCCAAGGAGTCAGAGGCGCGGAAAACCTCCGAGAACCCTCGGGCGGCAAATCCGCTCCAACACGTGGAGCAGCCGAATGGGTGTCTTACGAGGGGGGAGGGCGCCGATAACCCTTGGGCGGCGAAGCCGCCCAAAGACGAGGAACGGCGAAGCCGTTCCGAGGAGTCGACGGTTCGGGGGGACACAAAAAACCTTGGGCGGCTAAGCCGCCCCATCACGCGGAAGGGCGATGTCGTTCCCAGGAGTCGACGCCTCGGGGGGACACGGGTAAACCTTGGGCAGCGAAGGCGTCCAATCACCAGGAAGCTTACGGGGGGAGGGCGCCGATAACCCTGGGGCGGCGAGGCCGCCCACACGCGAGGAACGGCGCAGCCGTTCCGAGGAGGCGATGGCTCGGGGAAATAGATAAACCTTGGGAGGCGAAGCCGCCCCATTACGACGAGATAACCCTTGGGCGGTGATGCCGCCCACAGGCGAGGAACGGCGCAGCCGTTCCGAGTTGTCGAAGGCGCGGTGGAGCACCGGTAAACCTTGGGCGGCGAAGCCGCCCCGCCACGAGGAAGGGCAATGCCGTTCCCAGGAGTCCCCTTGGGCGGCGAAGCCGCCCTAACACGATGAACGGCGAAGCCGTTCCGAGGCTCTAGCTGGTGTCTGTAGGAGGGCTGCCTCAACATATGGGCGGCAAAGCCGACCCCCAACGAGGAACGGCGAAGCCGTTCCGAGGAGCCCCGGGTGGGACGGCGAAGCCGTCCGGTGGGGGCGGCGAGGAACGGCGCAGCCGTTCCCAGTTGTCGCAGTCTCGGGGGAACATCGGTAAACCTTGGGCGGCGAAGCCGCCCCGGCACGGGGAAGGGCGATGCCGTTCCCAGGAGTCCACGCCTAGGGAGGACTCGGGTAACCCTTGTGCGGTGAAGCCGCCCTCACACGATAAACGGCGAAGCCGTTCCGAGGAACCAGCTGCTGTCTGTCGGAGGGCTGCCTAAATATATGGGCGGCGAACACGACCCCTCGGCGAGGAACGGCGAAGCCGTTCCGAGTATTCGCGGGGTGGACGGCGAAGCCGCTCGGCGGGGGCAGCCGGCGAAGCCGGATGCGGGGGGGTTTTAGGGGGCGTAGCCCCCTAACGAGCGCGCGCAGCGCGGCGAGTCTATATTATATACAACCCGATGTGTGACAGATACCTCACTCATTGACCACTGACTGATTCACGTATACAAATTCCCGACCACTTCCGGACGTGCTGGGAAGACGAAATTTTCGCCGTGGGTGGAGAAAAAATATTCATCGGGGGGAAAAGTCCGAAAACTCGAAAAAGTCGATCGGTTTTCGAGATATATCGATCCGAATTAACATTGGAGCCTTATGGGACTAAAACATATTCCCTTTTTTTGCCTACTTAAAAATGTCACGGGAACATGAAATGTCACTGACGGAAACTAGATTTTTTGGCCGATTTTTGGATGTGAAACATTTTGCCATATTTTGTTTATAAGTATTTTTTATAATTTTTTTAAATTTCCAATGCTTTTCTAATGCGCCTATCTTTGGATTTTTTTAAAACCAACTTATAATCGTTGTAGGAATAAGTCCTTAACTTATGAGATACTAGATTTTTTGGTTGATTTTTTGGTGTTGTTGCCTTTGCAATTTTTTGTTTAAAAGTATTTTTTTTAACAATTTAAAATTTCCAATGCTTTTCTTATGGGCTCACTTTGGGAATTTGTTTGACCAATTTGCAATAATCGTAGGACCAATTCAATTTCATGCAAGATACTAGATTTTTTTCGTAATTTTTTGGCTATCCTTTGATATCCACATGTTAATTAAACTTCGAGTAATTAACGATTATGTATTTTCATTGAATTTGCGACTCCTACAACGTTTGGTAACTTACAACACATCCGCCGTGAAGTTTGCATTTCCTCAACACACGATTTTAAATTTTTCGGAATTTTTTTTTACCACTTCACGACGTAATACGGACACCAAATTCAGGTGATTGACGTCTTTCTCGTGCCCCTACGCGCCGCTACCAGGAGAACGCAGAATAATTAATTTTAACGGGTGACACCGTCGAAAAAGCATGCTTACACTACAGCTACAGAGCCGAAATTTTTATCCAAGGTAAACGATGCCGTGTTATACAGAACCAGCACTTTAGGTCCCCCGAAAACCCCCTGTGACCCCCCCAAAAAAATAAAAATTACTTAATAAGTCGTATATTTCGTGTACCATTCATCCCAGTTGTATCGTTTTTATTGATTCCGAATGGGAATTGTGTCCGCTAAATTCACCCGTCATGTTCAATTATCCTGCCCCAATTACACACCCGCAATAAAACTTCAAATTTTTAAATGTACATTTCCTAACAAAATAGTAGAGTAAAAAAGGGGTTCCAGGCCAAGGACACCTAAAACCGATTTTTTTTAAAAACTTCCCCATAAGGTACGGCTACGAAATTCACAATAGTTATGCCTTATTACAGCGCCTATGCACCGCTATGTGGAGAACACAGAATTGGTAATCTAAATGTGAGTAATACGGGAGAATTCATTGTTCCCCTACAGTAAGTTCGCTGGAATTTTTACTGTAGGTAGACAAAGACATTTTATGCAAGAAAACCCCTCGATGTTTCACGTGGCTTCCAAGAAGACCAGGGAAAAAATTATTTTTTTTCTGTGAATAGCATGTTCTTCGGTGTTTTCGCATATTTTAGCAGTAATTCCCTTCTCCTATGACTCATCGCTAAGGAATTAATTTGGATGATTGCGACCGTTGTCAGTATATTCATTAAAAAAACCCTGGAAACCTCCCGGCCCCCTTAAAAACATCGTCATAAGCTAAAATGCCACAATCACGGCTAGCATGCGTCTACATTCAGCCACATTAACCCACGGCAGCCTTTGTAAACGATAGGGGAAGGCTGATAGTACGCATTGCTCTGTGAGGAGTGAAAACCCTGGCGGCAAAGCTGACCCCGCCCCAGGAACGACGGTGACATTCCAAGGAGTCAGATGCGCGGAATACCTCCGAGAACCCTGGGGCGGCAAATCCGCTCCAACACGTGGAGCAGCCGAATGCGTGTCTTACGAGGGGGGAGGGCGCCGATAACGCTTGGGCGGCGAAGCCGCCAAAAGACTAGGAACGGCGAAGCCGTTCCGAGGAGTCGACGGTTCGGGTGGACACAGTAAACCTTGGGCGGCAAAGCCGCCCCATCACGCGGAAGGGCGATGCCGTTCCCAGGATTCGACGTCTCGGGGGGACACGGGTAAACCTTGGGCGGCGAAGGCGCCCCATCACCAGGAAGGTTACGGGGGGAGGGCGCCGATAACCCTTGGGCGGCGAAGCCGCCCACAGACGAGGAACGGCGATGCCGTTCCGAGGAGTCGACGGCTCGGGGGGACACAGTAAACCTTGGGCGGCGAAGCCGCCCTATCACGAGGAACGGCGCAGCCGTTCCGAGAAGTCGATGGCGCGGGGGGACCCAGGTAAACCTTGGGCGGCGAAGCCGCCCCATCACGAGGAAGGGCGATGCCGTTCCCAGGAGCCGACGCCTCGGGGGGACTCGGGCAACACTTGTGCGGCGAAGCCGCCCTCCCACGATGAACGGCGAAGCCGTTCCGAGGAATTAGCGGGTCTCCGTCACAGGGCTACCTCGATATCTGGGCGGCGAAGCCGACCCCTGACGAGGAACGGCGAAGCCGTTCCGAGACGTCGGGGGTGGGACGGCGAAGCCGTCTGGTGGGGGCAGCCGGCGAAGCCGGATGTGGGTCGCCGATAACCCCCGGGCGGCGAAGCCGCCCACAGGCGAGGAACGGCGAAGCCGTTCCGAGGTGGCTACGGCTCGGGGGGACACAGGTAAACTTTGGGCGGCGAAGCCGACCACGGGCGAGGAACGGCGAAGCCGTTCCGAGAAGTTGTTGGCTCGGGGGGACCCAGGTAAACCTTGGGCGGCGAAGCCGCCCCACCACGAAGAAGGGCGATGCCGTTCCCAGGAGTCGACACCTCGGGGGGACTCGGGTAACCCTTGGGTGGCGAAGCCGCCCTCGCACGATGAACAGCGAAGCCGTTCCGAGGAACTAGTGGGTCTCCGTCACAGGGCTACCTCGATATCTGGGCGGCGAAGCCGACCCCTGACGAGGAACGGCGAAGCCGTTCCGAGACGCCGCGGATGGGACGGCGAAGCCGTCCGGTGGGGGCAGCCGGCGAAGCCGGATGCCGGGGGGTTTTAGGGGGCGTAGCCCCCTAACGAGCGCGCGCGGCGCGGCGAGTCTATATTATATACAACCCGATGTGTGACAGATAGCTCACTGACTCATTCACGTATACAAATTCCCGACCACTTCCGGACGTGATGGGAAGACGAAATTTTTACAGGTCGTGGAGAAAAAATATTCATCGGAGGGAAAAGTCCGAAAACTCGAAAAAGTCGATCGGTTTTCGAGATATATCGATCCGAATTAACATTGGAGCCTTATGGGACTAAAACATATTCCATTTTTTGCCTACTTAAAAATGTCACGGGAACATGAAATGTCACTCACGGAAACTAGATTTTTTGGCCGATTTTTTGATGTGAAACATTTTGCCGTATTTTGATTGAAAGTATTTTTTATAATTTTTTTAAATTTCCAATGCTTTTCTTATGGGCCTATCTTTGGATTTTTTTTAAACCAACTTTAAATCGTTGTAGGAATAAGTCCTTCACGTATGAGATACTAGATTTTTTGGTTGATTTTGTAGTGTCGTTTTCTTTGCAATATTTTGATTTAAAGTATTTTTTTTAACTTTTTCAAATTTTCAATGCTTTTCTTATGGGCCGAATTTCGGAATTTTTTTCACCAATTTGCAATAATCGTAGGACAAATTCACTTTAATGCAAGATACTAGATTTTTTATTCAATTTTTCGGCTATCTTCATGTATCCAAAGGACGAAAGAATTTCGAGTTATTAACGATTATGTATTTCCATTGAAATTGCGACTCCTACAACGTTTGGTAACTTACAATACATCCGCCGTGAAGTTTGCATTCCCTCAACACACGATTTTAAATTTTTCGGAATTTTTTTCTGCCACTTCCCGACGACATACGGCCACGAAATTAACGTGAGTGACGTCTTTTTGTTGCCCCTACGTGCCGCTACCCGGAGAACGCAGAATACTTAATTTAAACGGATGACACCGTCGAAAAAGCATGCTTACACTACAGCTACAGAGCCGAAATTTTTATCCAAGGTAAACGATGCCGCGTTATACAGAACAAGCACTTTAGGTCCCCCGAAAACCCCCTGTGAACCCCCCAAAAAAATAAAAATTACCTAATAAGTCGTATATTTCGTGTACCATTCATCCAAGGTGTATCGTTTTTATTGATTCCGAATGGGAATTGTGTCGGCTATATTTACGCGTCATGTTCAATTATCCTGCCCCAATTACTCACCCGCAATAAAACTTCAAATTTTTAAATGTACATTTCTTAACAAAATAGTAGAGTAATAAATGGGGCTCATGGACATGGACACCTAAAGGCGAATTTTTTAAAACACTTCCTCATAAGGTACGGCTACGAAATTCACAGGAGTTATGCCTTATTAAAGCGCCTATGCACCGCTATGTGGAGAACACAGAATTGGAAATCTAAATATTAATAATACGGTAAAATTCATTGTTTCCCTACAGCTAGATCGCTGGAATTTTTATTGTAGGTAGACAAAGACCTTTTATGCAAGAAAATTCCTCTAAATTTTACGTGGCTTCCTTAAAGACCAGGGAAAAAATTATTTTTTTTCTGTAAATAGCATGTTCTTTGGTGTTTTAACATATTTAAGCAGTAATTCCCTTCTCCTATGACTCATCGCTAAGTAATTTCTTACGATGATTGTGACCGTAGTCAGTACACTCACAAAAAAACCCTGGAAACTCCCAGGACCCGCCTTAAAAACATCGTTATAAATTAAAAAGATGCCACAATCACGGCTAGCATGCGTCTACATCCTCCAATTTTATCCCCCGGCAGCGTTCGTAAACGATAGGGGATAGCCGGTAGTTCTCACTGCTTGGTAAGGAGTGAAAACCCGGGCGGCGAAGCTCCCCCAGCTCCAGGAACGTCGGACGCACTCCGAGGAGTCAGAGGCGAGGAAAAACTCCGAGAACCCTCGGGCGGCGAATCCGCCCCGACACGCGGAGCACCCGAACGTGTGTCTTACGAGGGGGGAGGGCGACGATACCCCCTGGGCGGCGAAGCCGCCCACGGGCGAGGAACGGCGAAGCCGTTCCGAGGAGTCGATGGCCCGGGGGACCATTTATGAGGACTACGTGCAGCAGCCGCGGGGGGTTCTTCATCCGCAAGGCGGCGAAGCCGCCCCACAACGAGGAACGGTGAAGTCGTTCCGAGGAGTAACTGGCGTAGGCGAGGGGGAGCTTCAGTAACCCTTGGGCGGCGAAGCCGCCCTGACGTTAAAGCGGCGCAGCCGCTGTGGGCTCCCTCCGCCTCTGGGCGGCGAAGCCGCCCCTTAAACGAATGACGGTGAAACAGTTCCAAAATGCCCTTGCCCTCTGGGCGGCTTTGCCGACCCCTGACAAGGAACGGCGAAGCCGTTCCGAGTATAAAGCGGGGTAGCCCCGGGGGGGCACACTCAACCCCTGGGCAGCGAAGCCGCCTCTCAACGAGGAACGGCGTAGCCGTTCCGAGGCATGAGTGGAGCGCTTCCCTACCCCCTGGCCGGCGAAGCCGGCCACTAGCTGAGGTGAGATTATGCGAACTAAAATTCTTCGAAGAATCACAAATCTAGACGGCGAAGCCGGACCCGGGGTTTTTAAGGGGCGGAGCCCCTTAACGAGCGCGCGCAGCGCAGCGAGTCTATATTATATACAACCCGATGTGTGACAGATAGCTCACTTATCACTCATTCACGTATACAAATTCCCGACCACTTCCGGACGTGCTGGGAGGACGAAAATTTACGGGTCGTGGAGAAAAAATATTCATCGGGGGGAAAAGTCCGAAAACTCGAAAAAGTCGATCGGTTTTCGAGATATATCGATCCGAATTAACATTGGAGCCTTATGGGACTAAAACATATTCCATTATTTGCCTACTTAAAAATGTCACGGGAACATGAAATTTCACTGACGAAAACTAGATTTTTTGGTCGATTTTTTGATGCGAAACATTTTGCCATATTTTGATTAAAAGTATTTTTTATAATTTTTTAAATTTCCAATGCTTTTCTTATGGGCCTATCTTTGGATTTTTTTAAAACCAACTTATAATTTTTGTAGGAAAAATTCCTTAACGTATGAGATACTAGATTTTTCGGTTGATGTTTTAGTATCATTTTCTTTGCAATATTTTGATTTAAAGTATTTTTTTTTACTTTTTCAAATTTTCAATGCTTTTCTTATGGGCCGAATTTCGGAATTTTTTTCACCAATTTGCAATAATTGTAGGACAAATTCACTTAAATGCAAGATACTAGATTTTTTATTCAATTTTTCGGCTATCTTCATGTATCCTTAAGACGAACGAATTTCGAGTTATTAACGATTATGTATTTCCATTGAAATTGCGACTCCTACAACGTTTGGTAACTTACAATACATCCGCCGTGAAGTTTGCATTCCCTCAATACACGATTTTAAATTTTTCGGAATTTTTTTCTGCCACTTCTCGACGACATACGGCCACGAAATTAACGTGAGTGACGTCTTTTTGTTGCCGCTACCCGGAGAACGAAGATTACTTAATTTAAACGGATAACACCGTCGAAAAAGCATGCTTACACTACAGCTACAGAGCCGAAATGTTTATCCAAGGTAAACGATGCCGCGTTATACAGAACAAGCACTTTAGGTCCCCCGAAAACCCCCTGTGAACCCCCCAAAAAAATAAAAATTACCTAATAAGTCGTATATTTCGTGTACCATTCATCCCAGGTGTATTGTTTTTATTGATTCCGAATGGGAATTGTGTCGGCTAAATTTACCCATCATGTTCAATTATCCTGCCCCAATTACTCACCCGCAATAAAACTTCAAATTTTTAAATGTACATTTCTCATCAAAATAGTAGAGTAATAAAAGGGGCTCATGGACATGGACACCTAAAGTCGAATTTTTTAAACCACTTCCCCATATGGTACGGCTAAGAAATTCACAGGAGTTATGCCTTATTAAAGCGCCTATGCACCGCTATGTGGAGAACACAGAATTGGAAATCTAAATATTAATAATACGGGAAAATTCATTGTTTCCCTACAGCTAGATCGCTGGAATTTTTATTGTAGGTAGACAAAGACCTTTTATGCAAGAAAACCCCTCTAAATTTCACGTGGCTTCCTAGAAGACCAGGGAAAAAATTATTTTTTTTCTGTAAATAGCATGTTCTTTGGTGTTTAAGCATATTTTAGCAGTAATTCCCTTCTCCTATGACTCATCGCTAAGTAATTTCTTAGGATGATTGTGACCGTAGTCAGTACACTCACAAAAAAACCCTGGAAACTCCCAGGACCGCCTTAAAAACATCGTTATAAATTAAAAAGATGCCACAATCACGGCTAGCATGCGTCTACATCCTCCAATATTATCCCCCGGCAGCCTTCGTAAACGATAGGGGATAGCCGGTAGTTCTCACTGCTTGGTAAGGAGTGAAAACCCGGGCGGCGAAGCTCCCCCAGCTCCAGGAACGTCGGACGCACTCCGAGGAGTCAGAGGCGAGGAAAAACTCCGAGAACCCTCGGGCGGCGAATCCGCCCCGACACGCGGAGCACCCGAACGTGTGTCTTACGAGGGGAGAGGGCGACGATACCCCCTGGGCGGCGAAGCCGCCCACGGGCGAGGAACGGCGAAGCCCTTCCGAGGAGTCGATGGCCCGGGGGTACACAGGTAAACCTTGGGCGGCGAAGCCGACCACGGGCGAGGAACGGCGAAGCCGTTCCGAGAAGTCGACGGCGCGGAGGGACCCAGGTAAACCTTGTGCGGCGAAGCCGCCCCATCACGACGAAGGGCGATGCCGTTCCCAGGAGCCGACGCCTCGGGGGGACTCGGGTAACACTTGTGCGGCGAAGCCGCCCTCCCACGAGGAACGGCGAAGCCGTTCCCAGGAACTAGCGGGTCTCCGTCACAGGGCTACCTCGACATCTGGGCGGCGAAGCCGACTCCTGGCGAGGAACGGCGAAGCCGTTCCGAGACGTCGGGGGTGGGACGGCGAAGCCGTCCGGTGGGGGCAGCCGGCGAAGCCGGATTCGGGTCGCCGATAACCCTCGGGCGGCGAAGCCGCCCACAGGCGAGGAACGGCGAAGCCGTTTCGAGGAGGCGACGGCTCGGGGGGACACAGGTAAACCTTGGGCGGCGTTGCCGTCCACGGGCGAGGAACGGCGAAGCCGTTCCGAGAAGTCGATGGCTCGGGGGGACCCAGGCAAACCTTGGGCGGCGAAGCCGCCCCATCACGAGGAAGAGCGATGCCGTTACCAGGAGTCGAGCCTCGGGGGGACTCGGGTAACCCTTGGGCGGCGAAGCCGCCCTCCTACGATGACCGGCGAAGCCGTTCCGAGGTACGAGAGGGTCTCCGTCACAGGGCTACACGATATCTGGGCGGCGAAGCCGACCCCTGACGAGGAACGGCGACGCCGTTCCGAGACGCCGCGGGTGGGACGGCGAAGCCGTTCCGAGGAGGCGACGGCTCGGGGGGACACAGGTAAACCTTGGGCGAAGAAGCCGTCCACGGGCGAGGAACGGCGAAGCCGTTCCGAGAAGTCGATGGCTCGGGGGGACCCAGGCAAACCTTGGGCGGCGAAGCCGCCCCATCACGAGGAAGAGCGATGCCGTTACCAGGAGTCGAGCCTCGGGGGGACTCGGGTAACCCTTGGGCGGCGAAGCCGCCCTCCTACGATGACCGGCGAAGCCGTTCCGAGGTACGAGAGGGTCTCCGTCACAGGGCTACACGATATCTGGGCGGCGAAGCCGACCCCGGACGAGGAACGGCGAAGCCGTTCCGAGACGCCGCGGGTTGGACGGAGAAGCCGTCCGGTGGAGGCGATGGCTCGGGGGGACACAGGTAAACCTTGGGCGGCGAAGCCGACCACGGGCGAGGAACGGCGAAGCCGTTCCGAGAAGTCGATGGCTCGGGGGGACATAGGAAAACCTTGGGCGGCGAAGCCGCCCCATCAAGAGGAAGGGCGATGCCGTTACCAGGAGTCGACGCCTCGGGGGGACTCGGGTAACCCATGTGCGGCGAAGCCGCCCTCATACGGTGAACGGCGAAGCCGTTCCGAGGAACAAGCGGGTCTCCGTCACAGGGCTACCTCGATATCTGGGCGGCGAAGCCGACCCCTGACGAGGAACGGCGAAGCCGTTCCGAGACGCCGCGGGTGGGACGGCGAAGCCGTCCGGTGGGGGCAGCCGGCGAAGCCGGATGCGGGGGGGTTTTAGGGGGCGTAGCCCCCTAACGAGCGCGCGCAGCGCGGCGAGTCTATATTATATACAACCCGATGTGTGACAGATACCTCACTCATTGACCACTGACTGATTCACGTATACAAATTCCCGACCACTTCCGGACGTGATGGGAAGACGAAATTTTTACAGGTCGTGGAGAAAAAATATTCATCGAGGGGAAAAGTCCGAAAACTCGAAAAAGTCGATCGGTTTTCGAGATATATCGATCCGAATTAACATTGGAGCCTTATGGGACTAAAACATATTCCATTTTTTGCCTACTTAAAAATGTCACGGGAACATGAAATGTCACTGACGGAAACTAGATTTTTTGGCCGATTTTTTGATGTGAAACATTTTGCCATATTTTGTTTATAAGTATTTTTTATAACTTTTTTAAATTTCCAATGCTTTTCTTATGGGCCTATCTTTGGATTTTTTTAAAACCAACTTTAAATCGTTGTAGGAATAAGTCCTTAACTTATGAGATACAAGATTTTTTGGTTGATTTTTTGGTGTGGTTGCCTTTGCAATTTTTTGTTTAAAAGTATTTTTTTTAACAATTTAAAATTTCCAATGCTTTTCTTATGGGGATTTTTGGGGATCACTTTGGGAATTTTTTTGACCAATTTGCAATAATCGTAGGACCAATTCAATTTAATACAAGATACTAGATTTTTTTCTTAATTTTTTGGCTATCCTTTGATATCCACATGTTAATCAAACTTCGAGTAATTAACGATTATGTATTTTCATTGAATTTGCGACTCCTACAACGTTTGGTAACTTACAACACATCCGCCGTGAAGTTTGCATTCCCTCAACACACGATTTTAAATTTTTCGGAATTTTTTTTTTTCACTTCCCGACGTGGTACGGACACCAAATTCAGGTGATTGACGTCTTTCTCGTGCCCCTACGCGCCGCTACCAGGAGAACGCAGAATATTTCATTTTAACGGGTGACACCGTCGAAAAAGCATGCTTACACTACAGCTACAGAGCCGAAATTTTTATCCAAGGTAAACGATGCCGCGTTATACAGAACAAGCACTTTAGGTCCCCCGAAAACCCCCTGTGACCCCCCGAAAAAAATAAAAATTACTTAATAAGTCGTATATTTCGTGTACCATTCATCCCAGTTGTATCGTTTTTATTGATTCCGAATGGGAATTGTGTCGGCTATATTTACGCGTCATGTTCAATTATCCTGCCCCAATTACACACCCGCAATAAAACTTCAAATTTTTAAATGTACATTTCTTAACAAAATAGTAGATGTAAAAAAGGGCTTCCAGGACAAGGACACCTAAAAGCGATTTTTTTAAACCACTTCCCCATAAAGTACGGCTACGAAATTCACACGAGTAATGCCTTATTACAGCGCCTATGCACCGCTATGTGAAGAACACAGAATTGGTAATATAAATGTGAGCACTACGGGAAAATTAATTGTTCCCCTAAAGCTAGATCGCTGGAATTTCTCCTGTAGGTAAATAAAGACCTTTTATGCAAGAAAACCCCTCGAAATTTCAAGTGGCTTCCTATAACACCGGGGTAAAAATTCTTTTTTTTCTGTAAATAGCATGTTCTTCGGTGTTTTCGCATATTTTAGCAGTAATTCAATTCTCCTATGACTCATCGATAAGGAATTTATTTCGATGATTGTGACCGTTGCCAGTACACTAAAAAAAAAACCTGTTAACCCCCGGACCGCCTTCAAAACATCGTCATAAGCTAAAATGCCACAATCACGGCTAGCATGCGTCAAGATTCTGCCTCATTATCCCCCGGTAGCATTTGTAAACGATGGGGGATAGCTGGTAGTACGCATTGCTCTGTGAGGAGTGAAAACCCTGGCGGCGAAGCTGCCCCCGCCCCAGGAACGACGGAGCCATTCCGAGGAGTGAGAGGCGCGGAAAACCTCCGAGAACCCTCGGGCGGCAAATCCGCTACAACACGTGGTGCAGCCGAATGGGTGTCTTACGAGGGGGGAGGGCGCCGATAACCCTTGGGCGGCAAAGCCGCCCACAGACGAGGAACGGCGAAGCCGTTCCGAGGAGTCGACGTCCCGGGGGGACATATGTTAATTTGGGCGGCGAAGCCGCCCCATCACCAGAGAGATTACGGGGGGAGGGCGCCGATAACCCTTGGGCGGCTAAGCCGCCCACAGACGAGGAACGGCGAAGCCGTTCCGAGGAGTCGACGGCTCGGGGGGACACAGTAAACCTTGGGCGGCGAAGCCGGCCAGAGGCAAGGAACGGCGAGGCCGTTCCGAGGAGTCGACGTCCCGGGGGGACATATGTTAATTTGGGCGGCGAAGCCGCCCCATCGCCAGAGAGATTACGGGGGGAGGGCGCCGATAACCCTTGGGCGGCAAAGCCGCCCACAGACGAGGAACGGCGAAGCCGTTCCGAGGAGTCGACGGCTCGGGGGGACGCAGTAAACCTTGGGCGGCGAAGCCGCCCAGAGGCAAGGAACGGCGAAGCCGTTCCGAGGAGTCGACGTCCCGGGGGGACTTATGTTAATTTGGGCGGCGAAGCCGCCCCATCACCAGAGAGCTTACGGGGGGAGGGCGCCGATAATCCTTGGGCGGCGAAGCCGCCCACAGTCGAGGAACGGCGAAGCCGTTCCGAGGAGTCGACGGCACGGGGGGACCCAGGTAAACCTTGGGCGGCGAAGCCGCCCCAACACGAGGAAGGGCGATGCCGTTCCCAGGAGTCGACCCCTCGGGGGGACTCGGGTGACCCTTGGGCGGCGAAGCCGCCCTCCCACGATGAACGGCGAAGCCGTTCCGAGGAACTAGCGGGTCTCCGTCAGAGGGCTACCTCGATATCTGGGCGGCGAAGCCGACACCGGACGAGGAACGGCGAATCCGTTCCGAGGAGTCGCGGGCGGGACGGCGAAGCCGTCCGGTGGGGGCAGCCGGCGAAGCCGGATGCGGGGGGGTTGTAGGGGGCGTAGCCCCCTAACGAGCGCGCGCAGCGCGGCGAGTCTATATTATATACAACCCGATGTGTGACAGATAGCTCACTGACTCATTCACGTATACAAATTCCCGACCACTTCCGGACGTGATGGGAAGACGAAATTTTTACAGGTCGTGGAGAAAAAATATTCATCGGAGGGAAAAGTCCGAAAACTCGAAAAAGTCGATCGGTTTTCGAGATATATCGATCCGAATTAACATTGGAGCCTTATGGGACTAAAACATATTCCATTTTTTGCCTACTTAAAAATGTCACGGGAACATGAAATGTCACTCACGGAAACTAGATTTTTTGGCCGATTTTTTGATGCGAAACATTTTGCCGTATTTTGATTGAAAGTATTTTTTATCATTTTTTTAAATTTCCAATGCTTTTCTTATGGGCCTATCTTTGGATTTTTTTTAAACCAACTTTAAATCGTTGTAGGAATAAGTCCTTCACGTATGAGATACTAGATTTTTTGGTTGATTTTGTAGTGTCGTTTTCTTTGCAATATTTTGATTTAAAGTATTTTTTTTAACTTTTTCAAATTTTCAATGCTTTTCTTATGGGCCGAATTTCGGAATTTTTTTCACCAATTTGCAATAATCGTAGGACAAATTCACTTTAATGCAAGATACTAGATTTTTTATTCAATTTTTCGGCTATCTTCATGTATCCAAAGGACGAAAGAATTTCGAGTTATTAACGATTATGTATTTCCATTGAAATTGCGACTCCTACAACGTTTGGTAACTTACAATACATCCGCCGTGAAGTTTGCATTCCCTCAACACACGATTTTAAATTTTTCGGAATTTTTTTCTGCCACTTCCCGACGACATACGGCCACGAAATTAACGTGAGTGACGTCTTTTTGTTGCCCCTACGTGCCGCTACCCGGAGAACGCAGAATACTTAATTTAAACGGATGACACCGTCGAAAAAGCATGCTTACACTACAGCTACAGAGCCGAAATTTTTATCCAAGGTAAACGATGCCGCGTTATACAGAACAAGCACTTTAGGTCCCCCGAAAACCCCCTGTGAACCCCCCAAAAAAATAAAAATTACCTAATAAGTCGTATATTTCGTGTACCATTCATCCAAGGTGTATCGTTTTTATTGATTCCGAATGGGAATTGTGTCGGCTATATTTACGCGTCATGTTCAATTATCCTGCCCCAATTACTCACCCGCAATAAAACTTCAAATTTTTAAATGTACATTTCTTAACAAAATAGTAGAGTAATAAATGGGGCTCATGGACATGGACACCTAAAGGCGAATTTTTTAAAACACTTCCTCATAAGGTACGGCTACGAAATTCACAGGAGTTATGCCTTATTAAAGCGCCTATGCACCGCTATGTGGAGAACACAGAATTGGAAATCTAAATATTAATAATACGGTAAAATTCATTGTTTCCCTACAGCTAGATCGCTGGAATTTTTATTGTAGGTAGACAAAGACCTTTTATGCAAGAAAATTCCTCTAAATTTTACGTGGCTTCCTTAAAGACCAGGGAAAAAATTATTTTTTTTCTGTAAATAGCATGTTCTTTGGTGTTTTAACATATTTAAGCAGTAATTCCCTTCTCCTATGACTCATCGCTAAGTAATTTCTTACGATGATTGTGACCGTAGTCAGTACACTCACAAAAAAACCCTGGAAACTCCCAGGACCGCCTTAAAAACATCGTTATAAATTAAAAAGATGCCACAATCACGGCTAGCATGCGTCTACATCCTCCAATTTTATCCCCCGGCAGCGTTCGTAAACGATAGGGGATAGCCGGTAGTTCTCACTGCTTGGTAAGGAGTGAAAACCCGGGCGGCGAAGCTCCCCCAGCTCCAGGAACGTCGGACGCACTCCGAGGAGTCAGAGGCGAGGAAAAACTCCGAGAACCCTCGGGCGGCGAATCCGCCCCGACACGCGGAGCACCCGAACGTGTGTCTTACGAGGGGGGAGGGCGACGATACCCCCTGGGCGGCGAAGCCGCCCACGGGCGAGGAACGGCGAAGCCGTTCCGAGGAGTCGATGGCCCGGGGGACCATTTATGAGGACTACGTGCAGCAGCCGCGGGGGGTTCTTCATCCGCAAGGCGGCGAAGCCGCCCCACAACGAGGAACGGTGAAGTCGTTCCGAGGAGTAACTGGCGTAGGCGAGGGGGAGCTTCAGTAACCCTTGGGCGGCGAAGCCGCCCTGACGTTAAAGCGGCGCAGCCGCTGTGGGCTCCCTCCGCCTCTGGGCGGCGAAGCCGCCCCTTAAACGAATGACGGTGAAACAGTTCCAAAATGCCCTTGCCCTCTGGGCGGCTTTGCCGACCCCTGACAAGGAACGGCGAAGCCGTTCCGAGTATAAAGCGGGGTAGCCCCGGGGGGGCACACTCAACCCCTGGGCAGCGAAGCCGCCTCTCAACGAGGAACGGCGTAGCCGTTCCGAGGCATGAGTGGAGCGCTTCCCTACCCCCTGGCCGGCGAAGCCGGCCACTAGCTGAGGTGAGATTATGCGAACTAAAATTCTTCGAAGAATCACAAATCTAGACGGCGAAGCCGGACCCGGGGTTTTTTAAGGGGCGGAGCCCCTTAACGAGCGCGCGCAGCGCAGCGAGTCCTATCTATATACAGCCCTTGAGGTAACTGACTCACTGATGGATACGAATTCCCGACCACTTCCAGATGTGCTGGAGAGCTGTAATTTGGCACGCGTGCGGGGAACCCGAAATGATCCGGAGGAAAAATCCGAAAACCGGAAGTTTCCCCCACGTGTCGTCGCTAGGACGACAAAATGGCCGAAATCGGGCTTTTTCCGGGTACCGTCTTTTGGTTTTTATTTTACTGCGCGCTAATTATGCGTGACACACGGGTCGTTAATGCTTTTTTTGAAAGCTGATGAACGTATGCACGTAATAAAGTAAATTAATTAGTTTCCGTTTGCGAAAATTGCAGCCAAAATGGCGTCCAAAAATTGATTTTTCGAATAAAATTTCATAACTTCCGCTCCATTCGAGTTAATTTAAGGTGTAGGGTAACGAAAATGATTATTATATATTCTTATAACATTGTCTACGAAATATAGGCAACAATTTTCTTTCGTCGTCCTTGGTTACTCAGAAAAAAAATAAAATATTTCGAAAATCACCGAAAATTACGATTTCCAAAAGATTAACACAAGATTTTGTCAACTTTAACCTTACCGATTTCTTTCAAACTTTGTAGTTACATACAACTTTGCATTGTCTTTCAGAAAACATGAATTTTTAATAAATGATTCAACGCATTTAACCGCGAAAAAATAAAAATGGCGGGCGCTACTCACTTTTTTCGGGGACTGGTTTGCTTTTTATTGTATTACTCTCGAAATATGGATGTCATAGGGCTCACTTCTGTTAGATATGAAAGTAAATGAATGTGACCATATAGTATCGTCATCTTTAAACCCCCCGAAACCGCCTAAAAAATTAAAATTTGCACATAAGTAGCCTTTTCGGGTACTTTACGTCACGATTCCGCCGCTTTCCCAAGAATTACCACTCATCGCTACGGAATTAATGTCGACGATTGATGACCCCTGGCAGTACAAAGCTATAACTCCCCGGTAAACCCACATACACCCCCCAAAAAATAAAAAATTTCATAAAAGTCTCCTATTTGGGAACTTCTAGTAAACAATACGCCGCACTACCCGTACACTCTGAGCTCTAGATCCGGAATATCTGATGAGGGCGGGCCACCGCAAACCATACGGGAAAATATACCAGAAACTTCCGGAGGAAAAATCCGAAAACTAGAAGTTTCCGCCACGTGTCGTGGCTAGGACGACAAAATGGCCGAAATCGCGCCTTTTCCGGGGACGGTATTTCCGTTTTTATTTTACTGCGCGTGAACGGTGTGTGCCACGCGGATAGTTTATGTACGTTTTGAAAGCTGATGAATGTAGTCACGTAATTATGCAATGGATTTAGATAATTTTAAAGTAAATTGCTGCACAAATGGCGTCCGAAAATGCTTTTTCGAAACAAATTTCATAACTCCCTCTCCCATCGTCGTAATTGCAGGTGTAGGATACTGAAAATGATTATTATATATGCTCATAAAATCGTCTACGATATATAGGTAAGAATTTTCTTTCGGCGTCCATGGTTTTCCAGAAAAAATAAAAACGTTCCCAAAATCACCGAAAATTACGATTTTCAAAAGATTGACACAAGATTTCTTCAATGTTTTCCCGACCGATGTCTTTCAAACTCCACAATTACATACATCTATGCATATGGTTTCCGAAAATATAAGAACTTAATATGTGTTGCAGTCGATATAACTGCGGAAAAATAAAAATGGCGGACAATACTAATTTTTTCCGGGAAGAGGTTTACTTTTTATTGTACTACTATCGAAATATGGATGTCATACGGGCAACTTCTCTTATACATGATAGTAAATGCATGTGACCATATGATAAGGCCATATTTAAGCCCCCTGAAAACCCTAAAAAATTAAAATTTGAATGTAAGTAGCCTTTTTGGGTACTTTTCATCACAATTCCACCGCTTTTCTAGCCTTACCACTCATCGCTACGGAATTGATGTGGACAATAAATGACCCCTGGTAGTAAAAACCTATAAACCCCCGGTAAACCCACCTACAACCCCCAAAAAATAAAATTTTGTATATAAGTCTACTTTTTCGGTATTTTTCGTGACTTTACACCGCTGGTTCTTACCCCAGCGACTCATCCCTACGGAATTCAAGTGAACGGATGGTGACCGCCAGGAGTACACACATATAAACCCCCGGTATCCCCCTGAAATCCCCCCAAATGTAAAATGTGCCATTAAGTCTCCTATTTGGGAACTTCTCGCAAACATTACGCCGCACTACCCGTCCCCTCTGAGCTTTAGATCCGGAATATTTGATGAGGGCGGGCCACCGTAAATAAAACGGGAAAATATATCAGAAAACCACCGATCACCTCCTAGGAAGCTCGCCGAAAAAAAATTAAAAAAATGTTAAATGCGCTTTTCCGAGTAGTTTTCGTCACAATTTACTCTACTACTGTCTGGTGCCTCTACTGCTTATTAAAACCCCCGATAACCCCGTGAAACCTCCCAGAAAATTTTTCTAATAAATCGCCTATCCGGGTAAAACAATCGTCAGAATACTGCCACTGTTCCAGACCCCTAGGACTTATCCGCACGGAATTTATGAGAACGATTTGTGACCACTGGTTTTCACACGTATAAAACCCCCGGTATTCCGTTGGAACCCCCGCAAAAAAATGAAAACTTGCCATTAAGTCTTCTTTTATGGGTACTTGTCGCCACTATTACGCCGCATTGCACTACCCTTTAAAATCATCGCCACATGATCACTGTGGACGATTGATGACCGCATGTATAACACATGAAAACCCCCGAATCCCCCTGGGCATCCTCTCGGTGGAGAGGACCATTTATGAGGACTACGTGCAGCAGCCGCGGGGGGTTCTTCATCCGCAAGGCGGCGAAGCCGCCCCACAACGAGGAACGGTGAAGTCGTTCCGAGGAGTAACTGGCGTAGGCGAGGGGGAGCTTCAGTAACCCTTGGGCGGCGAAGCCGCCCTGACGTTAAAGCGGCGCAGCCGCTGTGGGCTCCCTCCGCCTCTGGGCGGCGAAGCCGCCCCTTAAACGAATGACGGTGAAACAGTTCCAAAATGCCCTTGCCCTCTGGGCGGCTTTGCCGACCCCTGACAAGGAACGGCGAAGCCGTTCCGAGTATAAAGCGGGGTAGCCCCGGGGGGGCACACTCAACCCCTGGGCAGCGAAGCCGCCTCTCAACGAGGAACGGCGTAGCCGTTCCGAGGCATGAGTGGAGCGCTTCCCTACCCCCTGGCCGGCGAAGCCGGCCACTAGCTGAGGTGAGATTATGCGAACTAAAATTCTTCGAAGAATCACAAATCTAGACGGCGAAGCCGGACCCGGGGTTTTTAAGGGGCGGAGCCCCTTAACGAGCGCGCGCAGCGCAGCGAGTCTATATTATATACAACCCGATGTGTGACAGATAGCTCACTGACTCATTCACGTATACAAATTCCCGACCACTTCCGGACGTGATGGGAAGACGAAATTTTTACAGGTCGTGGAGAAAAAATATTCATCGGAGGGAAAAGTCCGAAAACTCGAAAAAGTCGATCGGTTTTCGAGATATATCGATCCGAATTAACATTGGAGCCTTATGGGACTAAAACATATTCCATTTTTTGCCTACTTAAAAATGTCACGGGAACATGAAATGTCACTCACGGAAACTAGATTTTTTGGCCGATTTTTTGATGCGAAACATTTTGCCGTATTTTGATTGAAAGTATTTTTTATCATTTTTTTAAATTTCCAATGCTTTTCTTATGGGCCTATCTTTGGATTTTTTTTAAACCAACTTTAAATCGTTGTAGGAATAAGTCCTTCACGTATGAGATACTAGATTTTTTGGTTGATTTTGTAGTGTCGTTTTCTTTGCAATATTTTGATTTAAAGTATTTTTTTTAACTTTTTCAAATTTTCAATGCTTTTCTTATGGGCCGAATTTCGGAATTTTTTTCACCAATTTGCAATAATCGTAGGACAAATTCACTTTAATGCAAGATACTAGATTTTTTATTCAATTTTTCGGCTATCTTCATGTATCCAAAGGACGAAAGAATTTCGAGTTATTAACGATTATGTATTTCCATTGAAATTGCGACTCCTACAACGTTTGGTAACTTACAATACATCCGCCGTGAAGTTTGCATTCCCTCAACACACGATTTTAAATTTTTCGGAATTTTTTTCTGCCACTTCCCGACGACATACGGCCACGAAATTAACGTGAGTGACGTCTTTTTGTTGCCCCTACGTGCCGCTACCCGGAGAACGCAGAATACTTAATTTAAACGGATGACACCGTCGAAAAAGCATGCTTACACTACAGCTACAGAGCCGAAATTTTTATCCAAGGTAAACGATGCCGCGTTATACAGAACAAGCACTTTAGGTCCCCCGAAAACCCCCTGTGAACCCCCCAAAAAAATAAAAATTACCTAATAAGTCGTATATTTCGTGTACCATTCATCCAAGGTGTATCGTTTTTATTGATTCCGAATGGGAATTGTGTCGGCTATATTTACGCGTCATGTTCAATTATCCTGCCCCAATTACTCACCCGCAATAAAACTTCAAATTTTTAAATGTACATTTCTTAACAAAATAGTAGAGTAATAAATGGGGCTCATGGACATGGACACCTAAAGGCGAATTTTTTAAAACACTTCCTCATAAGGTACGGCTACGAAATTCACAGGAGTTATGCCTTATTAAAGCGCCTATGCACCGCTATGTGGAGAACACAGAATTGGAAATCTAAATATTAATAATACGGTAAAATTCATTGTTTCCCTACAGCTAGATCGCTGGAATTTTTATTGTAGGTAGACAAAGACCTTTTATGCAAGAAAATTCCTCTAAATTTTACGTGGCTTCCTTAAAGACCAGGGAAAAAATTATTTTTTTTCTGTAAATAGCATGTTCTTTGGTGTTTTAACATATTTAAGCAGTAATTCCCTTCTCCTATGACTCATCGCTAAGTAATTTCTTACGATGATTGTGACCGTAGTCAGTACACTCACAAAAAAACCCTGGAAACTCCCAGGACCGCCTTAAAAACATCGTTATAAATTAAAAAGATGCCACAATCACGGCTAGCATGCGTCTACATCCTCCAATTTTATCCCCCGGCAGCGTTCGTAAACGATAGGGGATAGCCGGTAGTTCTCACTGCTTGGTAAGGAGTGAAAACCCGGGCGGCGAAGCTCCCCCAGCTCCAGGAACGTCGGACGCACTCCGAGGAGTCAGAGGCGAGGAAAAACTCCGAGAACCCTCGGGCGGCGAATCCGCCCCGACACGCGGAGCACCCGAACGTGTGTCTTACGAGGGGGGAGGGCGACGATACCCCCTGGGCGGCGAAGCCGCCCACGGGCGAGGAACGGCGAAGCCGTTCCGAGGAGTCGATGGCCCGGGGGACCATTTATGAGGACTACGTGCAGCAGCCGCGGGGGGTTCTTCATCCGCAAGGCGGCGAAGCCGCCCCACAACGAGGAACGGTGAAGTCGTTCCGAGGAGTAACTGGCGTAGGCGAGGGGGAGCTTCAGTAACCCTTGGGCGGCGAAGCCGCCCTGACGTTAAAGCGGCGCAGCCGCTGTGGGCTCCCTCCGCCTCTGGGCGGCGAAGCCGCCCCTTAAACGAATGACGGTGAAACAGTTCCAAAATGCCCTTGCCCTCTGGGCGGCTTTGCCGACCCCTGACAAGGAACGGCGAAGCCGTTCCGAGTATAAAGCGGGGTAGCCCCGGGGGGGCACACTCAACCCCTGGGCAGCGAAGCCGCCTCTCAACGAGGAACGGCGTAGCCGTTCCGAGGCATGAGTGGAGCGCTTCCCTACCCCCTGGCCGGCGAAGCCGGCCACTAGCTGAGGTGAGATTATGCGAACTAAAATTCTTCGAAGAATCACAAATCTAGACGGCGAAGCCGGACCCGGGGTTTTTAAGGGGCGGAGCCCCTTAACGAGCGCGCGCAGCGCAGCGAGTCTATATTATATACAACCCGATGTGTGACAGATAGCTCACTGACTCATTCACGTATACAAATTCCCGACCACTTCCGGACGTGATGGGAAGACGAAATTTTTACAGGTCGTGGAGAAAAAATATTCATCGGAGGGAAAAGTCCGAAAACTCGAAAAAGTCGATCGGTTTTCGAGATATATCGATCCGAATTAACATTGGAGCCTTATGGGACTAAAACATATTCCATTTTTTGCCTACATAAAAATAACACGGGAACATGAAATGTCACTCACGGAAACTAGATTTTTTGGCCGATTTTTTGATGTGAAACATTTTGCCGTATTTTGATTGAAAGTATTTTTTATAATTTTTTTAAATTTCCAATGCTTTTCTTATGGGCCTATCTTTGGATTTTTTTTAAACCAACTTTAAATCGTTGTAGGAATAAGTCCTTCACGTATGAGATACTAGATTTTTTGGTTGATTTTGTAGTGTCGTTTTCTTTGCAATATTTTGATTTAAAGTATTTTTTTTAACTTTTTCAAATTTTCAATGCTTTTCTTATGGGCCGAATTTCGGAATTTTTTTCACCAATTTGCAATAATCGTAGGACAAATTCACTTAAATGCAAGATACTAGATTTTTTATTCAATTTTTCGGCTATCTTCATGTATCCAAAGGACGAAAGAATTTCGAGTTATTAACGATTATGTATTTCCATTGAAATTGCGACTCCTACAACGTTTGGTAACTTACAACACATCCGCCGTGAAGTTTGCATTCCCTCAACACACGATTTTAAATTTTTCGGAATTTTTTTCTGCCACTTCCCGACGACATACGGCCACGAAATTAACGTGAGTGACGTCTTTTTGTTGCCCCTACGTGCCGCTACCCGGAGAACGCAGAATACTTAATTTAAACGGATGACACCGTCGAAAAAGCATGCTTACACTACAGCTACAGAGCCGAAATTTTTATCCAAGGTAAACGATGCCGCGTTATACAGAACAAGCACTTTAGGTCCCCCGAAAACCCCCTGTGAACCCCCCAAAAAAATAAAAATTACCTAATAAGTCGTATATTTCGTGTACCATTCATCCAAGGTGTATCGTTTTTATTGATTCCGAATGGGAATTGTGTCGGCTATATTTACGCGTCATGTTCAATTATCCTGCCCCAATTACTCACCCGCAATAAAACTTCAAATTTTTAAATGTACATTTCTTAACAAAATAGTAGAGTAATAAATGGGGCTCATGGACATGGACACCTAAAGGCGAATTTTTTAAAACACTTCCTCATAAGGTACGGCTACGAAATTCACAGGAGTTATGCCTTATTAAAGCGCCTATGCACCGCTATGTGGAGAACACAGAATTGGAAATCTAAATATTAATAATACGGTAAAATTCATTGTTTCCCTACAGCTAGATCGCTGGAATTTTTATTGTAGGTAGACAAAGACCTTTTATGCAAGAAAATTCCTCTAAATTTTACGTGGCTTCCTTAAAGACCAGGGAAAAAATTATTTTTTTTCTGTAAATAGCATGTTCTTTGGTGTTTTAACATATTTAAGCAGTAATTCCCTTCTCCTATGACTCATCGCTAAGTAATTTCTTACGATGATTGTGACCGTAGTCAGTACACTCACAAAAAAAACCCTGGAAACTCCCAGGACCGCCTTAAAAACATCGTTATAAATTAAAAAGATGCCACAATCACGGCTAGCATGCGTCTACATCCTCCAATTTTATCCCCCGGCAGCGTTCGTAAACGATAGGGGATAGCCGGTAGTTCTCACTGCTTGGTAAGGAGTGAAAACCCGGGCGGCGAAGCTCCCCCAGCTCCAGGAACGTCGGACGCACTCCGAGGAGTCAGAGGCGAGGAAAAACTCCGAGAACCCTCGGGCGGCGAATCCGCCCCGACACGCGGAGCACCCGAACGTGTGTCTTACGAGGGGGGAGGGCGACGATACCCCCTGGGCGGCGAAGCCGCCCACGGGCGAGGAACGGCGAAGCCGTTCCGAGGAGTCGATGGCCCGGGGGACCATTTATGAGGACTACGTGCAGCAGCCGCGGGGGGTTCTTCATCCGCAAGGCGGCGAAGCCGCCCCACAACGAGGAACGGTGAAGTCGTTCCGAGGAGTAACTGGCGTAGGCGAGGGGGAGCTTCAGTAACCCTTGGGCGGCGAAGCCGCCCTGACGTTAAAGCGGCGCAGCCGCTGTGGGCTCCCTCCGCCTCTGGGCGGCGAAGCCGCCCCTTAAACGAATGACGGTGAAACAGTTCCAAAATGCCCTTGCCCTCTGGGCGGCTTTGCCGACCCCTGACAAGGAACGGCGAAGCCGTTCCGAGTATAAAGCGGGGTAGCCCCGGGGGGGCACACTCAACCCCTGGGCAGCGAAGCCGCCTCTCAACGAGGAACGGCGTAGCCGTTCCGAGGCATGAGTGGAGCGCTTCCCTACCCCCTGGCCGGCGAAGCCGGCCACTAGCTGAGGTGAGATTATGCGAACTAAAATTCTTCGAAGAATCACAAATCTAGACGGCGAAGCCGGACCCGGGGTTTTTAAGGGGCGGAGCCCCTTAACGAGCGCGCGCAGCGCAGCGAGTAGGTGTGTATAAAGTGAAAGACTTGAGTGACAAAGAGGAAGTAATTAGTGAGAACGACTTTTTGAATAAGGCTGTTCATATTCCCATAGTTGACTGTGACTATGTTTTCGTTGCTACAATAATTCATTCCCTGTGGGAATGAAATAATTTTTAAAGGTTAGTTGAAAAGATATTGCAGTGTGTTTCACGATTTTCACTCTTTCCGATTTCCATTATATGATATTTTATTCCTTTCCAGGAATGGGTTGTGGTGGAGTTTGCGGAGACGAAGGAGTGCAAGGCAATCCCAAGTTCTTGGTTGTCGGAATCTAAGGAGGAATGTTTCTTCCCCCCCTCAAGTCTTCCGGAGCGGGAGGTTCGCTTTTATATTAAATCTTGTGTGGCAGCGAAAAAAGAATGGCCTCAATACCAGGTCCGCCATTTTGCCCAAAGCATAATGTTTAGTCTTTTTGAATTCCCTCCAGGTGGCGATGGAGATGGAGGGAGAGGTCTAGTGCGCATGCGCTGGGCCGACTAGGAGTATCGTCTCGCCCGGCATTCTTCCTCACTCTTACGCCGAACCGTTCCTTGTAAAGTTGATCTGCATTCTTATCCACTATTAAAGAAGTTCAGCTGAATAACAGATTTCACTTTATTTCAACATAAAATTTGGTCCTTCGGGCCGGATCATTCCGGTGTTTACTACGATTCCAGCGTTTATTACGTGCAGTATTGTGAAATTTTTCTACTTTTGTCGGCACTTAATGGACTTTTATTTTAAGGTGGAAATTTCTAGAAGCCACGTGGTTCGGACATCTTTCTTCAATTGTGATGGGTTTTCTACGACTCCATCTGCCAGGGTGTGTGCGTCCCTAGGACTTTGAAGAAGTTTCTGCTCTACACGGCCTGCTTCAACTTCATCTGGTTCTTGGTGAGATTGACTTGACTGCTGAAACTTTTATTCCTTCGATCGTCTTATTTCGTGTTCAATCATCCCTTTGAAGTATGTCGAAGGATCTAGAGGGCCTCGTGCAAACTCAAATGAGTAAAAGTGAACTTATTTCTCGTTTTTGGTCAAATACGATGAAATTGGGCAAGGACAGACTAACCGCTAACTTACTCGAGAAACGGAAGGACTTGCTTGATTCGTATTGGAATGCATTTCTTTCGGGCCACTGCGTAGTTTTGGAGCAAGCCGAAGCCGCTAAGACAGAGTACGTGAAAAATGATCACTTCTCGCGGGTGGAGGAGCTTTAAATCGACGCTTTGTCTAACATATCTGATTACGTGTCTCAATTAAAACGATCGAATTCATGTGAAAATGAAGTATCACGTAGCGCCTCAGTTAATTCTAATCTTCCGAAAATAGAATTACCTGTTTTTTCTGGCGACTTGTTAGAATGGGAAAGTTTCAAAGAGCAATTCCAAAAGCTAGTGGACGAGGCGCCAGACTAATCAAATGTGCACAAACTTTTGTATCTTAAAACTCACCTACGTGGGCCTGCCGCTGAAGTAATACAGAATTTGCCTATCTCTGGGGCGAATTACCAAGGGGCATGGAATGACTGAGAAGCGGTATGGCAGCGCTAGAGTTCTTTCAAATTTCCATATGAAGGGTTTGTTTGAACTCCCAAATATGCAAAAGGCGACTTCCTTTGAACTGAAGCGAGTCCTAGATCAATTTCGCCTAACTATTAGGGTATTTGAAAGCCTTCAAAAGCCAGTTGAAGCATGGGACGAATGGTTCTTATTCCTTTTAGTCAGTAAACTCGATTCTTCTACACGGTTCCAGTGGGAATTATCTCACTCAGAAATGAGTGCGGTGCCGTCCTTTGTGAGTTTGTCTGATTTCCTTGAAAACCGAATTCGTGCCTTGGACGCTTCAAGAGAAGTAGCTTCTTCCAATTCGGCTTCAAATTCAGAGTCAAAAAGGGGTCGAAATAACTCAGTGAAATCCCCGAATCAGGCGAGTAAAATGTTGAATGCAGTATCGTCAAAGTCTTCGAGAAGAAATAATGCCGCTTGTCCGCTCTGTTCAAGGGGTCATTTTTTGAGCTATTGCTTAGGTTTAAGGCTCTTAAACCTGAGGAACTAAGAGAAGTAGTCATCAAGCTTTCTCTTTGCCTAAATTGCCTTTCTCGTCATCACGAAGCGAGTCGGTGTCGATCATCAGGTCGGTGTCTAGCGTGTGGCAGCAAGCACCATACGCTACTGCATGAAGCATTTCCGAGACTCGCGAATAATCCTCAATCGTCTGATGCCATACCATCAAAGTCGCCCACGATTTCCCCTTCGACTTCCCCCGGCGCAGTGTTATGTCGCGCAAGCTCTTCAAGTCGAGTGGTTCTCTTAGCGACTTTTTATGCCCAGGTTGAATCACTTACGGGAAAATGTATCACAGTGAGAGGACTCATAGACACTGGGTCTGATACGTCTTTTGTTACGGAATGGTTGGCGCAAACTCTGGGACTTCGGGGATCTAAGGTCAGCGTTCCGATCATGGGCATACAAGGTCATGAAGTGCTTTGAGCATGGTAAACGTGACAGTTACATCTTCCTTCGACAGAAACTTTAAACTAGATCTTCAAGCCTAGGTGTTTAAAAGGCTAACCGCTCTTACGCCCTCCCACTATGCAAAATTGCACCCATGGTCTCATCTGGAGGGGTTGACCTTTGCGGATCCAACTCATGCTATTCCTTCATCAGTTGACCTCATCTTGGGCGCCGATGTCTGCGGGGAAATACTTTTAAGTGAAGTTCGCGAGGGGCCTGTAGGAAGTCCTACTGCTCGTTTAACTCCTTTTGGATGGGTGTTAATGGGACCTGTTTCGCGTGCGAAGGATATGCAATTTCAAAATGACTGTGCTACCGCTATGCATGTGCAAGCATATGAAAGGGTGATGGATGAGATTCAGAAATTTTGGTCCCTTGAGGAAGTTTCCACGGTAACACCGCCGTCAGAAGAGGATTCTTATTGTGAAAATCATTTTAAAACGACCCACCGCAGGGACTCTGATGGGAGATATGTAGTACGTTTGCCATTCAGGCCAAACACTTCGCTGAAATTGTATCCTTCTCGGGAGTCAGCTATGAAATTATTTTTGAAAAACGAGAATCGACTCAGAAGTCAACCTGTTTTGAGGGAGAAGTATGCCGCATTTATGACGGAATACTTAAATCTAGGTCACATGGAACTTACTAGTGCGATCGATCAATTATATTACTTGCCACACCATGCTGTTTCGAAAGAAAATGACGAAACGCGTAAAGTTCGAATTGTATTTAATGCATCTTTTAAGAGTGCCTCTGGTAATTCTTTAAATGATTTATTGTTGAGTGGACCTCGTCAGCAACCGGATTTGTGGTTGATTCTAACGCGTTGGCGTTTTTTTCGAGTGGCTTTTACTTCGGACATAGTGAAAATGTTCCGCCAAATTCGATTGCATGAGGACGACTCAGACTTTCAACGTGTTATTTGGCGTAAGGATCCTTCCGAAATAATCTCAGATTATAAGCTGACTACGGTTACTTACAGTACGGCTCCAGCCCCCTTCCTAGCTATCAGAGTACTCCGGCAATTGGTACATGACGAGGGTCATTCATTCCCTTTGGGAGCTAAAGCAGTGGCACGGCATTCTTATGTGGATGACATTCTTTGTGGTGCAGTTAATGTAATTGATGCTATGGACGTTAAGAGACAGTTAATCGAATTGCTAGCGAGGGGAGGATTTCCATTAAGTAAGTGGGCATCTAACGAACCCAGTCTTTGTTCGGATGATGAAAATCCGTCGAAAGTATTTTCTGACTCAGAAGTGGTTGCTACCTTGGGAGTAAGATGGTCACCAGTGTTAGATACATTTAGTGCGAGGGTTGCTCATCCGACCGGCCAAGAGGCAGTAGTGACTAAGAGAACTGTGCTTTCCAAGATAGCCCGATTATTTGATCCATTAGGTTGGATGGCGCATGTACTAATTGTGGCCAAAATTATATTGCAAAACTTGTGGCTGTCCAAAGTAGGATGGGATGAAGTTCTATCTTTGAAACTTACTGAACGTTGGCAGAGTTTTAGGTCTTCACTATCCAAGTTAGAGCAAATCAGTATCCCTAGATGGATAGGTACTAAAGAGGCGAATGTGTCTTTCATTTCTCTCCATGGTTTCTGCGATGCTTCTGAGAGGGCATACGCAGCAGCAGTGTATTTGCGTGTTGCTGAGGAGGGGGAGGATGGCTATGTTAGCCTGTTGGCCGCTAAAACGAAAATCGCCCCGTTAAAGCTTGTTAGTGTGCCTCGCCTTGAATTTTGTGCAGCTGTACTTTTAACTCGCTTCCTGGTGAAAATAGTGGAGGGTCTTCAGTTCGTGTCTGTGCCAGTATTCTCCTGGACAGATTCAGCAGTTTCTTTGGCCTGGATCCGTGGCCACCCCTCAAGGTGGAAGACCTTCGTGGCTCATCGCGTCGCGGAGATCCAGACGTCGCTTCCGGGGGCCCAGTGGAGCTACGTCAACACCAAGCTCAACCCAGCTGATGCCGCAACCCGTGGGATCAGCCCTGACGAACTGATGGACTCCTCTCTCTGGTGGAGTGGACCACCATGGCTTGCCGGCCGGGAAGAGGGGTGGAGCTGTGGGAAACCCGAATCATCAGGTGCTGAGGATTCGGAGATGCGGATGGCCGTAAACCACTCTGCAACTTCCCTTCATAACTCAGGTGATGTATTCCAAAGATTTTCATCATACCTGCGCATGCTAAACGTCATGTCTCTGTGCCTAAGGTGGTTACACAATTTCAGGGATAAAATCCACCAACGCTCGGGGTTTGTCTCCCCCGAGGAGCGTGCCCAAGCTCTGACTGCTGTAATCAGGAGCACGCAGTCCACAGCATTCCGAGACGAACTTGCAGCCTTGACGTCTGGGAAATCCCTGAAAAGGTCCTCACCCCTGCTACTTCTTCGACCGTTTTGCGATGCGGATGGACTACTTCGCGTGGGTGGTCGGCTAAGAAATGCAATGCTGGACTATGACGAGAAACATCCCATCATCATTCCAAAGGATCACCATTTCACCGTGCTACTGGTGCGCCACGCACACGCAGTCACCCTTCATGGCGGACTGCAAGCTACAGCAGCGTACCTAGCGCAACGGTACTGGATCATCCGCAGCCGCGTGGTGGTGAAGCGAGAAATCAGGACCTGTGTGACCTGCGCCCTGTTTCGTGGAGAGACTCTGGTGCAACGCATGGGTGATCTTCCAGAAGAAAGGGTTAAACCCCAAAGACCATTCTTATCTACTGGACTGGACTATGCTGGTCCATTCCTCCTGAGGGCTACTAAGGGTCGGGGGCACAAAGCATATAAAGGATATATTTGCCTTTTTATCTGTATGGTAACGAAGGCCGTTCACCTTGAATGTGTATCTGATCTTACCACTAACACTTTTCTCCTTGCTTTTCGCAGATTTGTTTCGCGAAGAGGTGCTTGTTATTTTCTCTACAGCGACAACGCCTCAACCTTCCGAGGAGCTGCGCAAGAATTGAAGACAATGTTCCAGCAATCCTCATCCTTCTATAAAGAAGTCGGCTGTCAGCTGAGCAACACGGGGACGCAGTGGACCTTTATCCCACCGTACGCGCCGCACTTCGGAGGCTTATGGGAGGCAGCGATAAAATCTACTAAATTTCATTTACGTCGCGTAATTGGCGACCAAATCCTTACATTTGAGGAGATGACTACGCTACTCTGCCAAATTGAATCATGCCTTAATTCTCGGCCACTCTCGCCTTTGAGCAATTCGGTAGATGATTTAACGCCGTTAACTCCCGGGCATTTTCTAATTGGGGAACCTCTGGTTGCCTTGTCAGAACAACCAACATTCACCAACGGAAGAGACTTGACTAAGAAATATAAACTCTTAATTCAAATGAGGGATAACTTTTGGACTAGATGGTCAAGGGAATATCTCCATCAACTGCAAAATCTTCCCAAATGGCGACAAACTTCGCCTAACTTGACTGTTGGGGCATTAGTTGTCGTGAAGGATTCTTTGTTACCCCCAACTAAGTGGCAAATGACGAGAGTAGCGGAAGTATGTCCTGGGAATGATGGTTTAGTTAGAGTCGTAAAACTAAAGACTTCAAAGGGTTTTATTCTGCGCCCTGTCAATAAGATATGTATATTGCCTAACTAAATATTTATTATTAAATTACTTGTTTCGGTGGTAAGCCATATTCATTTTTGTATGTTTTCTTTCATTCTGTAAGTTGGCTGCCCCGATCTTTTTGTCACGGCGGGCGGCTATAAATGTTAAGGTAATTATTTCGACATTGCCGAGGCGGGCGGTATGTTTAGTCTTTTTGAATTCCCTCCAGGTGGCGATGGAGATGGAGGGAGAGGTCTAGTGCGCATGCGCTGGGCCGACTAGGAGTATCGTCTCGCCCGGCATACTCACTCACTCTTACGCCGAACCGTTCCTTGTAAAGTTGATCTGCATTCTTATCCACTATTAAAGAAGTTCAGCTGAATAACAGATTTCACTTTATTTCAACACATAACAGGTGTGTTATTTTATTTTGCCAGTTGCTGTGGGTTTGTGGATTTGACTCTGAAAAATTATATTTTAGCTTATTTACGTAAATTATATATAAGCATATTATATAGTTATTATTAGTATTATATATATTAGCGTAAATTATATTTAAGCTTACTAACATCTAACCATCTCCAGGGAAATTTATAAAGGCTGTTGAGTTAGAGAGGGATGCAGTTGATACGTCAGACGTCGATGCCCACCGTCCTTTGGGGCGAGGTTATCGTAAAAGGAAAGCTGCTATCATTGATAGCGATGAAGAAAGGTTTACCGAGAAGACTCCGGCCAGAATTAGGAGAAATTGTAAGTCCCTTTTTAAAGATATCATATGACTGAATTAAGAATGCAATGCTTAAGCAATAAATCATGCATGTAAATAAATAAACATCTGAAAGTATTGTATGCGAGAAAATCTTTTCATATGAATAACTTGTTCTCTCATTATCAGTCTCTGACTGTGATGATTCATCTCCTGAGAGATGTGAGAGGCGCCTCTCCACCATAACCCCTCCAGTGTTTTCACCAAGTCAGAGTAAGTTTCTTTCAAATATTTCAGTTTTTTGTACTGATGCCTACGACAGTTAGTGGGACATTAATCTTTACAATTTCAGGTGGCACTATCTTTTTGAAGTAGTGGAAATTTTTATAAATCATCGTTAATAATAAATTTTGCTTAGCGGAACTGTTAAATTCTCGAGAAGTCCTATGTAAGTGGTGGCCCTACTCTCAAGGTTTACCATATTCAATCTTGAATAGCAAAGATTCTTTCATAGAAATATTCAGGGACTTCTATAAAATTAACAACTAAAATGGCACTTGCAACTTTCAAGCAGGTGTTAGTAGTGTAGGAATGGCGATTCCACCCAGTTATCACTCTCCAGATCTCTTCTCACGCTCCACATGCATCCGGTCCCAACGCTTCGAGTTTATCAACTCAAGACTCGAGCGTGAGAATGACTCTGACGTGATCCGTGGGAGCGTAACCACTTCAAGTCAGTTATGCTTGTCCCCCTCTGAGGATATAAAAACGCGACTCGATCGGAGCAGACTCATTCTCTTCCTTCAAGCAGTCAGCATAGACATCTTCACCTAAAGAAGTCAGTAAAATTAGGAGGACCGCCCTTAGAGCCAGCACAGCAATCTTCACTTAAAGAAGACAGTAAAAAATTCGAGAACCTTCCTCAGGACCAGCATAGCTATCGTCGATATAAGAAGTCGTCAGAAATCAGGAGGACCAACTCAGACAGTGAATTGGTGAGTGTCAGCCTGATTCCATATTATTTTGGTTATATTTATAATAAGTCCACAGAAATGAAAGGTCATTAAATCCGATAATACTGATCAGAGCGCCTAAAAAATCCTTACGAGTGACTTTCACACAACTAGCATTCATCCGTAATATTTTTCTCGTAAAAACCCTTTTCAGGGTATTTAAGGGTATTTAGGGTACGGAAAAATCCTGGTCCTAGTACTCTCATTTTCACCCAAAAATTCGGGGGGCATAAATATAGAAACAATTCCGTTGAAAAAATTTTGACAAAGCAAGTAGTTTAGATTTGGTGGGCTAATTTATGAGTGATGGTATTAGGAGAATATATGTTAGCAGCAGGTAGCTTTGCAAGAAAATCTTTAATAACTCCGTTATTTGAAGGAATTTGGGTAGAGTTTAAAGAAAAAAGTTTCTTTGTTTTTCAATGTGCATAAGATGCAGCAATCAAATTCTCTGTGACCCTTAAGGGTTTTGTTTCAGGGTACTCAAGTACCCTTATTTTCCATGTTAGGGTTTTAAGAAATATAAGAAAACTTGTTCATCTTGCAACTCTATACACGAAGCACCGCTTGATTTTTTCATAATTACCCCCCAAAGTGTCCAAAAATCGGTTTCAAGTTAAGAGAGGACTTAAAAAATTTCTCTCTTCTTGGGGACAATATAAATCTGTTAATATCTTTCTTATTTGAAGTGATAAATGTAAACTGTAAAAGGTATAGGTGATAATATTTAACTACCCTTCGAATATAAAACTCAAAATTTCTCAGACCCTCATGGGGTCAGGGTCAGGGGTGTCTTGCTCCCTTATTAAAGGAGTTAACCTTTCGATGTTTCTGACAAATATTGTTGCTCCTGCAACGTTATACATGAATTAATAATTTGTTTTTTCAAATTCGCTCCGAAAGCCCTTCAAAAATTAACATTAAAATTATATTTGGACTTAAAAATTTCTCGTCCGGTGAAGCATATTTAACCTTATCTTCTTTAGTTAAAGTCATAAAAATATGATACAAATAGGAATTAAGGTTAATTTTAATTACCTTTATAAATTATTATCTGAACTTTATGAAACCCTGTATGATTCAGGGTCAGGATACTTAGGTACCTCTAATTAGATTGTTACACTATTGATATTTATTACAGGAAACAAGCTAAATTGATAGCTAAATAAAATCCTATAACTGAAAAAATGTTTAAATTCCTGTGCAGAAAAATGCATTGACTTGCATTTGCATGATTCGATTAATTTTGATTCCACCGTCTAAACGAGCTAGTTGTTCCCGGTATACTTCTTTATGATGTACATTTTAATTATATTTAACCATGTTTCATATATAACTTAACTATTTTATGCAGGTACTTCATTTGATATCGAACTTTTAGCGAGAACACTTGTATCCCCAATTAATTAAGTTTATCTCTCCTCTTCAAACAGGATACTGAATCATCAAATATGTCATCCTTCATATCCACCATTCTAAACAATTTTAATGCCGGGCGTAATGTGACCCCACAGGAGCTAGAACAGGCGCTTGCGTATGTCAATGAACGCATTATATTTTATGACGAAAAATTAGATGATCTTCAAACATATAATCAATTAAAATATACACTTGATAAGGCGAAAGGTAGGAAATTTTGCAATTTCTGTGAAATATACTATCAGGTAGACCAAGCATTACCACATGAAAACACTAATGAACACAGACGTAATGCAACAGCTCAGTTAGGTAGGGGTTTCATGGAAGTAGAATCAGCTATTGGATCCCGAGTAAAAACATTTTGGATAACTTCAGTTGATGAGGACGGAAGCCGTGACGTAGTTTCCTTTTTGAATGATATAAAGGCACAAACTTTAGACAAAATAATTGAAACACTGAATGAATATAATTCATTAAAGGTCAATCTTATTCTAATATGTCAATTTAAGAAAGGTGAGGGAGAGCAAATGGAAGCATCTTTCAAAACACCAAATCGTCGTGTTTTCGTTTCTGATGTTATTGAAGATTATATTGACGAAGCTTTCTCAAAACTTTTAAAAGAAAAGTCTGAATTCCAAGCTAAAGGATCACGATGGACTTTAGATCATGTAGTTGGGATGGAATTGCGGATTAACAAATATAAACCATTAAGAGGTTCCACTTATATTCCACTTCCCACCAATATCGCTAGGAAAAATGCTATAATTAATGTTAAAAACAATGACCATTACTGCTTCAAGTACGCTGTCTTTTCGAAGAATGTCCAACGTCCCGATTGGATTCCAAATTTTGACACCATTGAATTTCATAATGCTTATGATTGGGATTGTATTAAATATCCCGCCCAATTGAAAGATATTCCAAAATTTGAGAGAGTCAACAGTATTTCGATAAATGTATTTGGATTAGATGAAAGAAATAACGTTTATCCCATGAAAATTGTAGACGTTGAGCTTCCGGACCATCGAGACTTGCTATACATTTCAAACGACACTACCGCGCATTATTGTTGGATTAAGAATTTCAATAGACTCTTAAGGTCCCAAATTACAAAACACCAGCACAAAATCCTTATTTGCAAACGCTGCCTCACTCATTACAATGATGAAGAAATACTAGATGCTCACAAAGAATTGTGTCGAAGTACGGGCGAGCCTACCAAAATTGTTATGCCTAGCGAAGAAGATAAAATTTTAAAATTTACTCAAATTAATAATTTATTTAGAGTGCCGTTTGTAATTTACGCAGATTTTGAATGCCTCCTGGAGAATATTTCTTCTTGCGAACCAAATCCACAAGCCTCTTTCACACACAAGATACAAAAACATACTCCATTCAGCTTTTGTTACATGATGATTACACCTGATGGATGTTTGGAACCCAAATTATATAGAGGAAAAGACGCGACACGGGTTTTCATCGAATGCATGAAAGAGGAAGCGCAAAAAGTATTTTCACTTTACAAAAAAATAATTCCGATTTCATCCCTGAGTGATGAAGAGGAAACAGAGTTTGTAAATGCCACTGTTTGTCACATTTGTGAGAAAGGTTTAGATAATGAGAGGGTTAGAGACCATGATCATTTGACGGGGAAATATCGTGGTCCAGCACACTCTGATTGTAATATAAAATATAAAATGCCAAAATTTCTCCCAATCTTCATCCATAATCTCTCATCCTATGATGGACACTTTATTGTTCGCGAATTGAATTACGACGAGAGGCAAATATTTGTAATTCCAAATTCAGAAGAAAAGTATATTTCTTACGGAAAATCTATCGATGAAAATTTTAGCATAAGATTTCTCGATTCCTATCGCTTCATGGCAGCATCTTTGGCCTCATTGGTTGCGAATTTGAAAGAGTTTAAATTTACGCAGAAAGTTTTTGGTGAAAAAACACATTTAGTCACGCGAAAGGGAGTATATCCCTATGAATACACCGATTCTTGGGAAAAACTCGATGAAAATCGTTTACCTTCAAAGGAAAAATTTTTCAGTAAACTTACACAGGAAAATATTTCAAACGAAGATTATGAACATGCAGGCAATGTGTGGAATGCTTTCAACTGCGAAACTCTTGGCGAATACAGCGATGTGTATCTGAAAAGCGATGTAACACTTTTAGCGGATGTGTTTGAAAATTTTCGCAACATGTGCTACAACATTTACAAATTAGATCCCGCATGGTATTATACTGCTCCATCATTAACCTTTGACGCAATGTTGAAATACACCGGAATGGATTTGGAATTGTTGACGGACTATGATATGTTGTTGATGTTCGAGAAGGGAATTCGAGGTGGAATTTCACAGTGCTGTAAGAGATATTGTGAAGCCAACAACAAGTATATGGATATTTATAACTCTAGAGAAAGTACGAACCACTTGACATATTTGGACGCTAACAATCTCTACGGTTGGGCCATGTCTAGACCACTACCATACTCAAATTTTAAGTGGCTTTCATCCCAGGAAATTGAAAATTTAAATAAAGAAAACATTTCAGATGAAAGTGAAGTGGGATATATACTTGAAGTAGACATCCATTATCCACAAAACCTCCATGACTTGCACTCCGATTTTCCTCTGTGCCCTGAAAATAAAATTCCACCCGGTGGCAAACACAAAAAATTGTTGACAACTCTTTATGACAAGGTAAAATATATTATTCACTACGTAAATCTAAAACAAGCTCTTTCCCTAGGTCTCGTTCTGCGAAAGGTACACAGAGTCATCAAGTTTAATCAATCTCCATGGTTGAAACCATACATTGACCTTAATACTAACCGTAGAAAAATAGCAACAAATGATTTTGAAAAGGATTTCTGGAAATTGATATTAAATTCACTTTTCGGTCGTACATTATTGAACCTACGCAAACATATTAATATGGAATTAGTTTCTAGCGAAAAAAGATTGGAGAAATTAATCAATAAATCTCAGTTCTTGGATAGGACAATCTTTCATGAGTCTCTTGTTGGCGTTCATTTAAGAAAAACCTGTATCAAAATGAAAATTCCCATTTACATTGGTTTTTGCGTTCTAGACATTAGCAAAACGTTAATGTATGACTTTCACTATCGAACAATGCTACCTAAATACGACAAAAAAATTTCTCTTGCTTACAGTGACACAGATAGTTTTATATATGACATAAAAACTATCGACTTCTACAGTGATTTGTTAGAAAACCTTGATGCATTCGACACTTCAAATTACTCAAAAGATCACCCTTGTTATTCTGACAAAAATAAGAAAGAAATCGGGAAATTTAAAGATGAATGTGATGGACAAATTATGACTCATTTCGTTGGATTGCGAAGTAAGCTCTACTCGTATAAGGTTCACGGGTGTAAAGAAAAAAAGAAGGCAAAGGGAGTTTCAAAAGCTGTTATTACCAAAAGCATCAATTTCGATGATTATATACATTGTTTACACAAAAATTCTACATAATTTCGTAAAATGAGTGTAATTCGCAGTAAATTGCATCGAATTTATACAATGGAAATGAACAAAGTCACTCTAACTGCTTTTGATGACAAGAGATGTATTTGCGAAGATGGTATCAATACCCTTCCTTGGGGTCATTACAAAATTCCGCGAAAAAGGACGCACAGAGAAGCTTTTTGTGACGATTGAAATTATAAAACAGGCTTCAAAATATTATTCTTTCAGTGTTAACCATGACGCTAACATGGAAACATCCGTTTACCTGCATCTGCGCAGGTCCATCGGGATGTGGAAAGACCACATTTGAGGCCAATTTTTAAAAAAACATAGATTACATGATCGATAGTCCAATAGAGCGGGTAATTTGGTGTTGTAGCCCAGGAAGCGAACCTAGAATACGATCATCTATTCAATTTACACATGAAATACCTCCTTTCGAGGAATTTGATTGTATTCCAACAGTATATGTGATTGATGATTTAATGAGTGAGGGAGCTTATAGCAAAGACGTATGCAAATTGTTCACCAGAGGTAGTCACCATTTTAACATTTCTGTGTTTTTAATTACGCAGAACATTTTTTATGAGAGTCCTCAATCGAGAAATATTTCACTGAATGCTAAATATATAGTAACCTTTAAAAACCCTAGGGATAGGTCTCAATTTGGACACTTAGCGAGACAGGTCTATCCAGAAAAATCGGGGGAGTTGGAGAGGGTATATAAACAGGTTACTCAAGAGCCGTTTGGTTATTTGGTTCTAGATCTTGGACAGGACACAGACGAAAGGTTTCGTTTTAGAACACACATTTTCCCCAAAGACGGGGCAACTGTAGTTTTCATGCCTCAACACGATGAAAAGACTGAAGAACAATAAACATTTGCTCCATGCATTAAAGTGTGCAAGACCAAAACTACGCGCTGCGATATTAAAATCTTCCGACGACGAATTGATCAAAGCCATTTGTGATTGTTGTCTGAATACTCTAAACGGAAATCATAAAATTGATAAGCCATTGAAACAAAAATTATCCAAGCATCGTAACACACTGAGAAAGTTGGCTGAACGGGGAACGAGTTTAAAAAGAAAATGAGCGCTTCTCGTGCAAAAAGGTGGCTTTTTGCCATTACTACTGGGTTCGATTTTAAGCGGTGTGATCGGGAGCCTGCTAGGAAAATGAGTTTGCAGAAAATGCTCGTGGTGAGTCCCGAAGTCTTCGATCGAAGTCATGCGAAGGCTAGGTTGAGTACATTGGATAAAGAAATGAAACTTGTGTTAGCAAGTAAAGGGCTCAAGGATATTGACAAGTGGCATTTGTATAAAAGAATACTCGATAAGTATCTCGACTCAGTTTCAGAATTTAAATCTCCCCTACACGTTCCGATAGTGAAACACTCACCACCAACACGACTATTTGAGGGTAGCGATGCAATGAGAAGGCGGTTAGCCGAAATTAAGAGGACGAATTCAGAGTTGGATTCGACATGGGCACGAATAAAGGAACAAATCGAAAGCGATTCTCCACCGAGAAAAATGAAGCGGATAATAGCAACTCCAAGAGAGCCAAGCACACCTCCAAAGGAGCAAAGAACATCTCCAAAGGAGCGATGGACATCTCCGAGAGCAATTCCAAGGCGAACCAAGCGAAAAAGGGTACCAAAAATGTTCGGGTCAGAGTGGGACACGACGTAATAGCTAGCGTGTACAACAACCCCGCACATCCTCCTGGTTTTTCCACAGATAAAAAATTAAATAAAGCGACTGGAATCCCGATAAAAACAATTCGCGAGTGGTTGGAATCTCAAGAAGCGTACACGCGTCACAAGCCGGCGAGAAAAAAATTTGTTAGAAACCGTTACGAAGTAAACTATATAGATGAGTGTTGGCAATGTGATTTAAACGATTTGAGAAGTTTGAAAAAATACAACAATGGGTTCTGTTACATTTTAACCGTAATAGACATATTTTCCCGTTATGCGTGGGCTAGTCCTCTCAAGTCAAAAAGACCAGAGGAAATTATAGAAGCATTTAAGGTCATATTTCGCGAGCGCAAACCAATGAAAATTCAGAGCGATAAGGGAGGGGAATTCGTTAATAGCAAGTTTAAAAGTTTTCTCTCGAATCAAGGTGTAAAGTTTTACACTACAAATAATCCAGAAATTAAGGCTAGCCTCGTGGAACGCTTTAATCGAACTCTGAAGACAAAAATGTATAAATATTTTACAAAATACACAACTCACAAATATATCGATGTGCTTCCAAAACTCATTAGTTCTTATAACCATAGCACGCATTCTAGCATTGGGATCGCTCCCTCTCAAGTGAATGCTAAAAATGCATTTATCATTGCTAGTCGGAGAAAAAGCTTAAAGAAGACGGATGCAAAATTTAATATTGGTGATTATGTGAGGATTAGTAAAGAGAGGATTCCATTCACCAAAGGATACACACCAAATTATACTAAGGAAATATTTCAAGTTACAAACATTGATCGAATGAAACTAATACCAACCTATAAATTGAATGATTTGAACGGGGAGGATATAAAGGGTAGTTTCTACGCGGAAGAATTAGTCAAAGTTAACGTGTCTCCCGACACGGAGTACAGGATCGAGAAAATATTGAGACGTCGGGGGAGTGGTCCTAAGTTGGAGTATTTTATCAAGTGGGACGGATACCCACCGTCTTTTAACTCGTGGATTTCAGCTTCTTCTGTCAGTAAAATATGAACGAATTTTATCTTACACTACCCAGCGATAGCTCGAGGGATTTTTTCCCAAGAAATACAATCGCTCATTATCGTACAAAGTTAAGTCATCGCATCGATTTAGAAAATAACGAGTGGTATGTCGGTCTAGCTGAGATTTCGATTCCTTCTATTGAGGTAAAAAAAGTTCCCGAAGACACACCTGCTGTTATCGAAAACCTTACTCCAGCGTCTCGCGTAGCAGACGAATTGCCTCCTAAGGATAATAGGACCCGGACTGAAGAGGGATTAGTTCGAGGGGATAAAGAAGTTATAAATGTGAAACTTTTAGATGATTCATACTTTACAATTCCCATTGGTACTTATGACAGTATTGCGGTGGCATTTGCAAGACCATATATTACCTCCAGTACACAAAAACAAACTTACATTTCAAATGAAGTAATGCGTTATATTGATAAACTGAGTGTAAGGATTAATCAGGTTGGAGTTGATGAACGCATATTACCACGGTCTGTGCAAATTTTTGCGAGCGGAGTAAAATACTCGTTGTCTCCAGGAACGTATGATTCGTTTGCTAACTTATTCAATAGAACTTTGTCAGGCTTTAGTGGAAAAGGCAAGGAAAAGATAAAAAATGACCTATCATTATTATCGGCTGTTCTCATTAGACTACCATTTAAAGATTCAACGTTGACAAATGATGAGCTAGCTGAAATCATTAATGGTGCCAGGGCAGAGATTAACACTGAAGGCGACATAGGAAAAAGAGAAAAAAGAAGCATTGCAGCCTCCTCAACAAATATTTACGTTTACACAGATATAATAAAACCTCAACTAGTCGGAGACACCTTGAGTCGTTGCATCCGCATCTTGAATTCAAAAATTGGGGAATATCAAACGTTCAACCCTATTTACTATTACCCCGTCGAGAAAAACAATATCGAGTGTGTTGAAATTCTTTTGGTGGATAAACTCGGTGAACCAATATTTTTTCATAGTGGAGAGCAAAGCTCGATAGTGGTGCTACACTTTATAAAAAAGAACTGATTGACGTTAATACATCATTTAACGGAGAGATGGCGCCGGTGTCGGATCGATATTATGGTTATTATTCCAAACAGGTGGGAGGAGAGATAGGACCCTTGTATAGGGCTTCTTATAGGGTGCAAAAAGGGCGGGGTATCGGGAGTTTTCTCGCGGGTCTGTGGCGATTTGCAAAACCTTTGCTATTTAGTGGGCTTAAGACTGTTGGTAAGGAGGCCGCGAGCGCTGGAGCAGCAGCTCTTGGAGACCTTGGTATAAAACCGGTTAAGGAGATACTGCGCAGTAGAATAAACGATGCGGGTCAGAACTTGAAACGCAAGGCTGAGGAAAAGATAAAAGGTATGTCTGGAGGAGGGTTGAGGATCGTGAAACGTCCTAGGTTAAATAAAATAAAACCAAGTTGCGTAAACAAAAAGCGACAGTCAATCAGAAGTCGAAGAGGAAAGAAGGTCGTTGGAGGAGATATTTTTTCGCTATAATGGCAGAGCATATGCTATCTTCGTTGGATTTGTTCCAGCCCAATCCACCGGTGCAAACTAACATCTTAGCAAAAAGACTCGTGTCCTACAAACCCATATCTTCGCTAGATAATCGATCGGTTATAGAATTCCTGATCAAAGACTCTGGGGATGCGTACAAGGATTTGAATAGCATATATCTTAGACTTAAAGTGAAACTTTGTAAAAAAGACGGGACTGATTACAATGAATCAGCTACCAATCAACCGGGGGTAGTAAACAATATTCTGCACTCTCTCTTCGAGCAGTGTAACGTTTATTTCAATGGGACGTTGGTCACACCGTCAGAGGATAATTACCATTATAGAAGCTATATGGAAAATGTGTTAAACTATGGTACAGATGCGAGCAAAACACATTTACAAAATGTGGGATGGGAGTTGGACTCGGGAGACGATATTAACATGACAGATGCATCAAATTCCGGTTATACAAGGCGCAAGGGCTGGTTTAAGAACAGTGCAGAGGTCGAGTTGTATGGTAAACTGCACGTAGATGTTTTCAACCAGATGCAGTTAATGATGGATCGAGTAGATATCGGTATAAGACTATTGCTATATAATCATGCTTTCTATCTTATGGGAGGGAGTGACGATGGACTATTGAAAATTTTAGACGCAACTTTATACGTTCAACATTTCGATATTAACCCATCCATTTTAGTTGCACATAATAAAATCCTGGAAAACAACAACGCTAAATATCATTACAAACGCACGGAACTGAAAACTTTTACTGTTCCTTCTGGTGGACGAACTTTGAGCCTCGACAATGCGATCGTGGGACGAATACCGAATACAATTATTTTTGCAATGGTTGATAATGAAGCATATGCGGGAAGTCTGAATAAGAATCCATTTGCTCTCTCTCACTATTCGCTCGAGAATTTTTCGCTCTTTGTGAACGGTGTGCAAATTCCATCCGAAGGATTACAATGTAATTTTTCAAGTAAAAAGTATTGGGCACGAGCATATGACACGATATTCTCAGGTAGTGGGATTAAGCATTACAATAGAGGTAATCAAATCACTTACGACATGTTTGGACACGGTTATTTTATGTTAGTCTTCGATCTAACACCCGACGATTCGGGTAATGAGGATTATATAAGTCTAGGTGATAGAGGGGTTGTGAGAATAGAGGCGAGATTTGAAAACGAATTATCGAGAACGGTTACGTGTTTACTTTTCTCAGAGTATGATGCAACATTAGAAATTGATAAAAACAGAAACATTATCACAAACTTTTAGTCATGGATGGGATTCAAATTAACAGGTTACTAAGGCCACTCAGTATATTTCGCGGAGTTTACGCATCTGATAGGTTACCAAAATCACCACAAAATGGGGTTTACATAATAAATTTAGATCCGTCTAATATATCAAGTTCACACTGGGTTGCAGTCTGTTTACACAATCATTTGGCCGAGTATTTCGATTCGTACGCCTTGCCTCCTTTTGTCTCAAATATAAGAAAATTTTTAAAACCATTCTCAGTTGCTCGCAACCGCGTTCAAGTTCAAAGCTTTCGTTCGGACATTTGCGGTGAATACTGCTGCCTCTATACCGCAAGTAAATCATTAGGTCAAACACTACACAAATTCCTCACACACTTTCATCATACCATCCCTCATCTCAACGACTGCCGAGCCCTGAAGCTGTTTCATCAGACCTTCAAGCGAGTGAGGCGGGCCAAATGTCATCCCAGAGCTCAGCGGTGCTGTTCCCGAATAAATATGATGAGCAGGAGGAGGAGTTGATTATTTGAGAAGAATCTGTTACAGAATGCAGATCGTGGTATCTGTGACTTATAGTCAAGGCGGGGTGACGGAGCTTGCAGCCGTCGACGTTGATTCAAATCGTCTATTTTGGGGCAGTTTCAAGAAACATGGGAAGCTCACCGCCGGAGGAAAGAAGCTACGTTTCCCAGACCCCCTGCAACGAGATGAGACTTCCTTCAACGAGGGATTCATTTCTCACGCCGAACTTTCATCTACCCTGGAAGCTATGACTGAGGGTGCAACCGCTCTCTACGCATTCAGCGAAGCAGAGTGTGAGTTCCTGACCGATCTCACGGGACGCACTTTCATCTCTCTCGAAAAAGAGTTAAACTGTCCCCCTCCCGAAAAATGTTCCTTCCTTGCCTTTTCCTGCCTCAATCCCTGTCACAAGTTGCGCAACAGCACTTGCGCATTGAGAGATGCACATTCATTAGCGCAATGGTTTCAATACAACCGTCTAAAGGTGGAAGTTGATCCATGTTCTGATGAATGTTCCCCCACCCCTCCTCCGTCATCATCCTCTAAATAAGGACAATAACGTCACCATACATCAGTCGTCATGCAGACGTCGGAGACCTCGGATCTACATCGTCCACCGGTGAAGAGAAAGAGACCCGCTGAACATCCCATTCCTACTTCATTCCACAACTTTAAGAATTTAGTACTTCAAACTGTGTACTACTTGAACAGTGCAAAAACAAAGAGTGTGTGTATTGGATACGATCCCAGCTGTGACTTTGAATCAGTCGTGCAATTTAATCAAGTTGGAAAAAAAAGTGTAATTGTTTCACAAAGCGAGTGGAAAAATATCTTGAACTGTGAAAAGGACGTGGATTTGTTCTTTTACAAAGGAGAAAAGCATTTTTTTAACTTCCTGTTTGTCTTATGCAAATTACTTTGGGAAGAAGCATTTGGTTATTAAAAAGACTTTTAACTTAAAGGAAGATGAGTGGTTTGCATTTGTGAAACTCTTCAAGCTGATAGATCTTTTCCTCCAGAGACTGTTGGTTGGTCGTGACAAAGTGAGACATTTTCTCGCCACAAAACTAGCAAATAATACCAAGGATTGTGATTTTGAACGTCTTGAATTAGAGGTGGCACTCATAACGTATGGTTCGGCTGATGAATAGCCTGTGTATGAATGAAAGGCTTTTTAACCTCTGGCACGAATGAGAGTTCTGTAAGTTAAGAGTCTTGATGTAAGTTCAACCCCTGGCATCGGGCGTAAAAACCTTGTAAGTTGGACATACATCACGATGGGTGCTATTATCGAATTTCAAGGATTTACAGACAGCGATGGGAATTTCATTGTCAAGGAGTTGGCAATCATCACTGTACAGAACAAATGCTGTAATACGTGGCTATTTAAATTGCCACAGAGACAGCTTTCTACAAAAGAGTCATTCTGGCTGAAAAATAACTATCACGGCTTGTGCGAATACTCTGGAGATGTGGATTATTCAGAATTGGAGAGTATACTTCACAATTATACTAAAAATTTTAAATATCTATTCACAAAGGGTGCTCAAAAAGCTGCCTTCTTAACAAGTCTTTTTCCCAAGGGAATTTGTGTGGCTAATCTGGAACTTTATGGGTGTCCCTCATTCGCGAAATTAACCACGAATGAGGGTTGTTTAATTGAAATCCATATGGATGGTAATCTACAGTGTGCCAGAAAAAATTGTTTTAAGCTGGCTGATTGGTGTATACGAAATAAAATTTGTTGAAATAAAAAAGTTAACCTTTACCCTGTGTTGTTATTTAATAAAAGAGCATAAAATCTTTTAAGACATTTTTTTATTGTCAATAAATATACATATCATCAGCAATTTTGAGTATAAACTTTATCACTCTCAGACGAGTACCTTTAGTAGCCTCTGTGGTACCATAATCCACTTTTGATTGTCTATGGTCTGTGTAACACACAGGTTTTGGACCGTCAATACAATCACTTTGAGTCCTCGTTCCTCCTCCTTTTGCGTAGACTCGAGGTCGGATGCATTCGTACACATCACACCAGATGATTGGGTGCTGCTCTTCCGCCAGGCGCCGCTTTTCCGGATCGGTAATGTCATCCTGAGTGGTTATATTAAATCTCTCCACTACCCCATTCTCATTCTGGAAGCCGGAGAAAGTCACCTTCTGTCCGACCACTTCAAATGTCTTTCTTTGGTGCCGGAATACACAGAAGTAAACTGTGTTAAAAGGTACCGAGAGCACAAAATCTTTGCCTCGATGAGGGATGTATACGATGTAAGTATCAGGATCTGACTGCTTCTCCACCCGGAGATTGGTGTGCTCCAGGGAGGCTTCGGGATCTCTTTGCAGCTCAGCGACAGTTCTGGAGGCCATGGTAACGTTGAATGAGCTAATAATCATTCGGGAGTCATTTATATGCGGGAGTGGGAGGAGTCACGTTGCAACCGCACGTGTTGGGTGATGCAATGTCGGGGGAGAGGGGGACAAGCATAACTGACTTGAACTGGTTACGCTCCCACGGATCACGTCAGAGTCATTCCCACGCTCGAGTCTTGAGTTGATAAACTCGAAGCGTTGGGACCGGATGCATGTGGAGCGTGAGAAGAGATCTGGAGAGTGATAACTGGGTGGAATCGCCATTCCTACACTACTGGTGTTTGGTGGGTGTAGAGATGTTTAAGTCACGTGGTTCGAGTGCTTCCTCTTTTTGACACCCCTCACCAATCGCAGTCGTGCTTGAATTCTTCCAGCGGGTTAAAGCCATTTCACACGGGGTACGTAACGGCACAATCTGATGCGTGTATGACGGTGCAGTCAAAATTGTAGCGTGTAAGAGGTTAGAATTATGATGAAAGTGACCGATTTTGTAGCTTTATATTATGTGAGGATGATGATATTAATAGTAAAAAATCAATTGACTAAACTTAATCAATATTTTCAATGGCATTGTTTCCTTGTGGTTTGTGTTTATAAATTTGTATAAGTCTCCCTTCGCTATTTCATTATTTGTCATTACATCGCTCGAGTGATTCCCTGCTAGCATATAGGTAACATGCAAGCAATAAGGAGTTATATTTCTTATTTATTTTCTTGAATTATTAGCCCTGACTGTTAGTGGTGCGCGCTTGCCATTTCCTTTTGCATATTCATAGGTTGCATTAGTGCATTGTCTATTTTGGCCTAGCTTTCAAAATTGTTTACTCTGAGGTAAATCCTGTGTTAGACAATGTATGTATATATTTAATGTAAATGAAGTCTTTCTTCTTTCTAGGAGCTTCACCATCCCCACCAGCCTAATGCCTTGAAACTGAAGAGGGGGGAACAACTCGGAGGGAAGGTAGCCATATTCCTTTAATGTGGGCTTGCAACGGAAAGCATCTGAAATTAAATTTTAGTAAGGATTTTAGACACAAGTAGTTTTATTGTGCAATTCCCATTTTGAAATAATTTTATAAGCACAACATACCAATAATACAGGCACACGCTCTGGTGGCACTGAACTGGATTTTTTTAGTGTTTAAAAACTTTAAAGCTTTGGCCTCATTTTAGCTCAAGAACTATTACCTATTCTTTTAACTCAATATTTTCATATTTTAATGAATGAGGGAAAATTGTTGTAAGGACGTTGCAAAGCAACCTGTCTGCAACGTTGCAAAGAGACCTTAGTAGCTCTGCAACCTCGTGCAACCTGCCTGCAACGTTGCCAGGACGTTGCAAAGAGGCCTCAACAGCCCTGCAACCTCTGCAACCTGACTGCAACGTTGCTGCAACTCATTGTGTTTACTGGGCGGTTACTGATGTTAGAATCATGTTCAATGTTGTTTATATTTTAATGACGAGGGAATGAGCTAAAATGATTTTGTATAACTACGATTCGGCGAAAAACCGCTGTTGATGACAATAATATAAATAAATAAAAACAATATTTTACTTCACCGTGCATTAATGTTAATACTAAAGGTATTAGCTGATTCGCCAAAAGCCACATGTATTTATTTATTTTTTGATATAGTAGATTTCTTACAAAGGCTTCCGCGGTTATGCTGCGATTAATAGTTGATACAATCAGGTTTTCCGGCATACCACCGTGTTTTTTAATGCCTGATGAGGCCGATGTCGTCTGAAATCCCGCAAAAATCTGGTGACCAGTCGTTTAGTTTATCGCGAAAGTGGATACAGGAACGGCGCTTTCAGAGTTAAAATCAAACTCCACTTTTTTTCGGAAGATGGGTTTCTAACTAGTACATTGAGTGGCGTAGAGAGGAGGATTCGGGGGGGCCGGAAGAGTGGGACATAAAAAATAAATTAAGCATGGAGCGGTGATAAGGCAAAATTTGTTATACCCACCTTTGTTAAAAATGATTGCACTTTTCTATGAATAAAAAAACAAATTAAATATTAAAGGACATAATATTGAAAAATCATTATTTTTTCACAAGATAAATGAGTTTTTAAATGATAAAAAGTGTTAAAATTAGTTAAAACATATCACTCAGTACCCTGTTCTTCAAAAATTATCCCCTCGACCCCCTTGTATCGGATTCCCGCCTCCCCCCGAACAACATTCCTGGCTATGCCACTTCTAGCATTCTGAGATGTGGGAAATTATTATTCATATCCATCTTCTGAGTTTGAATAACGTATACTCACCACGCTTATTTAATGGAATGCTAGGCAAGCAGTCAAATTCATTTTTATTGTTACTTAGCAGAAATGGCATTACCACCCAGCAACTCCAGGAAAATATAGACTATGTATTAGAAAATCAAATATAAGTAATACTGCTCTTCTTAGTTCGTTGCATGTGTGTAAGACATATATATTTTTTAAATCTCTTCTCTATTATTGAGTCTTTTATTCTTTTAAATGTCATGAGTTTCCCAAGCCTTGAGAGGTAAATATTTACAATCTTACTTGCACTCATAATAAGCATTTGGGAGCCGTCCATTAATCACGCGAGGTGATTTTGACGATTTTTAGACACCCCCCCTCCCCCATATTGAGATATCGTGAGATTTGGCCCTACCGGACCCTCCAACTAATCTCACGTGAGATTGTTCGAATTGCGTTTATTTGGTATAAATACGTTAATCTATGCTATATTGTGTTGGATTTATTAAAAATACCCATTTTATTTAATTATTTTTAATTGAGAAATACGTTTTGCTCAATTCAACCTAGTTTTATCATAGTTTTGCACCATTTCTCGAGGAAAAAATTATCATGTATTACTTACCAGGATCTCCCCTCTCCCCCACGTGAGATTGGGTGAGAATTACATTGACACCCTTCCCCCCCGTAAACGCCTCGCGTAATTAATGGATGCCCCTTTGTTTGTTTGCTTAAATTGGTACTTTGTCACTACCAAATGTCAATATGAGCTCTAAACTAATTTCCCAACCACAAAGTTTCTTTTGTGCTCAAGATTTTTTATTGATAAATAATAAGTAATTCAGCAGAGGTTGGTGCCATGCCCCGAACAAAAAATAAGTTATAAAAAGTTATAAGTATATAGGGCGGGGGTGAGGGTGAAATACGGAATGGAATAGTGAGAGGGGGGGTTAGGGGGGAAAGGGGCAGCCTTGATTTGGGACAAGGGTTTTTCCTGTGAGGATAGGTATCTGACCAGCCAGGGGAGGGCGGGGTTAAAGTGGGTGAGTAGACGAGAGCTTAAGAGGGTAGCGGTGTTGAGGATGAAAGAGAGGATTAGCTTGGTATATTGAGTTTTCTAAATCACAATAGACTATTACAATCGCTATTCCATTCCGTGTTTAACCCTCACCCCCGCCCTTTCAACCAGTCCTTTTCCTTTCCGATAGATGTCCTCACTGTCACTTGTGTACTTTGTGTATAAATGTATGATGCATGCAAGATCAGTCACCTGACGATGTAAGCAAGTTACGAAACCCGGGTCGTGCCCATAATTGATAACAATGAACCTTACAAAGTTTTATTTCCTTACTTCCAATAATTTTATAGTTTTATCCAAATTTCATACGCAGCATATATGGACCTGTATCGTATGATACTACAGTTGGTAGACGACTGTTTCCCACCATATAAAAATAGGCAATTTAGGCCCAAAGATAATTAACTGAATATAGCAACGTCGAAACTCAGCTAAAAACATAAAAAGGTTTGCCTTTATAAGAAATTAGGCATCAAAAACTTTCCATGCAGTTTTTAGGATGGTGTTGAGAACTGGAAGCCGACAGTTGAATAAAAAATCCACAAAAAAAGGCCGCGAAATAGCAAGCGGCTTAAATAATGGAGCGGTAAAAATATTTGATAAAATTAAAAATTCTTAATTCCTTTCGTACTCAATATAAAGTCATAACTTTATCACTAAAAATACATTATTACAGTTTTTTTCAAATTTCATACGCAGCGTATATGGACCCATACAGGAAGATAAGATGGTTAGCAGGCGATTGATTTGTACCTTACGAAATACCATTTTTGGCGTCCAAAACATATATAAACAAACATGACAACGTTCAAACTGAGTTGAAAGCATATTAAAGTTGACCAGTATGGTAAAAATGTACAATATACGTTGCCTGCAAGTTTCAACTGAATACTAAAAACGGTATGCCGGGAACTTGATTAGGAATATAATCTCGGAAAAGCCAAGTTACTAGCCGAAATTCAAGGAAATAATTTTTATAACTATTGTTTTGAACGAAAACGACCAAATATTGCCAAAACTAAACGTAGCGACCCTTTTTGCTTTAGAATATATTTTCAGGGTTGTGGAACGATCAAATTCAAAAATCTTTCTCTCTTTATTTTCCTCTCCTTCATTAACAGCGAGGCGATGACGGTTTTGAGGCGACGATCACGCGAGTTCAGAGTTTTTTTTACCCCTCTGAAACAAAGTGCGTGACGCGCAATGGGAAATTTTCGCTTCAAAAATTAGTCTGCAATAAAATCTGCGGAGAGGATGAACCTCGCCAAGGAGCCCGAGAGAAAAACCTGTCTAGGCCCAACGTGAATGTGGACGTGGGTTACCTCAGTGCATTCCATCCGCTAATATTAAATGGGATTGGGTTTTTGCTCCTGGAGTTTGACTCCAGCGTCAGTAGCTCAGGCGCGTCCGCTTCCGTCCTCTTCGGCACTTGGTGCAGCGAAGGCAGGCTTGCTTCATGCGTCCCAGTTTTCACTCACCTGGCCCCTTCAGTTAAGTGAGACTCGTGGGTGTTATTGAAAACGATCTTGGATGCAAGGGGAGGGAAGGAAGAAGCGAGAGAGAGAGAAGGCAGGGAACGTGAGCCTTGAAGTGAGCGAGGCAGGGAGTACGTGTTGAGAACTTAACATACATAATTTAATAAATATCTGCGATATTTCGAGGTTTTATGATCGGGCAGTCTATAACCTTCTAATAGCTCTGTATTGCTCAAGGTTTTTCAATGGAAAAAGGTTCGAGACGTCAGAAGGGTGTTTGGCCGGGGGTGACAAGGCATCGGCTTTCAGCATGCAACATGATCCCTGGTTATTCGTAGGTACGCGGTGTCATACTCTTGGACTAAGTCAGGTAATCTATCGTAGACGTTAAATAGCTGAATTCTGGCAGGCAATGTTATGCATCACTTTAAGATGATAGCAACTTTTCCCTGCCAGATGGCTGTCACCTGGGAATTTCAGGTACAGTTGGTTTCGAAAATATATACATCACTTTATTCCGTCATGGCATAGATGGAGGCTTTGAAAGAGGGTGGGGGTTAATTGGGGAAGGGAGGTAGGGAGGACGCATTTTGGAAGTTGGTGCTTGGGGTGTACGGGTGGTGCATATGTAGTCAGTTGCAAGTGCAGCTAGTTAGGGGCGTTTAACCTCCCTCCCGTCCTGGAGACTCACCCATTTAAGTTCTTATATTGAAGCAACTAATGGAAACTTATAATTTAATAACTAATTAACACTGAAGTTCAAGTAATCTGCTTCATTTCTAATTACGCCCTTCATGTATACCTCACAATAGAAGCGAGCGTTGTGAGGGCCCTCGGCGAAAAGCCGAACTGGCCAGACCGCCCCTGGGTACCACCCGGACCACATCCCAAACACCAACCGCCAAAATGCGTCCTTACCACCCCCTAACCCTAATTAACCCCCCCCCCCCTCTTTCAAACCTTTCAACAATGTCATGACGGAATAAAGTGATTTATATATTCTTAAAACTATGTGAGTGCGCCTGTAATTCCCAGGAGACAACCATTTGGCTGGGAAAAGTTGCTATCGTCTTAGAGTGATACACACTGCCAGCCAGGAATCCACTATTTAATGTCTACGATAGATCACCTCACCTAGTCCAACATTAAGACACCGCTTACGTACGAATAACCGGGGATCATGTTGCATGCTGAAAGCCGATGCCTTGTCACCCCCTGCCAAACACCCTAGTGACGTGTTGAAGGGCAGATAGGCGACTGCATTTTAAAATAAATACATTTTCTAACGTTGCCTTATCGAAAGTAAATCTTTCAACAACTAGTGCTGTTAATTATACCTGTGACCGATGTTAATATAATCTCTCCGTCATGTACGACCTCTCTGTATTAGAGTAACTTCGACAACCGGTAACCAATCGGTGGGTTCACCGAGGAGAACTCCTCTGTCAGTAGTCACTGTGGCTAAAAGACGTCGATGATGCAAAACTCACCAGCTAAGTTAGACTCACCGTATGAGTAAAACTGAGGAAGCAAGACATTTTCTAAGCCAATAGAACGTGCGCATTTTTGGGAAAACCGCCTCGTAAATCGCCAGCTAACTCGTTCACTAGCGTGTTCCAGAGAAGCGATCATTTGGAGGGCATTAACCGATGAGGTAAAACAATTGGCGGCGACTTTTCAAAGAAACAACCTAGTCCCAAACACCAAATTCGCGAGCCCCACATTTTGAAGGAAAAATATACTGGAGAAGTCAAAAGGTGTTACTTAGTGAACTGATAGTAGTGGAAGCGGATTACCGCCCCAAGGGATAATTGCGGTCTGTCGGTCGTGTGCACTGACCGCGCCTGCTTCGATTATTTTCCCTCTCCTCAAGGTCGGAGGGATTTCTGGTTTGAAGGGACCTGAAGTGCGGGAAATTTCCTGGGTATGTGCATGTGAGAAAAAGTACGAATAAGGGAACAAAGCACTCTGCCGACGTTCGGTCACACGTCCTCATCGGGCTCATGGGTGACCGGCGGCAGCGGCGAATTTTCCACTTTCAATGTGCCACAAGAGAGTACGAAAGTTTTTTGGAAAAAAATTGCCTTTACTTTTAAATTCCACATCTTTCCTAACAATTGGGGTAAAAATAATAGCGGTGGAAACATTATTTGCTTTAAACTGGAGCAAAAACCAAATCAGGATATTCAGCGGCCGGGCCGGGCGGCTGCGTTGACTTTTTATACTTATCCCATCTTTTAAAGAAGGTAGCAAGTTGATGCAAGATTTTTCTTTTGGATCATATAGCCAAGATTCAGGTCTTTCTTTCCTTATGAATTTTACGATCGAGTCTCGTAGACCCCTATAAAGTTTTTTTCCACTTTATCTCAAAAATAGTCCAAAAACAATGCACTTTTGAATGTTTAATTATTATATGAAAAATTGATAAAAATAAATAAACTATCCCGTATAATTCTAGGGAACAATTTACTTTTTCAGAAAATATGTTTTGAAATTTATGAAAAACCATATTAACGGCTCACGAGCGAAAGTAAAAACTCGATTTTTGCTGAAATTAGGACTTGAAATTTTTTATAATTTTTTCTCGTCTTTAACGGCTTCTAATGATTTAATGGGCGAACCAAATATTTAAATAGCCATAGTTCCTTGATCCTTGGACAATATTCTATCGGACTGTACAATTTTTGCTTACCAAAAAAATTATGAATATTAAACTTTTTGTCAAGCTTTTTTCGATTTACGCCCACTGTGCTACGCTAATAATTATTTCGATCCTGCCATGTGAACGACGACAAAATTCACATAAATTGTCATGAGAAAAAATTCCCCTGCTCCGGGAATCGAACCCACGGACCTTTAGCTTTCCAGATCCTCCACATCCAGGTTTAGAAACAGAAGGGAATTTGTTCTCATGGAAATTTATGTGAATAGCGGTTAGGTTGGCAGTCAAAGCAAGAGAACTTAGCGAATTCTCTGAGGAGAATAAGCTGCCACCAAATGTCATTGAAATTACGAGGATATGAGTGTAACAATGGAGTATTGGCAATGAAGCAAGATCTTACATTCATGTCGCCCAAATATTTTCCATAGTTTTTCAACTTCATTTCTCCAATCTGATAGGTGTTTGAAGTATACCACGCTCAGGACTTGTTCCTAGAATGAAAAAACATTTTAGAGCTATTCAATTTATTATATTACATGTGATTATGGCGTCATTAACTTTAGTACACTCATTTTTCACTGTTAATTAAGGTCTATGCTCATGTTGATGATCTGTAAAGAGTGATTTTTTTCTAATAACAATTGAATATCACTGATTACACGGTCCTGTACTAATGCACGGATATCTCTTTTACTTGGTCTCCAAGTCATGAATGGCAAAGATGCTATTGGTTTTCATTTTGGAATTAATCATGATAAAAAGCTGGTTGTCAATATGGAAGAAATGCGTAAAAAACCATTATTTTCATCCTTCCATTACTTTTTAAGGTGGTGATAATTATTTATACATCATAACACTCCTCGTTTGTGCTTATATTGAATAATTTATGAAGGTTTTATTGCAACTACCAATATTCTCTATGTAGGCCTGAGGACGATTTAATTTCGAAACGTAGGCTAAGAATTGTATCTTCATTAAAGGGCCTGTAATTGCTGTTTGTAATAATATATATAATCAAAAATCGATGAGAAAATAACAGTCTAGATATAATCTCACAAATAATAGAAAAAGGCAATCCGGAGTACCGATCGCATTCATTGCAATGCCATACTGTAACCGCTCTGATCTGCATCTTGCAATTACATTGGTTTGTTAACGTAATACAACGTATACATGTAGGATTCCCATTATATCACTATAAAGTCGTATAATACTCACTGAATGCTGTTGATATGCTGCAGAATTTGTGGAAAGTCCATTGGAGAAGCAGTAGTGACTCCAACTGCCAAGAAATGAGTAAATTTATTATGTTTACATCCAGTTTTACTTCCAATGTTTCGTTTATATCCAGGGGGCGACGAGTGAAGACAACAGCATGCTCGCTCTGCTCGATACTGCGTCAGAATACGAACATTAACATTTTAGAATAACATGGAAAATATATCCAGCGTATCGTTTTGATTGTAATGAGAATGAGGGCCGCATTCCAGAATGACACTTTAGTCTTGATCCCCACTCAAACTCGACTTGGTTGCCACGTTGGCGTTGGCTCTAGTCCCAAACAGAATTTGTTTCGCCAAGACTGATAGCTGTGCTGTTGGACAGTGTATGAAATTCGTCGACAGTCTTTTCGGTCTAGTATTACGGACTCAAGCAGCGACAGCACCTTTAGCCACATTTATGAGATAGATATACAAGGATTTTACCAAAGGGGATTTTTTATTACATTTCATCGCAAAAATTTTGAACCTGAATTAGAAAGATTTACTCAAAATTACCTCTGTAAATTTATAAAGTAAGTCTTATTTTTTTAAATCTACGGTCGGCATTTGCAGCGAAAACTTAGTTAACCCCAGTTATGTATTGAAATATTTGCGATAACCTGAATTGAGAAAAAATACAACTTGGCATCATCGCTCACTGATTGATAGTGTGACGGTCACGCCCGTCACGGTCTTGTTCCGGAGGTTGGGCGGCGGCCGCCCTGGGCTCGCGTAATCTTCCAAAGCTTGGTCTTTCTCCTTTCTTTTCCCCTTCCCCACCACCCTTAGCGTTCCAGCCCCCAGGCATGCGTGTGTGTGTGAATGGGTATTCTGGTGATCTTGGGTCGAATGACCAAGTGGTTATATAATGATGTAACGGCCACTTGACCCGGCCGAGTTGTTTTATATAAGTCCTTTTGTGCAACGTCATGTGACCCTCTCCACCCCGCAAGTGGTGAATATAAGGCGGGTGGAAGGGAGTGATAGGAGGGGTCTTCCTTCTTGGGAGCCGCGTTAGCTGGTTGTGAGGTACTGCGGAGTCCGGGGATTGATTTGGTGAAAGTTGTCTAATAAGTTGTCAGTTACTTTACGAAAAGTGTTCAGCAATTTGTCTTACGAGTGAGACTTGGACAACCATCGCTGAGCATCGCTGGGAAAGCTGGGCCAGGCAAAGGGCATATTGAGGTGCAAATTGGAGAACGCCGTGCTAACCGGAGTGCAAGGACTGCCTAGTCGAGGCGGGACTTGCCATCTGTCGAAATTTCGCTCCGCGGGCGTGAATGCCACAGCATCCTTCGCGAGCAGGAGGAACGACGGAGACGGAGGCATCCAGCGTTAAAGCACCAATCCTGCCCAACTTAAGCCTGCAGAGGAGGAGCGAGAAGTTACGAGCGACGAGGCAGTGGGTGTGTATCGGCCACACAAACTTGTGTCGCCCTGCCATATAAACCCCCCCCCCCCCATTAAACGCCGTATAATCGCCCTCCAAGTATCCCCAGTGATTACTTCCCACTGTATAACTGGACAATTAGACAACTTCCCTTTTCTCACCACAATCGCTAAGTAATTCAAAGGACTCCATCGCCTTCAGCAATTCATAATCAATTCAGTGCTCTAATGAACTCATATCTGCCTAATATTCACTTACGCTAGAAGGGTAATTGATCCACGATTATTGTAAATTCATTGTTAAATCATTGTGTGTTGCTAAAATTTAATTCATTTATGTTTCACGTACATCATCCGTAATATTGATCACCCATCACATCCCTCACTAGGATTATTCTTGTATTTTTTGTGCCAAGGGTTATTTTTATTGGAATTGTAAATTTAACCAGTGCAATATATATATGTGAAATTGAACTAAACTAGAGTACGTGTGGTTATTTGGGGCGTCAGCTGGGGAGCTGGGGCTGCGTTGTTCCTGATTACCTCCCCCTTGAATCGTTCCTAACCCACTTCCCGATCTCAAATCCTTCGATAAATGAGAAAACGACCCACCAAAAAGGAGGAATGGTTCGGGGTTTGTCAATATAGGGGCGGGTTGTAGGTCGCCGTGGGGACGAAACGTCCCACCCTGTTGCCGAGGACCCTCCACAAGTGTTGTCGGTTCCCCCGCCTTCGCCGCGGCCACCACAGATAGCGGCGAGGTGGAATGGACCGTCACAATAGCCATCGGAGAAATTGCATACTGGTTGTCCAATATCAGCGAAAAATATAGGACACCAAAAAATATTGATAGAGATCACATAAAAATTGATCGTATGAAAAAACCAGTCGAGGAAATAATCGCAATTGTGATTTAAACTTTTATCACACAAATTCAATTCAATTTTTGGATTAATAAAAACGGAAGGAATAAAGAATTATTTATAAATTCGTCTCAGACAACGGAGAAGTTATTTAGTATATTTGCATCGCTAGTGTTATTTATAAATAACCAATCGACGACTAAATTTTTAAGGCTTTTAAGAGATTTACCGGACGTCAAAGAGCCCTAATTGTGAGTCTCATGGACAAAAGAATTCTAGTAACGCAGGGCCCTGAATGAGCCATACCTAAAAGAGGCAAAAAAGTTATAGGCAATAGTTTAAAGTATACCGGGACTAGCCGCGGTGAAAACTTTTACGGGAGTCACCCGCAATGCACAATCGTGCGAAAGATGACTGTGGCGCTGTGCGCACGATTTGGACTGCTTGTGGCACCATATGCTCAGCAGTCCAGCAACACCTTGTCCGGCAGTGTCCGAAAATATCCACAGGGAGTAATGACGCCTCGGTAGCTTAACTGGCTAAAACACTCGACCGGAAATCGGGGGATCCGGGTTCGAATCCCGGTCAAGGCGAATGATTTTATAGGCAATAGTTAAGGATGTGGACTGTGGAATCATGGAGGAAATACTTAAAATAAAAACAGTTTTTTTAAGATATCACAAGTAGATAAGATCTGTTGATATCCTCAATCCTAAGAGGGATGGCTTATTGAGTTGATATTTAGGACATGCACTTATCTCTACGAAGTACCGCCGGTGAGATAGTGTCAAATTGGTCTCTAGAATGATAATTAATTAACCGAGACTCGACTCAAATTCTCGGAAACAAGCATGTCTTCAAGTATTTGAAGGATGTTTCCGCTTAGTAACATATAGCTATAGCTGAAGACTGGCCCCTATCCCCATTGCGAGAGATATTCGCTTCCGAGGCGTCATCTGCTTTTTAACAATGCGACAATATGCAGTGGCGCAGCGAGGGGGGTTTTGGGGGTTAAAATCCCCCCCCCCCTAGAGTTTAGAGAAATTTTTAAGTTTAAGCCATTTTACTTAATTGGATTGATATGACTAAGAGAATAGAATAGTGTAAGGATTAATAAAATATCCCTCACAAATCCGTAAAACTCACCGTTTTGAACCGTTTATCTTAAAATTCCGCAATTTAATAATCTCGCACCTATAGCTTATCCTGGTGAGTATTCCACACCTCCACACACCCCTGTATTAGTGCACCGAAACCCCCTCCAGCCTTAATTCCTGGCTGCGCCCCTGATAATATGAACCATAGGCGGATTTAGGAGGGGGTAGAGGCTCACCCCCAGACGATCAAAAAATATACAAGATTTGTAATACGGTTAGCATTACGTTCGCTTTCTCATGTGTATTTCGGAGCCTCTATTTAATTTTATATTAATAACCTTCATAACAAAACTAAGAGAATATTCTCTACGGCAATTGTTGTATTTTGTTTTTAATCTCAAATATGAGAAGACTCATCAGACCCTTGTGCCCCCTAGAGAAAAATCTCGCATCCCCCCTGATATGACCCTCTGTTATAAGGGCTCAACATTTTATCTTTTTGGTGGTTCTTCCTTAGATTACCAATGATGAAAAAATACAGATTCTCTTCACATTTATCGTACATGTAATTCGATGCTTTACAATTCGCAATATAAACAAAAATTGGCATCGATAGAAATATGCGAAGGGGAGTAGAAAGAGTGATTCATTAAATATGTATCACAAAATATGATTTGGCACTGATAATGTAGGGAGGAAATCGATGATAGTAAAATAGAGGCTCTTGTTGATCACTCTTTTCCAAAATCATAATGAACTTATTATTCATACTGTGTAAAAAATAAAACCATGGTCTATTGCGCAATTATCTAAAATACTGTATTGAAGCATAATTTGTTCTAAATTCAAATCAAACTAGAACGCGGATTAATTTTCCAAAAAAATATGCTTTGGGATACCGGTGAGGCATGCGCGTTGTATGCATTGTTATTTTGTGGTCAATTCGCGCCATTTGGGAAACAAAAAAATTCAGTAAATCGGCTGTGAGTTGCGCCTGAATAATACTTAAAGTTAATTTCATCATAGGCTACTGGCCGACATTATGGAATGCATCTTAATGCCGAAAAATGCAGGATCGAAGGATGGTTGCCTCTGGGCTAGTGGTCATCTCAGCAGACGTGTAGCTGCTAGAGGAAAACTTTCTCCAGCGACTCCCTTGAGAAAGATGGGCCACGTCCCGTCTCATAATAATTAGAGCAAACTCTACCCCGTAAGCTCCATACTTTCATTTTTTGTTTAGTTTTTTACTATCGAACCAAGTGTCTTTGAATGCCCACCCTAGGTCAAGAAGAAGTTAGTTATGGAGGGGCAACGAATAAAGCTTGATGAGTAATCGCATTTGCACGCGCGGTTAAATTCCTGTCTTTCCTTTATTTTAAGTGGAAATAACAGCTGGTGCACTGCCTCCCTTACTTTACGTCTCATGAGTGACTCTGCTTCAGCTAATGGCGAAAGATGGCGCTCGTTATTCCACCGTATGGATTTATGAGTCCCCGTTTCACCGTATGCCTTCAATTTTGAGTTCACTCTATCGTATGCCGCGGTGAGGGCTGGTCTTTTATCCCTCGCTCCATATTATAATTTGAAATACTCTCCAAGGGAAGAATTACCGCGAATTCCGTACGAAACCATCATGAATAATCGCTACCATTTACACGTGCGATTAACACGACGCATTGCTCCTGCTCAAACGGATTGCCAGTATTTGCTTTCTTGCTTAGGGACTAAAAATGTTGTGAACTGCCTTATCCGTAGAAAGAGGTCGTGTCTTCAGGCCTTAAGCATGACGCAGTTCAGAGTTGATGGTGGATAAAATTTCGGATCGGTGCAAAGCCACTCAGAAAATAGTTCAGTCGCTAGGTAACCATGTGACGATGTTGTTGGAAATCATTTCTGAGTGGTGTGATTTTTCCGTCTTGTGAAGTGATTATTATTTTAAATTCCCAGTAACAAGAAGGACGCAGTGTGTGCATCTAAAACACGACAATCGTTCGTTAGGCACTGTGAAGTGCATTGGTTTGTATGGAGTACGGAAATACCTGAATTTGGAAATCACTGGTTAAGTGCGTGATATATTGTTGGATGGTGTGGAAGCATCTTGTGGTGATTGTGCTGTTACATCGTGCAGTTTTTTGTGTTACCATGAGAGTTACAGAAGAGGAATAATGATACTAGGATCTCAGGATTTGGCTTCATTCTCCTGTAAAGAGTCAAGTGCTCCAGATCCAAGGAAACAACAAATAAGTAGCTATAATTTTCACCTTTTAAAAGTACTCGTAATTATCATATTTGTCAATGCAGTTGATTGGGAGAACACAATTATATTGACCTCATTAATGACACCGGGTGCATTTAGAATTCTTCATCTTCACTGTGTGGCATTAGTACATCCCGGACATAAAAATCACCTGCTGTCGCCGCAAAAAAGGAAGAAAGCTGAACTTTAAGCATTTGTGTGAAATTCTGCCGAAGCTCTGTAGGGTGGCGTCATGTATCGTTTTTCTTATTGTTTATTCGACTGCATTCATGAATTTAAAAAAAATTAATCATAAGATTAGTTTCTACGGTGGAAAGAGTAAAGATGAACACGCGAATAAATATGAGAACTGCGAAACGGTTGTCTTCATCATCTCCTCACGAGCAATATATAATTTATTTGGTACATTTCATTGTATTTAAATAGAGAGAGCGATATCTCTGCATTACATATAGCTTTTTAAAATGAAATTTTACCTCTTCTTTGAGATTTTAAATAGCCGAAAGTTAGACATCAATTTCTGAGCTGTAGAAAATGACATGAATATCGAAGTTATCGAAGTCGCCTGATGCCCTCATTTCATCTGCGGAAAGCATTATCGTGAATCGCCCCATCATAATAATCATTGTGATGGTCAAATTCCCTTCCTCTCCCTCACATTCTACCCTCTAACATTGTTTCCAACATCCAATCTTCGCAAAGTACTCCCCCCATCCATACCCTCTGTCTATTCCGCATCTCATTCAGAAGCTCTCTCTCTCCTAACCCACCATTTCAAGCACTTCGTCGTTCCTCATCCTTTACGTATACTTTAATTCCTCCATTCTTTAAGTATGCTGCCTTCCCGTTTTAGAGTAAGAATTGGAAGAGGTCGGATAGCTAGAAATCTCTTTAATAAGCACATGTACCTGTCGAATATTTAACGTGAAGAGGGAATTTCAAACGAAATGAGCCCGGGGAAAGATAAGGAACACATAAAAATCAAATACTATATATTAAAATATTTTTGAGTCGAATCACCGATGAAAGGCCATTAAGCTAACTTTGAATGGTAGTATTTGACACCTAAATGCACATAAACAATCCACTCTCTCGCTGGAATCGCATGGAAGGATGCAATGATGCAATGATACGTGATGCAATACCGAATTACCATTGACGCTCGGCGTATGTTGGGACCAAAGTGGTTACGTCACCGTCATTCTACCAATCCTTATTCCGTCGATCATACGTGCAGCCAATTCTCTATAAAATACATAGAATAAGCGGTCATCTCCACATGCATCCACATCGACAAAATTTTTATAAAACGTCCACAATTTCAAAGAGACTTTTCCTAGATGCATATCATTAAGGGATCTCTAACGGTAAACATAGGCCCGCATGAAATGTTTTGCGTATCATTTCGGCGTATTCTCCTTCTCGCTCTGAACTAGCAATAGAATGAAATTGTTAAAGAGGGTTTTGTTGGTTCACTACAACTTAAAATTCCCTAACTTAACTTTAGCTGAGTCACAATTTAATACAAGCCAAAACACCTCTTGAATTTATCGGGTAGCAGGTAAGATGGTTGTGTCTACCTAATGAAAATAATCTAAATGATCTTAAGTCTTTTAATTTGAATTTCAGAATTGGTTCGTGGTTCGCTCTGTGATTTAAAGAATAAGTCATTGATCGTTTTAATCCATTATTAGTCAAATGATTATTTTTTGCGAAAAAGACTTTAGCATTGCAGTAGAGTACGTAATTAATACGGACGTCGAAAATATGGATTCACATTTGACGAAAATCAAGTATACTTACGCATATAAATATAAGGTTATGTTTGATTCAAACAATAAGCAATAAATTCATGCACCAATTAATGTATATTCATTTCCATCGTGTACTCACTTTATAGACAGTCCGTATAAAGAGCAGTTGGAAGCCATAAAATCGAAATTACAATTTATACCATTGATAAACATATTGTTTATGCCACATCCTAGAAAGCCTTAAATACATGAGCATGGGTTTTCTCACTTCTAATGCTCTATTCTAGAAGCAATATTAATCCAATTAAGCAAAATAGAATTAACTTAAAAAGTTCTGTGAGCTCTGGGGGGGGGGGAGGGGAGGGGGAAACTTCTCCCTCGCTGCGCCACTGGAAGGATATGAAGTACAGTAGATCATTAATAAGCCGGATGTCATAACACTTGTCGTTGATACTGTGGATTCCTATCTGGCGGAGCATAACATGAAGTGACTAAAAAGTACATACATACATGTATAGAAATTCTTTAAATATTGCGTAAAAAGTTCATTAAAATGGTTTTATATACCACTTTTAATTATTTAACGACAGGACCATAGTGGATTCAAATTTTTTACCGAAAGTGTTTTAACGTTTAAGGTATATCCAAATTTTTTGATAATGTTGACTTGATCCCTAAACAATTCTGATTGTATAGCGACGTACAACTGTACTTTTAACGAATGCAATCAGCTGGAGAAAGAGGGTTGTGGATTTTTCGCTGGAGACAAGGACATTTATTCAAATTTGAGGTCGTCGGTTATGGTAGGAGTGAGGAAGTAAGTAGTTTGGAGGTGGCGACCCAAACGGCTCCTCATAAATGCCCTGAGAATTGAAGGTCGCGGACGGAAGAAGATAGGTCTGATAGTCGCTTCTTACTGCCATGGTTTGCATCGGCGGAGCACATGTGTCAAAGCGAATGTAATCAAATTTTCGATCTTCTTCTTCTATTATATACAAGAGGTGCGCAGTTCCAATAATATGATGTCAACTTTGATATCCCAGCCTCAGTACTAATGAGGGAAATGGCGAAAGTTAGCAAGGGAAATAGTCATAAATAGACTTTAATTAAGGATAAATTCACTCCCCTATGGGGAATCCTCAGCAGGGGTGTTCGCATACAGTTACCCTTTTCCCTGTCCTTATATCCACTGAGCTATGCAACGGTACCCACTAATTTCAGAATAATCATCAAACAGTATGTAGAGGGCCGCAGATGAGAAATAGTGGTCTATTGAGAAAAGAATGAAAAGTTACGGAACAGGAGGTGAGTCAACTGTTTTTTTTTTTTTGGAGAATCTAGTCTTCAGATTTGTGAGAGTGAGACGACGTAGAGCCTGGGTAAGAATTGATAGCCCTGTATAGACTCCAATTTAACTTGAATGTAAATTAATTGAATTAATTTTTTTCACTCACGCATTCAGGATTATTCCAGTAACTGTCTATATCCAGGAAATAATGGAATACCACATAGTTAACCAAGAGTTAGTGAATTTTATTCCAGTGAGGTTTTTCTCCACCGGCGTGCTCGTACCATATGTTCTTCTCGCACCAAATTTCTTCTCACTTCTTCCTCATATCCGTGACAGCAACCCCGACAAACAATGCGATTAACACCCAAAAATACGTTTAGTTCAGCGTTACTGAAAAATAACAAAACAGAGAACAACATGAGAAAGGTTTTTGGAAGTTTTTTTAGCAGATAATAATTTTATGAATCTTATGGTTTGAACAAATTGTAAGCTTTAAATTATCATATTCATCTTCATCACTGATAATGAGACGATTAAATACAAAAATCGGCAACAGAGAATGTTAATTACTGACCACATTTGTTGGATATAAATTAAATCTTTCTGTGAAACAGGGAGGTAATCCGAGAAATCTAAAAAAATACTAAAAACTCTTTTGTCACTGACTAGTGAAAAACAATGCAGATAAACCATCCAATGCAACCTGATAAATTCAAGGAATTATAATCAGGGTGCCCATTACTATAGCGACGGCACGTAGTTCGCCATTGAAAATTTGGGATTGGGTTTAGAACTATATTTCGGGAGGTTAGCAAAAACATAATTAATGTCATCGCTCACTCAATGCTTCAGACCGAAGGTTAGCTCGGATAGACGTAAATATATAATAGGAGAATTGAGTGGAGAGCTGCGCCAAACTCATCTTCGGATTGCTAATCTATGACGACGAATTAAGTCATAGGACTTGCACATTAACTTTCACGTAATCATGATCTCTCTCGTGTATTTCTGCTCCTCAAGCACGTCCGTACCAAATTCCCCGTCGCCCCGTACTCATATTCTCTATAAGCAGTAAAACAGATCCAATGCAGTTACTATAGGATCATTACCCAGAAAAACGGTAACAAAGAAGTATGCTGCGGAAATGTAGATAAGATACAGAAACTAAAAGATAGATACAAATAATAAGAGAATGAGAGAGATTAAAATAATACTAAGACGGTTTTTTCCTGACAATCTATCGGAGAATATCAAAGTTTGAAATAATATCATTTTTACCAGTATCACTCCTTGAGGAACTGTCAAGTGGATAGCTAACCAATGCAAATGAATCATAAAATGCTAAAAACCGAGCATATATTTTTCATTATGATAGCGTTTTGCCGACAATTGGCGCACTAAGAAATGGAATACAGGTTATGACATCAATAAAAGCACACAAAATAATAATGATTTACTCACTCACTAAATAACGGTAAGTCACGAGAATATCCCAGCAAGCCGCTGTTTGCAACAGGTAATCATCCTACTCTAACCTCTCATGCACACATTACCTCACTCCTTTCAAATTTATCAAGCGCGCCCCTTGTGAAGCCGATGTTGGTGGTCCGTTGGTGTAGTCACTGCGACACTAACAGATTGGAAGTGGTTTTTGAAAGGCACTTGAGAGTGAGTCACAGTCTTTTTACGGTTAGCAAGACAAGAAATTCCGCCAAAGTTAGGAGGTGGGGGGATTAATAATGGAATCAGGGGACGTCTGGTTGAATAGAGCACTGAAACCGTTGGTGAGTCAAAAGCGCCCAATCACTGAAACTATCGAACTTATTACGCTACACAAGGAAATGATGCGAGCTCTTAGGATAACTAAATTATTTTAAATGAATTCATATATAAAATATTGCATTTGAAAATTAATTTCATTAACTTTCATAATAATTAATGTAAAACTAATAGGCTATTTTAATATATTTACGAAAATACATCGGCCTTATTTTCGTGACGTCATAGGTTTTATCCAATCAGGTGCCTGTTCAATCTTCGAATCTTCGGGAGCCTCGACCCGTCTCAGTTTGGTGATAGTCGTCTTCGAGTTAAGAGGTGAGTAACCAAGCCATGTTTAAGTGTCCGCTTCCCTATTTCATATTACGCCATTACTATTTTATTTAAGTGTTTGAGATATCATTGAATTCGATGTGATTAATGCCGATAATTATACGTGAGATAATCGCTTTATTTAGCTTTATTCCACTTGAGAACATGTATTAACCTTAGCCAAGAATCTAAAGATTTGAAGTAATTATTTTCGTGATATCTTCGTCAGTGATTAATATCCTTTCATTGTTCCTGCTAAAGCTGCGAGAATGGTGCGGATATTTTTCTAATTCGTGCCTTATTGCTATCCTCGTCGCGGTCCGATTGCTATTGTGGTATGGAATACGTCTAAATTGTTCATCGCTGAGCACGATGCCTAGTAATCTAGTTTCAGTAATGCTTCCTGCATATCCCACGTATCTGATGATGGAAAATTGTCCATTACAACAATCCAGTGGTCATTTTGTGATAATGTAGTCACTAAGGTGTATACTGCTTCATTTTATCTGACTTGAGTATTTGTGTATTGTCGACGGAGTGCTTCAAGGTCGTTCGTGCGTGCTTCTTGAGTGATTTTTTAAGTGTTTTGAGAACAGCTAAAATATAATGATTTGTCTCCCATCGTTGGCTAGAGGCGACGGTAATAGAGTTTTCACGTCGTGTTAGCTCTTGCCGCAAGAATATTTTGAAAGAATTTTCGGGACTTTGTCACCCAGATAGTTGAATATTTGTAAGGCTGTGTCATTTCACCGCAGATTGCCTGGCCTTGCTGTTATCAGTGGCATGGTATTACTCGTAGATCCTTCAAGATATATTCCTTAAAATTTCGTTTTGGTAGTTTAAATAGACGCCTCTCCTTTGTTGAAGTCGGCAAGTGATTGTAATTGCTCATCTTTATCGCAAATATTCGCGAATTTCCTCGGAATACAACCAGCCAAGACCTTTCGGTATTTTTTCTTAAATTTTCTCTTCCCGGCCGTTAACTTACATGGCCTTTGCAATCATAAAGAAAGGATTATCGAATATATTAGTGTATTAATTAACATTATTCACCAACTCCGTTTCTTACCAAAACTTTTCCGTCATCTTATTTACCGGATGGTGCTGCGATAATATTTCAGTATTCAAATTTTATGCATTTCGTGCTCTCTGTTCGTGCATGATAACAGCATTATGTTAACATGTGTCTATCTCATATTATTTCCAGTATATCCAGTCCACGTGAAAGTTGTGGTGTGTCAGTTATACGAGTGATATTTTTTGGAATTCTTGTACATTGGAGAGTGATCCTGAGGAATGAATGGTAAGTTAGTTTCAATTTTCAATATTGCACAAAATTTCATGATGTTATACGCCAAATTTTTGCCATTGCTAATCCTGAGTCTTAAACTTGAAATAGAATATTTTTTCACGGTGTTATATACTTGAGTCTAGGGAATTTTTTTTGTTTGGCTTGTCCCGCCGTGAATGGAGTTCTTAAAAATTTGAATTCCACGGAAAATACCGGAAAAGATGAGTGGAAATTTCTGCGTTTAAGTTTTTTGATGCAAGTAGACTACTGGGCGGTATAGGCAATTTCCCCTCCCCCTCTCCCCCGCCCCCTCCCTCGCTCCCCCCACCCCCTCTCCCACCGCCGAACCCCAAAATTCCCCATGCGAGCGTATTCTGGTCTCTATAGGCAGTTTTCTCCTCCCCTCGCCTCCCCACACCACGTGCTAGGCCGTTCTGGTCTGTTGAGGCAGTTTCCCACCCCCCTCGCTCTTGCTTGCCTTTGTGGTCTGTAGAGAGGTAAAGTCCGAACTCAGGTATATGAAAAACCCGTATGGCGTTAGAGTAGGATGAGGAAAAAAAAATACTTCCTCCGGGTGGATTCGAACCTGCGTCAGGAAGAGGACACTCAGGATGGTAAGAATCTAGCGTAGCCACCGGTCTACAGCGACTAGATGTCATTCTGGCTGACTCATGAAGTTTTAATGCGGAGTGCAAAATGGCAAGCGCGATGTCTTAAACGACGCGGAGGAATCAAAGTTAAAATGAGAAGGTTATGAAAGAAATAAATACTACTACGTGGCGAGTACAATTTTTTGTAATGACCCGTGCGCTTTTCATAGCTATTCTTCATTGTCATCACAAAATTTAAGTGACTGTAAAGTTCAGAATTAAAACTCGATGTTTTCGTGAAATCAGTGATATTTGAGTTATAAGAATGCTAAATTCTTCTAATCGTTTTTTAAACATCTACTTCCATTCGAAAAATAATATGGCGGCTCAAATAGCTACTTTGAATTGACTTACCGAGCTCGCAAGAGAGTTAGTGACGGGGTTATTAATGTCAACATTAAACACGTCCAACTTTTCTTGTTAAATTATTTGTTGTGATATAACATTCTCGAATTATTTTTAAAACATCTGCTCCTATTCGAAAAATAATATGGCGACTCATATATCTATTTTGAATTGACTTACAGAGTTCGCAAGAGAGTTAGTGACGGGGTTATTAATGTCAGCATTAAACATATCCAACTTTTCTTGTTAAATTATTTGTTGTGATATAACGTTCTACGAATCATTTTTAAAGCATCTACTCCTATTCGAAAAATAATATGGCGAATCAAATAATTACTTTGAATTGACTACCGAGTTCGCAAGAGAGTTAGTGACGGGGATATTAATGCTAAAATTAAACGTATCCACTTTTTCTTGTTAAATTATTTGTCGTGATAAAATAATTTAAATGTTTCTTTGAAACTCAAGCACTCTTTTAAATAACAAAATTTAAATATGGAATTCATACGAATTTGTCGAAACGGCTAACAGAAACGCTCAGAGATTTTTAAATAAGAAAACCGATCACTACTTTACTTGCAATTCACTTGAACTCTAACAGCCATTGGAGAGAGAGAGAGGTTATTTTTAAATAAAAGAGGAGAATATAACATTTCCTTTGAGAACAATTTTATTTATCTTATAAAAGTTACATACAAGTCATTACATAGCATATCAATAATTTCATTTTTCACACAATCAAAACATATTAAGTAATCCAAATTTAAAACACAATATAATAATGAAAAAGTATGAAGACCATTGTATCAGGTTATTTGTTTTGATAAAATAAAAACAAACAGCAAAAATGTTGTCACTCACTTCGACCAGGTATTTTAGAATCTCTTAATAACATTTCCTTTTTAACAAAGTTTTCTCCGTCGTGAGTTCTAAGGACGGAGCATATTTCCTCTATGAGAGCGTTTACGTTCAATGTCTTAGGAGTGCTTCCGATATCTTCCAGATTGAAATGGAAGCGGTTCACTATTTCGCGAGGAAGATCTAATATTTCACCATTTTCCACCTCCTTCTTGAAGGTATCAAATATGGAATCCACTTTCAAGTCCGCAATTTTAGATGCGTGCGTAGACCATTCATTTCGTTCATTCCAACGCAGACGAACACACTCGGCAATGTTGAAAAGTCCGTTCCACGATGTTTTTGCAAGGTACACTCCCGATTTCTCATCACTATTTTCGGGTAATTGAAGGACTATAGACTTAGCCCCGAATACAGTCCTGAATTTTAAAACATACCTTCCAAAGGCGATTTTATGAGGGATAGCAACTCCAGAAAAGTATGACGCCACTTCACTTTCACACTTAAGTAAATCACACCATTCACCGTAATTCAGTTTAACACAAAGACCACCAACTTTCCCTATCGTGATAAATGGAAAGCACTCTTCGACTAAATCCACACCGATTGTCACTCTCTTCGTATCACTATGATTCAGTTTATATGAACACTCGAGGAGCCCGATAACAGGGGTTCGACGATCCGCGGTAGGGGACGTCTCTGAGGAGCACCCCGCCTCAGAAGATGATCTCACAGGGCTGATTGATGGTCGATATGCTGGCCGGTGATATTTTCCACTGCTTGGCGGCCGCGGGGAATACGGGCGATGTGAACGCGCGTCAGTCCTGGAAGGGCCTCTCTTGAAGGACCTCCTTGGTGTCTGGAAAGTGTCTCCATCCGATGCCATGGCTGATGAATCCGCTGTAGAACTGTGCTCCTACAGGAGTACCAGAGGTTATATACCCTGATCGCCTGAGTGAAGGGTGGGGGTGAGAAGGCTTGACGGGGAGGGGGGTAGAACAGCAGAGAGAGAGGAGGGAGAACAAGATGGCGACACATCATAAATTCACTGTTGGGTTTTCGGAAGCGTGTATGCAGCCCTACCTATTTGCACGGACAATAAGTTTCTATTGATTGCACATTTTTTACAATATTTTCCAAATAAATCATTGTAAAGTTTAATTATGACTTCGTCATTTTTCTTATTATTTTCTGCGTTAAATTTTTTTAGGAAATGATTCATTGTAAAACCCTTGCAGCGATATGCGAGGAAGACGGAGGAATAACTACCACATGTGGCTGACGTCCACCCTTGAATTTTTTTTCTGTTATACCGCCACGAACTGCACTCTCTGTTGAGAAAGATGATGTGTTCTTTGATGTACGGCGGCAATCCGTAACTATCAAAAAAGTCGCCTCGTCTATTCTCGTCGATGAAGATCCCCACCCAATGCGTACCTTGCTTCCTCGCAGGGTCCGTGTTTACAATAAGTGCACTTGGGGGGTAGCACTTTCTTGGTAGTCTGTCGGCGGCAAACACACCTTTAAAAAATGTACGAGTGTCTTCATGACTTCCGAGAGCTAGAGAAAGCTGATTGCTGTTCATTCTGCCAATCGCAGCTCTTTTCATAATGCGAATTCCACTTAACTTCATGATGTTTTATGTGGGGTGGTCCGAACTCTACGGGAACCCTAACCAGGGGACAGTATGGGTTCCACCTATAGTGCTCTTTGTCTGGACGATCCCAAGGATCCCAGGAGCCGAGAGCAATGCCACATACACAACAAACTGCAACATCACGATCTCCCGAGTAAAAGAACCCTGCCTCTGCAAGTACTTTTGTTTTAACAGCAAATTTTTGCGACACTCCCATGAAGGAATCCCTGTGGAAAGACGACGATGTCAATTTTTCACCACCAGTAGTTAGAAACCAGTCAAGTAAATTGGCACTATTTCTCGATGCACATTCAAATCCAGTTTTTCGGTGAATTTCTATACTGCAAACATTACGAGAGCCTTTGCATTTTATTTTCCTGAGAGAAGGGCAGCCTAAGATTTCCATATTTAACACAACCCTGTACTTTAAAACTCTCTGAAGCATATCACATTTCTCACGTCCTTTTGCGAATATGAAGTAGCAAGCGGATAAATTTCCATGGAGGATAAACCGTAAATCACCATACGCCCTATCTCCATCACCCCATCGAAGACCATGAAAATTATCACGAAGCCACTTATCCTGTTGTATGTCAGCGTCGCACCTCTCGTTGTCGGAATAAGGAGGTTTAAAAAACCAAGTTTTCACTCCAGTGGATGTCGTAGTCGCAATAGATAACTCCTTCACCACCAAATCCTTCCCACTTTTAAAACACTGTATATCCACAAAAGCAGCCATGGTGAACAAAGTAGAACAATCCACAAAAATCACAGATACCAGAGAGGATGAATGCTCAGGAATAGGGTTCAACTACTGAAGAAATGATTAGCCGGAGCACCTTATAAGTGCTCACCCCTTCCATCTTCCTTCCCCCACCCCTCTTCCTGTTCCACCTACGCGCTCTCACCCTTATCTACGCCATGTCTTCTGACGGTCTTTCCTCAGCTACTGTAATCCACTCCGACGTTGCGATGTCTGTCTATTTCCAGAATATTATTAAATTCTGCGTAAACGAGGCAGTTAATAGTTTCTATCAACGCGTTTTTAAATCGAACCTCAAGACGTAGGCTTCCATGTCTTTGTAGACTCCAATGACTGGAATTAGCTTCCAAATCTGGCGTTAAATCGAACGCTGTAAGGAAATATCCATCTTTGTAACCCTCTCTCGCGATCCCGTTCCCATCATCTTGAAAATGGATACCGGTACCGGAAAATAGAGTGTGATAAGCCTGGAGGAAAAGTCCTGATCCCGAAAAATCTGGCTGTAATGGTTTTGAAGGAATTTGCTGGCCATCAACATACAATGATAAGAAGGTCAGATCGAAATTTTGAAAATTGTATGGATTTTTCTTCATATCTCCGTTAAAAGCAGCGTTTGATATGAATCCGACTATAACACGCTTGGGGAGTTGTCCAAGGTATATGTTATCCATAGTTTTACTCTGAACGTCTCGTGAAATGGTAACAGTTTTAATGTCTACACGCGTCAACGGATACTTAGCGGTTGACTTTTCCAATGCACGGCTATGGGCGATCAATACTGATGGGCTTATTTTTACTTTGCGAACGAGAAGAGCCGCGTCCAATATCTTTACCGCAACGTTCTCATAATCCCTCGAAGCCATCATATTAAAACCACTTTTGGTTCTGACGAGTTTAAGACGCATCTCCACACCGTTTAAAAGAAATTTTTCCTGGTTGAACAGATCACAATGTAGATGACCCATCATTTCTACCAAACGCCCGTCATCCGTGTATTTCCGTCTTTTTTTAGCTCCTTCATTTTCACGAGAGTCATCCATCTTTCCTGGAGTATCATCGTACCACAGAGATGATGTAAGATGCGATGATTTTGCTGCAGGGCCGTAATTTAAGAGTGTTTCAACGTAAGCTCGGTATGGGTAAGTGTTACTTGGCGGGGTGACCAACTTTTGATTGAGGAGTACATCGATCTGGCTAAATAATGAATGAAGCCATAAATTGATCGGTCCAATTACAGAGTCATCATCGGCTACTTGCGCTCTGCGTTCAACTCTTGCAGTAATCGATATTAGAGTATGGGATAGATCGATGTATTCATCGCCATGTCCTGGTACGACGAACTCTAGAGGAGCATCGTCTCCCAGTGTGGAAATGGGTTTATAATGAATCCACTGACCATTTTCTATGCTCGTCTGCGTTGGTGGGAGTGAGAATAAGTCTAACTCTGTCTTCGTGCATTCACAGGACTGATGGTGTAGGAATGACATTTTAAGAAAATATATCTTTTGCACCGTTTACGGTATTTTTCACTTTTTTACGCTTGGTAACGATTCGTTTCGTATTCGTTTTCCTTTTCGTAGAAAGGCCGTTCTTTCTTCTTCGATTGCCAATGATTGACTGAGTATTTCGCTTGCGTGTTCCGCGAGGATATCCACCCCCGGTCATTTTCCGAATTTTATTTCCAGCTCTCTTCATCAAACTTTCCCCCGCCTCGAAAACACGTTTGCGTATAATACGCTTTACCGGTTGCTGATTGTCAGATGTTAGGTCACTTAACACGTTTACACCTGTTTTAACTGCTTCTTGACCAATAGCCCGAGCACCACTTTTGAGAAGAGGGAGTGCTGAACGGAAAAGACCTCCAAGAAAACTACCTATTCCATGACCTTTCTGATAGCTAGCACCTCTATACACTGTCCCCACGCCATTTCCCACCTGATTCAGATAGTAACGAGTGTAGGGATCCGAATACTTATTCACTTTGACCATGATTTCTTCGCTGTCGGAAGTGAAGTACTGCAACTGATGTTCCGCTAATGAATGGCATAGGATGGCCCGAGTGCGTCCTTAAATCTATATCTACTGTTTCAAATTCTCTTTTCAGTACGGGAAAGTAAAAGGGCCTGTTAAAAACATGATTAATATCAAGACCGAACTGATTTCTTTCGGCCTTTGTACTAACTATACGTAGCAATGGTGCCACAACGTCCCCTATTATTTGCGGCTCAACGATATCACAGTAGACGTAAATTTGAGAGGGGTACCCTAGGTTTAGATCTGGTTTGCGCTTAGAAATCCCCTGCGCTACAATATCTTCACCTGGTTCGAACCCCAACTGCAGAGTTAAAATATCGGGCATGAATAGAACAACGCTATCTTTTGCCTTGACTGTGATGCCACTTTTTTCGTTGTAGAAGAATTGAACCCTGTCAGGATGAGATATTTTAGCAAGGTCTTCATTTAAAGTTCTGATTAGTTCCCTTACAGAACTGTAATGATTTACAGGAAGCTTTCTGTAAAATGAGTACTTACTTCCTCCATGGTAGACGGAATATTCACGTTGTTTACCGTACACGTTACATAGAGTCATTGGAAAATGAATTTCAACCAAAGCCATTTCCCAGCTCCCCGTAAGAGTGACATTACGGGGTAAGAGCGTCGTAAATTTAGCCGTGGTATTACCTCCATAAGTCGAGATTGAGCTATTACTTGGTAAAGTTAAGTAAAATTCACCCTCCATTACAACTTCTTTACCGATGAAGCAGGAATATAACAATTGAATTTAGAGCTGTAACCTTTCCACTTGACATACACCTCTTTTCTGGCACCCTTACCCCTCGTTTTAAGTATTTTATCGATTTTAAATTTTTTAAACTTTGAAAACGCTACCTTTTGTAACTCTGGTTCGTAAAAAGTACCTTCAATTACCTCATTCTGCAGATCTTTCAGAACGTAAACCGTTGGTGTGCGACGGATCACTTTCTCGATTATAAATATTTCTTCAGTCCAGTTGGATCTGTAGCCCTTCCTGAAAGTAGTCTTCTCTCGGCTAATTCTAACGTAATCTCCAGTTTTTAGACGTGGGCCTTTACTTTTTTGAGATTTAATTTTGTATGCCTTTTCCCAAATTTGTAGGACATTATTTTCACTGACATCGCATGGAGCTATTTTTATGGTACTATGAACCGTTGAGTTGTAAGAATCAACTACATCTTGAAGAACGCCAATGTACCTAGCTGTAGAGTGTTTAGTAAAGTAACGCCATAACCTAGTCTTCAGTGTTCGATTAAATCGTTCTACAATGGCGGCTTTTGTGTCAGGATTGTTTGAATGGTAATAACCTATAGACTTTTTCTTTAAAAATTGCTGAAAAAGCCTGTTAGAAAATTCAGTTCCTTTATCAGTCATGAGATTAACGGGTATCCGTTTAGACGTTTTCAGTATCGTGGAAAAAGCATCGCAAATGCTGGTACCGGTCTTGGAACGAATGGGTAACGCCCAGGCAAACTTGCTAAACACATCTATTACAGTAAGTATGTAATTAAACCCGTCGTTTTGCTTCTTTATGTGTTTCACATCGTTTAAATCAGCCTGCCATAAATCGTCAATGTTGTCAACCACGTACTTATTCCTCTGAAATCTCCTACATACTGGTTTGTGAAGTGTGTAAGTATCTTGTGACTGGAGCCATTTTAAAACATCTTTTTTAGATGCAAGCGTTGATACCTCTTTCCATAATCTATCAACGCCCGAGAAGGAAGCAGGATGCGATGGACTGTAATAAATTTTTGAAAGTATGCCATTTAATTTATTCTTCATTTTCTGAAGTGATAAGGTGTCCAACGCTTATTAATTTTTAATTTTGCGGGTCTCGATGAATTAGATGAGGCGGTTGCAGTGTAGCGTTTTGATCTTTCGGTTTCCTCGGGCCTTACACTATCCGCAGAGTCGTAGCGACGAATGAGATCCAATCGTTTTGGATTGCCAATAAATTCTTTTGGCATATTGATTTCCGAAAGCAAAGCCACAAATGAATCGATGCCTTTCGGATTGACATTTTTGCGTGCACGCATGACGTCACCAACGAGATCTGTTATGTTAGATCCTGGAATTACACCACCCTTGATGGTTACAGTACCGTCAACACTCCAGTTTACTTTACCAGATGACAACAATCGAGCGATAAGCAACTCTCCTTTTTTACGTAATTTTTGAGGTATCGATGATACAATTTCCGTATGGAGAGGGATTTCTACTTCGACTCCTTTGTTTTCAGCGTCTATATCTCTTTCGTTTTCGCCTTGTACAGCATCTGTATTTTTCTCAACATCGGATGTGATGGGAAAGACCAGTGGACTTCTTTCTACACCCGAAAAATGAAAAAATCGATGCAGGCATTGTTTGTACAACGTCCATTTCTCATCATCTGTTTTCATTGGTGTACGTAGAATTTTTTCCATTTCCCGATCCAAATCTGAAAGGATTTGGCTGGATTTGGTCATCGAAATACTCGGAGTCATAATGCGTTGTACATTTTCCTGTGGAACAAGTACCATTTTCTTGGCGTGTTCCATCGTTAAAGAATTTTGGATATTACACCGCTAATCAATGGTATAAGCAACGGTAAAATGAAACCACCTGACTGCTGGATTAGCTTTTTCTTCCTTTTCCAGCAACCTTTTCTCTCAGCAATTTTGCGTAACAAACCCCTGTGACGCGACAAGCGTTTTCTCTGAGCAGGACTTAAATTGATACAGCCTTTCAATGTGTTATCGACGATTTCGCAGATAACTCGAATAAGACTAGGATCCGCAGCTTTGAGAATTGCAGTCCGAACAGAAGGCTTGCAGCGGGCGAGAAACCGTAGAATATCGGCTTGTTTAGCTAACACATGCGTCATGTCGACTGAGAGAAGAGTTTGTCACTACTGTTATTTATTTACCTGAAGATAATTATTTTCTTGGTTGGTAGAAATACTGTACCTCATCATCAGGAAATATTTCCGTTCTATACCGCAAGGTGTCAGGAGTTGACTGTTTCAAGTCAATTAACAAATAGCCATGAGTTTTTTGTGTTGCGTCTTCGTATGCCTCCTGCAAAAACTTTGGATTCTTTGGATATATTTGTCGAGCAAGGGTAAATATCTGACTCCCGTCTCTAGGATTTTTGAAGTATACTATGTAGTGAGTATTTAATGATATATCTCGGGCCCCTCTTCCCTGATGAAATACATTCTGAGTAATGTGAATCACGCTAATATTTCGATGGTGACTCACTCTTGAAAATAAATCAATCACAATGCTTCCATTAGCCTCTTGCATCAAGTCGTCCAAAATTAGAAGAGTAGCTGCGGGCCTTTGGGGTATTGTTTTCACGTCAGGAATTCCTTCATGAAATATTACCCCCTCTTCCTTCAAAGCATCGTAAAACTGCTGCCATTCAGAATAACACCAAATTATTTCACCAAAAGGGACGTCAATCATTTCATTTCGGAATTTTATCAGACGACTGGTAAATACCGTCTTACCACATGCGCTTGGGCCCGCAATGAGAGCACCAAAAGGATGTCTCAGTCTAAGATCCATTATCCAACTGCAGTGAAGTTACACTTATACGTCTTATTAAATGGGTGAGTTAAACACCTGCAGTGTGCATCAAAACATAAGGATGGACTGAAACAGCTGCTGTTATAGAGCTGTAGGACATCGAAAAGCACGAGACTACTCTTGGTTATATTTCCATGAAATAACGATACCTATCTGTAGTGTCATTATTATAGTCGCATCGCGATCGTTTTTCAGGGAAATGAAAGCCCTTCCACCGCGTCAAGGTGGTAGTCTGCGGAAGGGTTTTTTATTTGTTTTTTATTTTATTTATTTTTTTTGCTTTTACTAGATAGTTATATTACAAGTAAGTTTGTGGTCGTATGATACAAATGGAAAGTTTCTTATTATACGCATTGGCGTTTGTAGCCGTATGGCACCGTGTCAAAATCATCCACACGCTTCCTCTTTGTATATACAACCCGAAATATCTTTCTCTCTGCCCGGGACACGATTTCCAGGTTCTTAGACCGAGAAATTTTCTTTTCATTCCTGACAACCACAGCAGGAGAGCCATCGACTACCATAGCTTTCAGGGATTGAAACGATACCACATCATCGTTGGAAGAGTTTATAGTAATTCCGCGGACTTTGCAGACATACTTCTCAAACCCCTTTTCGACTGTAGAGCTCACCCGATAAGCATAGTTTTTTGGTCCACCTGACACAAATTCGGATATGAAACACCCCTCCCCCAAAGGTGAAATCTCATCTGTTAATTGACCCAGAAAGTTCCCTACTGTAGGTTCCCATTCACCAGGGAGTTTAGTAAATATAATACTATCCGTGTCAAAATACAAAACACGCTCGTTTAGTTGTTCGAGGTAGCTATATAGCTCCATGCGTGCATGAGCCGTTGTGTAGCAAGCGATAAATATGTTGCTATTTGGCGAGGGAGAAATCGCTTCACTGTGCTCCATCCAATGAGCAAATAGAACATCTTCGCTCACTGGCACAAGGCGAGAAACCTCAACGTTTGGGTTGTTCAGGAGGCTGTACAATTCATCCCCCCTTTTTAGAATTGTGGTTTTTGATAGATCATCCCTTTGGCCAAACTTTCCCCAGAAACTATTAAGCATTAGTTTCGCAAGCGATCTTAGGCCAGGGTTGTTTTGTACAGCATCTCGGTCAAGATGTACACCTTCTCTTTCCTTAAACTGGTCAATGTACAAATTCTTCTCTGCCTCAGAGATGCACCATTCAGGCCAACCGCTTGCTTCCTGTTTAAGTTTAAGGAACGTATTGATATAGTCAGAGAAGAGACCTCCCTCACCGGACTGGACGTCATACTGTTCAACCTGGAAATGCCAGGCCTCGTGTATTTTTATCAGTGTGTATCCCTTGGATACGGCTTTCTTGACCTCTACAGTGACCCAAGTCCCGGTAAGCTGTCTCTCCTCAGCGTTGTGCCCACAGGCATCATTATTTTCCTCTCTGGCACAGGTGGCACAAAGGGGGAAAAGAAGTTTTTGGTTTACTTTTATCGGAAGTACAGGATGAAATAAATCCCTTGGAGGGAGGAGGGTGCATTTCACCAAGCCTTCAAGATTTTCAAGTTGAGGACACTCGTCACCAACATAAATTGTTGGTGGCCAATAGGATAATGCTTGTACTTATTAACGTAAGGATAGAGGGAACACACATCGAAATATTTTATTTGCTCTCCCAGGGTCTCATCTGCTTTGTGATATAAACGCACTGCATTAGTGCGCCCGCCAAAAAATGCATCCCTTGGATTTAATGGCGTTCTCTGTAGAAGAGGATGGTCTTGGACAAATGTATTCGCCTGTTGGTTCCTGCTCAGCAGTCTTCCAAACTGACATTCCCACATCTCAATAACTTTATACCCGGCTTTAACAAGCATGGCCGTTTTTGCCTCAGTGCTTGCATAGCGACTGTGCATCGTTTCACTCGGGCTGTTATGGATGGGATCGTGTCGTGATTTGAAGCAAGTTGGGCAACCATGGAAAAAACAACCATGGAACTCAAAAACGACTTTCTCGCCATTTATATCGGCGAAACCGTCAACCCTCCTACCCAACAAGCGAACCTCCCGATTGGCAGCTGCATTTTGTATTTTGATACCCCTCGCCAATTCTTCGAAGAGGATCCACTGAATGGCTTTTTTTGATTGGGTTTCTGCCCAACGATAACCACCTGGTGGTATGATTCCAATAGTGTTTTCGCGCAGATGGTTCTTTCTGAAGACAACCATGCAGGCACTGGCAATCGTGATAGCCTCACGGAAGGGATCGACATCGTTCAGTGACATAAACATGTCCCGAAACCTTAGGCACGCCAACCGTAATATATTAACATCTTGGACGCAGTATTTACGAATTTCTCTTTTCATATCAAAAATAGTGGAGGACATTTCGTTATACCAGTTCATCATTTTTTTCTTCTCAACTCTATTCATGTGGAAAATCCCGTAGGCTTCGGCAGGAGGCATTGGTCCCACGTAATTGGCATTACGCCTTGTGTTAAAGAAATGGGGGAAATAACCCTTACATGTGTTTTCCCCCAACCCAAAAGCGGATGGCAACTTCGATAATGCCATGGGCATGAAATTCAAAGAGTCGATAAATTTCAGTACACCGAAAGACATACTTATGAGCTTTGCTCCAGACAAAATAACTTTTGGTTCCCAATGCAGTTTATCAATCATGCACTTTAAAAGAAAGTGGTTGTCGTACGCTTTGGCGTTGTGTGCCAGACAGATGATTTCCTTGAAGCCTTTTTTACTTAGACAGACAAGACTGTCAAGGAAATCAGAAACAGGGTCTTCACTATCAAAAACTATCTCCTTCTCGCCGCAGGATACACATCCCGTACCGGCTGATTCCTCATCCAAACAGTGGTTGCATCTTGTCTGGCAGACGAGGAGATTAGGAACATGAACAAATGTGTCTGTTTTTCCGACAACTTTGTCATCTTGCCGGCACTCAATGTCGTAAAAGACGAAGGCATATGAATCATTTGACCTAGAGCACTTTTTCTTTTGTTGCATGTAGCAGAGAGCGTTTGCGAGGTGGTGTCGTTTACAAATCTTACAAAAGAGTTCATTGCACACATGGTTTTTTCTGTTGGTGGCTATATTGTAAACTCTGCAGCAAGTCTCGCAAAACTTGATGACCTCGCACGTAGCTTTCCCATTCCCTCTCGGTTTAGAGTGATTTTGATAGCATTCCTCACCGAAGAACGAACGTTTGCAATTAGGACAATTAATTGTCTTGCAGGGTTTACAGGGGGGTGACGTGAGACACCTTGAACATTCGGACTTACACCTGTGCTCAAAGGACGTGTTGTATCCTACACGACATGGCCTACAATAATATACATAACCAAAAGCCCCAGTGAGTGAAGTTATGACATTGAAGTGATTTTCGCCATAAATCAAGTCAATGTTTTCTCTTTCAACACCCTGAGGATTGGGCGTGGATGGTCCTTCGTACAGGACTTCTCGTCCTTTGCGGTCCCCAAAAATGGTTATTTTGTATTCAGGCAAGATATCCTGAAACATTTGTACCTCATCGAGGCCTGCTCCGGTTTCAGTAATGGTAACACCCGCCCTATTAAAAAGAGTTAGAGATCTCGCTTTTTGAATTTTACTGCCTCTCCTTACCATTGTGTACGCATCGTTCGAATCCTCAAAGCGTGAAACACCCACGACAATCGCTCTAGGCAGACAAAAGTTGTCATTGTTGCCGATAACTATAATTGAACGTTTGCTCTTGCAAAACTCATTGAAACCTAGGAGAGGATTTTTACCAGGACGACCACCTTCCGGCATATCTACGTAAGTGAATGATACATGGTGAATACCTTCCATTAAAAACTTGTCATTTGATTGGACGATTTTTTCTATTCTGTCCAAGACTACTTCCTCATCCAACTGGTCTAGACGTCTAAAGGATATATGGACTGAGAGTGCCGGGTTCATTTCGTTTTGAAAAGCTACGCTTGCTTTAGCACTAGGAGAGACCCCTGTCTTAAAAAGTTTCAACATGCTGGTGATGGTTTTTCCAAACCATTGCAAAGGGTTCTGGCCATCTGGCGCCGGATGCAAGGAAATAATTACCTCCCGCCCCCACATGCGGAAGTTTCTCAAATAACTCCTGCTCTCCCCCAATATCGTAAAATGTGTGTCACCCTCTATATCCCGTCCACCACCCATCTGGATTAAATTATCCTCTGACGGAAGGTCATCAAAGAACTCCTCCGAATCAGCAAATAGTCTATCAACTGATGTATCATTCATAGAGAGAGTCAGTGAGGAACCAGCCTGGGAATCTATGATAGGTGAGGGTGCAGTCACTGACTGACCTTTACCATTAGCCGTCGTCACGGCGCAACCCGTCACGGGTGCAGTGGAAGACTGGCCCGGACAACTATCAATAGCCGCCGTCGCGGCGCAAACAGTCGCGGGTGCAGTCAATGACTGACCCGGACACTTACCACACACCGCCATCGTGGACCCATCAGTAGCACCTACAGCATCTAAGTTCTCAATTGTCGTGAGCGATTTATTATTATTATTAAATTTTGCGTAGCCATTTTGAGAAGTGGATGAGGAAGTAGTTGGTAATAGGGAGAGGGATGGATTTAACTTGGCAGTCATATTCAACGCCTGTGTGCAACCGGGGATATCCGCAATATCCATCTCTAAATCATCAGATGGGTGGAGCTGTGAGAACACGTCATCAGGTAATATTGGCAAATCATTACCTTTACCACCTTCTAAAATACCTTGACATTGTGAGAGCTCTGTGCCTTGGTGGCCCCCTGCAACGTCAGGAACAAAATCGAGATAATTTAAAATAAAATCAAGCTCCTGACCCGAGGGAGTGCTTACATTACTTTTATCCGGCACATTTAAGTTTAATTGATCAACAACTTTAGGCAAGTCATTTCTTTCGTGTACATTATTAGGAATTATTTCACCTCGTTCAATGTTAGGAGCAGGAATCACCTGACGCCTGCGAATACCATTAACAGCATTGTAGAATGTTAAAAGCGAACCTTCATCTACGCATTCCCCCAAGACAATTATTCGATGGCACAATCCCGCATGCGCACTTAACATAAGCGCATCTGTATTATACGCACCAGCATGATACCCTCTGATGATATCTGCCGCCGGAACAAGTTTGAAAATTTGCTCCATAGCGAAGATGACCGATTAGGTCGTTTGTTAAAAAATTACACAATAACTGCAGTTTTATTCACACAAAAAAAAATACGTTTGACCAAAAACACCCAAATAAGACCGATTTTAGTGAAACAATATTACAATACTATAATTCTAAAACCAAAAGAGAATCACACCGCAACGAGATATTCACACTCATACAACCAAACACACTTGCACACACACACAAGCACACACACCGCGCTAATAAGAAACAACTTTGCTGAAAAATTGCACCGTAAAATATTTTCTGAATTTAAAAACAGAAATTCGGAATACAGCCGCTTCAAAATCAACAGTTGATCACACCACAGCGGAATATTCACACTCCTACAGCAACACACTTGAACATCCACACACACACACAAACTCCACGAGGAAGCAGGAACGCTTTTATTCAAAATTTTCCACCAGGACAAGTCGAAACAAGCTCATCGGCCGAAGTGAGTAAGCGACAGTTGGACGACGGGTGACGCGTGAGCGACCGATGCCAAGAAGTCATTAAGCATAAGCAAGGATTTTCCTACGTATACTTTCTCTTTTCGTATTCTCCACCCCCAACCCCTTTCCCGCCAGGAAGGTAGGAGGAGCACTCCCACCCTCTACCAATAAAGGGTTCGCTCCCTGCCCACGCACATCAGTCAGTGTCACTGCTTCGCCAGAGCCAATAACCACTCCACCTGTTCCGGAATACCCACGTTCTTCGCAAATCGCCGAGCAGCCATCGTCCGATCACCTGCACAGCCAATAAGAACGCACTCTTTATTTCGACCAATAGCGTCATTCCATATGAGGAACGCGAAGAGGAAACTGTTCAACGAGGAAGATGTACAGGATAACGATGATTCGGTAAGTTTAATGTTTCAATATTGAATGCCGATTTAAAATTTTTATTTTATTTTTTCATTTTAAATTTAAAAGTCCATTTCCATGTGCTGTCATTTAATACGTGCTGATTCTTTTCAGATCACCCACTGGTCCGATCTGGACTCGGACTCAGATTTTGAAGACCAGCCTCCATGGGTTAAGGAGTACAGCCGCTTTAAGCACTCAACTCCTTTTGTACGTCCGGCGATGTCGACCCCAAAGAAAGATGCTGCTGACTTAGTCTTTCCAAGCCGTTCTCCAGTAAAGGATTTTATAAGTGAAAGTGCGAGTGAATTAGACTATTCTTTTGAAAGTTCATTCTGGTCCCCAAAATGTTTACCATTGGAGCACGACGTCAGTAGTGACATAGAGATTATTTTCGAAAGGATCAACGAAATTAAAGACGGTGTTAACAGTGAGTGTCATAATGTGGATGAGTGTGACTCGAGTGCGGAGACAGTTTTGCTTAATTTTTCGGGGGCAACAAATGAGGAGGCACGTGTGTGTCGGGCACAAATTATTGTGGACGACCCAAACTATTCAATAATTAGTGACACGCCTCAGTCACGTAGTGTACTTAGTGACTCATGGTTGAGTGACATTATTAGTGATTTGTGTTTTTGCGATGTGTGTGTAGAAAATGTATGTGAAGAAATTAATATGCTTTGTGCATAGCGTGTTTATTTTTTAACAAGTTTTATATTTTGTCAAGTCCATTTCAATTTATCATTCAAATCGTATTTTTTTTGTTGTTTATGCAATATGTTTTTAAAATGAGTGATATTAAATTATGGATGGAATGATAAATGACTTGCCAAAGAACAATAAAATTGCTCTCAAAGGAAATGTTATATTCTCCTCTTTTATTTAAAAATAACCTCTCTCTCTCCAATGGCTGTTAGAGTTCAAGTGAATTGCAAGTAAAGTAGTGATCGGTTTTCTTATTTAAAAATCTCTGAGCGTTTCTGTTAGCCGTTTCGACAAATTCGTATGAATTCCATATTTAAATTTTGTTATTTAAAAGAGTGCTTGAGTTTCAAAGAAACATTTAAATTATTTTATCACGACAAATAATTTAACAAGAAAAAGTGGATACGTTTAATTTTAGCATTAATATCCCCGTCACTAACTCTCTTGCGAACTCGGTAGTCAATTCAAAGTAATTATTTGATTCGCCATATTATTTTTCGAATAGGAGTAGATGCTTTAAAAATGATTCGTAGAACGTTATATCACAACAAATAATTTAACAAGAAAAGTTGGATATGTTTAATGCTGACATTAATAACCCCGTCACTAACTCTCTTGCGAACTCTGTAAGTCAATTCAAAATAGATATATGAGTCGCCATATTATTTTTCGAATAGGAGCAGATGTTTTAAAAATAATTCGAGAATGTTATATCACAACAAATAATTTAACAAGAAAAGTTGGACGTGTTTAATGTTGACATTAATAACCCCGTCACTAACTCTCTTGCGAGCTCGGTAAGTCAATTCAAAGTAGCTATTTGAGCCGCCATATTATTTTTCGAATGGAAGTAGATGTTTAAAAAACGATTAGAAGAATTTAGCATTCTTATAACTCAAATATCACTGATTTCACGAAAACATCGAGTTTTAATTCTGAACTTTACAGTCACTTAAATTTTGTGATGACAATGAAGAATAGCTATGAAAAGCGCACGGGTCATTACAAAAAATTGTACTCGCCACGTAGTAGTATTTATTTCTTTCATAACCTTCTCATTTTAACTTTGATTCCTCCGCGTCGTTTAAGACATCGCGCTTGCCATTTTGCACTCCGCATTAAAACTTCATGAGTCAGCCAGAATGACATCTAGTCGCTGTAGACCGGTGGCTACGCTAGATTCTTACCATCCTGAGTGTCCTCTTCCGGACGCAGGTTCGAATCCACCCGGAGGAAGTATTTTTTTTTCCTCATCCTACTCTAACGCCATACGGGTTTTTCATATACCTGAGTTCGGACTTTACCTCTCTACAGACCACAAAGGCAAGCAAGAGCGAGGGGGGTGGGAAACTGCCTCAACAGACCAGAACGGCCTAGCACGTGGTGTGGGGAGGCGAGGGGAGGAGAAAACTGCCTATAGAGACCAGAATACGCTCGCATGGGGAATTTTGGGGTTCGGCGGTGGGAGAGGGGGTGGGGGGAGCGAGGGAGGGGGCGGGGGAGAGGGGGAGGGGAAATTGCCTATACCGCCCAGTAGTCTACTGATGCAATTCTTAAGATATAGGCGACGGATTTTCCTTTGCATAGTTAACTTGTTTCAAAAACGGCTTCTAAAATTTAACTACTCTAGTGAATTCGTTATGCAGATCAACGTCTTTTGAGTACGCTAGCCGAATGATATTCGGAGTATGTAGGCACTTGGTGAATCAGTAGATTGGTTCCTTTGGAATATTAAGACGTTTACGTTCCGATGCTACTTATTATTGGTTCTACAGCTTTCGACAACATTTAAACCTAATAAAATTGTCTTAATAGTTTTTCTTGTAGAAACTGTCGGAGATTATGTTGAAGTGAGCTCCATTATTTGCAACGCCAACAGCTTTTGATATTTCCTTGCGATAGTATCTACAGTATGGTTGGACTTATGGCAATGGCTACTAACTCAATCATTCAATTCCTCCCAATGAATTTAGATATTGAGTCAATTGAGGATTCCGTATATTTAAGAGATCCTTGCTATAAGTATTTGCATGTAACAGCTTAATAATGTATACGGCAACTTTTTTAAGCTTTTAGTCATTCTTGGTAAGTTTACAGTATCTATTGTCACTTTATTGTTTTCTGAAGGTATTCTGAGTTGGAATTATTGTGTCTCATACTTCCTGATTTGGAGTTTTTAATAAGCATTACCTCCACAATCACAAAATAAAACTCAATTTTCTGAACAAATTTGGTTGAAAATACGATAAAATGATTGCAGCTTGCTTGCTCACACCTTTGCTTCCGGAATTTTACGGACGAGAGAAGCTGACCATCAGAATTATCGACGTGGTTATTTAGTCTTTTGAAAAGCTTTTGAGGTTCGAAAGACGGGTTTGTTTATGTCGCTCTTGTTCCACAAGTTGCCCTCGTTGCTGCAGTCGAATGCTCTTCGGCCGGTACCCTTTGAGCAGCGGCGCCTTAATATCCCTGTGGTATTCTATCCACTGAACTCTCAAGGGGGAAGGGAATGAGAGTAGGAGGGGGAGGGTGCACGCTTACTCCAAGGCCAAGGGGGGCGTGCTTTCTAGCGAAACCTGGGCAACCTTAACTGTTCATGCATAAATTGAAGAACATTCTATATTCCACAGACATTTCTGTTGATGCTGCAGGATCTCTTTCCTGGAGATGATGTTAGTACCTCGCATCCTCCCTCGCATGTAATCGTTTCAGGTTTGACTAGGTGAAAATGCGATATGTCTACGAGAAAATATAAACTACATATGGTAATTTCAACACTTTACTATAAAACTCTACTGCCTAAAGGGTGATTTACAGCACAGATTGACATACTTAGGAATCACTTCTAACTTAAAGCAATGGTTATTGAAATTGGCGTTGATATTGGGTACGCGAAATTTGATAGAGTTTTAAATATAACTTAGCATTACGTTGTAATTAGGCATTGGAGTTTATATGTAAGCATTAGAATTTACCGTTAGTAGTTTATGTATTTTATCGTGGGTTGGTTTTTCCTCGTCGCTGCAGTCATAATTTACAACATTACTTCATTTTCAACCTTTTATGCATATTTCATGTCATCTTAAAAGGTGCATTCCATTTCTTCGCCAATACTTATTCGTATGAATTTATAGCTCATCATTTGTCTTTTGCCTTGATTATGCCCTTTTGTAATTTTCTGTACGAAGTTGTGTTGCACGAGTAGGCAACCGACTAGCGTTGCTTTCTTATTTCGATTTTTTGCCTTAGTTCTCTTTCCTATTGGGCTCCCTGCGGTAATTTCTCAATTAATTTTCTGTCATTAACAGTACAATAACCCTTAACATTACGAAGAGATTTATCTTAAATTGAAAAGTTTTCTTGGCTTACGCTGTCTTTCTTTTGGCCTCAGTGTAACAGATGTTAATATTCTTTAGTGTGTTATTGGCTTGAGAGAACAGCATGACGTAGACGTCATGACGTCGTAACGAGACAGATTTCGTTGTTCCATTTTCTTCGATTGATTTTTGAAATACTTCTCTTTTCCTTCACTCTTCTGACCAATTCCTAATTTCTTGCTCAAGCGAACCACTTTCTCTTTATCATTCTTCAGTGGCAGCACATTTCGAACTCTACCAGAATTGACATTTTTGTAGGCGACCCTGAGAAAATAATTTTCTATTCACAAACCAAATTCCTTTATGCTCGCAATTTGTTTGCCGTACCGAACCTATCGTTTTGAACTTCCGCATTTGCCGCTACCTCTTTTCGGAATGTGAAAATGTGAATGATTGCTCTTCTTTGGACTTGTACTCCAAATCGTCGTAAATCCATGTAGTTCAGCCCCGTTATTATGAAGGTAATATTCTGTTTTATTTTATTAAACGATATCAATTCTGTTTCTATATTTCGGGGGGGGGGGGGGAGGGGGTGTTGAGGTGTCCGGACCCTCCTCGCTACGCCACTGGCCGTTTCCCTATCCCACTCATCCGGGGTCGATGGAATTTCGCATTACTTCATTCGTAAATACCCCGAAAAATTGTCATCGTAACTGCTTGAAATATTCTGTATCTAACTTGGTTTTTCCTAGAATATGGAAAACGCAATCGCGAGACCCGTCAACAGAGTCCGAAAGCCCTCCTCCCCTTCTGATTTCAGCCCAATGTCGATTTTATGTAGGGGAGACCGGGGCACGTTGGCCATAGGGGCAGGATGGCCCAGTCGAGTTAATTCATACAATAGACACTGAATCGTGCCAGGAATCTATCAGAAGGTTGGTAGCACACTTCCCCTTTCTCCACAACACCATTATGACTGGCGGAGCAGTTTTTGACAAGTTATAGCGATTAATTGTATTTGCGCGTGTTTAAGTAAAATTCTACTCCCAGGTTACATGTGTGTTATTTAATTTTTGATCAATTTGGGCCCAATAGTTGAGTACTATAATTAAAGTTCATAGTTTGAGGACAACTTCTGTGTGGCATACAATCTAAACTGCTTCAGTGAGTTTTGTAACGAATAGAATTTATTGTAAACATGGCGATGGGGCAGGTTGGCCCAGCGACGACGGGGTACGTTGGTTTTGTTTTGTTACCTTTTTGGACCAACACATACGTTTATTAGGGAATTTATCGTAGCATGACATTATCATTACATGTCATATTACCTGACTTTATCATGTCATACGTTCCTCCTTCTCCAAAGCTAGATTTACATTTTTATGGTTAGCATATATGTCACCGTTTATGCGAATGTGCTTAAGCAGTTTATCCGAGAAAAATATAAAATAGTCTAGTGGACTTACGCATTTGATTACCTCTTCAGTAGGAAGAATTGAATTACAATTTAAATTGAGCTCGAAAGCTGGATTACCCTTTTCTCACTTACAAGGATTATTTTCTGTTAGATTCGCGGGTAAGCTTGCATCAATAGTCAACTCCAGAGGTTCCGCTGGATCTGCGATTAGTCGTTTTTGGGAGCGTTGGGTTGCGTCTGAACTGATTAGACACAAATACTCAATTAAATTCACTGAGGCTACTAAAATATAAGCGCAGTGGTGAAGACAGACATCTATTTGAACGTAATATAGTATCACAATGTAACGCATGTCAACTGGAGCTAAAAAAAATAAAATACGCGCGTCCAATATAGGAAGATGAAGATTCACTGTGCCTAAAGTGTGCCTTTTTCGACGGTCAGCCTGGAGCACAATGTATTTAGTGCACAAATTGCAAGCGTTGTGCTCATTAGACAAGTGCGAACAATGAAATCCGCGTACTATTTCACAAGAGCAATAATTGTGCTGATCCTTTGTATCTGGACAGTCACAAAAGTCAACTGGTTTGTATTAGCACGCCAGAAATCCTAATATTTTAAAGCTTTCCCGTTGTTTTAGTAAAATGGTTACATAAACTGAAATATATTTCTTGATTACTATTCGTATTATTTTGGTTTCCTAAAATCATACTAGTTCAGCTTATCAAAAAATACATGGGCCAACGTGCCCCAGCCGTTGGGCCAACTTGCCCCGATGTAGGGGCAGATTAGCCCACCTGTCATATGCCCAGTATTTATTTATTTTTTTAAATTTATAACTCATATATTCAAGTTTATTTATTGCCATCCAGATTTAGAAAGACTGTTCTATAATTTAGCAATAATTTCATAAAGTTAACTATGCCCAAATAAAAAATATTTAAAAATGAAAAAAAAATCGGGCCAACGTGCCCCGGTCTCCCCTACCTTACCTTAAGCCTTTGAGAAAATTGTTCATCACCAAGTGACTGATTACCTTTCTGACAAGGCGGCACATTCAATCTGTAAGTAAAAAGGGTGACCTCTACGGCCTCAACGTAAACTGGGAAATGAAAAAAACTCCATTGGCCTTAACAGGGGACCTCGTCGCAGGTACAAGCAAAACACTGTGTTGGTATGCTGGAACGGGAAGATTCTCAGCAGTGACCAACCCCAACCTCTCTACCGGAAACCCTTCACAAACACTCGTTCAACTTTGAAGGAACCTTCGCGAGGGTTTTGGGGTGGCCTTGCTCAGGCTGCTCCCGTAAAATAATCACTCGCACACACAGCACTTACTCCGTGGGCAATACTCAGGGAGAATTGCTCGAACTAGATCGATGGAAATGCCACCTGGACGGGAGAAGCGTACCGGTTTCGGAATTCAAGATTCCCTTCTCAACGCAGCTGAGGATTTGAACTTCACTTCAACAAAAGTTGAGTGATGCAGAAACAATAGACACCGCTGAAATATATAGCTAGAGATGGGGGGGCCGGTTGTGGGGTCAAGGGTGGAAGAGGAGTGGGGGGGACATTGGGGTTGGACGCAAGGCGTGTAGGGGGCGGAAATGGGGGAGTTAGCGGATGGAGGTTAAGGGGGGTGAGGGGGAAAAGTTAACTTTTGACGGAGGGGGGGGGGGAACGTGACGTAAGGACGACCGTTGAGGATTGGAAAATTGCTGCGAGCGTAATGTTCTTATTGTAATAGGGAAGATTAGGGATGGGTCTTGCGTCACTTTTTAGGAGTTTCTATTTGTTTTTATGAATGTAAATGCTCTAGTAGGCGTAAAGTAGGTGATGTGATGTTTGTTTTAGTAGAGTTAAGTTTTCTTTCGGTAATTTCGTGTCTGTGTCTGATAGGTGTTGTGCAATGCTGGATTTTTCAGGTTTACTGTTTTTGTAGTATTAGAGGTGTTCTTTGTAACCATTGAAAATGTTACGTCGTGTTTGACCAATTTAGGAAGGTTGGCAGGAATTACAAAAAATCTACATCTACATAATACCCTGCGAGCCACCTATAGGGTGTTTGGCAGGGGGTGATCAATCACCAGCATGCAGCATGCAATTGGGACTCCCACATGCCCACCACACAGTACAAAAAACGTCGTAGCTTTGCAGGGTGATTTACTTGTCTTAATAATCTCCACCTATACCAATTTCCTATTTGTTTAATTAAAATTCTAGCTAAATGTGTTCTTAATAAGTGCATAAACGACAGAGGAGAATTCATTAAAGTTAAAGTCCAGCTTATTAACTCGTCATTCCTCAAATGGGACCCAAGCTATCACTACCTACTTTATATTAGGCCAAACCAACACGTCAATGGTCATTTCTTTGTGACCATCCTGCTGCCCTTTATATTTCCCATTGCCCAACGCAGAGCTTTGTTAGCTTTGTTCGACTAGTGCACACACCCTAGATCACTCTATAAGAAAACTTCAAAGAGGTATTTCCATGATTTTCTGTTGATTTTTCATTCACCGAATTTGAGTGCTCCCTACATTGAGTGTATTTCTTACTTGAAAAGGTAAGACTCCCGTTTTTGCTAATGCTCATAACCGTACATCTAGATCAACATAATACCCTGCTAGCCACCTCTAGGATGTTTGGCAAGGGGATATCAATCACCAGCATGAAGCATGCAATTGGACTCCCACATGCACACCACACAGTACAAAAAACGTCACGCATAATAACAAATTATACTAGCATATGCTGTTAGAAATAATAATAAAATTAAGAAACATGCATTGAGTTTTACATAGGTTAGTAGGCTACACTACAAGTCATGCAATTTATTTATGAGTTCTATCGCTGCCGCTATAATCTCTTATTGATCGTGGAAAAAAAGACATTCTGAATGTCTGTTCTACAATCTATCTCTCTTATTTTATTTAAATGACCTGGTCTTCCGTAGTATGTTGGCGACCGTAAGATATGGCTAACTTCGTTAGAAAAAACACTGCTATTGAATTTATCTAAAAGGTTTGGTCTATTTTTCAATCTCCCGTCCGGCAGAGATTCCCATCCGAGTTTATCTAAGAGGTCAGTTACACTAACAAGACTATCGTAACGACCTTTCACGTACCTGGCAGCTCTTCTTTTCATACGTTCCAACTCTGTTAAAGCCTTTGTCATGTGGGACCTTAGGCAGCGTATTCCAAATGGTGTCTAAAGAGGGAGAAGTAGCTAATTTCTCTCACTTTTTCGTCGCACTTTCCCAATATTCTTTTAACAAATCGCATTTTACGATTAGCTTGACCGGTTATTTCACGATAGATCATTATCGAGTCTAACTCCTAGATATTTCACGGATTCCACAGTCTCTAATAGGGTACCCCGAATAATATAGCTATGTTTTGGGGATTTATTCTTTTTCCAGAAATTCATTACTACTAAATTTTAAAAATTTAATTGTAACTGCCATGCATCGCCCCACGCTTGGATAGCATCTAGGTCGTTCGTTAGTTTATGCCTATCTTTACTGGACCGAATTTCCCTGTAAACTACAGCGTCGTCTGCAAATAACCGTAGTTTACTGTGTACTATTTCACCAATGTCGTTTATGTAAAGAAGGAATAGGAGTGGGTCAATGACACTACCCTGAGGAACGCCAGAAGTGACTCTAATCTCATTGGAGACTGCACCGTCTAATACTACTCTTTGGATGCGGTCGCTCAAAATTTCTCTTATCCAGGAAATGACATTTTCATCTAAGACATAAAATTTCAGTTTTATTATTAACTTTCCGTGGGGTACTTTATCAAATGCTTTTTTGAAATCGAGAAAAATCGCGTCTATCTATAGATATATTCCAGTCATTAGGTACTTTGTGTTGCTTGATGGATTTACTGAATATGAAATGCAGCAAGGGGTCAATTGTTGAGGCTAGTACTCTATGTACGCGAGAAGGGATTTCGTCTGGATCAATTGATTTATTTGGACTCAGCGATTTCAATATATTTTCTATTCCGTGCGTACTAATGTCTATAAGCGGCATCTTTCGTATGCAGAGATCGTCAACTGTCTCGGATGAGTTCTCAGAAGGCTATATGAACACGCTCTAAAAGGAGGAATTTAATAAATTGGCTTAATTGGAACTTTTTGTCCACAAATCTCCATTATCTTTTCTCAACGAACATACGGTAGTTTGTTTCTCTTGAACTTCCCAAACATAAGACCAAAATAGTTTTGGGTTATCCCGCAACTGCTCTACTAATGTTTTTCTTTTAGAATTAGTGAATGCATTCCTGAGCCCTTTCTTCGTTGCGGCTTTAAAAAACCTATATTTTTTAATTATTAACTCGCGTTCATTATCGGATGACTCCGTGCTGACTTTTTTCATTTTAGCATGACACGCTCTCTGTCGCCTCAATGATTTTCTCACCTCCGCGTCGTACCATCTCGGTTCGCTGCCTTCTTTTCTTATTTTTCTAGGGATGTAACTATTTATTCCCGAAATTACGAGCGAAAAAAAAGCTTTCCAACTACCCTTTACATTTAACCTTAATATTGATTCTTGAAACGCGGGGAAAGCATTTATCAGATGAATCTTAAACCCATCACAATCAGCTCTTTTAAAGATGAAAACTTTCCATTCTTTTTTAAAATTTCAAGAATATTTTCTCCTCTGTTAGGTGCGGATGCTATTTGAAGCAAAGAGTTGATATGAAAAAATAGTAATGATATATAGATTAAGGGAACGAACGAAACAATTCTCGGGTTACCGCCGAATACGCTAACTGAAAACCTCAACCACAAAATCCTAACCGGCCTCACCGGACGCTATGAGGATCTGCCCAACTCCAACCAAAATCCCAGTGCGTGACCGACCAACTGATAAACCTCGACTATCCCCCCTCAGCGGTTGGAGGGGGTGGCAGCCTCCCTCACTTATCCTCCGACAGCGTCCTCCGCGGCTGTCTACGGGTGTGATACTTATATGGTCTAAGGTGTGATACAAAAAAAAAAGAAAAACAGTGAGCGCTCCCAAGCGCCAGCATAAAAAAAACGTTAGTAAAAGATAAATGATAGTCATCTGCATACTACCCCGCAAGCAGCCTCAATAGGCGTGTGGCGGGGGATGTCAGGAAACCCGTCGTATTCGTATGAAAAGCAAATGTTCTAACGAAATTAAGCCTAGTATTTATTAAAGTCCTTTTTCATGCGGTGGAAAAACGAATTCCCTCACTTATCCGTTCGCCTATTATCTCTCTCAATTTATCGCTTCTGTCAGACCTGAAAATGGAGTGGGGCTCTAATATGGTGATCTCCGTGTCACTCTTAAAAATATCCATTCTCAATTGCTCAAGCAATGTAAGCTTAACGTGCAGCCTACAATCTCTCCAGCGGCTCCCAACCCAATTCGTTTAACATCCGTGTAACGCTTTCTTTACGCCCGTAGCAGCATTTGACGAATCGCGAATCTTGATAGGTTGGTGGGAATGAAACCTTCAATTTCAATTAATTTGTGATCGTGGGCCATTTGGCCCATGAGATAATTAACAAGTGCACGACAAATCAGTAAAAATCATTTGACTGAGGTACGAAGAAAAAAAAAACACTACGGCAAGGCTCAATAGATGAAAAAATAGAGAAAAACAAAATATAAACCTTAACAAGCTTATACGTACAATTGCATCCCGAATGCGGATACCGTGTAAAACCTATGGTTCCACTCGTTGGTTGTCATGATGTCTCGAGGGTTAACTCTATGACCTTTGACCTCCATTTCGACCCTCGAAGTTCCAAAAATCGACAATACGGATCAAGGAACTGCAAAACTGACCTGGGCACCCTTTGAAACCTATGGTTCCAGTCGTTGGTTGTCGTGACGACGTTAACTCTATGACCTTTCACCCCCATTATGACTTCGGGGGTCAAAAAATCAACGATATGGATCTATGAACTGCAAAATCGACTTTGGCACCCTTTAAAACCTACGGTTCGATACGTTGGTTGTGATGATGGTCCCACATTTACCTCTAATGATCTTTGACCTCCTTATTAACCTTGGAGGTCAATCAGTGGATAATACGGGGATTAGTATCGTATAATATCATTGACTTAGGCACCCTTTAAAACCCATGGATCGACACCTTTGTTGGTATGCTATTCTTTTTGCCACCCTTATGACATTGATTGTGACCTTACTGGGTCAACGGTTGAATTTTCGTAAATAAAAGTGTTATTTTTGGTTGTTGTACTCGTTGCTTCCAAGTAAGATGTTTGTCAAATGATACACCAGGGCTCTTAGTGAGGCCTTCAAAAGGAGAGACTCCACAGTAACCTCTGCCGTCTATCTTTAATCTCTCTCTGAAATAAAATGATTCATAAAAGGTAGGAAGACTGACCTCCTGAAATACTCTTCAGGATTTTCTGCGTGCGCGTTGATTCCGTTTCTTTGACGTATGCGTGTTCTTTGTGTTGATATTTAAAGCCCCAGCTCATCTGCTACTTTAAGTGAGTTTTCGTACAGACTGTTGAACTCAAGTTCGGCTTCGTGTCGATTATTTTTTAGGTTCTCGAAAATATCAGTTACGTTAACTGAAGCAGAAGAGATATCCTTCTTAAGGCTTTGCAACTTTCGACTTCGTCAAACCAAGGGAGTAGGCTAAAACTTCAATGCCAACAGCAAATTCACTTTTTTGATGGTGCAGGATTAATTGTTCACTTGAGGCGTTTTTTTGTCGCTCAAAAGTGTAATACTCGTATAGTAGTCTTTTCAGTACTTCGGCAACAGGAACAATAAACTCTTTAAGAGGTGATGAGGCTACCATGTTTCTCGACCCTTGGGGTAGAATAGAAGTATTAAAGTTGTAATTATTTAAATTTTGAGTATATATTATCCCTGAACACAAAATCACGTAGAAGGGAAGCAAAAAAAATGAGTATTGACTACTTCCATTAACATTTGACAGCTACTGATAAAAATACTTTTTTAACTACCGATTCTCTAATATAAAGATCGAAATCAAAATAAATTTAAAAAATAGAAATGTATCCGAATATTTTACCTTTTATATATTTCTCTGCTGGACAGTTTTAATTAGCCAGCTGATTTATATGGACGAAATAAATTGTTAAACATTATCTACATACTAATAAAAACGAATTACTGTTTGTTAGTCTCGCTAGAACTCGAAAACGGATGGACCGAATTGAATAATTTTAGATATATAGTATTTGTGTAAGTCTACGAAAAGTTAAAAAGGTGAGGATAGTTTTTCGAAGGGTCCATGTGACCCTGGAATGGGTCCTGAATCATTTCCATAAAAAATACATGTGTGGTTCGTTATTAATGCCTGCAGAACTTTTTTCTTGTATATATTTAAATTCGTGATAATGGTTACATATATCATTGAAAAGAAAAAAATGCACATTCTTAAATTGATTTTCGTTTTCCTCGTGGTTTACCGTGAATTTTGAAAAAATCAAAATAATGCTGAAATTTGAGCGTTCGGCTTACTTTTTCTTTTGATGACCATCAGTATTGTTAATGTAATTTGGCATCTCTTTTAAAGTTTATTCACTTCGCATACATATTCTCAAATAAATTGTGCATAACTTTCCAGATTATTTCTTTCCTGTATTTTCACCTTTACAGTATATGTGAGGTCAAAGTTGAACAAATTCAGCGAAAAACGACCAACCTCGATTTTTTCTGAAAACTGCCAACTTTATCCTCGTGCCGTGGTTTCATGAATAGATTTATGGACAAAACTGTTATACCATATTAATTGACACTTTTCCTCCATTTAAGGGGTGTTTAAAGATTTTGTTTCATCAATAACCATAGATATATATCAAAATGGCGGAAACTGTTTTCATCCCATTTTTTACATAAACGTAGAGAAAAAGTAGATATTGCCAATATAGTAGTAGAGATATAGTGGGAATTTGATTCATTGATTGTGTGATTGACACAAATTCGCAGCCCAAACTACCAGGCCGATCGAGCTGAAATTTTTTGAGGTAAAACTAAAAAAATATTTATCGAGGGGAAAAATCTGAAAATGCCAAAAAGTGCGATACTTTTCGATATATATCGATCTACTTTAACATGGGCTCTTATGGAAAAAAAAATAAATTCCCGATATGACCCACTTAAAATCGCCGCACGTGGCCGAGATCCAAATGGGAAACATTAGTTTTTTGGCCGATTTTTTTGACATGCGAAAAAAGCGCCTACGTCGAACCGTTTTCGAGATATCGATTTACACGGGACCTTATGTGATTTCGATTTGAGAGCTGGCGATTCAAGCTTAAGCTATTCAGCTCGCGAAAATAATTTTTAAAGCGTACCGTAGGGACGGTATACTTTAGTTTTTATTTTTTAATTATGTTTCGTAATAGTAAATTAATTATTTAATTTCGAAATTTTCCCAAATTATTTTTTTGAGTCCCCGGCATTCGCCGCCTTTGCTCCCCGGCAAACGTCCGAGATCGGACTCGGTAAGAAATACGCGCATCGCCTTATAGGAGGGAGCGTGGCAGTAGACGGGAGAAATATGATAAGTATGGAACGATACCCAATCAACCATCGCGGTCCATTCTTCGAAATGCATTGCTCTTTTGTTTTCAAATTATTATCTTATGCCACATGGATATGTATATGAATTTAATGTAAGGGCGGCCATTGCCTGTTCCGCTGACCTATACTGCCATTGAAAAACGCGAATTAGCACAACTTGCTTAGTGTTTCGGATAGACCAATGAAATTTGGAGGAATGGTACATCTTGGTATTCTTCATTGAGCAATGTTAAACAGACTACTGCTGGTGGAATAACTTTCGATATATATCAAATCTAAGTTTTATTGTATTTTATCGAATGGTAATAAGTACTTGGAATATTCATCGCTGGGGATAGATGTGCCAGCATAGCATGTAGAATGACCACCTAATGGATTTTAAACCAATGGAATTGCGTAATCCAGCGTAACGGTGTCAGTACAATCGAAAGTTCGATTCGAATATTATACAAAATAAGTTACTTGGCATAACTTGATAAGAATTTTCGTTACACCAACGAAATTTGGTAAATGAGTACATCTTGGTATTCCTCATGATGTACACTGGGAGTATGAACTGTATGTAGTCTCACATTCGATATATATCGAATCTTCATTTTCTAAAAATATATCGAATTGCTATACCACATAGGATTTAACATCCACGGGGAAAGTTGAGTAGGAAATATGTGGTGGATGACCATAGAATGAAATTTGAATCAATAGCATTGCGCATATAACTGTACAGGTGTCAGTATAATCGAAAGTTCGATTCGATTATTATACCAAATAAGTAAATTGGCTTAACTTGATAAGTATTTTCGTTACACCGACGAAATTTGGTAAATGGGTACATCTTGGTAATCGTCATGATGTACACTGGGAATATCAACTGTATATAGTCTCACATTCGATATACATCGAATCTGCGTTTTCTTAAAATGTATCGAATGGATATAACATTTAGGATTTCATTCCACGGGCATACGTTACCACTAATTATGTAGTGGATGACCATAGACTGGAATTTAAGTCATTAGGTTTGCGGATATTACAGGACAAGTGTCATAATAATCGATAGTTCGATTCGATTATTATACCAAAAACGCTAAATAGCATAATCTGATGAGGATTACCGATGGAGCGATGAAACTTGGTGATTGGGTATATGTTTGTATTCCTTATAATGCCAAATGGATATATTATTTGTGTGTCGTCTCACAGTCGATATATATGGAACCTGCGTATTCTTTAAATGTATGGAGCTGCTGTAACTTATGCAGTTTCGAATCGACGGGTAAAGTGGGGAAGACAGAATGAAGGGAATGGCCATTGAATGGAAGTTATATTAATGGAATTGCGAACATTTCAATACACATGTCAGGATAGTCGAAACTTCTATGCGAGTATGGTAGCAAAAATGCAAATTGGCATATCTTGATTACTATTCTACATCTACATCTTCGCCGGCCTCGGTGGCGGCGGGGTAAAGTATTCGCCTGCCGAACATGAGGTCGCGGGTTCGAGTCCCGCCTGGGTAAGTTTCCCTTATCCAGGGCATGGTTGTTCGTGTATGTTTCATTGTTGACTTTGTTGAATACCCCGATTTAAAATGGCTTATGAGAGCTGTATTCGGAGGTTTGGGAATAAAAAAATAAAAAATAATACCCTGCGAGCCACCTCTAGGGTGTTTGGCAGGGGGTGATGCATGCAGCATGCATTTGGACTCCCACATGCACACCACACCGTCCAAAAAACGTCCCGTATAATAACAAACTATACTATTATATGCTGTTAGAAATAGAATATAGAATAGAAATTCAGAAACATGCATAAAGTTTTACATAGGTTAGTAGGCTACACTAAAAGTCATGCAATCTATTTACGATTTCTATTGCTGCCGTTATAATCTCTTATTGATCGTGGAAAAAATGACATTCGGAATCTGTCTGTTTTGCAATCCATCTCTCTTATTTTATTTATATGATCTGATCTTCCGTAGAACGTTGGCGTCCGCAAGATATGGTTAACTTCGTCAGAAAAGACACTGCTCTTGAATTTATCTAAAAGGTTTAGTCTATTTTTCAATCTACGGTCCGACAGAGATTCCCATCCGAGTTTATCTAAGAGGTCAGTTACACTAACAAGACTATCGTAACGACCTTTCACATACCTGGCAGCTCTTCTTTGCACACGTTCTAACTCTGTTATTAAGCCTTTATCATGAGGGTCCCAAACACTAGCAGCGTATTCCAGATGTGGCCTAACGAGGGAAAAGTAGCTAATTTCTCTCACTTTGTCGTCGCACTTTCCTAATATCCTTTTAACAAAACCCATTTTACGATTAGCTTGACCGGTTATTTCTCGAATATGTTTATTCCACGATAGATAATTATTGAGTCTAACCCCTAGATATTTCACGGATTCAACTGCCTTTAACTGGGTGCCCCGAATGATATAGTTACGCTGTAGGGAGTTATTCTTCTTCCAGAAATTCATTACGACGCATTTTTCCAAATTTAATTCTAACTGCCAAGCATCGCACCAAGCTTGGATAGCAGCAAGGTCATTCGTTAGTTCATCTATATCTTTGCTGGAACGGATTTCTCTGTAAACTACAGCGTCGTCTGCAAATAATCGTAACTTACTCTGCACTACTTCGCCAATGTCGTTTATATAAAGAAGGAATAGGAGTGGGCCAATGACACTACCCTGAGGAACGCCAGAAGTGACTCTAACCTCATTGGAGACTGCACCGTCTAATACTACTCTTTGGACGCGGTCGCTCAAAAATTCTCTAATCCAGGAAATTTATTTAAATTTATTTAAAAAAATCGTGAATTTAAATGGTCTTTACCATTCAGAGAATGTGATAATCTCTAAAACTCATAATTTTCCATCCATTCTCTCCGGAATCAAACAGATTTCAGCTCTAAACAATGGCATTTAGCATGTGGCGGAGGGCGATTCTACCGCAGGCCTGCAGATGGCATATCTGGCACCGCAACAATACTTTATTTCACCTTGGCAACCAGTAAAACGTAGCCGTACGGTGACATTTTATCGATTTTCCGAGCGATACAAAGCGGATGCGAAAGCATATTGTGGTGTTATTAACGAAGTTTAAACGCACTGGTTACAGAATAAAACAGCTACATTGAACAAAACATCAATCACTTGAGTAGCAGAGGAAGAAAATAGTCATCTCGCAGGGATTTGCAGTGAGCTACAGCCGGCGGAGTTCCAACTTCGACCAGCAGAGTTCGAAAATAGCTCCTGAAAATAAGACCCCCGATGCTCTAAGGGGTGACGCCGATCAATTGGCAGGGATTTTTGAAAGGAAACTCATACACTACGGAGAGATGATTTTATTGTTCTACTCGTTTACATTACGCCACCACGCGTCCGACTACCCACGACCGCGTCTCCACAGCCCGCCTTCGCTGACCTCCCCTCCTCCTCCTTCTCCCTCCTCAGCCATCGTGTTTCTTTCACCAAGCTCTGCAGTTTCCCACGGGAGGTTGGAGCAGCCACTGGATACGCGGAGGTAAAGCGATCCGACCCTTCGCAAAGGCAGAAACTTGGGAAGGAATATGAAAGAAGTGTAGGTGATGGGTTGAGGCGTGAAAAGGGTGGGAACGGAAGTGACTCTGCTGTTTCTGTCTCTTACATCACTTTCCCCTCAAACTGCCTTTAATCTAATTGATTATAGGCCTCGTCTGCTTCACCCATTGAATCCTGTGAAAAATCCGTACATGGAAATGGAGAACACAAAGAATAAAATACAAGGAGCCTTGGAATGGGTGGACTCGGTGATGACACAGAGGCTAAATACATTATATGTCCCCAAGGCACTAATTAGTCAAAACAAAATCCTCCAGCAAAACACTAAAATAGCAAATACAAAGAGAGAAAGAGAAATAAGGTTTTATACGTAAAATTGACAAACACTGCATTGCAAATGCATCCATTCGTTAATGTTCATTCATTGAAATTCTACCCAAACATAATCAGAAGCATAAAAATATCCTGATTCTCTCCCACTAATTAGAATTCATCTCATAACCAGAGTTTTTCACTTTTTAACATGCTCAGCTCCATAAAAATTACAACCAGTAGATTATACTGAAAACTCAAAATTCCGTAACATACTATAAAAAAACTGTTCGTTCCACGAAAAGACATAATTTACTCACAAATCTTAAATGACTTTCTCGGCCAGCTGTTCAAAAAAGTACACAGCGGCCCCACTTAACAAACACACGATAACAACACACGATATCAACAAACAGCTCTACTCTTTCTCTTCTCTCTACGCTCTAATGCGAACTCTACGCTTTCTCTTCTCTTACAATTCTCTCTGCCGAAGCACTAACACTTACGTCTTCCCTTCTGAGGACGGTCCGGTTTGCGACCTCAAAAGATAGGGAGAGCGGGCGGGATGGGTTGGAGAGATAAGGATGTTGTCATCTGCGTCGCTACTCCTGCTGTCTCCGCGGACTTCCGCGGTATGTGCTGGCGTACGGGGTGTGGAAATGGGAGAAGCAAGGGCACTAGCGTCTTCTTCACGGCCTTCACTGGAATGTGCGTACTCTCTTAGAGTACTGCTCTCGCTGGGTAGGCAGCTCGCTGGGGTTCTACGGGGAGTGCCCTCTCGTACACCCAACGGCTCTGGAGGCGTCGGGGTAGGTCGGGGCCTCAGGAGATAAGGGCTCCTTTGCCGGGCAGCTGCTTGCGACTCGGTCGTCGACGGGTATCTCTGCTCCTCCGTGCTCTCCGGCGTGGAGGCCTCTTCTGCTCGTTCTCTCTCGGCTATTGGCGATCCGGGCTCTTGGATCGCCGCTTCCTGCCTCTCTCCGCCCTCCAATGACGATGTCGACACCTGACTCATTTCCTCCCACCGTTCTTCGTCCTCCGACTCGGCCAATATATGGGATCGGGGGGACATGACACCAGGGCGAGGGGGAATATGGGAAAAGGGAGTGTCTCCTATTGGGCTTGCTGGGCCACGCACAATTTCCGCTGATTTGGTGGGGGGGTGTTTCCGTGGTCTTCCTCGACGACGTTCTCCACACGGGGGAAAACCTAGAGTTGGCAAATTACCTAAATGCAACTTTAAGCGATTTTTGTGCACCAAAAGAGATCTGTAGGGGAGTTGAATTCGCACGTTGCACGGGGGAATCACTTCCGTCACTAGGTAGGGCCCTTTCCACGGGTAATGGAATTTTTTCGCTCCGCCTGTCTTCGTGCACGGGTCACTCAGGTAGACGTATTGACCACACTCATATGCCACGTCCTTCGTCCCCCTGTTAAAAACCGCCGCCCTCTCTCGGCGAGCGCGCGCGTCATTGATCTTACATCTACTCCGTAATGTCTCCAATTTCTCTTTCAATCCCTGAAGATACTTATTGTCAAACTGTCCCAATGTCGGTTCAAAGTACTCGAAGGGAGATCGCATGACGTGCCCGAAAACGATTTCATGAGGCGAGAAGCCTGTACTGCGATGAATTTTTGTATTGTAGCAGAGAACAGCGTACGGGACCCACGTATCCCAGTCCGAGTTTTTGTCGTTAACGTAGTGGCTAAGTATACCAGCAATTGTTCTATGTACCCTCTCCACTTTCCCGTTCGATTCTGGATGGTAAGGAGAAGAGCGAAGTCTGGAAATTTTCATTAGTTCGCACACCTTTTTAAAGAAATCGGACATATAGTTTGCACCCTGATCCGTGAGAACCTTGACCGGTACCCCAAACCTTAGAATCCACCTTCTCACGAATGCCGAGGCGATCGTCTCCGCCTTTTGGTCCGGTAAAGGAATCATTTCTAGGTAACGGGAAAAATTATCAATAATAGATAGAATGTATTTGTTACCATACTCACTACATGGAAGGGGCCCGACGGTGTCCAAAGAAACGAAATCGAATGGTCTATCGGAAGAGGGTAATTCCTGAATGGGTGCCCTTGTTCTCCCGTAAGGGCTTCGACGGTGGCATGCGACGCAGTCTCTAAGAGCTTCTTTAATGTCCTTCGCTAAATTTCGCCACCAATATGATGCCCGCACTCTCTGGAGTGTAGGCCGGATCCCTAGATGCCCCGACAATGGATGATCATGGAAGTTTTTTAATTAAATCTTTCCTCAATTTCTCGGGGGCCACTATTTTCTCACCATCTTTGGTTTTCTTATAGAGAACGCCCCCTTTCACAAAGAATCCTATCTGCGTTCGCAACCGTTTGCATTCGGCGTCGTCGTTCTGATAGTCAATTATTTCGTCACATAGCCCTCGTTCAACCGTTCGTACCTTCCGACTGAGTGCGTCGGCGTTTGAATGAAGCTTCCCTGGTTTGTGTATAATTTCATAGTCGAACTCGCTCAATTTCAACGTCCACCTTACCAAGCGGCTGTTAGGATCCTTAAGACTCAATAGCCATTTGAGGGCCGCGTGGTCTGTAATGATTTTAAATTTTCGACCAAATAAAAAACATCTGAAATGTCCCGTAGCCCATACGGCCCCAAGGAGTTCCTTCTCCGTGGCTGAGTAATTTGTTTCGGCGCTGTTCAATTGTCTAGAGGCATAAGCGACGGGATGCTCTTCTCCGTTTATCTCCTGCGATAGAACCGCGCCTAAGGCATAATTTGAGGCATCCGTAGAAAGGATGAAAGTTTTTCTGAAATCTGGGTACACTAGAATAGGGCTTTTAGTAAGCGCTGACTTAAGCTCCCTCATCGCCACTTCGCAATCGTCTGACCAGCTAAAAGTTGCCCCCTTTTTCAGCAGTCTCGTCAGGGGCTTTGCTATACTGGCATAGTCCTTCACGAACCTCCGGTAGTAATTGGCTAAACCTAGGAAGGACTGTAGTTCCTTCGTGCAACTGGGCGTGGGATATTCATTTACTGCCGAAAGCTTCGATGGATCGGGAAAAACTCCGTCCTTCGTTATCACATGACCCAAGTAATTCACCTTGTCGTGGGCAAAGTGGCATTTATCAAATTTCAGAGTCAAACCTGCGATTCTCAGTCTCTCCAAAACAGCCCTCAGTCGTTCTGCATGTTCTTCAATTGTGGAGCTAAACACTACCACGTCATCTAAATAGACGAGACAATGCGCCGGTTTCAGCCCGCGCAGAACGCTGTCCATAAGCCGCTGGAAACTGGCGGGGGCATTGCGTAGCCCAAACGGCATTCGCGTATATTCCCAATGCCCGCTCTCCGTATTAAATGCCGTTTTTGGTTGTGACTCTCTGTCCATGGGAATTTCATGGTAACCGCTTGTTAAGTCCATCGTAGTAAAGTATCGGCAATTCCCTAAATAGTCCAAGGTCTCGACTATATTCGGCAGGGGATAAACATCAGGAGTCGTAATGGCGTTTAATGCCCTGTAATCTACGCAAAACCTATACGAATCTTTCCCATCAGTCGATTTCTTAGGGACAACAACAATTGGGGCGGCCCAGGGGCTGGTACTAGGCACTATGACACCCGCCTCTAACTGCTCCCTCACTAGCCTATCGACTATTTCCTTCTGGTGGAATGGCGTGCGGTATGCCTTCCTATAGATTGGCCTTTCGCTAGACGTTGGAATATGATGTGTCACCAATTTTGTCGGCGGTGGAAGACCCTTACCGGCAAACAGATCCTTATATTCCTCAAGAATTGGCAATAGAGCGTCACGTTCCCCGCAGTTTAAATGCACAAGTTTATCCGCAAAACAGACTTCGCCCTCGCAACGCCGCACCGCATGCACTCGCGGACCCCAATCAGCTTCCTCTTCCGCCCCTCTATCTTCCCATTGTGTAGCGGAAGCTAAAATTGTTCCCTTCCTTAGCGTTACCTCTCCTTCGTTGAAGTTAGCTACTTGAACAATTACTTCACGGTTTTCATTCACTCTTGACATGCTTCTAGCCACTACACAGCCCTCCAGATCCTCAAAGTTTGGTTCGATAAGGATATCAGCGCCGATAGGGATTTGTAGGTCAGGTACATTGACACTAATTAGTTTTTCACATCTACCCGGCAATATTTCTGTCTCTATTGACCGGATTAAAAACCCCGTGTCACTCCGCTTTCGGATTTCTTTCATTATTCCTACATTCGCTTGTTCCCCGTGGTTGCCCCTCAAACCCCAGGTCTCATTCCCTACGGAGAGTGTTCCCTGTTTAATGTTTATACAGCAACCTAACTTTTCTAGGAAATCTAAACCTAATATCCCCTCGTAATCCCCTAGTTCACTCACAACTTGCATACAACACTTATATTGAACAACGTTTACAAAAAATTCAATAACCTTTTCCCCAAAACTTTTCACCACATCACCAGTAATGCCCCTCACGCGATAAGGGGACCGTTTAATACCCTCATTCCCACACACATCACTGCACACGAGGGATACCTGAGCGCCGGTGTCACACAGGAACCTGGCCCTTCTTCCCCCGATGCTCACCACCGCCACCAAATCCATAGGTCCGCCTCTTTTCTCCACCCTCGGAAGGAAGACATCTAGTAGGGGCCGGAATTGGCGGCGTTGCCGGCCCCGCCGTCGTTTAACTCCGTAGTCTGCTGCCTCCGTCTGCATTCCCGGGCGATGTGGCCCTCACCTCCACAGTTGAAGCAGCGCCTCCGATTTCGGCACTCCCTCGCCATGTGCCCCATCTCGCCACAGTTAAAGCATTTACCTTCCCTTGGAGCCCGGAAGACATGGCGGCTCGCAGGCTCCTCTCTCAAGGGGCGCCTCTCCACCTCCTCGATCCTAATGGCGGCCTCGACCGCCTCGTCAAAATTTTGAGGCGACGTCAGCCGGCACTGTCTGCCCACTTCCCCTGAGAGACCATTAAGGAAGGCGTCAAGGGCGCGCTGATCTGCCTCATAGCGCGTCGCGGCGGCATGCTCCGCGGGCCCGGCCACGTCATACGTCTGGCTGTTGATTTTTCGCACCCTGTCTGCGAAGGCTTCCAAGTCTTCTCCAGCGCCCCTTCTTATGTTGGCTAACAGCTCCCGAAAAAAACGGGTACTCCGTTTCGTTCGGTACCGCTGCAAGAGCTGCGCTTTTAGTTCCTCGAACGACGCGGCCCCTCGGCACTCTTCCTTGCTATGATAAAATTCGGCCGCTTCCCCGTTCAACTTCAGGATCGTTGCATTCAGTTTGTCGGCGTCAGAGAGGCCCCCCAAATCGGCTGCGCGTTCCACTTTGTCTAAAAAGGCCGTTACGGACTCTTCCGGTCTTCCCGAGAACGCTTCAGTCGCCGAAAGCAAGCCGAAGTTTTTCCGCCCGCCTTCCTCCCCAGCAGCTGTCCCCGTCCGCCGAAGTCTCTCGTTATCCGCTTCGAGCTCGCGTAATTTCTTGCTCATCTCTGTGATGGCCTGCTGCCAATCCATCTCCTGGCCTCCCAGGCTCACTCTCGCCGCCATCGTAATCAATGAGTCCTTCCAAAAATATGCCAATTATCCCACTTCTGACACCAGTGTAAGACCCCCGATGCTCTAAGGGGTGACGCCGATCAATTGGCAGGGATTTTTGAAAGGAAACTCATACACTACGGAGAGATGATTTTATTGTTCTACTCGTTTACATTACGCCACCACGCGTCCGACTACCCACGACCGCGTCTCCACAGCCCGCCTTCGCTGACCTCCCCTCCTCCTCCTTCTCCCTCCTCAGCCATCGTGTTTCTTTCACTAAGATCTGCAGTTTCCCACGGGAGGTTGGAGCAGCCACTGGATACGCGGAGGTAAAGCGATCCGACCCTTCGCAAAGGCAGAAACTTGGGAAGGAATATGAAAGAGAGTGTAGGTGATGGGTTGAGGCGTGAAAAGGGTGGGAACGGAAGTGACTCTGCTGTTTCTGTCTCTTACAATATTGCATTTATTTCCTGCAATTGAATCTCATAATCTAATCCATTCCGTGGATTTGGAGTTGATGCCAAAGAGCAGATCTCGCCGTCTATGTAATCCAGCGCGTACGCTATGGAACGATTTTTAAAGAAAGTCACATCGAGCGTCTCTGGAAGTGTGATGGGTATCATCCTGGAGGAGAGGCTGGATAAAGAGTATATTGTCCACCTGGAGCACGTTCAACCTATCTTGATTAAAATTCCCGACGATCTTCGCAAACAGGCAGAAAAGTGGTTGATTTATCTGATCGGAGCGACTGTCAACACTCTGGATGAAAAGGAGAGGCGAAACATCCACCTGTCCCTGCTCCTCAATGACATGGCATCCGGAACTCTCACGGGCATACGCAAGTACACGAATCCCCCAAAGCCAGGGGAGCCAGTGCCCCCGTGTTCGGAAACGTACTGCGAAGGCACCGAGGAGGAATTGCTGGTCGCGGCAGGCATTGGAGAAGACTTGAGCGGCGCTTTGGGTTCAGAACTCATCGGAGAGGGAGGTGATGGTGGAAATTTGGTAAAAATAGGGGGTGATCAAGACCACCCAGTGACATCAGATCCTTTTCTCGCTAGTGGCATCTCGCCTGGTAACACAAACCGTCTTTCAAAGGCGGCTGAAACGAAAAGAGAAGTATACAACGATGATAGGAGTAACGCGAAGGTTAGTCTGGATGCCGAAGGTGAGAAAATAAATTCAATCCATTCCGAGCATGTAAACCGTGGCACATTTAATAATTCTGCCGTTCCAACTGAACAGAAAATAGGAGGCAGGAATGGTCGTAAAAGTGAGTGCCTCAAAGTAAAAGATGATTTAACAAGGGAAAAAGGCAGGCGCGAAAAAAGAGTTGATACTATAACATGTATCTGTGTTGAATCTGAGGTGGTGAATTGTCAACGTTCCCAACCAAAAATTCCTGGCAATTCATATCATTATTTTGTGCCATGTGAACGGAGGATAGAAAGCTTAGTTAACGGCAAGGGTTACAAAAATGGGAACCTCAACGTCAAAGTCCACGAAATAAATGAACGCAACTATCCACCAAGACAAGCCGATGGCTTAAAAAGGTCAGATGGGAAGAGAATAGCTGGAGAGAATGTCAGAACGGATAGACACTTCCACGGCGAAGGAGATGCCGTATATCCAATCGACGTCGCCAAGGAATGCATTTATTCCGGCAACTATCGAGTTCTTCCAGCCGAGAATAAAAGAATGGACGGAAAAAATGCAATTGGTAGCGAGAATCCTTCCTTTCGTGGGAACGGTAACGTTATTAATGCTCGCCGCATCTCACCAGAGCATGTTTATGACTTGGAATATTCTGATATGCCGCCTGTGAAGAAAATGTTGTGCTGTAACATAAGCATGGGATGCAATGACGCTTTTTGCCGTGGCGAAGGGGATTTTTCAAAGCCAAATTGTATCCCATCAGAGTGTGTTGACGCCAATTGCTATCCTTATATGTTAGCTGAAGATAATAGACAGGAATGGGACAATAGCATGTACTACGAGAACCCATACCATCATACCGAAGGTGATCTTATAAACGAAAACTACATTCCATCACAAGAAACCTACGACCATACCTTTGAGGCGGTTGAGCAGATGGAATACAGGACCCATATAATGGGTCGCGAAAACCCTCATCTTCATACCGAAGGTGATGTTAGAAACGAAAACTACATTCCATCACAACAAAGTAGAACCTTCTACCGTCCTTTTGAGCCGGCTGAGCAGATGGATTTTTGCTGTACCCACGCAAAGAATAATCGCTTCCAAGCTGATGTTGGATTTCAGGCATCCATGCCAACATGGGCCCACAGAAGAATGGGAACAAGGTAACGGTTCGATGCCTGGTAACAGGTATGCAGCCGATCCCCCAGCACCGAGGCGGCCCGCAGAAAGTCTGAGAATCTCTGAAGTGCCGCTGAATTATCTCCTGGTGCTGGTGGACAGGGCTTGGGGAGGCGAGGCTATTGGGGAAGTTGAGATACTCCTGGACTACGTGTACGAGTACATGAGGGAAGAGCCAGAAAACGACCAGCTGTGGGAACAACCGCAGCCCATAATAAGAGAGGAGCTACTACTTAGGTTGACGCACATAATCATTAATGGAATGAGGCGACAACAGCAGAGAGAGTACTACAAACAGAAGACGGCCACTTCCCGCCAATACTCCGATCAGACTTCACCTGGATGCAAGTGCTCCTGCCACGCCAACTACCAAATGCATTCATCCGAAAATGTAGGTGCAAAATTCAAATTAAATTAAAATACTTTTTCCAAGGGTAGAGGGTTCTTTTCTCTGAGTTAGATACGAAGTTTGTACAAGAGCGGGCATCGATTTCTGTGGGTGAGACCAGCATTGAAAAGGCGAAAACATTAATCCCGCGGTGGATTTGATAGGGTGTTTAGGACGGTAGCGTTTTTTTCCCTTTTGTTTCTTGTGGTTGGGATTGGCATTTATGTGAGTAATTACGAAGAATTAGTTTCAATCAATACCGTAGGTGAAGTAAGATACAGGTGGGAATATATGAGAATAACTCATAGCCAAGTGCACAAATATTGAAAAAGAGATAAACTGCTAAAATCCTTAATAGTGGAATAGTTCAAAAAAGTTCACATGCTCACTAAAATGACTTAATCGTTCAACAAATCATTAGCCTTAAAATTCCATTGCAAATCATATTTGAAAGAATTAAAAAAGATTTGTTTTCCTACATTGAATTTAATTTACATTAAGGGATAATAATAATATTAATAATATTATGCATTATCGTTATTGATTCATGCTGTATTTCTTCAAGACGATAAAAGTTTCAAAGCTCGTTTACCTTTATTTGTACCTTTACTGTGATAAATTTTTAGATGTGGAGGGATCTTAATTTTTCCGTTTACAAAAGCTTCACCTACTTCTCGAGTTATTTCGACCAAAACTTGACGATCTTCACCCTCTCGCACAAAAGTTGATGAGGTTAACAGCACGTTGCCGCTCCAAGCTCGTTGCCGCTTCTCAGCTACTCCTTGATCTTATGCATTTGTCTAGGATTGTTTATATTCTCGCTAGCAATCAGTGGAGGATCCAGAGATATAGTACACAATATACACTAAATTTTAGTAATTTTGTAAAAATTTGATATATGTTGTTCAGTTGTCGAATTCAGAACAGG